>NC_086452.1:177195157-178395157 GCF_028390025.1 Pseudophryne corroboree
CTACAATTGGAAAAGTCACAGGTCATTGTCCAAGTTCCACCTCATATGCAAAACAAGGGATATTATTCAGACCTTTTCATGGTACCGAAACCGGATGGTTCGGTCAGACCAATTTGAACTTGAAATCGTTGAACCCTTACCTGAGGGTGTTCAAATTCAAAATGGAGTCTCTCAGAGCAGTGATTGCAGGTCTGGAGGAGGGAGAGTTTCTGGTGACACTGCAAAACTCATATGCTACTCTTGCAGGGCTGGAAGATACAACTAATAGAGGCACTACAGAACAGGAGGATATGGGGACTTCTACCAACTATAGGAACAGGAAATGGAACAGGAAAATTGCATCTCCAAAAAGGACTGCACTTCTCTTGGGAGATTCCATTATTAGAGGAATACATCTGGGAAATGCAAATGAAGTAGAGAAACAAGTAAGGTGCTTACCTGGAGCCACAGCTCCAAGGGATAAAGAGCGCATGCTAAGAATTGTAAAGGCAGCAAGAAAAGATGGGGAGGTGGATGTCATTGTCCACCTAGGGACAAATGACCTGGCAAATGCTGAACTCATGGCTGTAAAAGATGAATTTAGGAAGTTAGGGACTGCTCTGAAGCAGGTGGCAACCACTGTATCTTTTTCAGAAGTTTTGCCAGTACACAGAGGGGAAGACAGAACTCATTGCATCAGAAACTTCAATGTTTGGCTAAGGACATGGTGCAATGAGGAGAGATTTGGATTTATAGGCCACAGTCACACCATCTGGCAAGATAGGAGCTTATACAAAAGTGACGGTCTGCACCCATCTTCAAGGGGAACAAGAATACTAACTGAACAGTTTGGATGCTTCATCAAGAACTATTTAAACTAACAAAGGGGGGCAGTGAACCAAACAGGAATAAAGAAATCTGCTCCCCCAACACAGAGGTATTGTTTCTGCAGGCAAAGGGAATAGGAAGCATATCCACAGCAACAGAAGATAATTCAGATCAAAACCAAATAAAAATCGGCAGAGAGAAGAACATAGCTAGGAACAGAAAAAGCACAAACAAAACTCTAAAAGCTATGTGTGCAAATGCTAGGAGCTTAGGAAATAAAATCCCAGAACTAACTGCAATAATGACAAGGGATGATCTAGACATTGTGGCAATTACAGAGTCATGGTACAATGAAAATCATGACTGGGACATAGCTATACCGGGATATACTTTATTTAGGAAGGACAGAATTGGAAAAATCGGAGGAGGGGTAGCAATGTATGTAAAAAATGCCATAAATACTACATTAATACAAAGTATTGAAGAAAAAACTGAGGCCCTTTGGGTGACCATAGAAACAGGGGAAAAGTTGATTATTCGTATTGGCGTGATATACAGGCCACCAGGTCAGGAAGAGGAACTTGACAAGAACCTATTGCAGGACATAACTAAAATGGCATTAAAAGGAGAGGTAATAATCATGGGAGACTTTAATCTTCCTGATGTAAACTGGGAGGTGTCTGTTGCTAGTTCCACTAGAAGTAGGAACATTTTAAATTCCCTTCAGGGAGCATCCCTCCACCAATTGGTGAGGGAGCCCACTCGGAAAGACGCAATATTAGACTTAATACTTACAAATGGAGACAGATTATCGGACGTAAAAGTGGGTGAAAACCTGGGATCCAGTGATCATCAAGCAGTATGGTTCAGGATTAAGACAGAGACTGACTCGTCCCATACAAAAACAAAGGTGTTGGATATTAGGAAGGCTGATTTTGTAGGGATGGGAAAATGTGTAAGCGATTCTTTGGCAGAGTGGAGGAACTTGGAAACAGTGCAGGAGAGGTGGGAAACATTAAAATGTGCAATATTGAAGGCAACAGACCTTTGTATCAAAACTGTTAGGAAAAACACAAGGAAAAGGAAGCCAGTGTGGTTTGCAAAAGAAGTAGCAAATATTGGCCCTCATTCCGAGTTGATCGGTCGCAAGGCGAATTTAGCAGAGTTACACACGCTAAGCCGCCGCCTACTGGGAGTGAATCTTAGCTTCTTAAAATTGCGACCGATGTATTCGCAATATTGCGATTACTAACTACTTAGCAGTTTCAGAGTAGCTTCAGACTTACTCTGCCTGTGCGATCAGTTCAGTGCTTGTCGTTCCTGGTTGACGTCACAAACACACCCAGCGTTCGCCCAGGCACTCCCACCGTTTCTCCGGCCACTCCTGCGTTTTTTCCGGAAACGGTAGCGTTTTCAGCCACACGCCCCTGAAACGCCATGTTTCCGCCCAGTAACACCCATTTCCTGTCAATCACATTACGATCGCCGGAGCGATGAAAAAGCCGTGAGTAAAATTACTTTCTACATAGCAAAGTTACTTGGCGCAGTCGCAGTGCGAACATTGCGCATGCGTACTAAGCGGATTTTCATTGCGATGCGATGAAAAATACCGAGCGAACAACTCGGAATGAGGGCCATTGTGAGAGCAAAAAAGATGGCTTTTAGGAAATATAAGCAGACACAAAATAATGAAGACAAAAAGATATATCTTGTTAGACAGAAGGAGACAAAGAAGGTAATCAGATGTGCAAAGGCACAAGCTGAGGAGAAAATGGCCCAGTCAGTGGGTAAAGGAGGCAAAACTTTTTTTAGGTATATAAGCGAAAGGAGAAAAACAAAAGGCGGAATTATAAAACTAAAGACAGACACTGGGAGTCTTGTTGAAGGAGACAATTTAACAGCAGATCATCTTAATGATTATTTTTGCTCAGTATTTACTACTGAAAGAGAGGGGAAGGGGCCACAGTTAAGTTGCAGGGATATTCAGGAAAATGAAACAAGTACATTTACAGAGGAGAAGGTCCTAACAGAACTCTCAAAGCTGAAAGTGGACAAATCTATGGGGCCAGATGGGATACATCCAAGGATACTAAAAGAACTTAAAGAGGTACTGGTAGCACCATTGACAGAATTATTCAACCAGTCATTAGCTACAGGAGTAATTCCAGGGGACTGGAAAAGAGCAAACGTAGTCCCACTGCACAAAAGTGGAAACAAGGAAGAGGCAAACAACTACAGACCAGTGAGTCTTACATCAGTAGTAGGGAAATTGATGGAAACACTCTTAACAGAAAGAGTTGTAGATTATCTCAAATCCGGCAATTTACTGGATCCCAAACAGCATGAATTCACTGGGGGGAGATCATGTCAAACAAATCTTATTTACTTTTTTGATTGTGTGACTAAAGTGATGGATAAAGGTGGAGCCATGGATATAGCTTATTTAGACTTTAGTAAGGCTTTTGACACAGTTCCACATCGCAGACTGCTAAATAAACTTGAAAGTTTGGGATTGGATATTAGGATTATTGAATGGATAAGATCTTGGTTGAAGGATAGAAAACAGAGAGTTGTGGTAAATGGAGTGCATTCACAGGAGGGAAATGTTACCAGTGGAGTACCCCAGGGATCTGTACTTGGACCAGTGCTTTTTAATATCTTTATTGGTGACATTGCAAATGGCATTAAAGGGAAAGTATGCCTTTTTGCAGATGACACATGCAACAGGGTAGACACACCAGGTGGGGTAAAACAAATGATTGAGGATCTAGGTAGACTAGAGGAATGGTCAAGAGTCTGGCAATTACAGTTTAATGCCAAAAAATGCAAAATCATGCACTTGGGTCTCAAAAATCCTAAAGCTAAATACAGTATTAATGGCACTATAATGGAAACTACTGAGGAGGAAAGGGATCTAGGAGTCACTATTTCAGATGACTTAAAGGCAGGTAAGCAATGTAACAAGGCAATGAGGAAGGCTAGTCAGATGCTTGGCTGCATTGGGAGAGGAATCAGCAGCAGAAAGAAAGAAGTAATAATGCCACTGTATAGGTCATTGGTACGGCCTCATCTAGAATACTCTATTCAGTTCTGGAGGCCATATCTTCAAAAGGATATTAATACATTAGAAACTGTACAAAGGAGGGCAACTAAAATTGTGCATGGCCTACATCACAAAACATACCCAGAAATACTAAGAAATCTCAATATGTATAGTTTGGAGCAGAGAAGGGAAAGGGGGGACATGATAGAAACTTTCAAATATGTCAAGGGTTTTAACAAAGTCCAGGAGGGAAACATTCTCCATATGAAGAGAAGCAATAGGACACAAGGACATGCACTGAGACTGGAGGGGGGGAGGTTCAGGGGAAATTTGCGGAAAAATTATTTCACAGAAAGGGTAGTGGACAAGTGAAATAGCCTCCCATCAGAGGTGATAGAGGCTAAGACAGTAGAGCAATTTAAACATGCATGGGATAGACATAAGGATATCCTTACAAAGAAATAAGGATCAAATAAGGTTAGAGATAAAAATAATATAAAAAAAAAAAAGGGGCAGACTAGATGGGCCAAGTGGTTCTTATCTGCTGACAAATTCTATGTTTCTATGTTTCTATGGTATCCCTGGATATCAAGAATGCGTACCTCCACATTGGCCGTCTCAACAGGCTTATCTCAGATTTGCACTGTTAGACAGTCACTATCAATTCCAGGCACTGCCATTCAGCCTCTCCACAGCACCGAGGGTGTTCACCAAGATGATGGCAGAGATGATGGTTCTCCTCCGCAGACAGGGGGTGAACATAATCCCATATCTGGATGACATGCTGCTAAAGACATCGTCCAGGGAAGTTGTTGCAGTCCATTGTTCTCACGACTCATCTGCTCAGAGAACACGGTTGGATCCTGAATCTTCCAAAATCACATTTGGAGCCGACCAGGAGGTTTTCTTTCCTGGGAATGATCCTCGACACGGAAGTGCAGAGGGTGTTTCTCCCGGAGGAGAAAGCATTGGTGTTACAAACAATGGTCCGGGATGTCCTGAAGCCAACCCGGGTTTTCGGTTCATCAGTGCATTCGCCTTCTTACGAGGCTCTACAGTACGGAAGGTTTCATGCTTGGCTCTTCCAACTGGGTCTCCTGGACAAGTGGTCGGGATCTCATCTACACATGCACCAGAGAATACGTCGCAGAAAGCCAGAATTTCACTCCTCTGGTGACTGCAACTACCTCACCTTCTGGAGGGCCGCAGGTTCAGGATTCAGGACTGGGTACTTCTAACCACGGATGCAAGTCTCCGGGGCTGGGGCGCAGTCATTCAGGGGGAAACCTTCCAAGGACGGTGGTCAAGCCTGGAATCCAGCCTTCCAATAAACATTCTGGAACTGAGAGACGTCTACAATGGTCTTCTCCAAGTGGCCCATCTTCTGAGAGATCGAGCCATTCAAGTGCAGTCGGACAATGTAACGATAGTGGCTTACATGAACCAACAAAGCGGAACGAAGAGCAGAGCTGCAATGTCAGAGGTAACAAGAATAATCCTCTAGGCAGAAAAACATGCATTGGCACTGTCAGCAGTCTTCATTCCGGGAGTAGACAACTGGGAAGCGGACTTCCTCAGCAGACACGATCTCCATCCAGGAGAGTGGGGACTCCATCCGGAGGTGTTCGCAGAGGTAACAGATCTTTGGGGTGTACCTAAAATAGACATGATGGCCTCTCGTCTCAAAAAGAAGCTTCAGCGGTATTGTTCCAGGTCGAGGGACCCACAAGCCATGGTGGTGGATGCCCTAGTGACTCTGTGGATGTTCCAGTCGGTGTACGTGTTTCCTCCACTGCCACTCATTCCAAGAGTTCTAAAACTCATAAGGAGAACAAGAGTTCAGGCAATCCTCATTGCTCCAGACTGGCCAAGAAGGGCTTGGTATGCGGATTTTCTGGATCTACTGCTAGAAGAGCTGAGGCATCTCCTCTTCGGAAGGACCTGCTGCAGCAGGGGCCATTCGCCTATCAAGACTTACCGTGGCTACATTTGATGGCATTGAGGTTGAACGCCAGATATTAGCTCAGAAGGGCATTCCGAACAAAGTTATTCCTACCCTGATACAGGCTAGGAAAGGAATAACGTCTAAACATTACCATCGTATTTGGAAAAAATATGTATCTTGGTGTGAATCCAAGAAGTTTCCTATGGTGGAGTTTCAGTTGGGACGGTTTCTCCTCTTCCTGCAAGAAGGTGTGGATATGGGCCTGAGGTTGGGATCTGTAAAGGTCCAGATTTCGGCCCTATCCATTTTATTCCAGAAACAGTTGGCTTCCCTCCCTGAGGTTCAGACTTTTCTGAAAGGAGTTCTGCACATAAAGCCTCCCTTTGAGCAGCCTATGGCGCCCTGGGATCTTAACATGGTGTTGCAGTTACTCCAATCGGATTGGTTCGAGTCTCTACAGGAGGTTGAGGTCAAATTTCTCACGTGGAAGGCTGTCACTCTGTTGGCCTTAGCTTCTGTTAGACGTGTGTCAGAGTTGGGGGCTTTGTTTTGTAAGAGCCCCTACTTGATCTTCCATGAAGATAGAGCAGAACTCTGGACACGTCAGCAGTTCCGTCACAGAAAATCGGACTCTCTGTTTGTCCTGTATGATCCCAAGAAACTTGGGTGTCCTGCTTCTAAGCAGACGATCTCTCGCTGGATCAGGTTCACTATCCAGCATGCGTATTCTATGGCAGGATTGCCGTGTCCTGCGTCTGTTAAGGCCCATTCTACTCGTATGGTGAGTTCTTCCTGGGCGGCTGCCCGGGCTGTCTCGGCTTTACAGCTTTGCCGAGCGGCTACTTGGTCTGGGTCGAACACGTTTGCATGGTTCTACAAGTTCGATACTTTGTCCGCTGAAGACCTGGAGTTTGGTCAATCAGTTTTGCAGGAGCCTCCGTGCTCTCCCTCCCATTCTGGGAGCTTTGGTACATCCCCATGGTACTAATGTGGACCCCAGCATCCTCTAGGACGTAAGAGAAAATAGGATTTTAATTACCTACCAGTAAATCCTTTTCTCGTAGTCCGTAGAGGATGCTGGGCGCCCGCCCAGCGCTTCGTGATCCTGCAGTGGTGACTTAGTACAGTACTGCTTAGTTCTTGGTTAAGTGCTGTTGTTACTTGGTAAGTAATATTGTTCAGCCATTGCTGATGTTTCAAGCTAGTTATCTTGGTTTGCCTTGTGTGTGAGCTGGTGTGAATCTCGCCACTATCTGTGTAAAATCCTTCTCTCTGAGTTGTCCGTCTCTTCGGGCACAGTTTCTAGACTTGGTCTGGTAGAAGGTGCATAGAGGGAGAAGCCAGCCCACACTCTCAAACTCTTAAAGTGCCAGTGGCTCCTAGTGGATCTGTCTATACCCCATGGTACTAATATGGACCCCAGCATCCTCTACGGACTACGAGGAAAGGATTTACCGGTAGGTAATTAAATTCCTATTTTCAGTTGGACCTAAGCTTAAGTTTTATCAATCAGTGTGCTTTTTATACTAATTTAGGGACTGGTTCGCCTCTGATCCCCCTAAAGTTTAGGGCCTAAACTATGAGTGACTCTTGAAAAGTCCTTTTCCAGTCCATTTCCTCTGCCACTTTTTGTAATTTCTTAAATCATGAAGAACTTTAGACAATTTTCTCCTAATTTCAGTACTGGATACCTCTAAAGCTTGGTATCAGATGCTTAACTTGTTTCCAGAATTAAAAATTTTCATCTCTCTGTGGCATAGTTTGTGGCGTAGTTCAGGATATAGGCCCTCATTCCGAGTTGTTCGCTCGCAAGGCGATTTCAGCAGAGTTACACACGCTAAGCCGCCGCCTACTGGGAGTGAATCTAAACTTCTTAAATGTGCGACCGATGTATGCGCATTTTTGCGATCAAAAACGAGTTAGCAGTTTCTGAGTAACTCCAGACTTACTCTGCCTGTGCGATCAGTTCAGTGCTTTTCGGTCCCGGCTGACGTCAGAAACACACCCAGCGTTCGGCCAAGCACTCCCACCGTTTCTCCAGACACGCCTGCGTTTTTTCCGGAAACGGTAGCGTTTTCAGACACACGCCCATAAAACGCCATACATCCGCCCAGTAACACCCATTTCCTGTCAATCACAATGCGATCGCCGGAGCGATGAAAAAGCCGTGAGTAAAATTACTTTCTTCATAGTAAAGTTACTTGGCGCATGCGCAGTGCGAACATTACGCATGCGCACTAAGAGAATTCTCACTGCGATGCGATGAAAAATACCGAGCGAACAACTCGGAATGAGGGCCCTAGTTACAGATAATGCTATTCTCCCTAATGCTATCCAACACTATTGGATATATCTACAAGTCAGTCACTAAGGGGTCTATTTACTAAGCATTGGAGAGAGATAAAGTAGAGAGAGATTTTGTACCAGCCAATCAGCTCTTAACTGCCATGTTACAGGTTGTTTATGAAAAATTACACCTTTGAGCTGATTGGCAAGTACTTTATCTCTATCCACTTTATCTCTGTCCAAGGTTTAGTAAATAGACCCCTAAATTCACTCTTGGACCACTCAAGCATCTTTCTTGAATTACACTCTCTTCATTATACTGCAACTAAAGAGACTTACCATATTGCCCTAAAAACTCCTTGTCCAACTTAAATGGTAATTAGATTTAGAACTTTGGGAAGTATCCTATTGGCCACGGTAAATTACCACAGCTAAAGGTCTACCGGGGCCTATCCTATTAGCCGGTGCGAGCCGCTGCTTATCATGGATTTTCAAGCGAAAACGGGGATTTGTTTTAAAGAAAACACACAGGTTTCACTGTGTGTTTTCGGGAGAAAAGGCATTTTTTTTTTACAGGCGATCTACTGTAATTGGATAGCCTGTAAAAAAAAAAAAAATCAGTGAAACACCGGAAAAAAATAGGATAACGCCCTTTGTTTACTTTGTTTTCTTTGATAATTGATTTCAAAATGTTTATAAAATGAAAAAATGTATTCATTATTCAGATAAATAATAATAATAATAATAATAATAATATAACAATAATGCTAACTATGTAGAACAGCGGCGGCCAACCCGCGGCTCTTTCATCCACCGCATGTGGCTCGAGTCAATCCGCTCCTGGCCACCGCTGCCCCACACAGGGTACACGCTGACACAGCCGGGCCGGGCGCACAGACTTTTAAGGTCTCCGGCGGCGGTGCGTATCTGAAATTTGGTGCCGGCCCATGAGCCAATCAGAGCTCGCAGACCGGCAGCTGAGGCTCCTGATTGGCTGCCGGACCGCGGGCTCTGATTGGCTCACGGGCCGGCGCCGAATTTCAGATACACACTGCCGCCGGAGACGGAGTGGCAGGAGAGGCGCGCGCTGCGCTCTCCTACCCTCACAGCAGCAGCGTGGTGAGCAGCACTTGGGCAGGGGAGCACAGGGCCGTAACTACGTGTGTGCCAAGTGGGCCTGGCAGACAGCGCAGTTGCCCTGAGGGCGCACGGCCAGCGGCATGTAATGAGTCAAATTGACTCATTACATGCCGCCTCTGCTGTGTGCCGTGCGCCGCCGCCGCGCTGTGGAGGAGAGCTCCAGCACCGGGCAGCGGAGAAGGAGGAGGAGGGAGGGGTACTGGAGCCGCAGCAGCGCTATTTCATTGGTAGTAAGCGCCGTTGCAGCAGCCCCCTCTCCTTCCCTATTGGCTGCCCGGCGCTGCTGTGGATGCTGGGATTCGGATCCTCCATCCCAGAATCCACATCAGCGCCGGGCAGCCAATACAGAAGAAGAGGGGACAGCTGCAGCGACGCTTACTACCAATGACATAGCGCTGCTGCGGCTCCAGTCCCCCTCCCTCCTCCTCCTTGTCCGATGTCTGCATTGAGGGAGCTGCACGAGGAGCCTGACTGCCAGCGGGGAGATGGTAAGTATCTCTCTCTCTCTCTCTCTCTCTCTCTCAGGGGGACGCCGTCTGCCATAATGTGTAAAAAGGGGGCCTGGCTGCCGCAATGTATAAAAAGGGGGCCTGGCTGCCGCAATGTGTAAAAAGGGGGACTGGCTGCCGTAATGTGTAAAAAGGGGGCATTGCTGCCGCAATGTGTAAAAAGGGGGACTGGCTGCCATAATGTGTAAAAAGGGGGCCTGGCTGCCGCAATGTATAAAAAGGGGGCCTGGCTGCCGTAATGTGTAAAAAGGGGGACTGGCTGCCGCAATGTGTAAAAAGGGGGACTGGCTGCCGCAATGTGTAAAAAGGGGGACACCGTTTGCTGTAATATGTAAAAAGGGGGCCTGGCTTCCGCAATGTGTAAAAAGGGGGACTGGCTGCCGCAATGTGTAAAAAGGGGGCCTGGCTGCCGCAATGTGTAAAAAGGGGGCCTGGCTGCCGCAATGTGTAAAAAGGGGGCCTGGCTGCCGTAATGTGTAAAAAGGGGGACCGGCTGCCGCAATGTGTAAAAAGGGAGACACCGTCTGCCGTAATATGTAAAAAGGGGGCATGGCTGCCGCAATGTGTAAAAAGGGGGACTAGCTGCCGCAATGTGTAAAAAGGGGGATTGTCTGCTGTAATGTGTAAAGAGGGGGACTGTCTGCTGTAATGTGTGAAAAGGGGGACGCTGTCTGCTGTAATGTATAAAAGGGGCTCTACCTGGTGTAGTGGCGCTACTGTGCAGCATAATTTGAATAATGGAGACTACTGTGCACCGTAGTATGAATTGCTATTATTTTGTGGCCATGCCCCTTCCCCATGAAGCCACGCCCCTATATATTTTTCACGCACCTACGGCGCACACTGCCCCTATCTTGCATGGGGGGGCGCCAATGTCGTTTCTAGCACACAGCGCTAAAATGCCTAGTTACGGCACTGGGGGAGCACACTGTGGGGACATGTGTATCTGCACTGGGGGCATATCTGGCACACTGTGGGGGCATGTGTATCTGCAATGGGGGCATATCTGGCACACTGTGGGGGCATGTGTATCTGCAGTGGGGGCAGAGCCGGATTAGGGGGGGGGGGTCCCGGGGTACGTACCCCGGGCCCCCCTTTCCAAAAGGGCCCCCTGCCACACCACAGATCGGATCTCTCTTCAATCCGATCTGCGGTGCTGCGCTCACGAGTCCCGGCTCCCCGCTGCCCTGTCAAACATGCTCCCTGCTGCCCTGTCCCTCCTTCTTCAGTGCAGCATGCGGCGCGCCAATGACTGAGCCGCAGGCTTGCTGAGCCGGACAGCACTTGGACAGCTGAGCCGTTGCTCAGCTGCACTGATTACAGCTCTAAGAGTGCTCTAGTCAGGGCATCTGACACTGCACTGAAGGAGGAGGGATTCTTAGTGATGTGTGGAGCCCTGGCCGCTCTATTACTGGAGGTCCCTAATACTAAGTATAAGTCCAGGGCGTGGACCCCACAAAGTCGGCTCAGGCCCAACCACCCCAGGGCAGCACACCATTGACATACTATAGTGTTATTATGTATCACTTTCTAACATATAGCCCCTGCTTCTTTCTTATTAACACTATAGTATGTCAATTGTGTGCTGTACTGGGGTGGTTGGGCCTGAGCCGACTTTGTGGGGTCCACGCCCTGGACTTATACTTAGGGACCTCCAGTAATAGAGCGGCCGTGAAGTGGCCTGGAGGCTTATCATATTTTTTGCAAAATATATGTAACGAAGAGCTCTAAATTTTCTATTATTATATAGTATACAGTTCTTCTTACTAACAGCCCGCAGAGTGCGTGGGAAAAATCCTTTTGTTTTTCTTGTCTAGAAGAAACCCCCTCCTACAGCACCTGAAGAGTGTTACCAGTTTGATTAGAGCAGTTTGCCATTATATATTGAAGCTGGGTTTATTCCTATTTTTATGTTATCAGAAATTGTAAATTACTTGCTTGGACTGTTCTCTGATATCTTTGTAAACATTTTTTTGTCTGTAACAATAAGGTTTGAAGTTTTGACTTAAAAATCTAATCCTAGTTCTGGTTTCTGTGTTTTCATAACCCAAACCTGAGTGGCCTACGGCTACCTATTTTTTACATATGAATAACTGCGTGCAGCAGGTAGAAGCGAAAGCTACCTTGCATTTAGATGCTAAACTCCTCTTACTGGTGGTGGCGAATGTGTTTGTATAATCCCGTGTGTCCAAAGTGAGACCCACGTCACAGGCGGCGCTTCTCAGATTGGTGTATCTGGAGAAGCGACCAGCAGGTCTGTGACAAATGGTTTGAATTGTTGGCAGAAAAAAAATTATGAAGGCAAATGACACAGAGAGAAGCATGCAACATTCTGAACTTAAATATGGCACAAGTTGAATGTTCCAAGGAACATTCTTTAAAGTGTTTCACTCTCTGATGTACCACCAGGCAACATGGATGGTCCCGTGATAGCACTCCCTTATTATCCTACTGGACACATCACGAAGACCTAGGCAGATCACCACATACCAGAAGCCACTCTTTAAGTACATTTCTGATCTGATGAACCAGGTTGCAAACCCGAAAAATGCGTTATGCACTTGCAGATATGGGAATGGTTGATTGATATATGCAAACTGTGACCTGCTTTTTAATTGGGGAAATATGTAATTTATTAAGGCCTGGAGACCATCGGCGGCTCACCACAGCATTTTCCTGTTTTCATCTTCTTAATCATTTCACTGCTAATTAACTAAATCCCCCTGCTTTCTCCAAGTCTTCATTGTTCCCTCCCTTTTCAGCTATCCTTCTTCCCACTTTCTACATAAAAGCAATAAAACCTGGTTCATTGACCATTATGATTTCTCTGCAAATCTAAATTAATTATTATGTACATTTGTATAACTTTAGAAATAAATCTTTTTTTTTTTTTAACCATACAGCATGTCTAATGTGTTACACACTTTAAATAAGTTTTACTTACAGAATAAGGTACATTTATCCACTTAAACCCTACAGATGATACAGGAGGACCTGTTTATAACAATGGAATGATTAAGCGCAGGATGGCAGAGGAATTACTCTCTGGTAGCACTGAATCTACACCTCAGACAGAGGGAAATGTATAAAGCCTTATACAGACTGGACAAATGAAGATGAAGCCCATAGTAAATCAACTTCTAGCTATCATTTCCAAGTAAATTCTATAAAATGATAGGTACAGTAGAAACTGGTTGCTATGAGCAACATATCCACTCCTTTGACTGTTTGATACATTTCCTCATACATTTTTGGCACATGTGCATAAATAAACAAGCGAGACAGCTTCTATGGACTGTTTTGGTTGGGTAGGGTTGGTGTAATAGCAGGGGAGTGGTGTCCCTTGGAGAGCACAAAACCTCCAACATGACCCCATCCAACAGGTACAAAATGCTCCTGGACTTTCTTCTTAATATATGATTGCAGCCACCTGTGTTGAAAGTCCCTTCTCATCAATGAACTAGTTCAACACAAGTGACAGCAATGCAGAGTCAGACTGGGGCATGGTGGGCCCACCAGGGGAATGCAGTGGTCGGGGCCCATATTTAAGGGGTGTGTCCTGTTACCACGGGGAGCTATCTAATAGAGTAACAATGTATATTGTGAGTGCACTATCTGAAATTGGACAGGGTGGAGTCCTCAGGAAGTGGGTCCCATCTGGGATTGCCCCTGTACCCCTGTGGGCCAGTCCGGCAATCACAAATTAAGAGGGAAGTCCAGGAGGAGAGCATTTTGTACCTGGTGGAAGGGGTCATGTTGGAGGGTCTGCTATCACTATATACAATTACTCTTTGCAAATGCTTCGTGGCTAATCTATAAGTACTATTAGGATTAAGTTTGGGCTTTAGGTTACAGTAAGTTGTCACACGCCATAGGCGTTCACCGCGCTTACCCCTGCGTGCCAGCTGGTCTGTGTTGCGGCCTCCGCCTTTGATGGACCACGGGCTCCGGCGTCTGGCTGGCGCGGCTCCCGGCGGTTCCCCGGGGCAGGGGCGCCGCCATGACACCCGGCATCACGTGGGCGGGGAGCGGGTGGCGTCATCAGACTATTCCGCAAATCCTGCGGAGGCGGGAGATTCAAAGGCAGACGGCGGGCAGAGCCTCGGCGCCTGAGTATCGTCTTTTCCCCTGAAGTGGATGCCAGTGCTCTTGTTCCCGGCGAATCCCTCTGCAGTCGTACCCCAGTGTCTCCGGCACTTCCAGGTGCCAGTTGCTGCACAGTTCCAGCGTATACAGCGGCTGGTGTGTTCCTCTGCAATCCAGTCACCAGTGCTTCTTGGAGTCAGCGTGGGCTGCGGGTAATAATCGACCGTTTCTCTAAAATGGCACATTTTGTACCTTTGACCGGGTTACCATCAGCTCCCAAGTTGGCTTTGTTATTTATCCGAGAACATTTCCGCCTGCACGGCTTACCTTAGGAAATCGTCTCTGACCGGGGGGTACAATTCACTGCAAGATTCTGGAGAGCTCTCTGTACGGCCTTACAAATAAAACTCAAGTTTTCATCCGCTTACCATCCACAAACCAATGGGCAAACTGAACTCGTCAATCAAGATTTAGAGACTTTTCTCCGTGTTTATCTTTCTCCCTCGCAAGATGATTGGGTGGAACTGTTGCCATGGGCCGAGTTTGCCCATAATCATCTGTACCACTCTTCGACTGGTGAGTTCCCATTTTTCATTAATTATGGGTTCCATCCTCAAGTTCCTGAATTACCCATTTGTCCTCCGGAGGATGTTCCTGCTGCAGCCTCTACTCTTCGGCACTTCAGCCAAATTTGGAGTCGAGTTCATGCTAATCTCAAGAGAGTCTCCGGCCGCTATAAATTCTTTGCGGATAGGAAGCAATGAGCAGCTCCCCAATACAAGGTTGGTGACAGGGTATGGCTTTCCAATCGCAACCTCCGGTTAAGGGTGCCCACTATGAAGTTCGCCCCAAAGTTTATTGGTCCTTACCCCGTGTTACAAGTCCTGAACCCGGTTGTCTGCAAATTGGAATTGCCTTCCCACCTCCGGATACCAAACTCCTTTCATGTCTCTCTCCTTCGCCCCCTTGTTTTAAACCGGTTCCATTTAAAGTCCCCGAGGCCAACCTCTGCAGAGTCTGAAGCTGGAACGGACTTTGAAATCAAAGCTATTCTTGACTCTCGTTATCTTCACAAGAATCTACAGTATTTGGTGGAGTGGAAAGGTTTTGGCCCCGAGGAGAGGAGCTGGGTCAAGGCTACTGAAGTTACGGCTCCCCGACTGGTGCGGATTTTCCATTCCAGACATCCAACAAAACCTGGAAAGTGTCCGGGGGCCACTCCTGGAGGAGGGGGTACTGTCACATGCCATAGGCGGCATTCACCGCGCTTACCCCTGCGTGCCTGCTGGTCTGTGTTGCGGCCTCCGCCTTCGATGGTCCATGGGCTCTGGCGTCTGGCTGGCGTGGCTCCCGGAGGTTCCCCGGGGCAGGGGTACTGCCATGACACCCGGCATCACGTGGGCGGGGAGCGGGTGGCGTCATCATCAGACTGTTCCGCCAATCCAGCGGAGGCGGGAGATTCAAAGGCAGACGCCGGGCAGAGCCTCGGCGCCTGAGTATCGTCTTTTCCCCTGAAGTGGATGCCAGTGCTCTTGTTCCCGGCGAATCCCTCTGCAGTCGTACCCCAGTGTCTCCGGCACTTCCAGGTGCCAGTTGCTGCACAGTTCCAGCGTATACAGCGGCTGATGTGTTCCTCTGCAATCCAGTCACCAGTGCTTCTTGGAGTCAGCGTGGGCTGCGGGCTAAACGCCGCTCTCGAGTTCTACAAGTCATCAGTGTCTTTAAACACCACTCTCAAGTTCTACAAGTCATCAGTGTCTTTAAACACCGTTCTCAAATTCTACAAGTCATCAGTGTCTTTAACCACCGCTCCCAAGTTTTGGAAGTTACCAGTGTCTTTAACCACAGCTCCCAAGTTTTGCAAGTTACCAGTGTCTTTAACCACCGCTCTCAAGTCATACAAATCATCAGTGTCTTTAACCACCGTTCTCAAGTTCTACAGTGTCTTTAATCACCGCTCTCAAGTCATACAAATCATCAGTGTCTTTAACCACCGCTCTCAAGTTCTATAAATCATCAGTATCTTTAGTCACCGCTCTCAGGTCATACAAATCATCAGTGTCTTTAACCACCGCTCACAAGAGTTTCAAATCATCAGAGTCTTTAACCACCGTTCACCAGTTCTTCAAATCATCAGTATCTTTAAAAACATCACTCACAAGTTCTTCAGTCACTATTATCTTGTACCAACACTCACAAGTACTTCTTTTCCTGGAATCTTTAACATTGCTTACAAGTTCTCCTATAAGCCTGGACATTCACCCCATACGTTCCTTCTCTGCTATGTGACATTGTGTTGCTCCCTTCCTGCAATAAAGTTCTTTAATATTTTCACCAAGCTTTACTGTCAGAGTCCTGTATGAGGAAGACCTATATCAAGCCATCCCTGTTCCGACCCAACTGTGGTTCCTCTCCCCTACCATCGGGAGAACCCCCGAGTTCACAACACCCCCAACCTAGGTCAGTGACAGTATACTCAGGCCTCATGGACCCGGGAGATCGGAGCCCAGAGGCAAGTACCATCCAGGACTTGATTTCTCGAGTACAAAGTCAGGAAGCAGCACAGGGCCAGGTGATGCATTATCTCCAGGAATTATCTGGCCGGCTGGATCAAATTCAGACTTCTCTGGCTTCAGTAGTACCCGCTCCAGTGGTTGTCTCTAGTAATGTTCCATTCTCCTCTGGAACCAGGTCACGCCTTCAGCTCCCTACTCCTTCTCGCTATAATGGGAATCCAAAGAATTGCCGTGGTTTTCTCAATCAGTGCGAGGTACATTTTGAACTTCTTTCACGTAACTTCCCTACTGATCGGTCCAAGGTGGCATACATTATTTCTTTGCTCGAGGGTTCAGCGTTGAATTGGGTGTCTCCGTTATGGGAGCGATCTGAACCATTGGTTTCTAGTTACATCAATTTCATTACGTCATTCCGGAGGATCTTTGATGAGCCCGGCAGGACGACCGCTGCCTCTGCAGACTTGCTTCGTGTCCAACAAGGCTCTCGTTCAGTGGGACAGTATGAGATTAATTTTCAGACCATAGCCTCAGAACTGCACTGGAATAATGATGCCCTTCGGGCTGCCTTTTGGAACGGGCTCTCCAATCGTCTAAAGGACGAGTTGGTCACTAGAGATTTGCCGGATTCTTTAGAACAGTTGATCTCGCTCTGTGTAAAGGTGGATCTTCGCATGCAGGAACGAGGTGGCGAACGTAGGCGGTCAGATCGATCAAGGGTCCGATCTCTTCCGTCTAAGCAAACGGTTATTCCAAGTCCTGATGAACCCATGCAGATTAATCGATCTCGGCTGTCCCCAGAAGAACGTCAGTGTCGTCGTGAGGGTAGACTCTGCCTCTACTGTGGAGCCGCGGATCACTTTCTCAAGTTTTGCAAGTCTCGCCCGGGAAACGGGCAGTCCTAGCTTGTTCCAGAGGAGTCGAGCTAGGGGTTTCTTCTAAACCTTCTCCGCCAGTGGACTGTTTACTCTCCGTGTCTCTGTTCTCCGAGTCAATAGCCAAACCCGTTAAGGCACTGCTGGACTCAGGGGCTGCAGGGAATTTTATTTCCCTTTCTGTGCCCAGGATCTGGGTCTTCAGCTACGGTCGGTCGAACGACCTATTACGTTGACTGCTATCAATGGTACCCAAATTTCTAACGGTCTGATTTCAAGTTGTACAGTACCAATCAAACTGCAAGTGGGAGCTCTGCATCAAGAACACCTGGAGTTCCTAGTGATTCGGGAGATGCCCCACGATCTGGTTCTTGGCCTTCCCTGGCTTAAACTTCACAACCCTCACGTCGACTGGAGTTCGACACAAATAACATCTTGGAGTTCTTTTTGTCATTCAAATTGTCTCACCCCTGTCTATCCGCTCCGTGTATCTTCCAAGTCAGATGAAGGGCTCATTCCGGAGGCCTATCGGGAGTTTTCTGACGTGTTCTCGGAGCAAGCGGCCGATCAGCTACCACCGCATAGACCCTGGGACTGCCCCATTGAGCTCATTCCGGGGAAAATGCCACCTCGGGGTCGAACTTATCCCTTATCATTGCCCGAGACCCAAGCTATGTCGGACTATATCAAGTCTAATCTGCAGAAAGGATTCATCCGCCCCTCTACCTCCCCGGCGGGGGCGGGTCTCTTTTTTGTGAAGAAGAAGGACGGAGGGCTGAGACCATGTATTGACTATCGTGGTCTAAATGATGTCACCATTAAGAATAAGTATCCTTTGCCGCTCATTACGGAGCTTTTTGATAGAGTTCGCGGAGCCCGAGTTTTCACCAAGCTTGATTTAAGGGGAGCTTATAATTTGATACGTATCAGACAGGGGGACGATTGGAAGACGGCCTTCAATACCAGGGACGGGCATTACGAGTATCTGGTAATGCCGTTTGGCCTCAGCAATGCCCCTGCCGTCTTCCAGGGATTCATTAACGAAGTCTTCCGGGATATGCTATACCTCAGTGTAGTGGTATATTTGGATGACATTCTGATATTTTCTAAAAATCTCACAGAGCACAGAATACAGGTCAAAGAGGTACTTCTTCGATTGCGAGAGAATCATCTTTATGGCAAGATTTCCAAATGTACTTTTGAGGTTCCTTCTATTCCATTTCTTGGTTACATCATTTCGGGCACGGAGCTTCGTATGGATCCAGAGAAACTCACTGCCATCCGGGACTGGACTCAGCCTCTTTCCTTGAAAGCGGTACAATGATTTCTCGGTTTTGCAAATTACTACCGGAAATTCATAAAGGATTTTCTACCATCATGGCACCTATTACTGCCCTAACCAAGAAGGGTTCTGACCCAAGTCATTGGTCCTCCGAAGCTGTAGCAGCGTTCGCTCAGTTAAAGGCAGCCTTTATGTCCACTCCAGTACTGCAACAAACACATTTTTCAAAACCATTCTTTTTGGAGATTGATGCTTCCACGGTAGGCATAGGTGCCGTGCTTTCGCAGTACGCTCCAGATGGGAAGTTACATCCATGTGGTTTCCATTCTCGCAAATTCTCTCCTGCGGAACAGAATTACACCATTGGAGACAAAGAGCTTTTGGCAATAAAATCTGCCTTGGAGGAATGGAGATATCTTTTGGAAGGTGCTAAACACCTAATGACAATTTTCACTGATCATAAGAATTTGCTGTACCTCAAGACGGCCCAGTGCTTGAATCCCCGTCAAGCTAGATGGGCGCTCTTCTTTACTCGGTTTTCGTTTGTTATTAAGTACGGGGCTGGGACTTTTAACACCAAGGCTGATGCTTTATCCCGTTCCTTAACAGCTTCGGATGAGGAGAAATCCGTTGAGAAGGCTTTGATTCTCAGTCCAGTTTCTATGTCAGCGGCTCCCACCGCTCTGGGTCCTCCTCCTGGGAGAATGTCTGTGCCAGCTAAATTTCGACCAAGGTTGTTGCAGTGGGCTCATATATCCAAGTTTTCCGGTCATCCTGGAGTTCCAAAGATGTGGGAGTTTCTACGAAGGTCTTACTGGTGGGACACTATGAAGAAGGATGTTCAAGATTATGTCAACTCATGTCCTCAGTGTGTTCAGCACAAAATTCTTCGTTTGCCTCCTGCGGGGTTGTTGCATCGGGATGCGGTCAAGATGCCGCCGGACGGAATCCCGGCAGTCGAAATACCGACGCCGGAATCCCGACCGCCACAATCCCGACATATTCTCCCTCCGTGGGTGTCCACGACACCCATAGAGGGAGAATATAATAGTGTGCCGAGCGTAGCAAGGCACCGTGCCCGCAGCGTGGCGAGCGAAGCGAGCCCGCAAGGGGCTGCGTTCCGCTCACCACCCCTGTCGGGATTGTGTGGTCAGGATTCCGGCGTCGGTATTTCGACCGTCGGGATTCCGACCGGCGGCATTTAGTACTGATCCCGTTGCATCCACTGTCCATTCCTCAGAGGCCTTGGACCCATATCTCTATGGACTTTGTCACCGAATTGCCCCTCTCCAAGGGTCACAATACTGTCTGGGTAATTATCGACCGTTTCTCTAAGATGGCACATTTTGTACCTTTGACCGGGTTACCATCAGCTCCCAAGTTGGCTTTGTTATTTATCCGAGAACATTTCCGCCTGCACGGCTTACCTTAGGAAATCGTCTCTGACCGGGGGGTACAATTCACTGCAAGAATCTGGAGAACTCTCTGTACGGCCTTACAAATAAAACTCAAGTTTTCATCCGCTTACCATCCACAAACCAATGGGCAAACTGAACTCGTCAATCAAGATTTAGAGACTTTTCTCCGTGTTTATCTTTCTCCCTCGCAAGATGAATGGGTGGAACTGTTGCCATGGGCTGAGTTTGCCCATAATCATCTGTACCACTCTTCGACTGGTGAGTCCCCATTTTTCATTAATTATGGGTTCCATCCTCAAGTTCCTGAATTACCCATTTGTCCTCCGGAGGATGTTCCTGCTGCAGCCTCTACTCTTCGGCACTTCAGCCAAATTTGGAGTCGAGTTCATGCTAATCTCAAGAGAGTCTCCGGCCGCTATAAATTCTTTGCGGATAGGAAGCGATGAGCAGCTCCCCAATACAAGGTTGGTGACAGGGTATGGCTTTCCAATCGCAACCTCCGGTTAAGGGTGCCCACTATGAAGTTCGCCCCAAAGTTTATTGGTCCTTACCCCGTGTTACAAGTCCTGAACCCGGTTGTCTGCAAATTGGGATTGCCTTCCCACCTCCGGATACCAAACTCCTTTCATGTCTCTCTCCTTCGCCCCCTTGTTTTAAACCGGTTCCATTTAAAGTCCCCGAGGCCAACCTCTGCAGAGTCTGAAGCTGGAACGGACTTTGAAATCAAAGCTATTCTTGACTCTCGTTATCTTCACAAGAATCTACAGTATTTGGTGGAGTGGAAAGGTTTTGGCCCCGAGGAGAGGAGCTGGGTCAAGGCTACTGAAGTTACGGCTCCCCGACTGGTGCGGATTTTCCATTCCAGACATCCAACAAAACCTGGAAAGTGTCCGGTGGCCACTCCTGGAGGAGGGGGTACTGTCACACGCCATAGGCAGCGTTCACCGCGCTTACCCCTGCGTGCCTGCTGGTCTGTGTTGCGGCCTCTGCCCTCGATGGTCCATGGGCTCTGGCGTCTGGCTGGCGTGGCTCCCGGAGGTTCCCCGGGGCAGGGGCACCGCCATGACACCCGGCATCACGTGGGCGGGGAGCGGGTGACGTCATCAGACTGTTCCGCCAATCCAGCGGAGGCGGGAGATTCAAAGGCAGACGCCGGGCAGAGCCTCGGCGCCTGAGTATCGTCTTTTCCCTGAAGTGGATGCCAGTGCTCTTGTTCCCGGCGAATCCCTCTGCAGTCGTACCCCAGTGTCTCCGGCACTTCCAGGTGCCAGTTGCTGCACAGTTCCAGCGTATACAGCGGCTGGCGTGTTCCTCTGCAATCCAGTCACCAGTGCTTCTTGGAGTCAGCGTGGGCTGCGGGCTAAACGCCGCTCTCAAGTTCTACATGTCATCAGTGTCTTTAAACACCGCTCTCAAGTTCTACAAGTCATCAGTGTCTTTAAACACCGCTCTCAAGTTCTACAAGTCATCAGTGTCTTTAAACACCGCTCTCAAGTTCTACAAGTCATCAGTGTCTTTAAACACCGTTCTCAAATTCTACAAGTCATCAGTGTCTTTAACCACCGCTCCCAAGTTTTGCAAGTTACCAGTGTCTTTAACAACCGCTCCCAAGTTTTGCAAGTTACCAGTGTCTTTAACCACCGCTCTCAAGTCATACAAATCATCAGTGTCTTTAACCACAATTCTCAAGTTCTACAGTGTCTTTAATCACCGCTCTCAAGTCATACAAATCATCAGTGTCTTTAACCACCGCTCACAAGTGTTTCAAATCATCAGTATCTTTAGTCACCGCTCTCAAGTCATACAAATCATCAGTGTCTTTAACCACTGCTCACCAGTTCTTCAAATCATCAGTATCTTTAAAAACATCACTCACAAGTTCTTCAGTCACTATTATCTTGTACCAACACTCACAAGTACTTCTTTTCCTGGAATCTTTAACATTGCTTACAAGTTCTCCTATAAGCCTGGACATTCCCCCCATACGTTCCTTCTCTGCTATGTGACATTGTGTTGCTCCCTTCCTGCAATAAAGTTCTTTAATATTTTCACCAAGCTTTACTGTCCTGTATGAGGAAGACCTATATCAAGCCATCCCTGTTCCGACCCAACTGTGGTTCCTCTCCCCTACCATCGGGAGAACCCCCGAGTTCACAACACCCCCAACCTAGGTCAGTGACATAAGTATTAAGATATTTTGGATTATTCATTCTATGTTGATTTTTGTTAGCCTTTGGGTTATAAGGGATCATTCTGAGTTGATCGTAGCTGTGCTAAATTTAGCACAGCTACGATCATCTTCCCTGACATACGGGGGGACGCCCAGCACAGGGCTAGTCTGCCCCGCATGTCAGTCCGGGACCCCCCCCCCCATCACCACCACCACCCGCACAAATACAAAAGCATCGCACAGCGGTGATGCTTTTGTATTTCTGGAGTAACTGGAGTTGTTCATCATTGCCGCTGGCCGCAGAGGCTGCGTGAGACGTCACGCAGCCGCCGCCGCCCCCCCCAACGGTCTGGCCACGCCTGCTTTGGCCTGACCGCTCCCCCTAAAGGACGTCTTAACGCCGTCCAGCACCCGTCCAGCACCCTCCCGCCCAGCGACCGCCTCTGTCTCAGAGGCGATCGCTAGGCAACGGCAACTGCCATGCGCCAGTGCACTGCGGCGCCGGAGCATGTGCAGTTTCGACCCAATCGCTGCGCAGCAACAAACTGCAGCAAGCGATCGGGTCGGAATGACCCCCATAGCCCCAATGGCAGAATCATGCAAAACTGCATGGGTGCATATACCAGTCTGGTCATGCGCAGTGTGATCTCTCTCACATGTTAAAGAAAAGCTGTCTATTGTTGTAACAGGTAGGCTACAGTATGCCACCTTTATCTTTAATTATGTGTAACTACTGTGATTATGTAACCCCATCTGCCACTTCTAATACTGGGGCTACTGTCTAAATCAGGACTAATGTTTGTCTATCCATATTATTACTATTCTAAAACATATTGGACATTTTTAATTAATTATTGAAGTCTTCTGGTTCATTACAAATGACATAATTGTTATGAACTTTTTTGGTCTTTTTAATACTCTGCAGCATGTAAAGACTCTAATATATTTTATCATGAACAAAATTGTTATTAGAGTCTGTCAAAGATTGTTTCACAAATGAGATGACAATTGTAGTGGATCTGTGCTTGTCCTTCAGTTCACCTTCTGGGATCAGTATTGTATTGAGATGTTTTGGTTTTTCATACTGGTAGATCCTCTTGGTTCCGGTATGAATGGTCGACCATGTTATGGTCGACAGTCATTAGGTCGACCACTATTGGTCGACATTGACATGGTCGACATGGACACATGGTCGACACATGAAAATGGTCGACGCGTGAAAGGTCGACATATGAAAAGGTCGACATGAGTTTTTTTACTTTTTTTGGTGTCGTTTTTTGCGTAAAGTGACTGGGAACCCCAATTAGTGCACCACGTCCCCTCGCATGGCTCGCTTCGCTCGCCATTCTTCGGGCATGGTGCCTTCGCTCCGCTACCGCTTCGCTCGGCACACTTTACCGTTCCAATCGTAGTCCATGTGGATCGTAAAGTATGGAAAAGTTCCCCAAAAGAAAAAAAAGTTAAAAAACTCATGTCGACCTTTTCATGTGTCGACCTTTCATGTGTCGATCATTTTCATATGTCGACCATGTGTCCATGTCGACCATGTCAATGTCAACCAATAGTGGTCGACCTAATGACTATCGACCATAACATGGTCGACCATGTGAATGGATACCGGTCCTCTTCACCCCTCTTCCTTCAATGACCATAAGATTTCCACTCATTTCCACATGATCTCGTTTTTGTTTTTTTTAATTAGCAGAACCATTTATCACACAGCATTGAAACAATTAAAAACCATGTATCATGAGCCATTTTATTTTAATTAGCAAATTATCTTCATTAACCAATTCCAATATGCAAGACTACAGTCCACACAAGGTACCTCTCCACTCGCACATGAGTTGTAGGCCCTGGGCCAAGCAATGCACTGGGGCCCTTACACACCCATTCACAGAAAAAAAAATAAAAAAAATTATAACAAGCTCCTCCTGCAGTCCTGCGCCATCACCCCACATGCTTCCACACAGTGAATGGCTATCAGCACTCTTATTGGTCGATAGCTCCAGTCATCCACCAATCAGAATGCTAACAGCCATTCACTGTCTGGCTGTAGGCTGGGAGTCAGGTAGAGAACGCTGCATTGCCACTATGATTGTGAGACCACCATCCTCCCCTGTTTGGAGCCTAGAATTGGGGGGCCCTGGGCAGCTGGCCTGTGTGTCTATACAAAGATTGGCCACGCTCCAACATCAGCATTGGGCCCAGGATGATGCCTCAGTAGCACTGTCTATACCACCACGCAGACAGACTACAGATAAAATCATTAATGTGTGGATGCAGTAAATATTATCTTAGCATTACATGTTATTTTAATGTATACAGTAGTTCGTTTAGCACTTCTTAAAGAACCATATAGTATAATCCAATACGTATAACGGCCTAATTCAGGTCTGATCGCAGCAGCAAATTTCTTAGCTAATGGGCAAAACTATGTGCACTGCAGGTGAGGCAGACATAACATGGGCAGAGAGAGTTAGATTTGGGTGGGTTATATTGTTTCTGTGCAGTGTAAATACTGGCTGCTTTATTTTTACACTGCACACACCACATCATGCTGGTTCCTGTCGTGCTACCTGGAGATCCCAGGGGTGGCTCCTAGGTAAGCAATCTATCAATTTGGATATATTTCTGTATAAGTCTTTATCATGAGGCCTTACAGTAGACAGTTACATGGCCCTAAGTGGGTACTGGTATCATGCATCATAGGGTGTAGCTGTAATGTACACAGAAAAAACCTGGGTACCTGGTCTACATTAGTTAATGATATGCCAAGTGAGGATAAGCGCATACAGAGATAATTAGCAATAGTAATTCAAACTTAAATTGAAAATAAGGAGACAAAAATACTCATTGTGTCAACTAGGGAGACAGGTGGTGACACTAGGTCCTCAAATCAATACTTAGGCAAAAAATCAAAACAAGCTTACATTGAATATGCCACACTGCATAAGACTATATAATCAGGCAGTGCAACAAGGAACAAAATTAACCTATAATCAGTGGGATTTGTAAACTGTAATGTACACAGAAAATCCTGGGTACCTGGTATACAATGTGAATAATATGCCAAGTGAGGATAAGCGCATACAAAGATAATTGGCAAAAAGTAATTCAAACTTGAATTGAAAACTAGGAAAAAAAGATACTCATTATGTCAAATTCAGGAGACAGATGGTGACACTAAGTCCTCCATGGGAAGGTCCCTCTGTAAAATCCATGGAAAACGCGTTTCACCCTTTGGGCTTGTTCACTTCCGAGATCTCACAGCTGGTACTCCATGATGGGTTTAAAAACCCTGCTAGCGCGGGTAGCAGCCAATAGGCTATTGTAATCAAATGAGGCATGGGGGCGGGAGTATGAAAGCTCCCATAGCGGCGCATGAGGCCAATAGGTATGTGTGTGTGGCGCATCCCAGCCAATCAGAGCATGGGAGCGCCTGAAGACAGTTGCAGATGGGCGGTCTAAGAATGGTAGGCAGGCGGACGCTCACAAACGTATGTGTGGGTAATAACCACACAACCAATTAGGATAGGGGAGGGAGGGGGTCATGGGAAAAATACATGTTGGCGCCATGTTGGAAATGGGATAGGAATGCCAGGAGTACATGGGAATAAGGATAAGAGATTCAAAGGATTAAGGTATACACGAGTAAACAAGTTACTGTGCGCCTGAATGTTGGTGATGTTTGTAAAAGTTTGAAGTAATGCCGGACCGGCTGGAAATACCTGGCTACGCATGGGGGCGGGAAATTAGAGAAGCCCTCATGCTAGAATGCAGAGCCAATAGGGGTAGTGCATCCCGGCCAATAAGGGCACGGGTACGCCTGGGACAATTGTGAATGGACGGACTAAGGAGAGTGGGAGAAAAAGAGCCCCCGCAGGTGCATCTGGGTGATGTACGTCAAATCAGATAAGGAGAACGGAGTCACGGGAAGAGTGCCGTGTCGCCATTTTGGAAGTGGGAAAAGTTTGCCAGGGCTTTAGTAGAACTAAAAAATACATAAAAGGAAAAAAATTAAGTTTAATAATTAAGAGGTAATTAATGTGTTACCTGTTATCGTGCACCTAAATGTGTTGCTGATGCCAAAACGGAGTATAAAAGGAAGCGTGAGATGACAGCTGGGTAGACAAAGCAAATACCTTTGCGGCTGAGGACAGATTGTGGAAAATAATAAATGATTATTGTCTCCAATGGGGAGTGTGGAAGGATTGAAAAAGGTACAGGGGAGTGTCAGGACACCATAATAAATGGAAAAGCTGTTGCCAGTAGATAATACAAAGAGGTATAAAAATAATTAATAAAATAATATATTCAGCAGTTGGTTATTGTAATGATTATTAACACGGTTCAGAATAGGTCTGATTGGCAAAGATCGCATTAATAAGATGTATTATGCGGGCCATACAGGCTAAAAGGAAACCAATCAGCCACAGAATATAGATCAGAGCCAAAGAAAATACGGAAAAAAAAGGAAAAAAAGAAGAAAAATATAAAAAATATGTATGAAGTAAGGACCGATATTAATCATTGAAAGATGAAGAGGATGGAAAGTAAAAGTGTGGAATGGCAAAAAATGAGGATAATGGTGCAACCCGGTGAGGGAGCGTTGTTCGTGACGGTGTAATAACTAGTTGGAAGTGGAATGCTCAATGGGGCAGGGAAACCTGGATGCATGATAAGAAGTGAACGTGTGAAAGTGACAAATGCATGGGTAAATGCATGTTGAGGTGACTACAGTGAAAAATTATATATATACAGACAGCATGGAGATGCAAAAGTGAGGGAACAATCCAAAAAAAAAGGGGGGGGGAGTGGAAGGGGTTATATTAATAGATTGAATGAAGCCCAGGCGGTGCAGTGGAAAATAAACAAGACAGGACAAAGATGGGGGCAAGACAGGGAAGGAAAAGGAGTTGGGGATGAAGAAGGACCAAATGGGATGTGGAGAAAGTGTGTCATGGTGATTAATCACAGGGTGTGCTGCAGGGGTCCGGTTAATAGGACCAAGGTAGTGACGGGATAAGTGTAAAAAAGGGGGTTTCATTACCTGTAAATGCAATAGTGGGAGCGTACCGGCGTGATCAAGGAGGGATAAAATAGAGGAAAGGAGAAAAAAAGTGGGGTAATTTGAGGTATGTGGGTATTGCAAGACAATGGAAGTATCCAGTATTATAGAAAAGCACCATAGTTTATGTTTTCATTTAGTCCGAGGGGTCGAAGACTCCCGAGACGAAAGATCCATTCGCTCTCTTTTTTGTACAGTTCTGTAGTCATGTCCCCTCCTCGTATGCCCAGGTGAATGCAGTCTAAGCCGAAGGCTTTCAATTCCTTAGTAGATCCTTTGTGCTGCAGATGAAAATGTTTGGCGACTGTAGTAAGTTGTTTCATTCATGTAAGATCTTTAGATGCATTCCGAATATTTCCCAGATGCTCCAGGATCCTCTCTTTCAGTTTGCGTGTAGTCATACCGACATATTTTACATTACAGCTGCAAGTGATGCAGTAAATAACTGCTTGAGTGTTGCAGTTGAAAAAATGTTGTATCTGGGTCGATTGACCATACTTGTCTATGACCGTGTTGGTTTGCAGTATATGTGTACACGACTTATACTGGCCACACGGGATGGAGCCGGTTATGGCTGGCTTCTTGCGTGTTGAGGTCAGCAGGTGGCTCCGAACTAATTGGTCCTTGATATTTCTGGATCTGCACCAGCTCATCTGTATCGTGGGGCCAACGACGGGAGATAGATCTGGATCCATCCGAAGTATAGGAAGATGTTTAGATATAGCATCCTTAAGAATCTTCCACTCGGGACAGAAAGTGCCTATGAACCGGATGGTATCTTCTGTTTTTGGGACTTCCTTGTTCATCCCGAAAATTAGGTGTTCCCTCTTAACCGATGTGGTGGCTTGATAGGCTCGTTTGAGTGATCGTTTACTATATCCCCTGGCAAGAAGGCGATTGGTGAGTTCCCAGCTCTTGGTTTTGTAAATATGGTCCTCAGAGCAGTTGCGCCTTAGCCTGAGATATTCTCCTTTCGGTATATTCTCAATGGTCGGTGGGAAATGTGAGCTGGTTTGGAAAGGAGACTGTTGGTTGCAGTCTCCTTCCGATACAGTTCTGTTTCCAAATAGCCCGTGTGAGATCTGTAGATATTCAAGTCAAGAAACGGAACCCTCTCTGCACTGACAGTATGGGTCAACTTGATGTTCAGGTCATTGGTATTAAGTAGTCCAATGAATTCCATTAGAAGGTCCCTTTCTCCATTCCAGATAATGAATACATCATCGATATATCTCAACCACAATTCCACATGGATGGTATATCTCTCATTCCTGGAATTAAAGACATGGAAATGCTCCCACCATCCCAAAAACAGATTAGCATAGGTGGGGGCGCAAGCCGCGCCCATTGCCGTACCCCTTATTTGTAGGTAGAATTGGTCCTGAAACACAAAATAGTTCTTGGAAAGAACAAAGTCAAGTAGCATAAGGAGAAAGTCAGAGAAAGCACTCACCCCTCCTTGATCCAGATAGTATTTAACAGCGGTGATTCCGTGATGGTGGTTAATACTTGTGTAGAGTGCTTCTACATCTAGAGTTACCAATAGAAAATTGTCTTCACAGTGTATATTGTGAATCTTCTGTAGTAAATCTGATGTATCCTGCAAGTAGGAGGGTAATGCGAGGACAAACTCCCGGAGATGAAGGTCCAGGAATCAACTTGGTTGTTCCAGTAAGCCACCGTTACCGGACATAATTGGTCTTCCAGGCGGTATAGAAGCGTTCTTGTGTACCTTGGGAAGTAAGTAAAAAGTAGGTGTTTTTGGATTCTGAGTTGTCAGATATTTTAGCTCAGGTTTGGTAATGATGACCTGTATTGCCGCATGTTGTGTTAGAGAATTGTAGGCATTCAAAAATCTAGTGGTTGGATTGTTAAGAAGTTTTTTATAGCAGGAAGTGTTGTGAAGTTGTCGTTGGGCCTCAGTGATGTACATTTCCAGTGGCCAAAGTACGATATTGCCGCCTTTGTCAGATGGTTTAAAGATAACATCATGCCAGGTTTCCAGTTCTTGTAGAGCTTGGCGCTCTTTAAATTTGAGATTCTTGGGAAAGCGGTGGAGGCCCTGTCTGGTTTGGGCATAGATATCATCAAACTCTTTGGAAACTCTGTTTAAAAAAACCTTTATCTCTGGGTTATTATTATCGGGAGGGAAAAAAGAGGATTTTGGTCTGCATTGGGGTCTATTTGTGACTGGTGTATCCATACTTGATTCTGCCTGTAGTTCTTCCAACTCTTGAATAGCATTGAGATCATTGATGGTAAGTTCGGGATCAAGAGTATTGTCTGCTTGTCTACCTTGCAGTTTGGAAAAAAAATTCTTTAGAAGAAGCTTCCTCCCGAACAATCTCAAGTCTTTTTCCCAGGAGAATCTTTTAAAAGATTTGGATGGCGAGAAGGAGAGTCCCTTGGTGAGTACTTCCATATGGTGAGGGGAGAGGGGTCTAGTGGTTAGATTAATAACTTGTAGTGAGTTCGAATTGTTGGAGTCTATCTCACTGTCTTTCTCTGACGGGCCGGGTATCGTGCAGTCCTTGGTAGATCCCAGTCTGAATTTCGTCCGTCGTTTCGCCTTTCCCGCTCTCCTGGTTTTCCTCATGTTCTGACGCGGCCTCTCGGTCTCTGACCTGAGCCTAAAAAACGCGGATGAAAGTTGTCGATTTCCTCCTGACTGTAAAAAGTTTCACTGGCTGAATCACCACTAGTGGAAGATTCAAATTCTGAGAAGGTGGGATCTTCTCTCGGTTTTCGATTCCTACTGAGAGGTGTGGGATTCAACCTAAAAATGTCCCCTTTCGCGAAATCCCGTTTATCTCGGATGAATTTAGTCCGCTTGCGATCCACTATTGTCTGTTCATACAATTCGATTTCTTTTTTATGTTTCTCGAAAGCTGCTTGGAAAGGTAGGTCCTTCTCCCAAATTTCCAAGGTCTTCCCAATTTCATCTATTTCTTTCTCAACTTGATCTAATAACAAAGTGTCATGTATCACCAACAGGTGAAGTAGTTCATGAGAACACTTAAGTAGGGCTGCTTCCCACTCACTCTTCAGATTGTCACTAGCGAGAGGGAAGGAGGGAAATACCTTAGGTCTGAGGCCACGTGGTACAATCTTATGTTTAATGTAGTTTTCTAACGTTGTAACGTCCCATGATAGGCGAGTCCTCTTTTGTAAATTCTTCTGTAATTTGAAGAAAGAGGTGCGCCAATCCGAATTGGGAGTAGAATGTTCGTAGGTTTCTGAAAATGGATCTACAATATTGGCATTAGGACGTCTTGATAGCTCTGTTTTCAGTGAGAAAGTGGTCATATTGGATTGAGAAAGCCTAAATGAAAAATGTGTATCATCTGGTTAGGCCAGGTATCTATAAATGCTAACTTAATGGTACAAAAAAGATTTATTAAAGGCTGCTAAAAAGGATCCGAGGGAAAAAGATATCTAGATTAGGTAAAGAAAATATGTAATCAAGGAGACCGTGCCACAGTCAGAGGCTGTATTTACCCTACAGCATAGACAATTACTGTATCAACAAAGAAGAGCGACTGGGCACTGGTGTGTGGTTGGTAAACAACAGAGAGTAGAAAACCAAAAATGGACAATTACAATTGCTAGAAAGGAAAATAAGACCCTTCGATTATAGTCCCTGTTGGTGGTGCGCCCAGAGCTAGAAAGTACAAGTACTAACGAGGGAAGAGGAAAGAAAGCTCTTGTGTGGGCGCACTCTTATGAAAAGAAGAAAAATTCTTCAATTATGAAGATAATTAAAACATATATTTATTAATCAAGATTAAAATAATTACCCATCTGCGATCCAAAAGGAAAGGAGTGTGAAATGAAGAGAGTGTGAGAAATTATTAAAATGTTCTGGTCTGTAAATCGCAAGAGAGATATTAGAAAGGCTGCAGACACCTGATAGTCTGACACCCGTTTCTCCTGACCAGTACAGATATTCTGTATTAATGGGACCCAGAGAGGAGGTCAGTGTTGAGTCTTAGAAGGACCACTTAAATTGGGTCAATACTGTGCACTTTGCTAGTCACCCGTTACTCCGTATAGTACATATTAGAATTGTTGATTTTTCATTACCTGATGCTTATAGAGATGTAAAGAAAAAGATAAAGATAAGAAGAGGAAAAAAGCAATTAGTGGTGATACTGCTGTTGGTGTCCACCCTTCCAAAGAAGGGGAATAGTTCCTACTCTACAACACCGGGTATTCCCAGGGAGTCTCCTCTCAAGGTACTGACCCAAAGAATTTGACGATATCTATGCCCAAACCAGACAGGGCCTCCACCACTTTCCCAAGAATCTCAAATTCAAAGAGCGCCAAGCTCTACAAGAACTGGAAACCTGGCATGATGTTATCTTTAAACCATCTGACAAAGGCGGCAATATCGTACTTTGGCCACGGGAAATGTACATCACTGAGGCCCAACGACAACTTCACAACACTTCCTGCTATAAAAAACTTCTTAACAATCCAACCACTAGATTTTTGAATGCCTACAATTCTCTAATACAACATGCGGCAATACAGGGCATCATTACCAAACCTGAGCTAAAATATCTGACAACTCAGAATCCAAAAACACCTACTTTTTACTTACTTCCCAAGGTACACAAGAACGCTTCTATACCGCCTGGAAGACCAATTATGTCCGGTAACGGTGGCTTACTGGAACAACCAAGTCGATTCCTGGACCTTCATCTCCGGGAGTTTGTCCTCGCGTTACCCTCCTACTTGCAGGATACATCAGATTTACTACGTAAGATTCACAATATACACTGTGAAGACAATTTTCTATTGGTAACTCTAGATGTAGAAGCACTCTACACGAGTATTAACCACCATCACGGAATCACCGCTGTTAAATACTATCTGCATCAAGGAGGGGTGAGTGCTTTCTCGGACTTTCTCCTTATGCTACTTGACTTTGTTCTTTCCAAGAACTATTTTGTGTTTCAGGACCAATTCTTCCTACAAATAAGGGGTACGGCAATGGGCGCGGCTTGCGCCCCCACCTATGCTAATCTCTTTTTGGGATGGTGGGAGCATTTCCATGTCTTTAATTCCAGGAATGAGAGATATACCATCCATGTGGAATTGTGGTTGAGATATATCGATGATGTATTCATTATCTGGAATGGAGAAAGGGACCTTCTAATGGAATTCATTGGACTACTTAATACCAATGACCTGAACATCAAGTTGACCCATACTGTCAGTGCAGAGAGGGTTCCGTTTCTTGACTTGAATATCTACAGATCTCACACGGGCTATTTGGAAACAGAACTGTATCAGAAGGAGACTGCAACCAACAGTCTCCTTTTCCAAACCAGCTCACATTTCCCACTGACCATTGAGAATATACCGAAAGGAGAATATCTCAGGCTAAGGCACAACTGCTCTGAGGACCATATTTACAAAACCAAGAGCTGGGAACTCACCAATCGCCTTCTTGCCAGGGGATATAGTAAACGATCACTCAAACGAGCCTATCAAGCCACCACATCGGTTAAGAGGGAACACCTAATTTTCGGGATGGACAAGGAAGTCCCAAAAACAGAAGATACCATCCGGTTCATAGGCACTTTCTGTCCTGAGTGGAAGATTCTTAAGGATGCTATAACTAAACATCTTCCTATACTTCGGATGGATCCAGATCTATCTCCCGTCGTTGGCCCCACGATACAGATGAGCTGGCGCAGATCCAGAAATATCAAGGACCAATTAGTTCGGAGCCACCTGCTGACCTCAACACGCAAGAAGCCAGCCATAACCGGCTCCTTCCCGTGTGGCCAGTGTAAGTCGTGTACACATATACTGCAAACCAACACGGTCATAGACAAGTATGGTCAATCGACCCAGATACGACATTTTTTCAACTGCAACACTCAAGCAGTTATTTACTGCATCACTTGCAGCTGTAATGTAAAATATGTCGGTATGACTACACGCAAACTCAAAGAGAGGATCCTGGAGCATCTGGGAAATATTCGGAATGCATCTAAAGATCTTACACAAATGAAACAACTTTTACTACAGTCGCCAAACATTTTCATCTGCAGCACAAAGGATCTACTAAGGAATTGAAAGCCTTCGGCTTAGACCGCATTCACCTGGGCATACGAGGAGGGGACATGACTACAGAACTGTACAAAAAAGAGAGCGAATGGATCTTTCGTCTCGGGAGTCATCGACCCCTCGGACTAAATGAAAACATAAACTATGGTGCTTTTCTATAATACTGGATACTTCCATTGTCTTGCAATACCCACATACTTCATATGACCCCCCTTTTTTTCCCCTTTCCTCTATTTTTTCCCTCCTTGATCACGCCGGTACGCTCCCACTATTGCATTTACAGGTAATGAAACCCCCTTTTTTACACTTATCCCGTCACTACCTTGGTCCTATTAACCGGACCGCTGCAGCACACCCTTTCTCCACTACCCATTTGGTCCTTCTTCATCCCCAACTCCTTTTCCTTCCCTGTCTTGCCCCCATTTTTGTCCTGTCTTGTTTATTTTCCACTGCACCGCCTGGGCTTCATTCAATCTATTAATATAACTCCTTCCACCCCCCCCCCCTTTTTTTTGGATTGCTCCCTCACTTTTGCATCTCCATGCTGTCTGTATATATATATATAATTTTTCACTGTAGTCACCTCAACATGCATTTACCCATGCATTTGTCACTTTCACACGTTCACTTCTTATCATGCATCCAGGTTTCCCTGCCCCATTGAGCATTCCACTTCCAACTAGTTATTACACCGTCACGTACACGCTCCCTCACCGGGTTGCACCATTATCCTCAATTTTTGCCATTCCACACTTTTACTTTCCATCCTCTTCATCTTTCAATGACTAATATCAATCCTTACTTCATACATATTTTTTACATTTTTCTTCTTTTTTTCCTTTTTTTTCCGTATTTTCTTTGGCTCTGATCTATATTCTGTGGCTGATTGGTTTCCTTTTAGCCTGTATGGCCAGCATAATACATCTTATTAATGCGATCTTTGCCAATCAGACCTATTCTGAACCGTGTTAATAATCATTACAATAACCAACTGCTGAATATATTATTTTATTAATTATTTTTATACCTCTTTGTATTATCTACTGGCAACACTCTTCTTAAAGTGCCGGTACCCTTTTCTACAGATTATCATTTATCACCGGCATTATTATTTCACCGCTCTCAAGCTCCAAACATCACTTCATATTTCATCGCTCTCAAGCTACATTTATCATTTAACTGGTTCCAGCCAGTATCCACTCCGTGCCAACATCAGTCTGGTTCCAGCCAGTACCCACAGCAGCCGTTTTATCCACAGCAGCCCAGCTTTTCCTGGAACACCAGCTGGTACGATCCTGGGCTATCTCCATTGCTACAGTCAGGCCTGGTAAGGACTTTCCAACTAGAAGATTATAAGAACTATCTCACACTACCAGAGCCCTGTGGCCCTTGCCACCCTGTAGAACCCAGGAACTGTATTTATCCTCTGCTGATTTTTATGTTTTCTTTTACTGCTGCTGTGTTACGGAGTTTGTCATAAATAAACATCATTGACTTTTACCCTGGTTGTCGTGTTCACGCCTTCGGGCATTTCTTCTACATGTTAATTACACGTCTAGGGGTCTGATACAACCTCCCAGGTTCCGTTACATCTCAGCCCCTACAACTGAGGCTGCCTCCCGTCAGCTCAGGCCCTCAGTTGTGACAATGACATAGGCATACAGAATCAGGTTAAATTCACCTGAACACATGGATAGCAAGAAAAACAGTCACTGAAATTAGGTGCAGGCAAGGTTCAAGACTTCGGCTACAGCAGGGATTCCGGCACAAGACAAAGCAAACAAGGACTCCAAAACTGTGACAAATAAACTGGCTAGGAACAACATAAGTTAACACGAGCTGGAACAAAACTATAGCTGGCCCTGACTCTCAGAGCTAGCTCATACTTAACATAGGTCAGGGACAATCACTAGAGCACACACAAATACACACAATGTGCTGCAGCTGGAAAAGGTAAGCAGGAGAGAGCATGTTCCACCTGATTACCCCAGCTGGGACTGCTCTTCCAATAGCAGCATCCCTTGTTGCTTAGAGGTACTGCAACAGCAGCAGCCCTGGCTGCTCAGAGGTACTGCAGGTGAGAGAGATAACAGCAGCACCCCTGGCCGCCCAAAGGTACTGCACTCCAAAACATCATAGATGGCAGCGTCGAAGCAGTGTCCAAATATATAATGGACCTAATTGTACAGCAGAGTACAATGCAGCATACATCAGCATGCAGTGTGCCCCCTATGCACAGTCACTTATACAGCAAAGTCTATACATCAGAGTATAGTGCAGCATGCATCAGCATGCAGTGTGCCCCCTATACACAGTTAACTTATACAGCACAGCCAATACATCAGAGTATAGTGCAGCATGCAGTATGCCCCTATACACAGTTAACTTATACAGCACAGTCAATACATCAGAGTATAGTGCAGCATACATCAGCATGCAGTGTGCCCCCTATACACAGTTAACTTATACAGCACAGCCAATACATCAGAGTATAGTGCAGCATGCATCAGCATGCAGTGTGCCCCCTATACACAGTTAACTTATACAGCACAGCCAATTGTGAATCTGGACACAGCACAGCCAGCAGTGGCCCCTACACCCCCCCCCCCCCCTTCCACCTAATTTTATTATTTTAATTGATTGATTCAAATTCATTTGATGACAGCCAATTTAATAGAATAATAAAATAAAACACTATTACATTTTTTTTTTTACTTTTCAATTATGTATCCATATTTTCTAAGTAGGACAGCTTACAAGGGCAGTATGGGCATGTCTTACCCATTTACACTCCATTCAAGATTGCATTTGGTACAGTACAGTGCAGGTATTTTGCAGTTACTGGTACATTTCGGTCTAACAGCACCAACATATGCATACAAGTGCTGCCCAGCAAAAAGTTCAGCTCCTAGGCATGTGCCTCAAGTGCCTAATAGGAAATTCACTACTGACAGCCAGTACAGCAGAGTACAGTGCAACATACAGTACATCAGCGTCCGTAAGGGTGAAATGGCGCCAATTCCCAGCCACGGTGCCTTATATAGAATCCAAGCCCTGTGAGGAACCGAGAAACCGACATCGGGAGGATGGCGTTCAGACTCGATGTTCCTTGGGAACTCCCAAGGAATCTGGACCGCTCATCTCTAGTATATATATATATATATATATATATATATAAAGTAGTTCGGGCAGCACTCCCAGTGCAAGAACAAATGTCCCGGTGCCTTCCTAGGTACCTTCAGCAGGTCCAAATAATAGAAGCAGTGTGCGGCGGCACTCGGAGAAATAAACTAGTACAGCAGAGTGGTATACAACGTTTCGGAGCTTTAATGTCCCTCCGTCATCAGGACCTGATGACGGAGGGACATTAAAGCTCCAAAACGTTGTATACCACTCTGCTGTACTAGTTTATTTCTCCGAGTGCCGCCGCACACTGCTTCTATATATATATATATATATATATATATATATATACAGGTCGAGTATCCCTTATCCAAAATAATTCAAAATCACACATTTTTAGTTCCCCTACTTCCCCAGTACACAGAGGGGAAGACAGAACTCATTGCATCAGAAACTTCAATGTTTGGCTAAGGACATGGTGCAATGAGGAGAGATTTGGATTTATAGGCCACAGTCACACCATCTGGCAAGATAGGAGCTTATACAAAAGTGACGGTCTGCACCCATCTTCAAGGGGAACAAGAATACTAACTGAACAGTTTGGATGCTTCATCAAGAACTATTTAAACTAACAAAGGGGGGCAGTGAACCAAACAGGAATAAAGAAATCTGCTCCCCCAACACAGAGGTATTGTTTCTGCAGGCAAAGGGAATAGGAAGCATATCCACAGCAACAGAAGATAATTCAGATCAAAACCAAATAAAAATCGGCAGAGAGAAGAACATAGCTAGGAACAGAAAAAGCACAAACAAAACTCTAAAAGCTATGTGTGCAAATGCTAGGAGCTTAGGAAATAAAATCCCAGAACTAACTGCAATAATGACAAGGGATGATCTAGACATTGTGGCAATTACAGAGTCATGGTACAATGAAAATCATGACTGGGACATAGCTATACCGGGATATACTTTATTTAGGAAGGACAGAATTGGAAAAATCGGAGGAGGGGTAGCAATGTATGTAAAAAATGCCATAAATACTACATTAATACAAAGTATTGAAGAAAAAACTGAGGCCCTTTGGGTGACCATAGAAACAGGGGAAAAGTTGATTATTCGTATTGGCGTGATATACAGGCCACCAGGTCAGGAAGAGGAACTTGACAAGAACCTATTGCAGGACATAACTAAAATGGCATTAAAAGGAGAGGTAATAATCATGGGAGACTTTAATCTTCCTGATGTAAACTGGGAGGTGTCTGTTGCTAGTTCCACTAGAAGTAGGAACATTTTAAATTCCCTTCAGGGAGCATCCCTCCACCAATTGGTGAGGGAGCCCACTCGGAAAGACGCAATATTAGACTTAATACTTACAAATGGAGACAGATTATCGGACGTAAAAGTGGGTGAAAACCTGGGATCCAGTGATCATCAAGCAGTATGGTTCAGGATTAAGACAGAGACTGACTCGTCCCATACAAAAACAAAGGTGTTGGATATTAGGAAGGCTGATTTTGTAGGGATGGGAAAATGTGTAAGCGATTCTTTGGCAGAGTGGAGGAACTTGGAAACAGTGCAGGAGAGGTGGGAAACATTAAAATGTGCAATATTGAAGGCAACAGACCTTTGTATCAAAACTGTTAGGAAAAACACAAGGAAAAGGAAGCCAGTGTGGTTTGCAAAAGAAGTAGCAAATATTGTGAGAGCAAAAAAGATGGCTTTTAGGAAATATAAGCAGACACAAAATAATGAAGACAAAAAGATATATCTTGTTAGACAGAAGGAGACAAAGAAGGTAATCAGATGTGCAAAGGCACAAGCTGAGGAGAAAATGGCCCAGTCAGTGGGTAAAGGAAGCAAAACTTTTTTTAGGTATATAAGCGAAAGGAGAAAAACAAAAGGCGGAATTATAAAACTAAAGACAGACACTGGGAGTCTTGTTGAAGGAGACAATTTAACAGCAGATCATCTTAATGATTATTTTTGCTCAGTATTTACTACTGAAAGAGAGGGGAAGGGGCCACAGTTAAGTTGCAGGGATATTCAGGAAAATGAAACAAGTACATTTACAGAGGAGAAGGTCCTAACAGAACTCTCAAAGCTGAAAGTGGACAAATCTATGGGGCCAGATGGGATACATCCAAGGATACTAAAAGAACTTAAAGAGGTACTGGTAGCACCATTGACAGAATTATTCAACCAGTCATTAGCTACAGGAGTAATTCCAGGGGACTGGAAAAGAGCAAACGTAGTCCCACTGCACAAAAGTGGAAACAAGGAAGAGGCAAACAACTACAGACCAGTGAGTCTTACATCAGTAGTAGGGAAATTGATGGAAACACTCTTAACAGAAAGAGTTGTAGATTATCTCAAATCCGGCAATTTACTGGATCCCAAACAGCATGAATTCACTGGGGGGAGATCATGTCAAACAAATCTTATTTACTTTTTTGATTGTGTGACTAAAGTGATGGATAAAGGTGGAGCCATGGATATAGCTTATTTAGACTTTAGTAAGGCTTTTGACACAGTTCCACATCGCAGACTGCTAAATAAACTTGAAAGTTTGGGATTGGATATTAGGATTATTGAATGGATAAGATCTTGGTTGAAGGATAGAAAACAGAGAGTTGTGGTAAATGGAGTGCATTCACAGGAGGGAAATGTTACCAGTGGAGTACCCCAGGGATCTGTACTTGGACCAGTGCTTTTTAATATCTTTATTGGTGACATTGCAAATGGCATTAAAGGGAAAGTATGCCTTTTTGCAGATGACACAAAGGTATGCAACAGGGTAGACACACCAGGTGGGGTAAAACAAATGATTGAGGATCTAGGTAGACTAGAGGAATGGTCAAGAGTCTGGCAATTACAGTTTAATGCCAAAAAATGCAAAATCATGCACTTGGGTTTCAAAAATCCTAAAGCTAAATACAGTATTAATGGCACTATAATGGAAACTACTGAGGAGGAAAGGGATCTAGGAGTCACTATTTCAGATGACTTAAAGGCAGGTAAGCAATGTAACAAGGCAATGAGGAAGGCTAGTCAGATGCTTGGCTGCATTGGGAGAGGAATCAGCAGCAGAAAGAAAGAAGTAATAATGCCACTGTATAGGTCATTGGTACGGCCTCATCTAGAATACTCTATTCAGTTCTGGAGGCCATATCTTCAAAAGGATATTAATACATTAGAAACTGTACAAAGGAGGGCAACTAAAATTGTGCATGGCCTACATCACAAAACATACCCAGAAATACTAAGAAATCTCAATATGTATAGTTTGGAGCAGAGAAGGGAAAGGGGGGACATGATAGAAACTTTCAAATATATCAAGGGTTTTAACAAAGTCCAGGAGGGAAACATTCTCCATATGAAGAGAAGCAATAGGACACAAGGACATGCACTGAGACTGGAGGGGGGGAGGTTCAGGGGAAATTTGCGGAAAAATTATTTCACAGAAAGGGTAGTGGACAAGTGAAATAGCCTCCCATCAGAGGTGATAGAGGCTAAGACAGTAGAGCAATTTAAACATGCATGGGATAGACATAAGGATATCCTTACAAAGAAATAAGGATCAAATAAGGTTAGAGATAAAAATAATATAAAAAAAAAAAAGGGGCAGACTAGATGGGCCAAGTGGTTCTTATCTGCTGACAAATTCTATGTTTCTATGTTTCTATGGTATCCCTGGATATCAAGAATGCGTACCTCCACATTGGCCGTCTCAACAGGCTTATCTCAGATTTGCACTGTTAGACAGTCACTATCAATTCCAGGCACTGCCATTCAGCCTCTCCACAGCACCGAGGGTGTTCACCAAGATGATGGCAGAGATGATGGTTCTCCTCCGCAGACAGGGGGTGAACATAATCCCATATCTGGATGACCTGCTGCTAAAGACATCGTCCAGGGAGAAGTTGTTGCAGTCCATTGTTCTCACGACTCATCTGCTCAGAGAACACGGTTGGATCCTGAATCTTCCAAAATCACATTTGGAGCCGACCAGGAGGTTTTCTTTCCTGGGAATGATCCTCGACACGGAAGTGCAGAGGGTGTTTCTCCCGGAGGAGAAAGCATTGGTGTTACAAACAATGGTCCGGGATGTCCTGAAGCCAACCCGGGTTTTCGGTTCATCAGTGCATTCGCTTCTTACGAGGCTCTACAGTACGGAAGGTTTCATGCTTGGCTCTTCCAACTGGGTCTCCTGGACAAGTGGTCGGGATCTCATCTACACATGCACCAGAGAATACGTCGCAGAAAGCCAGAATTTCACTCCTCTGGTGACTGCAACTACCTCACCTTCTGGAGGGCCGCAGGTTCAGGATTCAGGACTGGGTACTTCTAACCACGGATGCAAGTCTCCGGGGCTGGGGCGCAGTCATTCAGGGGGAAACCTTCCAAGGACGGTGGTCAAGCCTGGAATCCAGCCTTCCAATAAACATTCTGGAACTGAGAGCCGTCTACAATGGTCTTCTCCAAGTGGCCCATCTTCTGAGAGATCGAGCCATTCAAGTGCAGTCGGACAATGTAACGATAGTGGCTTACATGAACCAACAAAGCGGAACGAAGAGCAGAGCTGCAATGTCAGAGGTAACAAGAATAATCCTCTAGGCAGAAAAACATGCATTGGCACTGTCAGCAGTCTTCATTCCGGGAGTAGACAACTGGGAAGCGGACTTCCTCAGCAGACACGATCTCCATCCAGGAGAGTGGGGACTCCATCCGGAGGTGTTCGCAGAGGTAACAGATCTTTGGGGTGTACCTAAAATAGACATGATGGCCTCTCGTCTCAAAAAGAAGCTTCAGCGGTATTGTTCCAGGTCGAGGGACCCACAAGCCATGGTGGTGGATGCCCTAGTGACTCTGTGGATGTTCCAGTCGGTGTACGTGTTTCCTCCACTGCCACTCATTCCAAGAGTTCTAAAACTCATAAGGAGAACAAGAGTTCAGGCAATCCTCATTGCTCCAGACTGGCCAAGAAGGGCTTGGTATGCGGATTTTCTGGATCTACTGCTAGAAGAGCTGAGGCATCTCCTCTTCGGAAGGACCTGCTGCAGCAGGGGCCATTCGCCTATCAAGACTTACCGTGGCTACATTTGATGGCATTGAGGTTGAACGCCAGATATTAGCTCAGAAGGGCATTCCGAACAAAGTTATTCCTACCCTGATACAGGCTAGGAAAGGAATAACGTCTAAACATTACCATCGTATTTGGAAAAAATATGTATCTTGGTGTGAATCCAAGAAGTTTCCTATGGTGGAGTTTCAGTTGGGACGGTTTCTCCTCTTCCTGCAAGAAGGTGTGGATATGGGCCTGAGGTTGGGATCTGTAAAGGTCCAGATTTCGGCCCTATCCATTTTATTCCAGAAACAGTTGGCTTCCCTCCCTGAGGTTCAGACTTTTCTGAAAGGAGTTCTGCACATAAAGCCTCCCTTTGAGCAGCCTATGGCGCCCTGGGATCTTAACGTGGTGTTGCAGTTACTCCAATCGGATTGGTTCGAGTCTCTACAGGAGGTTGAGGTCAAATTTCTCACGTGGAAGGCTGTCACTCTGTTGGCCTTAGCTTCTGTTAGACGTGTGTCAGAGTTGGGGGCTTTGTTTTGTAAGAGCCCCTACTTGATCTTCCATGAAGATAGAGCAGAACTCTGGACACGTCAGCAGTTCCGTCACAGAAAATCGGACTCTCTGTTTGTCCTGTATGATCCCAAGAAACTTGGGTGTCCTGCTTCTAAGCAGACGATCTCTCGCTGGATCAGGTTCACTATCCAGCATGCGTATTCTATGGCAGGATTGCCGTGTCCTGCGTCTGTTAAGGCCCATTCTACTCGTATGGTGAGTTCTTCCTGGGCGGCTGCCCGGGCTGTCTCGGCTTTACAGCTTTGCCGAGCGGCTACTTGGTCTGGGTCGAACACGTTTGCATGGTTCTACAAGTTCGATACTTTGTCCGCTGAAGACCTGGAGTTTGGTCAATCAGTTTTGCAGGAGCCTCCGTGCTCTCCCTCCCATTCTGGGAGCTTTGGTACATCCCCATGGTACTAATGTGGACCCCAGCATCCTCTAGGACGTAAGAGAAAATAGGATTTTAATTACCTACCAGTAAATCCTTTTCTCGTAGTCCGTAGAGGATGCTGGGCGCCCGCCCAGCGCTTCGTGATCCTGCAGTGGTGACTTAGTACAGTACTGCTTAGTTCTTGGTTAAGTGCTGTTGTTACTTGGTAAGTAATATTGTTCAGCCATTGCTGATGTTTCAAGCTAGTTATCTTGGTTTGCCTTGTGTGTGAGCTGGTGTGAATCTCGCCACTATCTGTGTAAAATCCTTCTCTCTGAGTTGTCCGTCTCTTCGGGCACAGTTTCTAGACTGGGTCTGGTAGAAGGTGCATAGAGGGAGAAGCCAGCCCACACTCTCAAACTCTTAAAGTGCCAGTGGCTCCTAGTGGATCTGTCTATACCCCATGGTACTAATATGGACCCCAGCATCCTCTACGGACTACGAGGAAAGGATTTACCGGTAGGTAATTAAATTCCTATTTTCAGTTGGACCTAAGCTTAAGTTTTATCAATCAGTGTGCTTTTTATACTAATTTAGGGACTGGTTCGCCTCTGATCCCCCTAAAGTTTAGGGCCTAAACTATGAGTGACTCTTGAAAAGTCCTTTTCCAGTCCATTTCCTCTGCCACTTTTTGTAATTTCTTAAATCATGAAGAACTTTAGACAATTTTCTCCTAATTTCAGTACTGGATACCTCTAAAGCTTGGTATCAGATGCTTAACTTGTTTCCAGAATTAAAAATTTTCATCTCTCTGTGGCATAGTTTGTGGCGTAGTTCAGGATATAGTTACAGATAATGCTATTCTCCCTAATGCTATCCAACACTATTGGATATATCTACAAGTCAGTCACTAAGGGGTCTATTTACTAAGCATTGGAGAGAGATAAAGTAGAGAGAGATTTTGTACCAGCCAATCAGCTCTTAACTGCCATGTTACAGGTTGTTTATGAAAAATTACACCTTTGAGCTGATTGGCAAGTACTTTATCTCTATCCACTTTATCTCTGTCCAAGGTTTAGTAAATAGACCCCTAAATTCACTCTTGGACCACTCAAGCATCTTTCTTGAATTACACTCTCTTCATTATACTGCAACTAAAGAGACTTACCATATTGCCCTAAAAACTCCTTGTCCAACTTAAATGGTAATTAGATTTAGAACTTTGGGAAGTATCCTATTGGCCACGGTAAATTACCACAGCTAAAGGTCTACCGGGGCCTATCCTATTAGCCGGTGCGAGCCGCTGCTTATCATGGATTTTCAAGCGAAAACGGGGATTTGTTTTAAAGAAAACACACAGGTTTCACTGTGTGTTTTCGGGAGAAAAGGCATTTTTTTTTTACAGGCGATCTACTGTAATTGGATAGCCTGTAAAAAAAAAAAAAATCAGTGAAACACCGGAAAAAAATAGGATAACGCCCTTTGTTTACTTTGTTTTCTTTGATAATTGATTTCAAAATGTTTATAAAATGAAAAAATGTATTCATTATTCAGATAAATAATAATAATAATAATAATAATAATATAACAATAATGCTAACTATGTAGAACAGCGGCGGCCAACCCGCGGCTCTTTCATCCACCGCATGTGGCTCGAGTCAATCCGCTCCTGGCCACCGCTGCCCCACACAGGGTACACGCTGACACAGCCGGGCCGGGCGCACAGACTTTTAAGGTCTCCGGCGGCGGTGCGTATCTGAAATTTGGTGCCGGCCCATGAGCCAATCAGAGCTCGCAGACCGGCAGCTGAGGCTCCTGATTGGCTGCCGGACCGCGGGCTCTGATTGGCTCACGGGCCGGCGCCGAATTTCAGATACACACTGCCGCCGGAGACGGAGTGGCAGGAGAGGCGCGCGCTGCGCTCTCCTACCCTCACAGCAGCAGCGTGGTGAGCAGCACTTGGGCAGGGGAGCACAGGGCCGTAACTACGTGTGTGCCAAGTGGGCCTGGCAGACAGCGCAGTTGCCCTGAGGGCGCACGGCCAGCGGCATGTAATGAGTCAAATTGACTCATTACATGCCGCCTCTGCTGTGTGCCGTGCGCCGCCGCCGCGCTGTGGAGGAGAGCTCCAGCACCGGGCAGCGGAGAAGGAGGAGGAGGGAGGGGTACTTGAGCCGCAGCAGCGCTATTTCATTGGTAGTAAGCGCCGTTGCAGCAGCCCCCTCTCCTTCCCTATTGGCTGCCCGGCGCTGCTGTGGATGCTGGGATTCGGATCCTCCATCCCAGAATCCACATCAGCGCCGGGCAGCCAATACAGAAGAAGAGGGGACAGCTGCAGCGACGCTTACTACCAATGACATAGCGCTGCTGCGGCTCCAGTCCCCCTCCCTCCTCCTCCTTGTCCGATGTCTGCATTGAGGGAGCTGCACGAGGAGCCTGACTGCCAGCGGGGAGATGGTAAGTATCTCTCTCTCTCTCTCTCTCTCTCTCTCAGGGGGACGCCGTCTGCCATAATGTGTAAAAAGGGGGCCTGGCTGCCGCAATGTATAAAAAGGGGGCCTGGCTGCCGCAATGTGTAAAAAGGGGGACTGGCTGCCGTAATGTGTAAAAAGGGGGCATGGCTGCCGCAATGTGTAAAAAGGGGGACTGGCTGCCATAATGTGTAAAAAGGGGGCCTGGCTGCCGCAATGTATAAAAAGGGGGCCTGGCTGCCGTAATGTGTAAAAAGGGGGACTGGCTGCCGCAATGTGTAAAAAGGGGGACTGGCTGCCGCAATGTGTAAAAAGGGGGACACCGTTTGCTGTAATATGTAAAAAGGGGGCCTGGCTTCCGCAATGTGTAAAAAGGGGGACTGGCTGCCGCAATGTGTAAAAAGGGGGCCTGGCTGCCGCAATGTGTAAAAAGGGGGCCTGGCTGCCGCAATGTGTAAAAAGGGGGCCTGGCTGCCGTAATGTGTAAAAAGGGGGACCGGCTGCCGCAATGTGTAAAAAGGGAGACACCGTCTGCCGTAATATGTAAAAAGGGGGCATGGCTGCCGCAATGTGTAAAAAGGGGGACTAGCTGCCGCAATGTGTAAAAAGGGGGATTGTCTGCTGTAATGTGTAAAGAGGGGGACTGTCTGCTGTAATGTGTGAAAAGGGGGACGCGGTCTGCTGTAATGTATAAAAGGGGCTCTACCTGGTGTAGTGGCGCTACTGTGCAGCATAATTTGAATAATGGAGACTACTGTGCACCGTAGTATGAATTGCTATTATTTTGTGGCCACGCCCCTTCCCCATGAAGCCACGCCCCTATATATTTTTCACGCACCTACGGCGCACACTGCCCCTATCTTGCATGGGGGGGCGCCAATGTCGTTTCTAGCACACAGCGCTAAAATGCCTAGTTACGGCACTGGGGGAGCACACTGTGGGGACATGTGTATCTGCACTGGGGGCATATCTGGCACACTGTGGGGGCATGTGTATCTGCAATGGGGGCATATCTGGCACACTGTGGGGGCATGTGTATCTGCAGTGGGGGCAGAGCCGGATTAGGGGGGGGGGTCCCGGGGTACGTACCCCGGGCCCCCCTTTCCAAAAGGGCCCCCTGCCACACCACAGATCGGATCTCTCTTCAATCCGATCTGCGGTGCTGCGCTCACGAGTCCCGGCTCCCCGCTGCCCTGTCAAACATGCTCCCTGCTGCCCTGTCCCTCCTTCTTCAGTGCAGCATGCGGCGCGCCAATGACTGAGCCGCAGGCTTGCTGAGCCGGACAGCACTTGGACAGCTGAGCCGTTGCTCAGCTGCACTGATTACAGCTCTAAGAGTGCTCTAGTCAGGGCATCTGACACTGCACTGAAGGAGGAGGGATTCTTAGTGATGTGTGGAGCCCTGGCCGCTCTATTACTGGAGGTCCCTAATACTAAGTATAAGTCCAGGGCGTGGACCCCACAAAGTCGGCTCAGGCCCAACCACCCCAGGGCAGCACACCATTGACATACTATAGTGTTATTATGTATCACTTTCTAACATATAGCCCCTGCTTCTTTCTTATTAACACTATAGTATGTCAATTGTGTGCTGTACTGGGGTGGTTGGGCCTGAGCCGACTTTGTGGGGTCCACGCCCTGGACTTATACTTAGGGACCTCCAGTAATAGAGCGGCCGTGAAGTGGCCTGGAGGCTTATCATATTTTTTGCAAAATATATGTAACGAAGAGCTCTAAATTTTCTATTATTATATAGTATACAGTTCTTCTTACTAACAGCCCGCAGAGTGCGTGGGAAAAATCCTTTTGTTTTTCTTGTCTAGAAGAAACCCCCTCCTACAGCACCTGAAGAGTGTTACCAGTTTGATTAGAGCAGTTTGCCATTATATATTGAAGCTGGGTTTATTCCTATTTTTATGTTATCAGAAATTGTAAATTACTTGCTTGGACTGTTCTCTGATATCTTTGTAAACATTTTTTTGTCTGTAACAATAAGGTTTGAAGTTTTGACTTAAAAATCTAATCCTAGTTCTGGTTTCTGTGTTTTCATAACCCAAACCTGAGTGGCCTACGGCTACCTATTTTTTACATATGAATAACTGCGTGCAGCAGGTAGAAGCGAAAGCTACCTTGCATTTAGATGCTAAACTCCTCTTACTGGTGGTGGCGAATGTGTTTGTATAATCCCGTGTGTCCAAAGTGAGACCCACGTCACAGGCGGCGCTTCTCAGATTGGTGTATCTGGAGAAGCGACCAGCAGGTCTGTGACAAATGGTTTGAATTGTTGGCAGAAAAAAAATTATGAAGGCAAATGACACAGAGAGAAGCATGCAACATTCTGAACTTAAATATGGCACAAGTTGAATGTTCCAAGGAACATTCTTTAAAGTGTTTCACTCTCTGATGTACCACCAGGCAACATGGATGGTCCCGTGATAGCACTCCCTTATTATCCTACTGGACACATCACGAAGACCTAGGCAGATCACCACATACCAGAAGCCACTCTTTAAGTACATTTCTGATCTGATGAACCAGGTTGCAAACCCGAAAAATGCGTTATGCACTTGCAGATATGGGAATGGTTGATTGATATATGCAAACTGTGACCTGCTTTTTAATTGGGGAAATATGTAATTTATTAAGGCCTGGAGACCATCGGCGGCTCACCACAGCATTTTCCTGTTTTCATCTTCTTAATCATTTCACTGCTAATTAACTAAATCCCCCTGCTTTCTCCAAGTCTTCATTGTTCCCTCCCTTTTCAGCTATCCTTCTTCCCACTTTCTACATAAAAGCAATAAAACCTGGTTCATTGACCATTATGATTTCTCTGCAAATCTAAATTAATTATTATGTACATTTGTATAACTTTAGAAATAAATCTTTTTTTTTTTTAACCATACAGCATGTCTAATGTGTTACACACTTTAAATAAGTTTTACTTACAGAATAAGGTACATTTATCCACTTAAACCCTACAGATGATACAGGAGGACCTGTTTATAACAATGGAATGATTAAGCGCAGGATGGCAGAGGAATTACTCTCTGGTAGCACTGAATCTACACCTCAGACAGAGGGAAATGTATAAAGCCTTATACAGACTGGACAAATGAAGATGAAGCCCATAGTAAATCAACTTCTAGCTATCATTTCCAAGTAAATTCTATAAAATGATAGGTACAGTAGAAACTGGTTGCTATGAGCAACATATCCACTCCTTTGACTGTTTGGTACATTTCCTCATACATTTTTGGCACATGTGCATAAATAAACAAGCGAGACAGCTTCTATGGACTGTTTTGGTTGGGTAGGGTTGGTGTAATAGCAGGGGAGTGGTGTCCCTTGGAGAGCACAAAACCTCCAACATGACCCCATCCAACAGGTACAAAATGCTCCTGGACTTTCTTCTTAATATATGATTGCAGCCACCTGTGTTGAAAGTCCCTTCTCATCAATGAACTAGTTCAACACAAGTGACAGCAATGCAGAGTCAGACTGGGGCATGGTGGGCCCACCAGGGGAATGCAGTGGTCGGGGCCCATATTTAAGGGGTGTGTCCTGTTACCACGGGGAGCTATCTAATAGAGTAACAATGTATATTGTGAGTGCACTATCTGAAATTGGACAGGGTGGAGTCCTCAGGAAGTGGGTCCCATCTGGGATTGCCCCTGTACCCCTGTGGGCCAGTCCGGCAATCACAAATTAAGAGGGAAGTCCAGGAGGAGAGCATTTTGTACCTGGTGGAAGGGGTCATGTTGGAGGGTCTGCTATCACTATATACAATTACTCTTTGCAAATGCTTCGTGGCTAATCTATAAGTACTATTAGGATTAAGTTTGGGCTTTAGGTTACAGTAAGTTGTCACACGCCATAGGCGTTCACCGCGCTTACCCCTGCGTGCCAGCTGGTCTGTGTTGCGGCCTCCGCCTTTGATGGTCCACGGGCTCCGGCGTCTGGCTGGCGCGGCTCCCGGCGGTTCCCCGGGGCAGGGGCGCCGCCATGACACCCGGCATCACGTGGGCGGGGAGCGGGTGGCGTCATCAGACTATTCCGCAAATCCTGCGGAGGCGGGAGATTCAAAGGCAGACGCCGGGCAGAGCCTCGGCGCCTGAGTATCGTCTTTTCCCCTGAAGTGGATGCCAGTGCTCTTGTTCCCGGCGAATCCCTCTGCAGTCGTACCCCAGTGTCTCCGGCACTTCCAGGTGCCAGTTGCTGCACAGTTCCAGCGTATACAGCGGCTGGTGTGTTCCTCTGCAATCCAGTCACCAGTGCTTCTTGGAGTCAGCGTGGGCTGCGGGTAATAATCGACCGTTTCTCTAAAATGGCACATTTTGTACCTTTGACCGGGTTACCATCAGCTCCCAAGTTGGCTTTGTTATTTATCCGAGAACATTTCCGCCTGCACGGCTTACCTTAGGAAATCGTCTCTGACCGGGGGGTACAATTCACTGCAAGATTCTGGAGAGCTCTCTGTACGGCCTTACAAATAAAACTCAAGTTTTCATCCGCTTACCATCCACAAACCAATGGGCAAACTGAACTCGTCAATCAAGATTTAGAGACTTTTCTCCGTGTTTATCTTTCTCCCTCGCAAGATGATTGGGTGGAACTGTTGCCATGGGCCGAGTTTGCCCATAATCATCTGTACCACTCTTCGACTGGTGAGTCCCCATTTTTCATTAATTATGGGTTCCATCCTCAAGTTCCTGAATTACCCATTTGTCCTCCGGAGGATGTTCCTGCTGCAGCCTCTACTCTTCGGCACTTCAGCCAAATTTGGAGTCGAGTTCATGCTAATCTCAAGAGAGTCTCCGGCCGCTATAAATTCTTTGCGGATAGGAAGCAATGAGCAGCTCCCCAATACAAGGTTGGTGACAGGGTATGGCTTTCCAATCGCAACCTCCGGTTAAGGGTGCCCACTATGAAGTTCGCCCCAAAGTTTATTGGTCCTTACCCCGTGTTACAAGTCCTGAACCCGGTTGTCTGCAAATTGGAATTGCCTTCCCACCTCCGGATACCAAACTCCTTTCATGTCTCTCTCCTTCGCCCCCTTGTTTTAAACCGGTTCCATTTAAAGTCCCCGAGGCCAACCTCTGCAGAGTCTGAAGCTGGAACGGACTTTGAAATCAAAGCTATTCTTGACTCTCGTTATCTTCACAAGAATCTACAGTATTTGGTGGAGTGGAAAGGTTTTGGCCCCGAGGAGAGGAGCTGGGTCAAGGCTACTGAAGTTACGGCTCCCCGACTGGTGCGGATTTTCCATTCCAGACATCCAACAAAACCTGGAAAGTGTCCGGGGGCCACTTTCACCGCGCTTACCCCTGCGTGCCTGCTGGTCTGTGTTGCGGCCTCCGCCTTCGATGGTCCATGGGCTCTGGCGTCTGGCTGGCGTGGCTCCCGGAGGTTCCCCGGGGCAGGGGTACTGCCATGACACCCGGCATCACGTGGGCGGGGAGCGGGTGGCGTCATCATCAGACTGTTCCGCCAATCCAGCGGAGGCGGGAGATTCAAAGGCAGACGCCGGGCAGAGCCTCGGCGCCTGAGTATCGTCTTTTCCCCTGAAGTGGATGCCAGTGCTCTTGTTCCCGGCGAATCCCTCTGCAGTCGTACCCCAGTGTCTCCGGCACTTCCAGGTGCCAGTTGCTGCACAGTTCCAGCGTATACAGCGGCTGATGTGTTCCTCTGCAATCCAGTCACCAGTGCTTCTTGGAGTCAGCGTGGGCTGCGGGCTAAACGCCGCTCTCGAGTTCTACAAGTCATCAGTGTCTTTAAACACCGCTCTCAAGTTCTACAAGTCATCAGTGTCTTTAAACACCGTTCTCAAATTCTACAAGTCATCAGTGTCTTTAACCACCGCTCCCAAGTTTTGGAAGTTACCAGTGTCTTTAACCACAGCTCCCAAGTTTTGCAAGTTACCAGTGTCTTTAACCACCGCTCTCAAGTCATACAAATCATCAGTGTCTTTAACCACCGTTCTCAAGTTCTACAGTGTCTTTAATCACCGCTCTCAAGTCATACAAATCATCAGTGTCTTTAACCACCGCTCTCAAGTTCTATAAATCATCAGTATCTTTAGTCACCGCTCTCAGGTCATACAAATCATCAGTGTCTTTAACCACCGCTCACAAGAGTTTCAAATCATCAGAGTCTTTAACCACCGTTCACCAGTTCTTCAAATCATCAGTATCTTTAAAAACATCACTCACAAGTTCTTCAGTCACTATTATCTTGTACCAACACTCACAAGTACTTCTTTTCCTGGAATCTTTAACATTGCTTACAAGTTCTCCTATAAGCCTGGACATTCACCCCATACGTTCCTTCTCTGCTATGTGACATTGTGTTGCTCCCTTCCTGCAATAAAGTTCTTTAATATTTTCACCAAGCTTTACTGTCAGAGTCCTGTATGAGGAAGACCTATATCAAGCCATCCCTGTTCCGACCCAACTGTGGTTCCTCTCCCCTACCATCGGGAGAACCCCCGAGTTCACAACACCCCCAACCTAGGTCAGTGACAGTATACTCAGGCCTCATGGACCCGGGAGATCGGAGCCCAGAGGCAAGTACCATCCAGGACTTGATTTCTCGAGTACAAAGTCAGGAAGCAGCACAGGGCCAGGTGATGCATTATCTCCAGGAATTATCTGGCCGGCTGGATCAAATTCAGACTTCTCTGGCTTCAGTAGTACCCGCTCCAGTGGTTGTCTCTAGTAATGTTCCATTCTCCTCTGGAACCAGGTCACGCCTTCAGCTCCCTACTCCTTCTCGCTATAATGGGAATCCAAAGAATTGCCGTGGTTTTCTCAATCAGTGCGAGGTACATTTTGAACTTCTTTCACGTAACTTCCCTACTGATCGGTCCAAGGTGGCATACATTATTTCTTTGCTCGAGGGTTCAGCGTTGAATTGGGTGTCTCCGTTATGGGAGCGATCTGAACCATTGGTTTCTAGTTACATCAATTTCATTACGTCATTCCGGAGGATCTTTGATGAGCCCGGCAGGACGACCGCTGCCTCTGCAGACTTGCTTCGTGTCCAACAAGGCTCTCGTTCAGTGGGACAGTATGAGATTAATTTTCAGACCATAGCCTCAGAACTGCACTGGAATAATGATGCCCTTCGGGCTGCCTTTTGGAACGGGCTCTCCAATCGTCTAAAGGACGAGTTGGTCACTAGAGATTTGCCGGATTCTTTAGAACAGTTGATCTCGCTCTGTGTAAAGGTGGATCTTCGCATGCAGGAACGAGGTGGCGAACGTAGGCGGTCAGATCGATCAAGGGTCCGATCTCTTCCGTCTAAGCAAACGGTTATTCCAAGTCCTGATGAACCCATGCAGATTAATCGATCTCGGCTGTCCCCAGAAGAACGTCAGTGTCGTCGTGAGGGTAGACTCTGCCTCTACTGTGGAGCCGCGGATCACTTTCTCAAGTTTTGCAAGTCTCGCCCGGGAAACGGGCAGTCCTAGCTTGTTCCAGAGGAGTCGAGCTAGGGGTTTCTTCTAAACCTTCTCCGCCAGTGGACTGTTTACTCTCCGTGTCTCTGTTCTCCGAGTCAATAGCCAAACCCGTTAAGGCACTGCTGGACTCAGGGGCTGCAGGGAATTTTATTTCCCTTTCTGTGCCCAGGATCTGGGTCTTCAGCTACGGTCGGTCGAACGACCTATTACGTTGACTGCTATCAATGGTACCCAAATTTCTAACGGTCTGATTTCAAGTTGTACAGTACCAATCAAACTGCAAGTGGGAGCTCTGCATCAAGAACACCTGGAGTTCCTAGTGATTCGGGAGATGCCCCACGATCTGGTTCTTGGCCTTCCCTGGCTTAAACTTCACAACCCTCACGTCGACTGGAGTTCGACACAAATAACATCTTGGAGTTCTTTTTGTCATTCAAATTGTCTCACCCCTGTCTATCCGCTCCGTGTATCTTCCAAGTCAGATGAAGGGCTCATTCCGGAGGCCTATCGGGAGTTTTCTGACGTGTTCTCGGAGCAAGCGGCCGATCAGCTACCACCGCATAGACCCTGGGACTGCCCCATTGAGCTCATTCCGGGGAAAATGCCACCTCGGGGTCGAACTTATCCCTTATCATTGCCCGAGACCCAAGCTATGTCGGACTATATCAAGTCTAATCTGCAGAAAGGATTCATCCGCCCCTCTACCTCCCCGGCGGGGGCGGGTCTCTTTTTTGTGAAGAAGAAGGACGGAGGGCTGAGACCATGTATTGACTATCGTGGTCTAAATGATGTCACCATTAAGAATAAGTATCCTTTGCCGCTCATTACGGAGCTTTTTGATAGAGTTCGCGGAGCCCGAGTTTTCACCAAGCTTGATTTAAGGGGAGCTTATAATTTGATACGTATCAGACAGGGGGACGATTGGAAGACGGCCTTCAATACCAGGGACGGGCATTACGAGTATCTGGTAATGCCGTTTGGCCTCAGCAATGCCCCTGCCGTCTTCCAGGGATTCATTAACGAAGTCTTCCGGGATATGCTATACCTCAGTGTAGTGGTATATTTGGATGACATTTTGATATTTTCTAAAAATCTCACAGAGCACAGAATACAGGTCAAAGAGGTACTTCTTCGATTGCGAGAGAATCATCTTTATGGCAAGATTTCCAAATGTACTTTTGAGGTTCCTTCTATTCCATTTCTTGGTTACATCATTTCGGGCACGGAGCTTCGTATGGATCCAGAGAAACTCACTGCCATCCGGGACTGGACTCAGCCTCTTTCCTTGAAAGCGGTACAATGATTTCTCGGTTTTGCAAATTACTACCGGAAATTCATAAAGGATTTTCTACCATCGTGGCACCTATTACTGCCCTAACCAAGAAGGGTTCTGACCCAAGTCATTGGTCCTCCGAAGCTGTAGCAGCGTTCGCTCAGTTAAAGGCAGCCTTTATGTCCACTCCAGTACTGCAACAAACACATTTTTCAAAACCATTCTTTTTGGAGATTGATGCTTCCACGGTAGGCATAGGTGCCGTGCTTTCGCAGTACGCTCCAGATGGGAAGTTACATCCATGTGGTTTCCATTCTCGCAAATTCTCTCCTGCGGAACAGAATTACACCATTGGAGACAAAGAGCTTTTGGCAATAAAATCTGCCTTGGAGGAATGGAGATATCTTTTGGAAGGTGCTAAACACCTAATGACAATTTTCACTGATCATAAGAATTTGCTGTACCTCAAGACGGCCCAGTGCTTGAATCCCCGTCAAGCTAGATGGGCGCTCTTCTTTACTCGGTTTTCGTTTGTTATTAAGTACGGGGCTGGGACTTTTAACACCAAGGCTGATGCTTTATCCCATTCCTTAACAGCTTCGGATGAGGAGAAATCCGTTGAGAAGGCTTTGATTCTCAGTCCAGTTTCTATGTCAGCGGCTCCCACCGCTCTGGGTCCTCCTCCTGGGAGAATGTCTGTGCCAGCTAAATTTCGACCAAGGTTGTTGCAGTGGGCTCATATATCCAAGTTTTCCGGTCATCCTGGAGTTCAAAAGATGTGGGAGTTTCTACGAAGGTCTTACTGGTGGGACACTATGAAGAAGGATGTTCAAGATTATGTCAACTCATGTCCTCAGTGTGTTCAGCACAAAATTCTTCGTTTGCCTCCTGCGGGGTTGTTGCATCGGGATGCGGTCAAGATGCCGCCGGACGGAATCCCGGCAGTCGAAATACCGACGCCGGAATCCCGACCGCCACAATCCCGACATATTCTCCCTCCGTGGGTGTCCACGACACCCATAGAGGGAGAATATAATAGTGTGCCGAGCGTAGCAAGGCACCGTGCCCGCAGCGTGGCGAGCGAAGCGAGCCCGCAAGGGGCTGCGTTCCGCTCACCACCCCTGTCGGGATTGTGTGGTCAGGATTCCGGCGTCGGTATTTCGACCGTCGGGATTCCGACCGGCGGCATTTAGTACTGATCCCGTTGCATCCACTGTCCATTCCTCAGAGGCCTTGGACCCATATCTCTATGGACTTTGTCACCGAATTGCCCCTCTCCAAGGGTCACAATACTGTCTGGGTAATTATCGACCGTTTCTCTAAGATGGCACATTTTGTACCTTTGACCGGGTTACCATCAGCTCCCAAGTTGGCTTTGTTATTTATCCGAGAACATTTCCGCCTGCACGGCTTACCTTAGGAAATCGTCTCTGACCGGGGGGTACAATTCACTGCAAGAATCTGGAGAACTCTCTGTACGGCCTTACAAATAAAACTCAAGTTTTCATCTGCTTACCATCCACAAACCAATGGGCAAACTGAACTCGTCAATCAAGACTTTTCTCCGTGTTTATCTTTCTCCCTCGCAAGATGAATGGGTGGAACTGTTGCCATGGGCTGAGTTTGCCCATAATCATCTGTACCACTCTTCGACTGGTGAGTCCCCATTTTTCATTAATTATGGGTTCCATCCTCAAGTTCCTGAATTACCCATTTGTCCTCCGGAGGATGTTCCTGCTGCAGCCTCTACTCTTCGGCACTTCAGCCAAATTTGGAGTCGAGTTCATGCTAATCTCAAGAGAGTCTCCGGCCGCTATAAATTCTTTGCGGATAGGAAGCGATGAGCAGCTCCCCAATACAAGGTTGGTGACAGGGTATGGCTTTCCAATCGCAACCTCCGGTTAAGGGTGCCCACTATGAAGTTCGCCCCAAAGTTTATTGGTCCTTACCCCGTGTTACAAGTCCTGAACCCGGTTGTCTGCAAATTGGGATTGCCTTCCCACCTCCGGATACCAAACTCCTTTCATGTCTCTCTCCTTCGCCCCCTTGTTTTAAACCGGTTCCATTTAAAGTCCCCGAGGCCAACCTCTGCAGAGTCTGAAGCTGGAACGGACTTTGAAATCAAAGCTATTCTTGACTCTCGTTATCTTCACAAGAATCTACAGTATTTGGTGGAGTGGAAAGGTTTTGGCCCCGAGGAGAGGAGCTGGGTCAAGGCTACTGAAGTGACGGCTCCCCGACTGGTGCGGATTTTCCATTCCAGACATCCAACAAAACCTGGAAAGTGTCCGGTGGCCACTCCTGGAGGAGGGGGTACTGTAACACGCCATAGGCAGCGTTCACCGCGCTTACCCCTGCGTGCCTGCTGGTCTGTGTTGCGGCCTCTGCCCTCGATGGTCCATGGGCTCTGGCGTCTGGCTGGCGTGGCTCCCGGAGGTTCCCCGGGGCAGGGGCACCGCCATGACACCCGGCATCACGTGGGCGGGGAGCGGGTGACGTCATCAGACTGTTCCGCCAATCCTGCGGAGGCGGGAGATTCAAAGGCAGACGCCGGGCAGAGCCTCGGCGCCTGAGTATCGTCTTTTCCCTGAAGTGGATGCCAGTGCTCTTGTTCCCGGCGAATCCCTCTGCAGTCGTACCCCAGTGTCTCCGGCACTTCCAGGTGCCAGTTGCTGCACAGTTCCAGCGTATACAGCGGCTGGCGTGTTCCTCTGCAATCCAGTCACCAGTGCTTCTTGGAGTCAGCGTGGGCTGCGGGCTAAACGCCGCTCTCAAGTTCTACATGTCATCAGTGTCTTTAAACACCGCTCTCAAGTTCTACAAGTCATCAGTGTCTTTAAACACCGCTCTCAAGTTCTACAAGTCATCAGTGTCTTTAAACACCGCTCTCAAGTTCTACAAGTCATCAGTGTCTTTAAACACCGTTCTCAAATTCTACAAGTCATCAGTGTCTTTAACCACCGCTCCCAAGTTTTGCAAGTTACCAGTGTCTTTAACAACCGCTCCCAAGTTTTGCAAGTTACCAGTGTCTTTAACCACCGCTCTCAAGTCATACAAATCATCAGTGTCTTTAACCACAATTCTCAAGTTCTACAGTGTCTTTAATCACCGCTCTCAAGTCATACAAATCATCAGTGTCTTTAACCACCGCTCACAAGTGTTTCAAATCATCAGTATCTTTAGTCACCGCTCTCAAGTCATACAAATCATCAGTGTCTTTAACCACTGCTCACCAGTTCTTCAAATCATCAGTATCTTTAAAAACATCACTCACAAGTTCTTCAGTCACTATTATCTTGTACCAACACTCACAAGTACTTCTTTTCCTGGAATCTTTAACATTGCTTACAAGTTCTCCTATAAGCCTGGACATTCCCCCCATACGTTCCTTCTCTGCTATGTGACATTGTGTTGCTCCCTTCCTGCAATAAAGTTCTTTAATATTTTCACCAAGCTTTACTGTCCTGTATGAGGAAGACCTATATCAAGCCATCCCTGTTCCGACCCAACTGTGGTTCCTCTCCCCTACCATCGGGAGAACCCCCGAGTTCACAACACCCCCAACCTAGGTCAGTGACATAAGTATTAAGATATTTTGGATTATTCATTCTATGTTGATTTTTGTTAGCCTTTGGGTTATAAGGGATCATTCTGAGTTGATCGTAGCTGTGCTAAATTTAGCACAGCTACGATCATCTTCCCTGACATACGGGGGGACGCCCAGCACAGGGCTAGTCTGCCCCGCATGTCAGTCCGGGACCCCCCCCCATCACCACCACCACCCGCACAAATACAAAAGCATCGCACAGCGGTGATGCTTTTGTATTTCTGGAGTAACTGGAGTTGTTCATCATTGCCGCTGGCCGCAGAGGCTGCGTGAGACGTCACGCAGCCGCCGCCGCCCCCCCCCCAACGGTCTGGCCACGCCTGCTTTGGCCTGACCGCTCCCCCTAAAGGACGTCTTAACGCCGTCCAGCACCCGTCCAGCACCCTCCCGCCCAGCGACCGCCTCTGTCTCAGAGGCGATCGCTAGGCAACGGCAACTGCCATGCGCCAGTGCACTGCGGCGCCGGAGCATGTGCAGTTTCGACCCAATCGCTGCGCAGCAACAAACTGCAGCAAGCGATCGGGTCGGAATGACCCCCATAGCCCCAATGGCAGAATCATGCAAAACTGCATGGGTGCATATACCAGTCTGGTCATGCGCAGTGTGATCTCTCTCACATGTTAAAGAAAAGCTGTCTATTGTTGTAACAGGTAGGCTACAGTATGCCACCTTTATCTTTAATTATGTGTAACTACTGTGATTATGTAACCCCATCTGCCACTTCTAATACTGGGGCTACTGTCTAAATCAGGACTAATGTTTGTCTATCCATATTATTACTATTCTAAAACATATTGGACATTTTTAATTAATTATTGAAGTCTTCTGGTTCATTACAAATGACATAATTGTTATGAACTTTTTTGGTCTTTTTAATACTCTGCAGCATGTAAAGACTCTAATATATTTTATCATGAACAAAATTGTTATTAGAGTCTGTCAAAGATTGTTTCACAAATGAGATGACAATTGTAGTGGATCTGTGCTTGTCCTTCAGTTCACCTTCTGGGATCAGTATTGTATTGAGATGTTTTGGTTTTTCATACTGGTAGATCCTCTTGGTTCCGGTATGAATGGTCGACCATGTTATGGTCGACAGTCATTAGGTCGACCACTATTGGTCGACATTGACATGGTCGACATGGACACATGGTCGACACATGAAAATGGTCGACGCGTGAAAGGTCGACATATGAAAAGGTCGACATGAGTTTTTTTACTTTTTTTGGTGTCGTTTTTTGCGTAAAGTGACTGGGAACCCCAATTAGTGCACCACGTCCCCTCGCATGGCTCGCTTCGCTCGCCATTCTTCGGGCATGGTGCCTTCGCTCCGCTACCGCTTCGCTCGGCACACTTTACCGTTCCAATCGTAGTCCATGTGGATCGTAAAGTATGGAAAAGTTCCCCAAAAGAAAAAAAAGTTAAAAATGTCGACCTTTCATGTGTCGATCATTTTCATATGTCGACCATGTGTCCATGTCGACCATGTCAATGTCAACCAATAGTGGTCGACCTAATGACTGTCGACCATAACATGGTCGACCATGTGAATGGATACCGGTCCTCTTCACCCCTCTTCCTTCAATGACCATAAGATTTCCACTCATTTCCACATGATCTCGTTTTTGTTTTTTTTAATTAGCAGAACCATTTATCACACAGCATTGAAACAATTAAAAACCATGTATCATGAGCCATTTTATTTTAATTAGCAAATTATCTTCATTAACCAATTCCAATATGCAAGACTACAGTCCACACAAGGTACCTCTCCACTCGCACATGAGTTGTAGGCCCTGGGCCAAGCAATGCACTGGGGCCCTTACACACCCATTCACAGAAAAAAAAATAAAAAAAATTATAACAAGCTCCTCCTGCAGTCCTGCGCCATCACCCCACATGCTTCCACACAGTGAATGGCTATCAGCACTCTTATTGGTCGATAGCTCCAGTCATCCACCAATCAGAATGCTAACAGCCATTCACTGTCTGGCTGTAGGCTGGGAGTCAGGTAGAGAACGCTGCATTGCCACTATGATTGTGAGACCACCATCCTCCCCTGTTTGGAGCCTAGAATTGGGGGGCCCTGGGCAGCTGGCCTGTGTGTCTATACAAAGATTGGCCACGCTCCAACATCAGCATTGGGCCCAGGATGATGCCTCAGTAGCACTGTCTATACCACCACGCAGACAGACTACAGATAAAATCATTAATGTGTGGATGCAGTAAATATTATCTTAGCATTACATGTTATTTTAATGTATACAGTAGTTCGTTTAGCACTTCTTAAAGAACCATATAGTATAATCCAATACGTATAACGGCCTAATTCAGGTCTGATCGCAGCAGCAAATTTCTTAGCTAATGGGCAAAACTATGTGCACTGCAGGTGAGGCAGACATAACATGGGCAGAGAGAGTTAGATTTGGGTGGGTTATATTGTTTCTGTGCAGTGTAAATACTGGCTGCTTTATTTTTACACTGCACACACCACATCATGCTGGTTCCTGTCGTGCTACCTGGAGATCCCAGGGGTGGCTCCTAGGTAAGCAATCTATCAATTTGGATATATTTCTGTATAAGTCTTTATCATGAGGCCTTACAGTAGACAGTTACATGGCCCTAAGTGGGTACTGGTATCATGCATCATAGGGTGTAGCTGTAATGTACACAGAAAAAACCTGGGTACCTGGTCTACATTAGTTAATGATATGCCAAGTGAGGATAAGCGCATACAGAGATAATTAGCAATAGTAATTCAAACTTAAATTGAAAATAAGGAGACAAAAATACTCATTGTGTCAACTAGGGAGACAGGTGGTGACACTAGGTCCTCAAATCAATACTTAGGCAAAAAATCAAAACAAGCTTACATTGAATATGCCACACTGCATAAGACTATATAATCAGGCAGTGCAACAAGGAACAAAATTAACCTATAATCAGTGGGATTTGTAAACTGTAATGTACACAGAAAATCCTGGGTACCTGGTATACAATGTGAATAATATGCCAAGTGAGGATAAGCGCATACAAAGATAATTGGCAAAAAGTAATTCAAACTTGAATTGAAAACTAGGAAAAAAAGATACTCATTATGTCAAATTCAGGAGACAGATGGTGACACTAAGTCCTCCATGGGAAGGTCCCTCTGTAAAATCCATGGAAAACGCGTTTCACCCTTTGGGCTTGTTCACTTCCGAGATCTCACAGCTGGTACTCCATGATGGGTTTAAAAACCCTGCTAGCGCGGGTAGCAGCCAATAGGCTATTGTAATCAAATGAGGCATGGGGGCGGGAGTATGAAAGCTCCCATAGCGGCGCATGAGGCCAATAGGTATGTGTGTGTGGCGCATCCCAGCCAATCAGAGCATGGGAGCGCCTGAAGACAGTTGCAGATGGGCGGTCTAAGAATGGTAGGCAGGCGGACGCTCACAAACGTATGTGTGGGTAATAACCACACAACCAATTAGGATAGGGGAGGGAGGGGGTCATGGGAAAAATACATGTTGGCGCCATGTTGGAAATGGGATAGGAATGCCAGGAGTACATGGGAATAAGGATAAGGGATTCAAAGGATTAAGGTATACACGAGTAAACAAGTTACTGTGCGCCTGAATGTTGGTGATGTTTGTAAAAGTTTGAAGTAATGCCGGACCGGCTGGAAATACCTGGCTACGCATGGGGGCGGGAAATTAGAGAAGCCCTCATGCTAGAATGCAGAGCCAATAGGGGTAGTGCATCCCGGCCAATAAGGGCACGGGTACGCCTGGGACAATTGTGAATGGACGGACTAAGGAGAGTGGGAGAAAAAGAGCCCCCGCAGGTGCATCTGGGTGATGTACGTCAAATCAGATAAGGAGAACGGAGTCACGGGAAGAGTGCCGTGTCGCCATTTTGGAAGTGGGAAAAGTTTGCCAGGGCTTTAGTAGAACTAAAAAATACATAAAAGGAAAAAAATTAAGTTTAATAATTAAGAGGTAATTAATGTGTTACCTGTTATCGTGCACCTAAATGTGTTGCTGATGCCAAAACGGAGTATAAAAGGAAGCGTGAGATGACAGCTGGGTAGACAAAGCAAATACCTTTGCGGCTGAGGACAGATTGTGGAAAATAATAAATGATTATTGTCTCCAATGGGGAGTGTGGAAGGATTGAAAAAGGTACAGGGGAGTGTCAGGACACCATAATAAATGGAAAAGCTGTTGCCAGTAGATAATACAAAGAGGTATAAAAATAATTAATAAAATAATATATTCAGCAGTTGGTTATTGTAATGATTATTAACACGGTTCAGAATAGGTCTGATTGGCAAAGATCGCATTAATAAGATGTATTATGCGGGCCATACAGGCTAAAAGGAAACCAATCAGCCACAGAATATAGATCAGAGCCAAAGAAAATACGGAAAAAAAAGGAAAAAAAGAAGAAAAATATAAAAAATATGTATGAAGTAAGGACCGATATTAATCATTGAAAGATGAAGAGGATGGAAAGTAAAAGTGTGGAATGGCAAAAAATGAGGATAATGGTGCAACCCGGTGAGGGAGCGTTGTTCGTGACGGTGTAATAACTAGTTGGAAGTGGAATGCTCAATGGGGCAGGGAAACCTGGATGCATGATAAGAAGTGAACGTGTGAAAGTGACAAATGCATGGGTAAATGCATGTTGAGGTGACTACAGTGAAAAATTATATATATACAGACAGCATGGAGATGCAAAAGTGAGGGAACAATCCAAAAAAAAAGGGGGGGGGAGTGGAAGGGGTTATATTAATAGATTGAATGAAGCCCAGGCGGTGCAGTGGAAAATAAACAAGACAGGACAAAGATGGGGGCAAGACAGGGAAGGAAAAGGAGTTGGGGATGAAGAAGGACCAAATGGGATGTGGAGAAAGTGTGTCATGGTGATTAATCACAGGGTGTGCTGCAGGGGTCCGGTTAATAGGACCAAGGTAGTGACGGGATAAGTGTAAAAAAGGGGGTTTCATTACCTGTAAATGCAATAGTGGGAGCGTACCGGCGTGATCAAGGAGGGATAAAATAGAGGAAAGGAGAAAAAAAGTGGGGTAATTTGAGGTATGTGGGTATTGCAAGACAATGGAAGTATCCAGTATTATAGAAAAGCACCATAGTTTATGTTTTCATTTAGTCCGAGGGGTCGAAGACTCCCGAGACGAAAGATCCATTCGCTCTCTTTTTTGTACAGTTCTGTAGTCATGTCCCCTCCTCGTATGCCCAGGTGAATGCAGTCTAAGCCGAAGGCTTTCAATTCCTTAGTAGATCCTTTGTGCTGCAGATGAAAATGTTTGGCGACTGTAGTAAGTTGTTTCATTCATGTAAGATCTTTAGATGCATTCCGAATATTTCCCAGATGCTCCAGGATCCTCTCTTTCAGTTTGCGTGTAGTCATACCGACATATTTTACATTACAGCTGCAAGTGATGCAGTAAATAACTGCTTGAGTGTTGCAGTTGAAAAAATGTTGTATCTGGGTCGATTGACCATACTTGTCTATGACCGTGTTGGTTTGCAGTATATGTGTACACGACTTATACTGGCCACACGGGAAGGAGCCGGTTATGGCTGGCTTCTTGCGTGTTGAGGTCAGCAGGTGGCTCCGAACTAATTGGTCCTTGATATTTCTGGATCTGCACCAGCTCATCTGTATCGTGGGGCCAACGACGGGAGATAGATCTGGATCCATCCGAAGTATAGGAAGATGTTTAGATATAGCATCCTTAAGAATCTTCCACTCGGGACAGAAAGTGCCTATGAACCGGATGGTATCTTCTGTTTTTGGGACTTCCTTGTTCATCCCGAAAATTAGGTGTTCCCTCTTAACCGATGTGGTGGCTTGATAGGCTCGTTTGAGTGATCGTTTACTATATCCCCTGGCAAGAAGGCGATTGGTGAGTTCCCAGCTCTTGGTTTTGTAAATATGGTCCTCAGAGCAGTTGCGCCTTAGCCTGAGATATTCTCCTTTCGGTATATTCTCAATGGTCGGTGGGAAATGTGAGCTGGTTTGGAAAGGAGACTGTTGGTTGCAGTCTCCTTCCGATACAGTTCTGTTTCCAAATAGCCCGTGTGAGATCTGTAGATATTCAAGTCAAGAAACGGAACCCTCTCTGCACTGACAGTATGGGTCAACTTGATGTTCAGGTCATTGGTATTAAGTAGTCCAATGAATTCCATTAGAAGGTCCCTTTCTCCATTCCAGATAATGAATACATCATCGATATATCTCAACCACAATTCCACATGGATGGTATATCTCTCATTCCTGGAATTAAAGACATGGAAATGCTCCCACCATCCCAAAAACAGATTAGCATAGGTGGGGGCGCAAGCCGCGCCCATTGCCGTACCCCTTATTTGTAGGTAGAATTGGTCCTGAAACACAAAATAGTTCTTGGAAAGAACAAAGTCAAGTAGCATAAGGAGAAAGTCAGAGAAAGCACTCACCCCTCCTTGATCCAGATAGTATTTAACAGCGGTGATTCCGTGATGGTGGTTAATACTTGTGTAGAGTGCTTCTACATCTAGAGTTACCAATAGAAAATTGTCTTCACAGTGTATATTGTGAATCTTCTGTAGTAAATCTGATGTATCCTGCAAGTAGGAGGGTAATGCGAGGACAAACTCCCGGAGATGAAGGTCCAGGAATCAACTTGGTTGTTCCAGTAAGCCACCGTTACCGGACATAATTGGTCTTCCAGGCGGTATAGAAGCGTTCTTGTGTACCTTGGGAAGTAAGTAAAAAGTAGGTGTTTTGGGATTCTGAGTTGTCAGATATTTTAGCTCAGGTTTGGTAATGATGACCTGTATTGCCGCATGTTGTGTTAGAGAATTGTAGGCATTCAAAAATCTAGTGGTTGGATTGTTAAGAAGTTTTTTTATAGCAGGAAGTGTTGTGAAGTTGTCGTTGGGCCTCAGTGATGTACATTTCCCGTGGCCAAAGTACGATATTGCCGCCTTTGTCAGATGGTTTAAAGATAACATCATGCCAGGTTTCCAGTTCTTGTAGAGCTTGGCGCTCTTTAAATTTGAGATTCTTGGGAAAGCGGTGGAGGCCCTGTCTGGTTTGGGCATAGATATCATCAAACTCTTTGGAAACTCTGTTTAAAAAAAACCTTTATCTCTGGGTTATTATTATCGGGAGGGAAAAAAGAGGATTTTGGTCTGCATTGGGGTCTATTTGTGACTGGTGTATCCATACTTGATTCTGCCTGTAGTTCTTCCAACTCTTGAATAGCATTGAGATCATTGATGGTAAGTTCGGGATCAAGAGTATTGTCTGCTTGTCTACCTTGCAGTTTGGAAAAAAAATTCTTTAGAAGAAGCTTCCTCCCGAACAATCTCAAGTCTTTTTCCCAGGAGAATCTTTTAAAAGATTTGGATGGCGAGAAGGAGAGTCCCTTGGTGAGTACTTCCATATGGTGAGGGGAGAGGGGTCTAGTGGTTAGATTAATAACTTGTAGTGAGTTCGAATTGTTGGAGTCTATCTCACTGTCTTTCTCTGACGGGCCGGGTATCGTGCAGTCCTTGGTAGATCCCAGTCTGAATTTCGTCCGTCGTTTCGCCTTTCCCGCTCTCCTGGTTTTCCTCATGTTCTGACGCGGCCTCTCGGTCTCTGACCTGAGCCTAAAAAACGCGGATGAAAGTTGTCGATTTCCTCCTGACTGTAAAAAGTTTCACTGGCTGAATCACCACTAGTGGAAGATTCAAATTCTGAGAAGGTGGGATCTTCTCTCGGTTTTCGATTCCTACTGAGAGGTGTGGGATTCAACCTAAAAATGTCCCCTTTCGCGAAATCCCGTTTATCTCGGATGAATTTAGTCCGCTTGCGATCCACTATTGTCTGTTCATACAATTCGATTTCTTTTTTATGTTTCTCGAAAGCTGCTTGGAAAGGTAGGTCCTTCTCCCAAATTTCCAAGGTCTTCCCAATTTCATCTATTTCTTTCTCAACTTGATCTAATAACAAAGTGTCATGTATCACCAACAGGTGAAGTAGTTCATGAGAACACTTAAGTAGGGCTGCTTCCCACTCACTCTTCAGATTGTCACTAGCGAGAGGGAAGGAGGGAAATACCTTAGGTCTGAGGCCACGTGGTACAATCTTATGTTTAATGTAGTTTTCTAACGTTGTAACGTCCCATGATAGGCGAGTCCTCTTTTGTAAATTCTTCTGTAATTTGAAGAAAGAGGTGCGCCAATCCGAATTGGGAGTAGAATGTTCGTAGGTTTCTGAAAATGGATCTACAATATTGGCATTAGGACGTCTTGATAGCTCTGTTTTCAGTGAGAAAGTGGTCATATTGGATTGAGAAAGCCTAAATGAAAAATGTGTATCATCTGGTTAGGCCAGGTATCTATAAATGCTAACTTAATGGTACAAAAAAGATTTATTAAAGGCTGCTAAAAAGGATCCGAGGGAAAAAGATATCTAGATTAGGTAAAGAAAATATGTAATCAAGGAGACCGTGCCACAGTCAGAGGCTGTATTTACCCTACAGCATAGACAATTACTGTATCAACAAAGAAGAGCGACTGGGCACTGGTGTGTGGTTGGTAAACAACAGATAGTAGAAAACCAAAAATGGACAATTACAATTGCTAGAAAGGAAAATAAGACCCTTCGATTATAGTCCCTGTTGGTGGTGCGCCCAGAGCTAGAAAGTACAAGTACTAACGAGGGAAGAGGAAAGAAAGCTCTTGTGTGGGCGCACTCTTATGAAAAGAAGAAAAATTCTTCAATTATGAAGATAATTAAAACATATATTTATTAATCAAGATTAAAATAATTACCCATCTGCGATCCAAAAGGAAAGGAGTGTGAAATGAAGAGAGTGTGAGAAATTATTAAAATGTTCTGGTCTGTAAATCGCAAGAGAGATATTAGAAAGGCTGCAGACACCTGATAGTCTGACACCCGTTTCTCCTGACCAGTACAGATATTCTGTATTAATGGGACCCAGAGAGGAGGTCAGTGTTGAGTCTTAGAAGGACCACTTAAATTGGGTCAATACTGTGCACTTTGCTAGTCACCCGTTACTCCGTATAGTACATATTAGAATTGTTGATTTTTCGTTACCTGATGCTTATAGAGATGTAAAGAAAAAGATAAAGATAAGAAGAGGAAAAAAGCAATTAGTGGTGATACTGCTGTTGGTGTCCACCCTTCCAAAGAAGGGGAATAGTTCCTACTCTACAACACCGGGTATTCCCAGGGAGTCTCCTCTCAAGGTACTGACCCAAAGAATTTGACGATATCTATGCCCAAACCAGACAGGGCCTCCACCACTTTCCCAAGAATCTCAAATTCAAAGAGCGCCAAGCTCTACAAGAACTGGAAACCTGGCATGATGTTATCTTTAAACCATCTGACAAAGGCGGCAATATCGTACTTTGGCCACGGGAAATGTACATCACTGAGGCCCAACGACAACTTCACAACACTTCCTGCTATAAAAAACTTCTTAACAATCCAACCACTAGATTTTTGAATGCCTACAATTCTCTAATACAACATGCGGCAATACAGGGCATCATTACCAAACCTGAGCTAAAATATCTGACAACTCAGAATCCAAAAACACCTACTTTTTACTTACTTCCCAAGGTACACAAGAACGCTTCTATACCGCCTGGAAGACCAATTATGTCCGGTAACGGTGGCTTACTGGAACAACCAAGTCGATTCCTGGACCTTCATCTCCGGGAGTTTGTCCTCGCGTTACCCTCCTACTTGCAGGATACATCAGATTTACTACGTAAGATTCACAATATACACTGTGAAGACAATTTTCTATTGGTAACTCTAGATGTAGAAGCACTCTACACGAGTATTAACCACCATCACGGAATCACCGCTGTTAAATACTATCTGCATCAAGGAGGGGTGAGTGCTTTCTCGGACTTTCTCCTTATGCTACTTGACTTTGTTCTTTCCAAGAACTATTTTGTGTTTCAGGACCAATTCTTCCTACAAATAAGGGGTACGGCAATGGGCGCGGCTTGCGCCCCCACCTATGCTAATCTCTTTTTGGGATGGTGGGAGCATTTCCATGTCTTTAATTCCAGGAATGAGAGATATACCATCCATGTGGAATTGTGGTTGAGATATATCGATGATGTATTCATTATCTGGAATGGAGAAAGGGACCTTCTAATGGAATTCATTGGACTACTTAATACCAATGACCTGAACATCAAGTTGACCCATACTGTCAGTGCAGAGAGGGTTCCGTTTCTTGACTTGAATATCTACAGATCTCACACGGGCTATTTGGAAACAGAACTGTATCAGAAGGAGACTGCAACCAACAGTCTCCTTTTCCAAACCAGCTCACATTTCCCACCGACCATTGAGAATATACCGAAAGGAGAATATCTCAGGCTAAGGCACAACTGCTCTGAGGACCATATTTACAAAACCAAGAGCTGGGAACTCACCAATCGCCTTCTTGCCAGGGGATATAGTAAACGATCACTCAAACGAGCCTATCAAGCCACCACATCGGTTAAGAGGGAACACCTAATTTTCGGGATGGACAAGGAAGTCCCAAAAACAGAAGATACCATCCGGTTCATAGGCACTTTCTGTCCTGAGTGGAAGATTCTTAAGGATGCTATAACTAAACATCTTCCTATACTTCGGATGGATCCAGATCTATCTCCCGTCGTTGGCCCCACGATACAGATGAGCTGGCGCAGATCCAGAAATATCAAGGACCAATTAGTTCGGAGCCACCTGCTGACCTCAACACGCAAGAAGCCAGCCATAACCGGCTCCTTCCCGTGTGGCCAGTGTAAGTCGTGTACACATATACTGCAAACCAACACGGTCATAGACAAGTATGGTCAATCGACCCAGATACGACATTTTTTCAACTGCAACACTCAAGCAGTTATTTACTGCATCACTTGCAGCTGTAATGTAAAATATGTCGGTATGACTACACGCAAACTCAAAGAGAGGATCCTGGAGCATCTGGGAAATATTCGGAATGCATCTAAAGATCTTACACAAATGAAACAACTTTTACTACAGTCGCCAAACATTTTCATCTGCAGCACAAAGGATCTACTAAGGAATTGAAAGCCTTCGGCTTAGACCGCATTCACCTGGGCATACGAGGAGGGGACATGACTACAGAACTGTACAAAAAAGAGAGCGAATGGATCTTTCGTCTCGGGAGTCATCGACCCCTCGGACTAAATGAAAACATAAACTATGGTGCTTTTCTATAATACTGGATACTTCCATTGTCTTGCAATACCCACATACTTCATATGACCCCCCTTTTTTTCCCCTTTCCTCTATTTTTTCCCTCCTTGATCACGCCGGTACGCTCCCACTATTGCATTTACAGGTAATGAAACCCCCTTTTTTACACTTATCCCGTCACTACCTTGGTCCTATTAACCGGACCGCTGCAGCACACCCTTTCTCCACTACCCATTTGGTCCTTCTTCATCCCCAACTCCTTTTCCTTCCCTGTCTTGCCCCCATTTTTGTCCTGTCTTGTTTATTTTCCACTGCACCGCCTGGGCTTCATTCAATCTATTAATATAACTCCTTCCACCCCCCCCCCTTTTTTTTGGATTGCTCCCTCACTTTTGCATCTCCATGCTGTCTGTATATATATATATAATTTTTCACTGTAGTCACCTCAACATGCATTTACCCATGCATTTGTCACTTTCACACGTTCACTTCTTATCATGCATCCAGGTTTCCCTGCCCCATTGAGCATTCCACTTCCAACTAGTTATTACACCGTCACGTACACGCTCCCTCACCGGGTTGCACCATTATCCTCAATTTTTGCCATTCCACACTTTTACTTTCCATCCTCTTCATCTTTCAATGATTAATATCAATCCTTACTTCATACATATTTTTTATATTTTTCTTCTTTTTTTCCTTTTTTTTCCGTATTTTCTTTGGCTCTGATCTATATTCTGTGGCTGATTGGTTTCCTTTTAGCCTGTATGGCCAGCATAATACATCTTATTAATGCGATCTTTGCCAATCAGACCTATTCTGAACCGTGTTAATAATCATTACAATAACCAACTGCTGAATATATTATTTTATTAATTATTTTTATACCTCTTTGTATTATCTACTGGCAACACCTTTTCCATTTATTATGGTGTCCTGACACTCCCCTGTACCTTTTTCAATCCTTCCACACTCCCCATTGGAGACAATAATCATTTATTATTTTCCACAATCTGTCCTCAGCCGCAAAGGTATTTGCTTTGTCTACCCAGCTGTCATCTCACGCTTCCTTTTATACTCAGTTTTGGCATCAGCAACACATTTAGGTGCATGATAACAGGTAACACATTAATTACCTCTTAATTATTAAACTTTATTTTTTTCCTTTTATGTATTTTTAGTTCTGCTAAACCCCTGGCAAACTTTTCCCACTTCCAAAATGGCGACACGGCACTCTTCCCGTGACTCCGTTCTCCTTATCTGATTTGACGTACATCACCCAGATGCACCTGCGGGGGCTCTTTTTCTCCCACTCCCCTTAGTCCGTCCATTCGTAATTGTCCCAGGCGTACCCGTGCCCTTATTGGCCGGGATGCACTACCCCTATTGGCTCTGCATTCTAGCATGAGGGCTTCTCTAATTTCCCGCCCCCATGCATAGCCAGGTATTTCCAGCCGGTCCGGCATTACTTCAAACTTTTACAAACATCACCAACATTCAGGCGCACAGTAACTTGTTTACTCGTGTATACCTTAATCCTTTTAATCCCTTATCCTTATTCCCGTGTACTCCTGGCATTCCTATCCCATTTCCAACATGGCGCCACCATGTATTTTTCCCATGACCCCCTCCCTCCCCTATCCTAATTGGTTGTGTGGTTATTACCCACACATACGTTTGCGAGCGCCCGCCTGCCTACCATTCTTAGACCGCCCATCCGCAACTGTCATCAGGCGCTCCTATGCTCTGATTGGCTGGGATGCGCCACACACACGTACCTATTGGCCTCATGCGCCACTATGGGAGCTTTCATACTCCCGCCCCCATGCCTCATTTGATTACAATAGCCTATTGGCTGCTACCCGCGCTAGCAGGGTTTTTAAACCCATCATGGAGTACCAGCTGTGAGATCCCGGAAGTGAACAAGCCCAAAGGGTGAAACGCGTTTTTCACGGATTTTACAGAGGGACCTTCCCATGGAGGACTTAGTGTCACCATCTGTCTCCTGAATTTGACATAATGAGTATCTTTTTTTCCTAGTTTTCAATTCAAGTTTGAATTACTTTTTGCCAATTATCTTTGTATGCGCTTATCCTCACTTGGCATATTATTCACATTGTATACCAGGTACCCAGGATTTTCTGTGTACATTACAGTTTACAAATCCCACTGATTATAGGTTAATTTTGTTCCTTGTTGCACTGCCTGATTATATAGTCTTATGCAGTGTGGCATATTCAATGTAAGCTTGTTTTGATTTTTTGCCTAAGTATTGATTTGAGGACCTAGTGTCACCACCTGTCTCCCTAGTTGACACAATGAGTATTTTTGTCTCCTTATTTTCAATTTAAATTTGAATTACTATTGCTAATTATCTCTGTATGCGCTTATCCTCACTTGGCATATCATTAACTAATGTAGACCAGGTACCCAGGTTTTTTCTGTGTTCATTACAGTTTACAAATCCTACTGATTATAGATTAATTTTGTTCCTTGTTGCACTGCCTGATTATAAAGTCCTATGCAGTGTGGCATACTCAATGTAAGCTTGTTTTGATTTTTGCTTCAGTATTGATTTTCTGCTACAGTACTCATAGGTGTCCACCAGTGGCGGAACCAGAGAGCGGTGGGCCCATGTGCGACAAAATGGCTTGCCCCCCCCCCCAACACCCCCCCCCCATCCTATCCAAGTCCACCCCCTCACCCCTGGAAAGGATCTGGTGAGGGGGGACCTGCTCAGGGAAGTGGATACCTAGCAACAGTGCCGTAACTAGACATTTTAGCACTGTGTGCAAGAAACGGCATTGGAGCCCCACCCCTGCATGCAAAACAGGGGCAGTGCGCGCCGTAGGCGCACGCAAAAATACAAAGTGGCGTGGCTTCGTGGTGAAGGGGTGTAGCCACAAAATAATACCAATTCATAAAACAGTGCACAGTAGTCTCCATTATTCAAATTACGCCGCACAGTAGCACCACTACACCAGGTAGAGACCCTTTGACAACTTACGGCGGACAGATTCCTCTTTTTACACATTACAGCAGACAGCGTCCCCTTTTTACACATTACGGCAGACAGCGTCCCCCTTTTTTACACATAATGGCAGACAGCGTGCCCTTTTTACACATAACGGCAGACAGCGTGCACTTTTTACACATAACGGCAGACAGCGTCCCCTTTTTACACATAACGGCAGACAGCGTGCCCTTGTTACACATAGCGGCAGACAGCGTACACTTTTTTCACATAACGGCAGACAGCGTGCCATTGTTAAACATAGCGGCAGACAGCGTACACTTTTTTCACATAACGGCAGACAGCGTGCCCTTGTTACACATTATGGCAGGCAGATTCCCCCTTTTTACACATTGCGGCAGACAGCGTGTCCTTGTTACACATAGCGGCAGACAGCATACACTTTTTTCACATAACGGCAGACAGCGTGCCCTTGTTAAACATAGCGGCAGACAGCGTACACTTTTTTCACATAACGGCAGACAGCGTGCCCTTGTTACACATTACGGCAGGCAGATTCCCCCTTTTTACACATTGCGGCAGACAGCGTGTCCTTGTTACACATAGCGGCAGGCAGATTCCCCCTTTTTACACATTGCGACAAGCAGATTCCCCCTTTTTACACATTGCGGCAAGCAGATTCACCCTTTTTACACATTGCGGCAGGCAGAATCCCCGTTTTTACACATTACGGCAGGCAGATTCCCCATTTTTACACATAGCGGCAGGCAGATTCCCCATTTTTACACATTGCGGCAGGCAGATTCCCCGTTTTTACACATTGCGGCAGGCAGATTCCCCGTTTTTACACATTGCGGCAGGCAGATTCCCCATTTTTACACATAGCGGCAGGCAGATTCACCATTTTTACACATAGCGGCAGGCAGATTCACCATTTTTACACATTGCGGCAGGCAGATTCCCCATTTTTACACATTGCGGCAGGCAGATTCCCCGTTTTTAAACATTGCGGCACACAGTCCCCCTTTTTTGTAGGAAAGAAAGAAAGAAAGAAAGAAAGAAAGAAAGAAAGAAAGAAAGAAAGAAAGAAAGAAAGAAAGAAAGAAAGAAAGAAAGAAAGAAGAATTATACTTACCCTCTCCGCTGGCTCAGGCTCCTCGGTGCAGCTTCTGACAATTCCCGGGCAGTAGAGAATGAGGAGGAGGGAGGTGGAGGAGGGAGCCGCAGCAGCGCTGTGTCATTGGTGGAGGCGCTGCTGCTGCTGCCCCTCTGCTTCACTATAGGCTGTTCTCGGAAGACAGCCTATAGTGAAGCAGAGGGGCAGCAGCAGCAGCGCCTCCACCAGTAACAAAGCGCTGCTGCGGCTCCCTCCTTCACCTCCCTCCTCCTCCTCCCTCCTCCTCCTTCCCCCGTCCGTGCCGCTGCTCCTCTCCTCTGTGGGCGGCTGTGCGCTGCGGGCAGCGGTTGCCCACAGCGCACAGCGGCATGTAATGAGTCAATTTGACTCATTACATGCTTGGGCCCCTGGACAGAGGCGGGCCCCAGTGCAACGCACTGCTTGCACTGGCGGTAGTTCCGCCTCTGGTGTCCACGCACAAAAAGAATGTACATTTGACTATATTTTGTCTATAGTTTTGATTTGCTTTCGTTATCTCCCCCCGGATACCAACCACTAGCCGTATCCAATTAGGTCTAATCCTTTCTTATTCCTCTGTGTTTTCTATTCCTCTGTGGACTCTCATCCACGATCCAAGGTGTACAACGCCACAGTGTGGCTCTTGTTTTACCTTGCCTAACGTGGAAAGAGATCCACACATTTTATGGTCTTATCTTTCTCTAAATCTCCCAATTCTATCATTCGTATATAGGTGCACTCTCATTGGTAGATAGCCTCTCTACTATCATACCACGCTGCTAATGCCCGATCTCGTCCGATCTTGGAAGCCAAACAGCGTCGGGCTGGGTCAGTACCTTGAGAGGAGACTCCCTGGGAATACCCGGTGTTGTAGAGTAGGAACTATTCCCCTTCTTTGGAAGGGTGGACACCAACAGCAGTATCACCACTAATTGCTTTTTTCCTCTTCTTATCTTTATCTTTTTCTTTACATCTCTATAAGCATCAGGTAACGAAAAATCAACAATTCTAATATGTACTATACGGAGTAACGGATGACTAGCAAAGTGCACAGTATTGACCCATTTAAGTGGTCCTTCTAAGACTCAACACTGACCTCCTCTCTGGGTCCCATTAATACAGAATATCTGTACTGGTCAGGAGAAACGGGTGTCAGACTATCAGGTGTCTGCAGCCTTTCTAATATCTCTCTTGCGATTTACAGACCAAAACATTTTAATAATTTCTCACACTCTCTTCATTTCACACTCCTTTCCTTTTGGATCGCAGATAGGTAATTATTTTAATCTTGATTAATAAATCTATGTTTTAATTATCTTCATAATTGAAGAATTTTTCTTCTTTTCATAAGAGTGCGCCCACACAAGAGCTTTCTTTCCTCTTCCCTCGTTAGTACTTGTACTTTCTAGCTCTGGGCGCACCACCAACAGGGACTATAATCGAAGGGTCTTATTTTCCTTTCTAGCAATTGTAATTTTTGGCTTTCTACTATCTGTTGTTTACCAACCACACACCAGTGCCCAGTCGCTCTTCTTTGTTGATATTGAATTGTACATACATGACAGCCGTCTACGCATATGAATACTGCGTCAACCCAGTGAGAACTCGGCAAAGCCTGGAACACTTCGCTAAAGTCAGAAAGGATTAGCTGAATCCCCATTGCTGGCAACAATGGATTTATCACTGACATATTTACAAACAGCGATAAGCTAAGATTCCTGTTGTTTGCTAAATATAGAACAGAGTTAATAACCCCTTTTAGAGCGAGATGCAGCAACGTGAAAAATGCAGCCAAACCTCCTAAAATGCTGTTCTGGGGCTTGGATGCGGTGGGCAATGCCATCTTCAGATGGCATTGCCCTGTAGAAACCTATGCGCTTCTATCGCACCTCCCACTGAGAGGGGTCCAACCAGATCCCTCCCAACACCGCCTGTGGTGCACACGTCACTCAACGCATGTGCATATAGGACTCTGGGTCCTAAACTCGGAAGTCCTATTATCACAAAGAACAGCTCTTACCACAAGAGCTTTCTTTTCAAAAAAAATTTTATTGAAGCCATGGATCAAAAATGCATACAGAGTACAATATATTGATTATTTCCATTTCTCATACTTCCTAGAGGATGCTGGGGACACCATTAGAACCATGGGGTATAGACGGGATCCGCAGGAGACATGGGTACTTTAAGACTTTGAAAGGGTGTGAACTGGCTCCTCCCTCTATGCCCCTCCTCCAGACTCCAGTTTTAGAATTGTGCCCAGGCAGACTGGATGCACTCTAAGGAGCGCTACTGAGTTTCTCTGAAAAAGACTTATGTTCGTTTTTTTATTTTCAGGGAGAACTGCTGGCAACAGTCTCCCTGCTTCGTGGGACTAAGAGGAAAGAAGTATGACCTACTTCCAGTGAGTTCAAAGACTCTGCTTCTGGCTACAGGACACCATTAGCTCCTGAGGGTTTGATCGCTAGGTACGCCTAGATGCTCGCTCCCAGAGCCGGCTGTCACCCCCCTTACAGAGCCAGAAGTCAGACGACAGGTGAGTAGAAGAAGATCAAGAAGACTTCAGTGACGGCATTTCTGAGGTACCGCACAGTGATCGCACGCTGCGCGCCATGCCCCCACACATAGCAGCACTACAGGGTGCAGGGCGCGGGGGGGGGGGCGCCCTGGGCAGCAGAAAAGCCTCAAAATAAACTGGCAAGAGGGGACATAAGTGCCTAGGCACTGTCCTAACCCCCTGCCAGTATAAATATATAGTTAAAAAAAGCGGGACTGAAGCGCGCCATTAAGGGGGCGGGGCTTTGTTCCTCACAGCTCACACAGCTCAGCACCATTTTCCTTTACACAGGCTGCAGAGACGCTGGTCCTTCCTCACACTTCTGAATAAGTATCAGGGTGCAAACCGGAGGGGGGGCACAGAAATATTGGTGCAATATATATATTTAATATAAAGCGCTGCAGGTCTGGGGCATTCTTTAGTGTTTCAGAACCGGTGATTGGGCGCTGGGTTGTGAGCTGGCAAACTCTCTCTGTGTCTCTCTGACAGACTTTACTGTGGGTCTGTCCCCTATATGCCCGGTGTGTCTGTGGGTGTTTGGTGCACGAGTGTTGACATGTCTGAGGCTGAAGGCTCTTCCCAGAAGGAGGCTGTATTAGGGACACAGACAGCTGCGGGGGTGACCCTGTCAGCACCGTCGACACCTGATTGGGTAAATGTGTTGAACGCTTTGAATGCTAATGTGGCTCTTATTAGTAAGAGGCTAGATAAGTCTGAATCGCAAACACAGGCATGGAAGAAATCTGTGGAAGATATGTTATTCCAAAGTCAGGTCCCCTCAGGGTCACAAAAACGTACGTTGGCCTAGTTGGCTGACACTGATACCGACACGGACACTGATTCCAGTGTCGACTATAGTGATTCCAGGTTAGACCCAAAATTGGCAAAAAGCATTCAGAACATGATTGTGGTGGTTAAAGATGTGTTACATATCACTGAGGACCCAGCTATCCCTGATAAAAGGGTCTGTATGTATAAAGAAAGGAAACCTGAGATAACGTTTCCTCCCTCTCATGAACTGAACACGCTATTTGAAAAAGTTTGGGAAGGTCCTGACAGAAAGCTTCAGATTCCCAAAAGAATTATGGCAGCTTATCCGTTTCTCTCGACGGATAGGGAAAAGTGGGAGTCACCCCCCACTGTGGACAAGGCCTTGTCTCGTTTGTCTTAAAATGTGGCTCTCCCGTCACCTGACAGGGCGGCCCTTAAGGATCCTGCGGATCGTAAACAAGAAACCACATTGAAGTCCATTTATGTGACCACGGGTACACTACACTACTCCTACCTGTCATTGCGTCTGCGTGGGTAAGTAGTGCTATCGAAAAGTGGGCAGATAACTTGTCATCTGATATAGATACCCTAGACAGGGATAACATCCTCTTGACGCTGGGTTATATCAAGGACGCTGCAGCATACCTTAAGGAAGCTGCGAGAGATATTGGTCTTTTGGGATCAAAGGCCAATGCCATGGCTGTCTCAGCTAGGCGTGCGTTGTGGATTCGCCAATGGAATGCTGATGCCGACTCCAAGAAAAGTATGGAGTAACTACCATATAAAGGTAAGGCCTTATTTGGAGACGGCCTTGATGATTTGGTGTCTACGGCTACCGCGGGTAAGTCATCCTTTTTACCTTATGTTCCTCCACAACAAAAGAAAATGCACCATTATCAGAAGCAGTCCTTTCGGCCCAATAAATTCAGAAAGGGCCGAGGTTCTTCCTTCCTTGCTAGTAAAGGAAGGGGAAGAGGTAAACGATCTCCAGCCTTGTCAGGCTCCCAGGAGCAGAAGTCCTCCCAGGCTTCTGCCAATTCCACCGCATGACGTTGGGGCTCCTATGCGGAAGTCCGCACCGGTGGGGGCCCATCTCAAACTCTTCAGTCAGTTTTGGGTTCGTTCGAACCTAGACCCTTGGATTTTACAAATAGTATCCCAAGGGTACAAGCTGGAGTTCCAAGACGTCCCCCCTCGCCGTTTTTTCAAATCGGCCTTACCAGCTTCTCTTCCCAACAGGGAGGTAGTTTGTGACGCAATACGAAAATTGTGTCAAAATCAGGTTATTGTCAAGGTTCCCCAGTCACAACAGGGAGAAGTTTTTTATTCGAGCCTGTTTGTGGTCCCGAAGCCGGACGGTTCGGTCAGACCAATCCTAAACCTGAAATTCCTGAATTTCTACCTAAGGAGATTCAAATTCAAGATGGAGTCTCTCCGAGCAGTGATCTCCAGTCTGGAGGAAGGGGATTTTATGGTGTCGGTGGACATAAAAGATGCCTACTTACATGTTCCCATTTATCCTCCGCATCAGGCTTACCTGAGATTTGCAATTCAGAATTGTCATTATCAATTTCAAACATTGCCGTTTGGTCTATCCACGGCTCCGAGGATTTTCACCAAAGTGATGGCGGAGATGATGGTTCTCCTTCGCAAGCAAGCATTATCCCATACTTGGACGATCTCCTAATAAAGGCGAGGTCCAGGGACCAGTTGGTCCAAAATGTTGCACTCTCCATGACAGTTCTTCAACAACATGGTTAGCTCCTAAACTTGCCAAAATCACAGTTGATTCCGACGACGCGGTTGTCGATTTTGGGAATGATATTGGACACAGAACTACAGAGAGTCTTTCTTCGTGTGGAAAAGGCTCTGGAACTTCAGAGTCTGGTCAAACAAATTCTGAAACCAGCAAGAGTGTCAATCCATCAATGCATTCGGTTGCTGGGGAAGATGGTTGCGGCCTACGAGGCCATTCAGTTTGGCAGGTTCCATGCCAGAGTGTTCCAGTGGGACCTGTTGGACAAGTGGTCCGGGTCCCATCTACACATGCACCAGAGGATAATCCTGTCTTCCAAGAACAGGGTATCACTTCTGTGGTGGCTGCACAGCTCTCACCTCCTAGAGGGGTGCAGGTTCGGGATACAGGACTGTGTCCTAGTGACCACGGATGCAAGCCTCCGAGGCTGCGGGGCAGTCACAAGAGGAGAAAACTTCCAAGGAAGATGGTCAAGACAGGAAACTTGTCTCCACATAAATGTTCTGGAGTTAAGGGCCATTTACAACGGCCTTCTACAAGTGGAACATCTTCTTCGAGATCTGCCTGTACTGATCCAGTCAAAAAATGTAACAGCAGTAGCGTACATAAACAGTCAGGGCGGAACGAAAAGCAGAGCGGCAATGGCAGAAGCCACAAGGATTTTCCGCTGGGCGGAAAAACATACAAGCGCTCTGTCAGTGGTATTCATTCCAGGAGTGGACAACTGGGAAGCAGACTTCCTCAGCATCCAGGAGAGTGGGGCCTCCACCAAGAAGTCTTCGCAGAGGTGACAAGTCGTTGGGGAGTTCCTCAAATAGACATGATGGCATCTCGTCTCAACAAGAAGCTTCAGAGATATTGTTCCAGGTCAAGGGACCCTCAAGCAATAGCAGTGGATGCACTGGTGACACCGTGGGTGTTTCAATCGGTGTATGTATTCCCTCCACTTCCTCTCATTCCAAAAGTTCTAAAGATTATAAGAAGAACAAAGATCCGGGCGATCCTTATTGTCCCAGACTGGCCAAGGAGGGCCTGGTATCCAGAGCTTCAGGAATTACTCATAGGAGATCCCTGGCCTCTTCCTCTGCGCGAGGACCTGTTACAACAGGGGCCGTGCGTGTATCAGGACTTACAGCGGCTGCGTTTGACAGCTTGGCGGTTGAGCACAAAATCCTAGCCCGCAAGGGTATTCCCAGTGAAGTAATTCCCACACTTATTCAGGCCAGAAAAGGGGTAACGTCTAAACATTACCACCGTATTTGGAGAAAATATGTTTCTTGGTGTGAATCCAAGAGGGCTCCTACGGAAGAGTTTCGCTTAGGACGTTTTCTCCATTTTCTACAAGCAGGTGTGGATGCGGGCCTAAAATTGGGTTCGATTAAGGTACAGATTTCAGCCTTATCGGTTTTCTTTCAGAAACAATTGGCCTCCCTTCCAGACGTTCAGACTTTCGTGAAAGGCTTGTTGCACATCCAACCTCCATTTGTGCCTCCAGTGGCACCATGGGATCTTAATGTGGTGTTGCAGTTCCTTCAATCACATTGGTTTGAACCTTTACGGAAGGTGGAGTTGAAATTCCTCACTTGGAAAGTGGTCATCTTGTTGGCCTTGGCATCTGCAAGGCGGGTGTCTGAGTTAGCGGCCTTGTCTCACAAGAGCCCTTATTTGATCTTCCATGAAGATAGAGCTGAATTGAGGACACATCAGCAATTTTTACCGAAGGTGGTTTCCTCTTTCCACATAAACCAACCTATTGTGGTACCTGTGGCTACTGACGCCTTCGCGGAGTCGAAATCTCTGGATGTGGTCAGAGCTTTGAAGATTTATGTCGCCAGAACGGCTCAGATTAGGAAAACTGAGGCTCTGTTTGTCCTGTATGCTCCCAACAAGGTTGGGTGTCCTGCTTCCAAGCAGACCATTGCACGCTGGATCTGGATTGCCGTTACCGGAATCGGTGAAGGCCCATTCTACTAGAAAGGTGGGCTCGTCCTGGGCGGCTGCCCGGGGGGTCTCGGCATTGCAACTTTGCCGAGAAGCTACTTGGTCGGGGTCAAACACTTTTGCAAAGTTCTACAAGTTTGACACCTTGGCCAATGAAGACCTTAAGTTCGGTCAATCGGTGCTGCAGAGTCGTCCGCACTCTCCCGCCCGTTCTAGAGCTTTGGTATAACCCCATGGTTCTAATGGTGTCCCCAGGATCCTCTAGGACGTATGAGAAAATAGGATTTTAATACCTACCGGTAAATCCTTTTCTCTTAGTCCGTAGAGGATGCAGGGCTCCCATCCTGGTGCGTACTGTATCTGCAGTTAATAGTTATGCTTACACATATGTTGTGTTACGTTTATTGTCAGCCTGTTGCTGCTATTATTCATGCCGTTGGCCTGTGTTCTGTTGAATGCCATGTTCTGCGGCATGGTTGAGGTGTGAGCTGGTATGAATCTCACCTTAGTTTAACAATAAATCCTTTCCTCGAAATGTCCATCTCCCTGGGCACAGTTCCTATAACTGGAGTCTGGAGGAGGGGCATAGAGGGAGGAGCCAGTTCACACACTTTCAAAGTCTTAAAGTGCCCATGTCTCCTGCGGGTCCCGTCTATACCCCATGTTTCTAATGGTGTCCCCAGCATCCTCTACGGACTAAGAGAAAAGGATTTACCGGTAGGTATTAAAATCCTATTTTTGTGATTACAGAATTAGCATTAATAAAGTGTTTTGTTTTGTTTTTTGAAACAGTAAACAGTATAACGGTCAATATCCCATTCCGTCAGAATTTAAATGATTTTCAGTCGTTTCTTGTTTTCAAATAATGCCAGGTAATAAAATATATTAAATTACATGTGTTTACAATATTTTTTTTTCAGCCCTCGTTTCCTGTGTCTTACAAAAAAAAAAAAAAAAGGGGAAGAAAAAAACGTAAAAAATGAAACAAGAAGAGCACCCCAAAATAGCTTGTCATTTTACATGCATATAGGAGGGTAACCTTCTAAGATTCTTAGACTATACTAAGAGGTTTTTGCTCTGGAAAGGAGTAGGGTAAGGGGAAAAGGGAAGGGAAACTTGAGCACAGGTAATATGTTAAGTGATGTGGTTGTAACAACTTATAATTAATTGGTCCACAATGATCTTAGATACTATCCTTTTTAAAGGAACTGAAAAAGTGACTCATGCGGAGGTGCACCCCTGAGAGTATATGATATTCAAAAGTACAATTGTTTCAAAAGCAGAAGCATTCTATCTATTCTCTAACCCTTAGATGCAGTTGGAACATGCTCATTCACTGTAAAATGTTTGACACACAGTGAACAGTAGCCACTCCGCTGCACCAATAATAGGTGTGTCTTTTTTTCCCCTTTTAAACAACTATCAAAATTGTCTCTGGGACTTTTTTTTGCCTTAGACCTGCATTAATAATTTCATACTGGGAAAACACGTTAAGATAAGGCACAACTTAATTATAAATGTGAAACCTTATGGATGCCATTATGCACTGTTACATTTGTTTTCAACTCTAGCCTAACGGTTACATGTGTCAGATGAGGTTCAATTAATTTGTATCCTTTCTCTATCGTCCTAGTGGATGCTGGGGTTCCTGAAAGGACCATGGGGAATAGCGGCTCCGCAGGAGACAGGGCACAAAAAGTAAAGCTTTCCGATCAGGTGGTGTGCACTGGCTCCTCCCCCTATGACCCTCCTCCAAGCCTCAGTTAGATTTTTGTGCCCGGCCGAGAAGGGTGCAATCTAGGTGGCTCTCCTAAAGAGCTGCTTAGAAAAGTTTAGCTTAGGTTTTTTATTTTACAGTGAGTCCTGCTGGCAACAGGATCACTGCAACGAGGGACTTAGGGGAGAAGAAGTGAACTCACCTGCGTGCAGGATGGATTGGCTTCTTGGCTACTGGACATCAGCTCCAGAGGGACGATCACAGGTACAGCCTGGATGGTCACCGGAGCCTCGCCGCCGGCCCCCTTGCAGATGCTGAAACAAGAAGAGGTCCAGAATCGGCGGCAGAAGACTCCTCAGTCTTCTAAAGGTAGCGCACAGCACTGCAGCTGTGCGCCATTTTCCTCTCAGCACACTTCACACGGCAGTCACTGAGGGTGCAGGGCGCTGGGAGGGGAGCGCCCTGGGAGGCAAATGAAAACCTATTTGGCTAAAAAATACCTCACATATAGCCTCCGGGGGCTATATGGAGATATTTAACCCCTGCCAGAATCCACTAAAGAGCGGGAGACGAGCCCGCCGAAAAAGGGGCGGGGCCTATCTCCTCAGCACACAGCGCCATTTTCCTTACACAGCTCCGCTGGTCAGGACGGCTCCCAGGTCTCTCCCCTGCACTGCACTACAGAAACAGGGTAAAACAAGAGAGGGGGGGCAAAATAGTGGCAAAAATTATATTATAAAAGCAGCTATACAGGGAGCACTTATTATAAGGCTATCCCTGTCATATATAGCGCTTTGGTGTGTGCTGGCAAACTCTCCCTCTGTCTCCCCAAAGGGCTAGTGGAGTCCTGTCTTCGTTAAGAGCATTCCCTGTGTGTCTGCTGTGTGTCGGTACGTGTGTGTCGACATGTATGAGGACGATATTGGTGTGGAGGCGGAGCAATTGCCAAATATGGGGATGTCACCTCCTAGGGGGTCGACACCAGAATGGATGCCTTTATTTTTGGAATTACGGGATAGTGTCAACACGCTAAAGCAGTCGTTTGACGACATGAGACGGCCGGACAATCAATTAGTGCCTGTCCAGGCGCCTCAAACACCGTCAGGGGCTGTAAAACGCCCTTTGCCTCAGTCGGTCGACACAGACCCAGACACAGGCACTGATTCCAGTGGCGACGGTGACGAATCAACCGTATTTTCCAGTAGGGCCACACGTTATATGATTTTGGCAATGAAGGAGGCGTTACATTTAGCTGATACTACAGGTACCACTAAACAGGGTATTATGTGGGGTGTGAAAAAACTACCTATAGTTTTTCCTGAATCAGAAGAACTAAATGAGGTGTGTGATGAAGCGTGGGTTGCCCCCGATAAAAAGATGCTAATTTCAAAGAAGTTATTGGCTTTATACCCTTTCCCGCCAGAGGTTAGGGCGCGCTGGGAAACACCTCCTAGGGTGGACAAGGCGCTCACACGCTTATCTAAACAAGTGGCGGTACCCTCTCCTGAGACGGCCGCACTTAAAGATCCAGCAGATAGGAGGATGGAAAATATCCAAAAAAGTATATACACACATACAGGTGTTATACTACGACCAGCTATAGCGACAGCCTGGATGTGCAGTGCTGGAGTAGCTTGGTCAGAGTCCCTGATTGAAAATATTGATACCCTGGATAGGGACAATGTTTTACTGTCTTTAGAGCAAATAAAGGATGCATTTCTTTATATGCGTGATGCACAGAGGGATATCTGCACACTGGCATCACGGGTAAGTGCTATGTCCATTTCGGCCAGAAGAAGTTTATGGACGCGACAGTGGTCAGGCGATGCGGACTCAAAACGGCATATGGAAGTTTTGCCGTATAAAGGGGAGGAGTTATTTGGAGTCGGTCTATCAGATTTGGTGGCCACGGCTACAGCCGGGAAATCCACCTTTTTACCTCAAGTTACTCCCCAACAGAAAAAGACACCGACTTTTCAACCGCAGCCCTTTCGTTCCTTTAAAAACAAGAGAGCAAAGGGATATTCATATCTGCCACGCGGCAGAGGAAGGGGGAAGAGACAGCAACAGGCAGCTCCTTCCCAGGAACAGAAGCCCTCCCCCGCTTCTACAAAAGCCTCAGCATGACGCTGGGGCTTCTCAAGCGGACTCGGGGGCGGTGGGCGGTCGTCTCAAGAATTTCAGCGCGCAGTGGGCTCACTCGCAGGTAGATCCCTGGATCCTGCAGATAATATCTCAGGGATACAGGTTGGAACTAGAGACAGATCCACCTCGCCGTTTCCTGAAGTCTGCTTTACCAACGTCCCCCTCCGAAAGGGAGACGGTCTTGGAAGCCATTCACAAGCTGTACTCTCAGCAGGTGATAGTCAAGGTACCTCTTCTACAACAAGGAAAGGGGTATTATTCCACTCTATTTGTGGTACCGAAGCCGGATGGCTCGGTAAGACCTATTCTAAATCTGAAGTCCTTGAACCTGTACATAAAGAAGTTCAAGTTCAAGATGGAGTCACTCAGAGCAGTGATAGCGAACCTGGAAGAAGGGGACTTTATGGTATCCTTGGACATCAAGGATGCGTACCTCCACGTTCCAATTTACCCCTCACACCAGGGGTACCTCAGGTTCGTCGTACAAAACTGTCACTATCAGTTTCAGACGCTGCCGTTCGGATTGTCCACGGCACCTCGGGTCTTTACAAAGGTAATGGCCGAGATGATGATTCTTCTTCGAAGAAAAGGCGTATTAATTATCCCATACTTGGACGATCTCCTGATAAGGGCAAGGTCCAGAGAACAGCTAGAGATGGGATTAGCACTGTCTCAAGAAGTGCTAAAACAGCACGGGTGGATTCTGAATATTCCAAAATCCCAGTTAATGCCAACAACTCGTCTGCTGTTCCTAGGGATGATTCTGGACACGGTTCAGAAAAAGGTTTTTCTCCCGGAGGAAAAAGCCAAGGAGTTATCCGAGCTTGTCAGGAACCTCCTAAAACCAGGAAAGGTGTCTGTACATCAATGCACAAGAGTCCTGGGAAAAATGGTGGCTTCTTACGAAGCAATTCCATTCGGCAGATTCCACGCAAGAATTTTCCAGAGGGATCTGTTGGACAAATGGTCAGGGTCGCATCTTCAGATGCACCAGCGGATAACCCTGTCTCCAAGGACAAGGGTATCTCTTCTGTGGTGGTTGCAGAGTGCTCATCTATTGGAGGGCCGCAGATTCGGCATACAGGATTGGATCCTGGTGACCACGGACGCCAGCCTGAGAGGCTGGGGAGCAGTCACACAAGGAAGAAACTTCCAGGGAGTGTGGACGAGCCTGGAAACGTCTCTTCACATAAACATTCTGGAACTAAGAGCAATCTACAATGCTCTAAACCAGGCAGAACCTCTGCTTCAGGGAAAACCGGTGTTGATCCAGTCGGACAACATCACGGCAGTCGCCCATGTGAACAGACAGGGCGGCACAAGAAGCAGGAGTGCAATGGCAGAAGCTACAAGGATTCTTCGCTGGGCAGAGAATCATGTGATAGCACTGTCAGCAGTGTTCATCCCGGGAGTGGACAACTGGGAAGCAGACTTCCTCAGCAGACACGACCTTCACCCGGGAGAGTGGGGACTTCATCCAGAAGTCTTCCACATGCTGGTAACCCGTTGGGAAAGACCAATGGTGGACATGATGGCGTCTCGCCTCAACAAAAAACTGGACAGGTATTGCGCCAGGTCAAGAGATCCGCAGGCAATAGCTGTGGACGCGCTGGTAACGCCTTGGGTGTACCAGTCGGTGTATGTGTTTCCTCCTCTGCCTCTCATACCAAAAGTATTGAGAATTATACGGCAAAGAGGCGTAAGAACGATACTAGTGGTTCCGGATTGGCCAAGAAGGACTTGGTACCCGGAACTTCAAGAGATGATCACGGAAGATCCGTGGCCTCTACCTCTAAGGAGGGACTTGCTTCAGCAGGGTCCCTGTCTGTTTCAAGACTTACTGCGGCTGCGTTTGACGGCATGGCGGTTGAACGCCGGATCCTAAAGGAAAAAGGCATGCCGGAAGAAGTCATTCCTACTTTGATTAAAGCAAGGAAGGAAGTAACCGTGCAACATTATCACCGCATTTGGCGAAAATATGTTGTGTGGTGCGAGGATCGGAGTGCTCCGACGGAGGAATTTCAACTGGGTCGATTCCTACATTTCCTGCAATCAGGATTATCTATGGGTCTCAAATTGGGATCTATTAAGGTTCAAATTTCGGCCCTGTCGATTTTCTTCCAGAAAGAATTGGCTTCAGTTCCTGAAGTCCAGACTTTTGTTAAGGGAGTGCTGCATATACAGCCTCCTGTGGTGCCTCCAGTGGCACCGTGGGATCTCAATGTGGTTTTGGACTTTCTAAAATCTCATTGGTTTGAACCACTAAAAAATGTGGATTTGAAATATCTCACATGGAAAGTGACCATGCTACTAGCCCTGGCTTCGGCCAGGAGAGTGTCAGAACTGGCAGCTTTATCTTACAAAAGCCCATATCTGATTTTCCATTCGGACAGGGCGGAACTGCGGACTCGTCCGCATTTTCTCCCTAAGGTGGTGTCAGCATTTCATCTGAACCAGCCTATTGTAGTGCCTGCGGCTACAAGTGACTTGGAGGACTCCAAGTTACTGGACGTTGTCAGAGCATTGAAAATATATATTGCAAGGACAGCTGGAGTCAGAAAATCTGACTCGTTGTTTATATTGTATGCACCCAACAAGATGGGTGCTCCTGCGTCTAAGCAGACGATTGCTCGTTGGATCTGTAGCACAATCCAACTTGCACATTCTGTGGCAGGCCTGCCACAGCCTAAATCTGTAAAGGCCCACTCCACAAGGAAGGTGGGCTCATCTTGGGCGGCTGCCCGAGGGGTCTCGGCATTACAACTTTGCCGAGCAGCTACGTGGTCAGGGGAGAACACGTTTGTAAAATTTTACAAATTTGATACTCTGGCTAAGGAGGACCTGGAGTTCTCTCATTCGGTGCTGCAGAGTCATCCGCACTCTCCCGCCCGTTTGGGAGCTTTGGTATAATCCCCATGGTCCTTTCAGGAACCCCAGCATCCACTAGGACGATAGAGAAAATAAGAATTTACTTACCGATAATTCTATTTCTCGGAGTCCGTAGTGGATGCTGGGCGCCCATCCCAAGTGCGGATTATCTGCAATAATTGTACATAGTTATTGTTAACTAATTCGGGTTATTGTTGTAGGGAGCCATCTTTCAGAGGCTCCTCTGTTATCATACTGTTAACTGGGTTTAGATCACAAGTTGTACGGTGTGATTGGTGTGGCTGGTGTGAGTCTTACCCGGGATTCAAAATTCCTCCCTTATTGTGTACGCTCGTCCGGGCACAGTACCTAACTGAGGCTTGGAGGAGGGTCATAGGGGGAGGAGCCAGTGCACACCACCTGATCGGAAAGCTTTACTTTTTGTGCCCTGTCTCCTGCGGAGCCGCTATTCCCCATGGTCCTTTCAGGAACCCCAGCATCCACTACGGACTCCGAGAAATAGAATTATCGGTAAGTAAATTCTTATTTTTTCAAGCTCCCCACATACAGCTGTGTGGTGCTACAATTGATTTATGAACACTTGTTCAACTAGTTACATATGGGAGACAGCTTAATAGATACAAGCTGAGAACCAGACTGAGTGGTTCTATTTCATTACAGTACAGATTCAGAGAGATGATTTTCAATATATGAGTTATGGATTAAGGAGCTTTTGCATTAAATATAACTGTTTAAGATAAACTTATAATATTCTGAGAGATCCTTTCACCACGCTGGGTATATACAGTATTGGTACTACAGATATTTTGTAATGAGTTTTTCTCACAATTGGGACATTTGTATCCCACAATTAATTAATTAACACTGTATTATCTTCGCTTGTACCTCTATATGAGACAACACGGTGCACAATTATTCGGGAGAGAGCTAATGTAGTATTAAAGTAAGTTGGTATAAGTGTAAAAATAATTACACGGAATCTGGGGTACAACCTTATTTATTGTGGATATGATGTTTACAACCCATGAGATCAGGAAATGTGATTATAATTGACCGTGATACCGTCAGTCGAGTTTTTCATTAATTGATCTATCAAGCCACTATCAAGTTGGGAGTGATAGAGGTACTTCCCAAATTTAACACCACCAACTATTAGCTATAATTAATCAATAACAGTTTTTCTCCCTATATGTTGCACAATCTTCCACATTCCATTTTGGATGTGATCTGTGTTACTTTTTTGTGTACATGTCTATGTTTGTGTCTTTGTTTGTGACAATATTTTAATTTATGAAATAAAAGTTATATTTTAATTAACCAATTTTCCTTAATGAGTGCACCCCAAAAAACGAGAGTTTCTTTTTCTCTTCTGTACTTTTACTATACCGAGAGGTCAAATGTAAAGTTCTGTGTATCCTTGTTCTCGTTTGTAGAGATAAATTGGCAATATAATTCTCCCATACTTCAAAAAAGGCACTCACCCGCCTCTCCTTTTGGAACATGGCCTCCACCCAATCAATTCTAAATATATTATGTAGTTTCTCTTTATCTAAAGAGAACACGGGAGGACCAGAAGTCACCCAATTTTGCAAAATGGTTTTCTTAACAGCTGAGCTAATCGCTAGTAGTAATTTGTTCCCACCTTTCGATACCTTTTGAGTTTTTGGGGCAAAACCAAATATAGTCCACTCCAGGGACATCGGAATTAGGGTCCTTTTGGCATCCTTTTTTAATCTCATCCAAAATTCCCTTATTACTGGACATTCCCATAAAATGTGGTATAAATTAGTGATGAGCGGGTTCGGTTCCTCGGAATCCGAACCCGCCCGAACTTCAGGTTTTTTTACACGGGGCCGAGCGACTCGGATCTTCCCGCCTTGCTCGGTTAACCCGAGCGCGCCCGAACATCATCATCCCGCTGTCGGATTCTCGCGAGACTCGGATTCTATATAAGGAGCCGCGCGTCGCCGCCATTTTCACACGTGCATTGAGATTGATAGGGAGAGGACGTGGCTGGCGTCCTCTCCGTTTAGACTAGAGTACTAGAGAGAGACACAAATTTTGGGGAGCATATTATTAGGAGGAGTACTACTTGCTGCTGATAGTGTGACCAGTGACCACCAGTTTAATTAATCCGTTCTCTGCCTGAAAAAAAAACGATACACAGTGTGACACAGTCACATACCATATCTGTGCTCAGCCCAGTGTGCTGCATCATATGTAATACTGTATATCATTATCTGACTGTGCTGAGTGCTCACTGCTCACACAGCTTAATTGTGGGGGAGACTGGGGAGCAGTTATAGCAGGAGTACATATTTTAAGTACAGTGCACACTTTTGCTGCCAGAGTGCCACTGCCAGTGTGACTGACCAGTGACCACTGACCACCAGTATTGTGATTGTCTGCTGACCACCAGTATATTGTGATTGTCTGCCTGAAAAAGTTAAACACTCGTCGTGTGGTGTTTTTATAAACGCATTCTGCAGACAGTGTCCAGCAGGTCCGTCATTACATAATATATACCTGTCCGGCTGCAGTACTAGTGTGATATATATATATTTTAATTTTATCTCATTATCATCCAGTCTATATTAGCAGCAGACACAGTACGGTAGTCCATGGCTGTAGCTACCTCTGTGTCGGCAGTCGCTCGTCCATCCATAATTGTATACCACCTACCCGTGGTTTTTTTTTTTCTATCTTCTTGATACTAGTAGCTTACTTTAGGAGTCTGCAGTGCTGAGTCTGACAGACAGTGTCCAGCAGGTCCGTCATTACATAATATATACCTGTCCGGCTGCAGTACTAGTGTGATATATATATATTTTAATTTTATCTCATTATCATCCAGTCTATATTAGCAGCAGACACAGTACGGTAGTCCACGGCTGTAGCTACCTCTGTGTCGGCAGTCGCTCGTCCATCCATAATTGTATACCACCTACCCGTGGTTTTTTTTTTCTATCTTCTTGATACTAGTAGCTTACTTTAGGAGTCTGCAGTGCTGACAGACAGTGTCCAGCAGGTCCGTCATTACATAATATATACCTGTCCGGCTGCAGTACTAGTGTGATATATATATATATTTTAATTTTATCTCATTATCATCCAGTCTATATTAGCAGCAGACACAGTACGGTAGTCCACGGCTGTAGCTACCTCTGTGTCGGCAGTCGCTCGTCCATCCATAATTGTATACCACCTACCCGTGTTTTTTTTTTTTTTTCTATCTTCTTGATACTAGTAGCTTACTTTAGTAGTCTGCAGTGCTGAGTCTGACAGACAGTGTCCAGCAGGTCCGTCATTACATAATATATACCTGTCCGGCTGCAGTACTAGTGTGATATATATATATATATATTTTAATTTTATCTCATTATCATCCAGTCTATATTAGCAGCAGACACAGTACGGTAGTCCACGGCTGTAGCTACCTCTGTGTCGGCAGTCGCTCGTCCATCCATAATTGTATACCACCTACCCGTGTTTTTTTTTTTTTTCTATCTTCTTGATACTAGTAGCTTACTTTAGGAGTCTGCAGTGCTGAGTCTGACAGACAGTGTCCAGCAGGTCCGTCATTACATAATATATACCTGTCCGGCTGCAGTACTAGTGTGATATATATATATATATTTTAATTTTATCTCATTATCATCCAGTCTATATTAGCAGCAGACACAGTACGGTAGTCCACGGCTGTAGCTACCTCTGTGTCGGCAGTCGCTCGTCCATCCATAATTGTATACCACCTACCCGTGGTTTTTTTTTTCTATCTTCTTGATACTAGTAGCTTACTTTAGGAGTCTGTAGTGCTGAGTCTGACAGACAGTGTCCAGCAGGTCCGTCATTACATAATATATACCTGTCCGGCTGCAGTACTAGTGTGATATATATATATATATATATTTTAATTTTATCTCATTATCATCCAGTCTATATTAGCAGCAGACACAGTACGGTAGTCCACGGCTGTAGCTACCTCTGTGTTGGCAGTCGCTCGTCATCCATAAGTATACTAGTATCCATCCATCTCCATTGTTTACCTGAGGTGCCTTTTAGTTGTGCCTATTAAAATATGGAGAACAAAAATGTTGAGGTTCCAAAAATAGGGAAAGATCAAGATCCACTTCCACCTCGTGCTGAAGCTGCTGCCACTAGTCATGGCTGAGAAGATGAAATGCCAGCAACGTCGTCTGCCAAGGCCGATGCCCAATGTCATAGTACAGAGCATGTAAAATCCCCATCTAAAATGTAAAATCCCCATGTAAAATGCCCCATCTACGACTGATTTCCCACCAACACCGAACAGGCAATACGGGCCGTGGAACTTTTACAGACCAGCCGAGCGGGGGTCACGTGACTCCCCTACCCGGAAGAAGTCAGCAGCGACGGAGAGAGACCCGAAAGAGAAGAGGTAAGCCGGTGGGGTGTTTTCGAGTCGATCAGCGGAGGAGGGGGGAGAGATAGGTGATCCAAGAAGCTCCGTTCCCGGCGGACGGTGGGCAGTGACGGCTCTCAACAAGCCCACACTAGCTGATCGCCGCCAGACCAATCCCTGCGGTGGCCGGATCTCCCATCGCTGTCCGTACCAGGACGGAGAGGGGAGAATCCCTTCCCACAGGGCCTAGTCAGTCCGGAGTTCCCTGTCCCCTCACCCTCCCCGCACCCGGTGCACCTTGAACCCCGGGGGACACCGCAATCACCGTAAGCCGGCATCATCATTAGCTCGTGCAAATAGTCAGCGGGACGCCGCTGACTATCCTGAAAGTGACTTTATTCCTTACTGCCATTTGGATCTCTCACAACCAGCTGGGTCACAGCTTAACAGAACTTTTTATTCTATTCTATTTTTTTCCCTTTTTTCTTACATTTAACTGGACATTTTTATAACCACCAGAACTACATTCCTCAGCAGGTGCACCAACCTGGTTGTGCATCCCATAACTCTGCCTTAGCATCCTATCATAAATTTACCGTCACCAACAGCAATTACATCACTACCCACAACATATCCTCAACAGATTAATTCTTGATCACTATTCCCTTATGCATGCATATTAATTGTGCATTTGCCTTTTTTAGTAATAAAACCAAGTCATTCTTGATATTTCACTCTGTCTCACAGCATCATCATTTATATACTCATATAGGTTGAGCGCTGCGAATCACCAATTGTTCACTGCTCTCCGTAGGTCAGTCACTCTACTTTGTAAGCAGCTCGCCGACCTCATTTAAACCTAGTGCGCTGGTACACCCCCCCTTCAGTGAGTGCACCAATAGAAATATATTTTTGCTCTGGATCACACAGAGGATATAGAGCAGTAGTGTACGACAGTCGCAGTACTAGTAGTCAGAGCGACTCGCCAATAGAAATATATTTTTTGCTTTTGATCACATACAGAGGATATATAGCAGTAGTATATGGCAGTACACAGTCCCTTATAGACAGAGAACCACACCTGGTCCTATACACAGTCACAGTATGCTATATGCAGAGCACTGTCTACCATGCAGAGCCCTAACACAGTGACAGTCACAGCACACCTACCCAAGCAGCATCCCAGGGTAACTTAACTCTTCTGCTGCAACCCCTCTGCTCTCTCCTGCCCCCTTTCCTAACCTGCCTATCTGATGGCAGCAGAGAATACAGCACATAAAACAGCACAGAAGAAACACGTCCTTACTGTGCACTCTGCAAATCCGGAGTGAAGATGGCACCAATCATCGTGACTATATATAGAATCCAAAACCCAGGAGATCTGACAGCAAGATGATGACGTTTTGCCTCCTTTTCAGATCCGAGTTAAGCGCGAGAAACCAAGCATGACTCGGATCCAGGCTTGGATCTCAAAATTCGGTGGGGTTTGGTTCTCAGAGAACCGAACCCGCTTATCCTTATAATATAGTGTCAAAGTCGAAAAATATTGCAGTACACACATTACGTACAAACTACACACAGATGGCCTCCGTGCGTGTACTTGTTCTGCCGTGCATGCGCATATTTGCAATTTGCATATGGTCGCTCCCGCGGTCCTGCGCATTAGCGCGTGGTATGAGTATTTACGGTAGAGTTTGTGGACGCATGGAAAAGCTATCAAAACACATTACATATTTAATCCAAATAGTGCACAATGTAAACATAGTCTCCCTGCACCACACCAGCAAGTTACAATAGTTTAAATGGTATCAGAACAAATGGATTCACCTTTACAGGATAGGAGGGGACAGAACAAGGTTATAAGGTGGTGTTTGGTATCCAGCTGTAGGGTATTTTAAGGGTAATATTCCGGTGTTGGTTTGCAGTAGATCACACGTTCCTGCGTATAGTTATGTGCAGGAGCAGAATATAGATATAAACTGCATTTACTGTGCATTAGGTATGCGGCGGGAACCCAGAGGAGACCACCCACAAGTGCATCTGGAACAGACATCGCCCACCTATTCAAACCAACCTATGACCTCTCCTGTACTGTAAATGACCATCCCTGTGTCCAATGGACAAAGAGATTACAGTATCCATTGTGTTAAGATTTGGAAGATTGTATAAAAGGAGCCAGCTGCAGGCCTGGTCACACAAGACTCTAAAAGTTATCTGTCTAGATGACCGAGGACCAGACTGGGTAGCGCGGCGAAAACCAAACACGTATGTACCATTGACTGTAGCCATTATTCTTTTGTATTGTATTGCTTTGTTATTGTAACCCCCTTTCAGTAATAATATGTTGTGGTGTCGGAACCCGGCATTTTAAATACAATCTGGTGTCGTGTTTTCCTTTCCCTGCTAAGGTTTAAAGTGTATTACTATCGCATGCATAGCTGTTAAAGGTTCACGGTGTATCTTTGGGTGTGTACGCGCTGAGTGTACTTTGTACGCAAGTGGCGTTTGTACGCAAAGTACGTACACGGTACGGGACTCTGTACGCTAATGGTGTAATAAGTACGTAGGTTGAGGATTAAGTATAGCGGCCGCAGCGGCTCCATTTAAAGTGTATGAAATGTCTTTTTAAAGTGTTGCTTTTAGTCCTGTATGTAAGTCAGCATTTACAATAGCATAGGACCACCAAAAGCAGAGACGCTTTGGTGTAGCCCCATACAGATGGAGCCACGCTAATCGTGGCTCCATTGGCCACATCCGGGGTGCGCACGCGTCCGTGACACACACATGCACCATTCACTTGAATGGGAGTGTCTCTGTGCACTCCCGGCATGACTAGGCAGATGGATCGCCTAGTCACGCCGGGAACACTGCTATGCGATGGAGCAAATTTGTTAGCAGTTGGGCAAAACCATGTGCACTGCAGAGGGGGCAGATATAACATGTGCAGAGAGAGTTATATTTGGGTGGGGTGTGTTCAATCTGCAATCTAAGTTGCAGTGTAAAAATAAAGCAGCCAGTATTTACTCTGCACAGAAACAAAATAACCCGCTGGCAGGGAGCTACCCCTCGCTGTGAGGCTCACTGCGGCTGCGTGTGACATCACGCAGCTGCCACTGCCGACCCCCTCAACAGTCCGTGCACACCTGCGTTGCCTGGACTGCACCCCCAAAACAGCGGGCAAACACTGCCGGACTGCCCCCTCCCACCCAGCGACAGCCTCTGCCTGTCAATCAGGCAAAGGCGATCGCAGGCGCACTGCAGCACCGGCGCATGCGCAGTCCAGACCTGATCGCTGCTGTGTACATACATTCCTCTGTCATGGCAGATGGACCAAATTGCTTTACACCAAGAAAACTGTAATTGCTCTAAAATAAACGGAGACGAGCAGTGGTACCCAGCTTCTGTGGAACTACAAGTCTCAAAGTGTCCTGCCTGCTGATGGATGGCAGGATCTGTACTGACTTCTCCACAGCTGAAGACCATGAGACTGTCTACCTCTATTCTAGAGCAATGTATTTGTTAGGGAACTCCAGTACTATTTTTGTGAGACCCCTAGAGCCGGTGAAAGGGTCTTCCACCAATAAAAGCTGCTTCTGTTCCCATAGAGCTATACACGCTCACCTGTACTTGAGATGCAGCCTGGACTTAAACCTCTTAGCTGTAGGGGCTCACACAATAGACTGGCGACCACAAGGTAATAACTTGTAGTATAGCAGCTGGCAGAGTGAGAGTAAATTACAGGCAGACAGAACGGGATCCGGTCTGAAGATCGACACTGTCTAGGTCGACATTGTTTAGTTTGACCACTATAGGTCGACAGTCACTAGGTCGACATGGATGGAATGTCGACAGGGTTTCTTGGTCGACATGTGCTAGGTCAACAGGTCTAAAGGTCGACATGAGTTTTTCAAAAAAAAATTCTTTTTTTGAATTTTTTCATACTTAACGATCCACGTGGACTACGATTGGAACGGTAATCTGTGACGAGCGAAGCGGTAGCGGAGCTAAGGCACCATGCCCGAAGCATGGCGAGCAAAGCGAGCCATGCGAGGGGACGCGGTGCACTAATTTGGGATCCCGGTCACTCTACGAAGAAAACGACACACACAAAAAATCCTCATGTCGACCTTTAGAACTGTCGACCTAGCACATGTCGACCTAGAAACCCTGTCGACCTTCCATCCATGTCGACCTAGTGACTGTCGACCTATAGTGGTCGTCCTAAACATTATCGACCTAGATACTGTCGATTTGATGAACCACACCCGACAGAACACAGCAATGGTAACTGCATACAATTAGGCACTGTGTTATAATTGACAACTGCTGGACTAGATGATAAGTGGATACAGCAGGGCAGGAGTTAACTGTAAAACAATCTGGAGGTGGGTGTGTTGTGGAATCGCAGCAAGGTAATGGTTAACTGAAGCAGCAATCAGGAGCAGGGTGTGTACTGGGAACTCAGGCTGCAACTAACAGAATGGCAATCCACTGCAGAGATATGCTGAATGAACTGTGGCTAGGCCTCAATCTGTAATAACCCATTAGGGCTGCTTCCATAAATTTCCCGGGCTGGTGTTCGATCCCAATCCGCCCCTGGGAACAGCACACTGAGGGGCTAATTCAGACCTGATCTCTGCTGTGCGTTTTCACACAGCGGGCGATCAGGTCTGAGCTGCGCATGCGCCGGTGCCGCAGTGCGCCAGCACATGCCAGAGATGCGATCGGCATCTCAGCCAAGCGATCACTTCTGTCTGATTGACAGCCAGAGACGTTCGCTGGGTGGGAGGTGGGGGGCCGCTGTTTTGGGGGCGCCGACCAGGCAACGCAGGTGTGCCTGGAACCATGTGGGGGGCAGACCAAGAGAGCGACGGGTAGCTCCCTGCCAGCGCGCAGGAGCTGTGCTGTTAGGGAGCTATTCTTCAGGTACAAAAGCATCGCTTGCACACGGGTCCCCTCCTCTCTAGAAACACCACTGCCTTACTAAGAATATTCTAGCAGCAGTTTACCCTCTCCTTGCTACAGCTGCTGTTAAATCATTTAGCATTACAGACTTACAGTTTAGAGACTGTGAAAAGAGGACAGCATACATGCCTATACTTATTTATGCATGCCACGATCATACGCTCAGTATCAGCTGCCACGCTTCTAGAGAGCCCAAGGAAAGTCATTTAATCTGCAACAGTTATATTTTAGCGGCAAACATAGTGGTATGGACCAGTAGCTGCAGGCCAAAGTAGCCGGGACACATTGAGCTGCACATTCAGCAGCTCACCCTTAAAAGCAGAGAGGTGAGTGGGGGCCAAGTTTGGACCAAGTGATACAGTTAACCTAGCTAGGTTCAACACAGTGTTACAGCATAGTTGCCTACCCTCCCTCATTCTGCAGGAGACTCCCTGAAATAGCAGCAATCTCCCTCACTCCCTGAATGGTCCCTCAATCTCCCTGAAAAAAAGAGAAATCAGAGATACATACATTCAAATGGGATCATCAGTGCCATTTCCCTGTATTGGTTATAAGACACAATGATCCCTATGACTACATGCATTGTAAAGGTTTCTTGTGGCCACTTACAGTATATGGAACCTCTTGTAAAAAACAATACTCAAAAAAATCCTGCAAAATATCAGTCTTTTCTTCAACAAGTAGATCTTACTAACTTTGGGGATCATTTACATGTGGATGCAAGTCATTTTCATGACACGCCTCTCAAATGTAGCGATACGCGCCCGCGCTGATAGGTGTTACTTTCACAATCTCCCTGAAATGCTTTTTCAAAAGTAGGCAAGTATGTGTTACAGAGATTATGGACAGTCTTCACTAAGGAACAGGTCTTTAGATCCACCGTAATAAACTACAGCTGGCTAGTAACCAGGGCCGGATTAAGCCTTGGGGGTGCCCGGGGCACTTAAGACAGGGGGGCCCCGATGGAAGGTGGGGGATGTATAAATTGTGCATATCTCAAAACTTGTCCCATTCCAGGAGGGACAAAGTGCTCTCTACCTGGAATTCCCACTCTACCTGGACTTTCTGTGTTGAACTATTTAATTGATAAGAAAGGTGTTTCAAAACAGGTGATTGCAATCAAAAATTAAGAGGGAAGTCCAGGTAGAGAGCATTTTGTCCCTCCTGGAATGGATCATGGTGGGAGGTATAGATTGTGTATATTAAATTTAAACTAATGTTGTATATTAGTTTTAACTAATAGTTTAAATATGCCTGGGTACTGTTAATAGCTCCACCTAATTGAAAGACAACTATTTTAGAAACTTTTCTTGTAGTGGAACAAAGACAACTTAACCTTAAACTACACATAGAAAAATAAAATAATTGATCTTGTCATATGCAAGAATAGCAGCAGCTTCTGTACTACTTACACACTGAGACAGGACTCAGGAGGACTCTCTGTGTATTTCTCTATCTCTAGACCCAAATAGTTTAGTTGCATAACTGTTGACACAGGACTCAGACACCCAGGCGGGGAGGAGGAGAAGCTGGGATCCCTGGGTCACTTACAGCTCTCTCCATCCTTCCATCTCTCCTCTTGTCAGAAAGCTCCGTCGGTAGCTCATGAAACATGATATTCCTGTGTCTCTGCCTGCACTGCATACTGTCCTGCTCGCAATCTGGCTGCTGGTTCTGCTGCTGCTTAAGAGGGAAAGCTAGTGATGTCAGTGTGCTCTGGCCCCCCCTTGACAAAGGGGGGCCCGGGGTACAGTATGCCCTGCATCCCCCCCTTAATCTGTCTATGCTAGTAACACACTGGGCTCTGAGACTACCCACGTAGTAATTAGAAAGATATAGCAGTCTCCACAGTTACTGCAGCTGCATGCAAGGTAACATCGTTGCAATTTCTCACAGACAGAACTCCAACACCAAGCACTCTGGCTACACGGAATAAGATGACATTCTTCTTGTGCGATTTCTCAGTTATTACTTTTAGTATACCCAGATTCAGTGATTAATCTCAGGAGATTGACTATCTAGAGAAAGTGCACTATAACTACAAAATATCTATAGATACTTATATGAACATTACAGAGGTTACAAAGGGGACCCAATTGAAAGGTAATTGTTATTGTGAATGCTATTCTAAATTAGTGTTTTCTCTTAATAGGATTGTTATTCACTAAATATTGGGCATTGTAATACGTTTTTTATGTAAGCAACATATGTTGAGTATAACACATACACTGTTCACTGATACTTTTAGATGGATCTTTAAATGGATACTGTGAGTTGTAATTTATCATCAAAGTCACTGCACACAGTTCTGTGCAGCACCTTATTTTGTAAAGATAAAAAGGCAGAAAGCTTCTACTGGGATTCACAGAAAATCATACGAAAATGAGAGCCCTCTACATCCCGGGGGAGCAGCTCAGCCTGCGCTTCTACAGAGGCACTCAGACTCTGCGACATGACCCAATTTGCGATGATGGTACGGATATATCAGCAGTTGTACAGCGTTGGACATAAATGATGCAACAGCAGTGGGCGTCCTATACTCAGTTTGAGGACAATGGGTAAGGGGAGGTGATAGTCTAAAGAAGAGTTGGCTATCCTGAAACGCTAATGGGTGGGCATCTGATGACACCCAACGAAATTCGGTACGCACACTCTACCCTGAACCTGTGGTGGATTTCATTTTGACACTTTATTAAAGTTGTTCTGGGTTCTGTTTCTGTGGTGGATTTCACTTTGGCATTCTATTGAAGTTGTTTATTCCACTATTTGGCAATATAGTAAAACTGTACTTCACTATTATCCCCAACCTTTACTTTGTTTGAGGACAATGAACAAGGGGAGAGACTAATCTAAAGAAGAGTTGATTTCATTTTGACACTGATATTGATTGACCTTTGAAGATTTCCCGGTGTCCACAAATCACTGGTTGTTCCAGAATGAGCGCGCATCTGCAATCGTGTATTTGTATTTTGCACCCAGATTTGGCCTTTCACTTCAGTTCTTAAGTAATCTTCTCCTGTACAATGACTTCAGTTGCTCCTCTTCTCCTGACACCTGCAGCACAGTCATACAGTTGCACTGTTATAGACACGTGTGCGTTAACAAACCTCACCATTTGGTAGCTCTTGCATCATAGCTTATAGACAATGGCATATGTGTCTTTTGTTACTGTGTGGGGCAACAATGCAAGCTTTTTTTCTGTGGAAGCCAAAATGTGATTTGTGTTACTTTGTGTTTCGGGGAGGGGGGAGGGGTGATAGTTGGATTTGTGCATCAAAAATTCTAGCACACGGATCTAGCAGGCCTGGGGCCAGCCCTGATTATACCCAAGGCAAGTTTCAAGCAAGTAAGCTTTAGTTACAGTATTTTCTTGGCACAAATTGTAGCCATAGAGCTAAACATTATTAGGGGTAATTGATATACATTACATTGTTACTAACTATAATTTTGCACCTTTCTCTTTCTCATTTATTCTCTTTTTCTCATGTTCCCTCCCTTCTTTTATTGGGAAGGGAGGGAACACGGTCCATCATACCCACATAATACAGCAGGTCATATTGGTTTCTCTGGGCTGACCCATGATGAGCTACCTTCTACAGAAAAAGAACAATCTGAGGAAGCCTCTGATCTGAGGGAGCCACCGACAGTAGCCCTAGGCTGGGAAACGTGTCATCATTTGGATACTGTGAAAGCCGGTTGCTGCTAACCCAACCTGTACGGAAGCACAGTGCACTGATTGTGATAATTGGAAAGCCCTATTTGAACACATGAAAAGAGCAGTGGATGTGAATTAGCAGTAGATATCTTGGGAAACCTTGCATTACGAGACTGTGAGTTCAAGGATACTTTATAAAGATTGCGAGACGTCCTAAGTTTGTGTCCCTCTGGACATGGCTACTTTTAAGGTAAGAAGCACCAGTGGCCGGGAGGTCGTAATTTGAGATGAACTCTATTAATTGGTAATTGAACCTAACCCTCTCTGTCTGCATTTACACTGTTTACAACTAATCCTAAAAAATCTGCAGCTATATCACGGCTGGATTACCTGCTTTTCTCTACCTGTTTATAACTAATTTTTATAAACTGCTGCTGCTGCTTTGTTCCAGATTAAGTGAATAGAGAGCTCTACTAACATCTGTTCACATATATGCAACTACTATACAGCAATATGATCTGACACAGAGATTTTGGACTAATAGAGTTTATACTAATCATATTAACATCAAGGTGAGAAGTTTCCATTTTAATTAGGAACTGTTTGCTGAATATATTCATCTCAGCATAATATATACAGGGCTATGATATATATATACCCACTGGCAAGTGATTATTCTTAATACAAATAGATTATTGTTGCTGAATATGTGTATTATTTTAATACTGTTTAATACTGTTTTAATAATATATAATTTATATGTAATAAAAATCTTTGCTATATACCAGCGCTTTTCATCCCTTTTGTGATTTTCTCTTCTACAGAAAAGACAAAGGTTTGGGTGGAGGCATCACCAAGATACCAAGGCTACCGAAGAAACAACCGAGTCAGTTTTACGTTCTAGTGACCCTAGTTTCAGTCTGTTTTTCATACAGTATCTTTATTGTTATGATGTTCTCCATTTTTTTTAATAAGAATCTGAACATTAAAACTTTGAGGGGTAAATTTATTCAACTACAGTTTAGTTATGCAGCTTGTGAACCACCACAGATCAGAGACGGTTTGTAGATCCAAATAGCAGGATTTAGTATCCTACATTTTAGAATCTGGAAATAAAAATTGGTTCCAATCGGATAAAAATTGGTTCCAATCGGTGCTGGTTTGCAAACCATTAAACTGCATGCAGGTTGACTCAGCCCTTTTGATTATGAAGCAGCAGTTATGCCACAAAGCGAATGCAAACCTTTGGTGTCAGTAACTGGGCAGCACGGGCCGTGTAATGGTCAGCATTACTGCCTCACAGCACTGAGGTCAGGGTTCAATTCTCACATGGCCCTAACTGTGTGGAGTTTGTATATTCTCCCAGTGCATAGGCGTTTCTATAATGGGTGCAGTGTGTGGGGTGCACACGTGCCCCAAGGTCTGTGGGGGCCCACATCGCACACACTGCACCCATATAGTATACTTAGCCCTCCAGAGTCCAGCGTCAGCGTCCGTGCAGTGCGGGAACAAATCACTTGGAAAATGCCAGCCGCTGCAATATATATAGATTGTAAGCTTCCCTGGGGCAGGGACTGATTTGAATGGGCAAATATTCTCTATAAAGCACTGAATATTTATTTATTAACAGTTTCTTATATAGCGCAGCATATGTATGCGCTATATAAATAAATAATAATAAATGACACTTAGGGGGTAAATGTATCAACTGATTAGCTCCACGCTGCTTCTTTATTCTGCAAGCACCTCTATTTGCCTGACAAGCACATTTCAAGGTGCACACCCTCTTCCAGTCCTTTGAACTGGTCTGACAAAAAGAGTGATGCTTCTAGTTATGCAGGTTTGAGGATCAACGCAGAAATACGCATGGTAGAAAGAATGAAAGTGGCATTTAAAGTCCAAACTACTACCACCTTAGGACACCTCATTTCATTAATTACAATTTAGTGTTTAGTTTGCCTCGTTAAATAATGTCTTATTTAGCTTCACTTTTGTCCTAAATTAAGAATGAATGAAGAAAAATCAAGAATAGAGATGCTCACAGATATTGACCACATCGGGGGTCATTCCGACCCGATCGCTCACTGCAGCTTCTCGCAGCGCAGCGATTTGGTCAGAACTGCGCATGCGCCAGCACCGCAGTGCGCCGGCGCATGCCAGCCGTCGTTGCCTAGCGATTGCCACTGAGACAGAGGTTGTCGCTGGGTGGGAGGGGGCTGGACGGCAGCGTAAAGCCACCATTTAGTCGGCACAGTCCGTCCAACGCAGGCATGGCCGGACCATTGGGGGGGGCGGGTCGCGGCGGCTGTGTGATGTCACACGCAGCCGCTGCGGGCCGGGGAGCAATGAGTAGCTCCCGGCCAGCATGCTAAAGCTGCGCTTTAGCTGCTGATCGGGAGCCACTCTTGAGGTGCAAAGGCATCGCCGCTGTGCGATGCCTTTGCACTTCTGCATGTCCGCATGTCAGGAGGAATGATCATAGCTGTGCTAATTTTAGCACAGCTACGATCAACTCGGAATAACCCCCATAGTCAATAGCTTACCATTCACAGTTGCATATGAGATTGTCGTTGATTTTCCAGAAGTCTTATTCACATCATTATTTTATTTTATAAACTAGAAAATATTGCCTGTTCAGAAGCGGAACTGCCATTGGTACAGCAGGTGCAATTGCACCAGGGCTCCTGGGGACTAAGGGGCCCACTGCTGCCCAGACCAGCAATGAGTTTTCCTCTGGGCCACCACACAACCATTTTGAGCAAAGTCAGACTACTGGTACAGTGAAGGGATCAGGGTGGCCCCCACTGCCCGAGGAACCTGCCCCTTGCTTCAGGGAGGCAAAGTTGACCTTGTGTGTGTGCTGCCACATCAGTTTGCCATCTGAGCCAGACTGATAGGGGAGTCCTGCCACCTGTCAGTGCTGATGATCACAGACAAGTACTGCATCTATTTCACAGAGCTGTGACTTCTTCCTGAATCACAGATGTGGGTGAATTAAAGGCAGCTCATGACTGGTGTAATTGGTGCTGTCAGAGCCTGCTTGACCAAGTGCTGAACTGAGGAAAACACAGGGGGTGGACCACCTCTCAAAGACAGGGCAGTGGCCGCTGTGTTCCTACTGTTGGAAATGATTTGTGTGCAGGTTTTGATATTGCAGAGTTATAGAGGCACACATCAGTCGATGACTCAAACTATGAACAACCCAGTTACTTAACCAGTGGTGCTGGCTTATTGATAGATAGTAGGAACAGCCAGACCCACTGTTACATGTACACTGGTGATGGAGTGGAGCTGGAGAGGATTAGGGTTTCATACAGCTCACCAGAGGATGAGTGTATACTGCAAACGGGTACTGTACATGGATGCTGGAACAGCTTTATGTCAGATGTTAGCCAGGTCTCTCATAGGAGCTAAGTAGGACACTTCTGTCTCCCACCATGTCAGTAAACAGTCTTATACAGTAAAGAAATAAGATGGCCCCTGCACATTCTCAATAATGATCTTAGTAGCCAGCTTGTGATGGGCATGATTCCTCCCCAGAGTACAGGAAGGCCAGAGTCTGTGCAGTAGCACACTCCTCTTTCAACACCCACCATCATTAAGGTACATTCACCCCCTGGTCTTCATACAGCACAGGACTGTGTGATTGTACTCCTGTCACCCTCTCCTTGTCAACCGCTTCCTCTCCCTGTTATCTCTTCCTGTCACACTCTCTGCCTGCCACTGTGCCTGTTTGAGATTAAATAGCTACGTTTGATAGTTAGAAAAAAAAAACTTCTAATTTCGACAAAAGACACTGCAGTGTTCAAAGTTTGCCATTCTCTTTTTAAGCTCCAGTTTGATTTAGAAGTGTTAAAATATAGCATGAGCCAGTTAGACCATCACCAAAGCAACTGAGCAAAATGGTTCAGCCCATGGCATGTACAGCTCGGAGGTGGTCAAACCGTTTAGATAAATTCAAGCAATGACCAAAGTTTTTTTAAATGATCTAACGTACAAGCATTTCAGTCAAAGATTGCAATGAACTATTTTAAGGAATATTTATTTATTTGCACATGTCTAATCAGAACTGTCTTTATTATGGTGACACTTTTGTGTTTGAAAGTATATATTATGTTGCTCCATATATGCCTAGAACTGCTTTTTTCTGTGGAAATGCATTGGGAAGGTGCAAAATGCATACAGTAGCTTTAAAACTACAGGAGAGACTACAGTAAATACATATTTAAGTACAATTTATATAGTAAAATAAACAAAAAAAATTGTTAAATTTTCTTTTTAAGTGACTCAGACTCTGTCATATTACACGTTTTCAAATACCTGTTTTTGACTAAAATAATTACCATAGTACGTTTTATTATTGGTGTGCACTCTTTTTAGAGCCAGAACATTGTATGTTTCATAGAAAACCTCTTTACACAAATATATAAAGTAGTTGGTGAGGATACAGATTATTGGAATTACCTTTATTCTTACATCACAAGAAAATTGTCTAATTTTGAAATGTTTCACACACAAATATAGCAGTGGCTATTGTTCAAATTACATATTATATCCTTGAGGAAGATTAAGTCAAACGAAACACACTGGAGTTTCCCACTCATCTTTCAAGGACACACTCACCTAAGAAGGATTATGGCCTTTGGGAGCTTCTATTAACCTGTATCACAATGGATGGACTCCCTGGGGCATATGTAATAATGTTCGAGTTTGCTGGAGGTGCGGGATGCTGGACAATGTTTTTTAAAGCGGCAATTGTTTACAAAGGCAAAACCATGCTTGTAAATGATTGCCGCTTTAAAAAAAAGTCTAAGATATTGAAAAATACTAGGCTATGAGTTTTTCTTTGCTTGGTGCTGGGCTATATTCCAGATTTGGAAGTTTACCTAAAGTGAAGAATAAAAACAGTCCCAATAGGTCTTATCCTGACTTGCCATATCTCTGAGTGGAGTTGTATTGCGATAAGCATACATATTTACAGGAGCATAGCCAGTACTTTGTAGGCTCAATAACAACAGTTTGAAAGGGCCCTGTCCCAATGCTTCTAGAGAGACACCTCTATGCAACAGTTGTTAATTGTATGCCCTATAATAGTGTCCTAGTTTATTTTATGAACTATAGTAGTGCCCTAGTTCACATTATGTCATATTTTATGTCTGACAGTAACCCCAATACATATTATGACATACAGTGTCCCCAGTTGATATTATGCCACATTGCAGTGCCCCTAGTTTGTACATGGAACATTACAGTGCCCCCAGTTCATATATGTAACAGTATAGTGCCCTCCTGTTCATTTAATATCACATTACAATGAGCAGGTCCAGGGGCACAATTAGATATATTGTGGGCCCCAAAGCAAAAGTTCATAAGTGCCTCTACGTATCATCCTATATGGGAAAAATGTATATAACATGTTACTTTGACAGGGAATATGGGCCCCTCTCAGCTCTGGGCCCCATGGCAGCAGCATTCCCTGCACCTGTGGTAGCTACGCCCTTGCTTGTTTATATTAATGTTCGCACATAATTAATTTTATGACCTTTAGTTGGTATTTTCATATAATACTACGAGCACCTTCTTGTCTTGTTGTTCTATATTCGTACTCTAGATCAGTGGTTCCCAAGCTGTGTGCCTAGGCACTCTAGGGTGCCGCAAGACACCTGTAGGGGTGCCTCAGGTTGGTAGTCCAGAACCAAAATAAATTATTTATTGTCAAAGGGATAGGCATATTCAGAGCCGTCTTAACAGCAGTGTAGGCCCCTGGGCACGGCAATGCACTGGGGCCCCTACCCACCCATCAGCGGTAGGGGTGGGGGTAGGCAACTTTGATGTCCCGCGGGGGGTAGGGGGGTTCTATCTTTCGCTCAGCATGTAGGACCTGGAGAAATAATTTCTGCTAATTACTCCTTTACTGCACAAATGGGGCGGAAAGGAGAACACTAAACTGTAGAAGGGGGCATTGGGCTGAATGAAGGGGCCCTGATACATGACTTCCAGGGTGGTAGGGGGTGTTTAATACATAGGGGAGGGGTGGATAGTGGAGTGGGCTTAATATTCATCATTTTACGGGGGTCAGGGCAGATTGCTTTACTGTAGATATCTCCAGTTCCTGGAAATAGATTTCTTAGCTTTAATGGAATAAAAAATACTAGAGTGTCTCACCTGTCAGGAGGTACTGGGGACTTGGGGATCAGACTTCAGTAGCCAGAGCAATTCACCAACGAACATATAAAACTGCATATTAGGCGTGTGGAGCTGGAGCAGGGACCAGCTGCTTGAAGGCCGATATCTGTGGTTCTGAGCAAAGTGCAGACAAGCTGCCAGTGTCCTCGGAAAGGGGAGAGTCCCAGCTTTTGGAGTATACCCTCAGAAAAACTCTAAGTCAGACAGAACCCGAGATATCTGGCTGGGAAGAACAATTAACAGGCTTGGATGGGGACCACTGCTTTGAAGTCAGATATCTCTGGTTCCCCAGGGCCGATTTTAAAAAATCTGGTACCCCTGGAAAGAGGGGACCCTCAGCTATCAGCCTACGGCCCTTTTACTCCTGGGGCCCTTGGGCAAGAGCCCATTGAGCCCATACGAAAAGACGGCCCTGGGCATATTGTCCAAAGTGATTTTGTCATATCAATTCCTCTTTTTCAGTGTTCAACAATGATGTCATTTAAGATAGAGAAGTTGTCATTTATTCATTACATTATTTATTAATCAAATGATATTGTGCATTTGTTACCTTATGTTTAGATGTTAATTATATCCCTTTTCACATTTAGGATCTCATTTATCAACGAGTGATAAAACTTGTTGTGTATGATAAAACTCATTGTGTATGATAAATGGTGCTCCAGCCAATCAGCTCCCAACTGTCATGTGTTTGAACAATTACAGTTGACAGCTGATTGGATGGAGCACCATTTCTCATACGCAACAAGTTTTATCATCCACATTGAGTTTTATCACTCATTGATAAATGAGCCCCTTACTTTGCTACAATCAGTCTCACAAACATGAAACTTTTTTAAACAATTGTTTTCTCATCCAGAACCAATATAGTTTCTGCGGACAGATCATCGCCAGACACAACTTGCAGAGGGAATTCTTCATCTTGGCACTCAATACAATTATGTGCATCTTTTATTGACCTATGTTGTGTCCGTGAATCAATGTCACTCACATTGCTATCTAACCTAAATGAATTTTGCTTCTTCCAGCTGTAGACACCATACCCTAATGTAAGACATAGAGAAATTACAGATACAATAGTAATTACAATTGTTGTTGTACTGTACTTCACAACAACTTTTGAGTATGCATAGTTTATTTCTTTTTCTTGAACCCTAGGTCTGGTGACGTGTACTAGATTTGATATTTCAGATTGGTGTGATGCTTTATCAGTTGAGCGAATTGCAATATAAATTATAACACTCATATGTGCAGTGGTGTTCCCAAATTTAAATGAGAATATCTCTCTGTCGCCGGCATTCTTTGGCTTTAGAATAGAAGCATTGATGAATATGGAGCTAGAAAAATGTTGTCTCAAATCTATAGGACTGTTGCTCATTCGAATGTCATAACTTGATGCTGAAAGAGGAAAAAAACAATTGCCATTAGCAGCATCAATGTGGTTAAAACATATTAGGACAGGTGTACTAAGACTTAGAGAGTGATAAAGTGGAGAGAGATAAAGTACAAACTAGAGATGTGTGCCGGACCATTTTTGCTGGATTTGGAATTGGCTCTGATGCATCGTCCGGTTTTGAATTTGCATTTTTAAAACAAAAAATACGGATGTATTTAATGTCCTCCTTAGAGATGTGCACTAGATCATTTTTGCTGGCTTTAGTGTAGTATTTTATTTAAACAATTTACAATAAAAGCTAAAATCACATCATTTGGGCCTTTTTTGTTTCTAGAGTATTATTAACCTCAATAACATAAATTTCCAGTAATTTCCAGTAAATTTTTAGCACCTCACAGCTCATAAAATTGTTTTCACCAATACTGTCCAAAGGCTGCAGCGAGCTGGCTAGTTGCTTAGCAACAGAGCAGAAGCATAAACACACAGCAGTTTATAACACATCTATCAAACATTGCCACACAGCAGAAAAGAAAAGTGGTGCAAGATGGAATTGTCCTTGAGCCTAACACTCACCTTTATGTTGGATATTATAAAGAACATGCACACTTTAACAAACCAAGCACTTCAGTAACAGAGACTACTTTTGTGGCTGAAGTGCTTGGTTTGTTTGCCCCCCTACAAAACAAGCTACCAATGGGCTTAAAGCAGCTAAGCCAACAGCTCTACAGTGGCAAGATGTCATTGTCATTGCCATCCTTACCCTCACCCTCATCTGTGTGTATGTCATCCTCACACAATATTAATTCATCCCAACTGGAATCCACCTTTACAGAAGTCTCTGTACTTTGATGTAATTGCTGGGAAAGGTCTTCCTTGTGGAATTTCCAGTTTATTTTGATGAACATCATCTTTTCCACATTTTGAGGAAGTAGCCTCCTACGCCATTCGCTCACATGGTTCCCGACTAGTAAAAATTATTTCTGAGTGCACACTGAACGGTGGGCAGCTTAAGAAATGCAAAGCTAGTTTGTACAAGGGCCTCCAAATTGCCTTTTTTTCCTTCCAGTACTCAAAGAGACTCTGTGACATGCCTATTTGTATGGTGTCGTGCAAATAATATGCCACAATTCTTTGGATGATGACTGTATCAGATGGAGTTAAGGTAGAGGTGTCACTAATTTTGGGCAATACTTTTAGTCCCAACCAGATGTCAAAATGTTGTGTTGGTTTATCTACATCACCACTGGGTCTTTTGGAAAGCTGAGTTATTTCTTGGCTACTGTCAAAGAAACTGAATGAGGAGATGTTGCAGGGCCATGTGTCACTTGAGCTGCAACTTGCTCACCAGGAGCACTTTGCATCTCTTAAGATCTGGGTCAGTTGGAAATGACATACAACGTAAACCTAAGATCAAGTACGACTGTCAAAATGTAGAGATCCGATTTCAAGATATTGGCAACCCTTGGATCCTGGTGAAGTGAATAAAGGACTTGATCTAAAAGTACAACATACTTTGCGGAAATCTCCTTGTTTCATCTCCTCCTTCAATTTCTCAAGCTGATTTTTCAAAAGCCTAAAATAGGGATCACCTGACTGAGGTGCAGTGTCTGAATTTACTTCACAGGTAGCCACTTCGAAGGGTTTCAGCACATTGCACATAAAGGGTGGAGTTCCACCTTGTTACCACCTCTTGCTTTAGTTGATGGCAGGGTAAATTGAACTGTTCTTGCATGTGCTACAGTCTCCTGCATGCTGTTGCTGAATGTTGAAAAAGTCCCAAAATTTTTCGACCACTGACAGCATCTCCTGTACAGCCCTGTCATTTAAATAAACAAACCTTGTACCACCAAGTTGATCGTGTTAGCAAAACAGTGGATGTGTTGGAATTCACCCAGCTATGTGCAATTTTGACTAAGTGCCAATCTTGACTATACTTTAGTACTAGATAGTCAAAATTGACTTGCCTGCACAGTCTATCTAACTTTGCGATACCGACCCCGCGGGACCACGCATCGTTATAGTATCGGTACTTCCCATGAGGCCACACCCCCTATCCAGAGCACTATCCTGGGACCAAATGTTGGGAAAAGAACCAACCAACTATCATTTTTCAAACACAGCCTGTAACATGGCCGTTAGGAGCTGGTAGGCTGGTTTTTTTTTTCATCTGAGTCCACTTTATTTCTTTCCAAGGCTTAGTACATAGACCCTTGTGTTTGGAAAATGACAGGAGCTGATATGTTGGTACTTTATTTCTCTCCAAGCTTTGATAAATCTCCCCCCATAACTGCATGACTGAACAGCTCATTGCCTGCCACGAGATCAGAACACACATCTGAAATAATCTGTGCTGCTGTGAACTGTCTCAATATTATCAGTGACAGTCTGTCACTTGAATTCTATGAATAACAGGACAAGGAGGAGATGGATATTGAGTATGGTACTCTAACCTTATCCAAACATGAATTAAAAATTGAAACTAGAAGTTTCTGAGGGGACATGATAGTATATGACTTTAGAACAACTGGAATAGGACATATACAAACTGTTGGTGCATATGTAGAGATGTGCCCTGTGGGCACATCAGCAGTGCTGGCTGTGGGCAGCGCTGGGGCAGCTTGTCTGTCCCCAGCGCCTGTCAGTGCGTGGCGGCGGGTGTCTGGTGCAGGGATCGGATGTTTCCCTGCACCAGGCTGTCGGCGACGGGGAGCGGCGCGGCGGCGCTTTAAACTTGGCGCCACTCTGGCCGCCAATCAGAAGAGCCGCCCGCGGCTTTTTGAATCCGGCGCCTCCAGCGAGCCAATCGCGGCTCGTGGGGCGCCGGCCAATCACAGAGGGGCACGGCGAGCCAATCGGTGCTCGCCGCGTCACAGGCCCCGCCGTCTGACGTCAGACGCCGGGCGGGAACAGCAGGGGGAGGAGGCCGCGCCGAAGAGCGGCGAAGATCCCGGCGACACGAGGAAGAAGACGTCGCGGTGGGAGATCGGGTGGCCGCGGAAGAGGCCTGAAGACGTCCGGCGGCAGGAAGAAGATGTCCAGCGGCGGCTGGACGCGGCGAGGCGACGGCGGCGCCGCTGGCCCGGACGGGCCAGCGGCCGAAGATTAAAGAAGAGCGCCAGAGAGGTCACCAGGGGTGGGAAGCAAAGGGCTGGCGAAGCTCCCACCTGGTGCCTCTCCCAGCGGGTCAGGTAGGCCCTTTTCAGGTGCCCCTGTACCCGCTCCTCCCTAGACCACCGGGTGTTCGGGCATTAGGCCCGTGGGCACAGTCAGGCCCTCCCGGCCTGTGGGCAAGTAGTCGGGCCCTCCCGGCCCGTGGGGCATTTAGTCGGGCCCTCCAGGCCCGTGGCCACGAGTAGCCGTGGAACCCCCCGGCCCGGATAGTCAGGCCACAGGGCTGTGAGACAGGCGGGCATTAGGCCCGAGGGGTGAAACAGGCACTAGGCCTGGGGGCCAAATAGGGGGCATTAGGCCCTAGTGTATTTTGGCCGATTAGGGATATGATAAGGTGACCTTGGGCACAAGGCCCAGGTCACCCAACGGGCAACAAGTTAGGCGGGCGCTAGGCCCGTGGGCGAATTCAGGCCTCCGGCCTGTGTGCAGCTAGGGGGCGCTAGGCCCAGTGAATACGACCCCCGAGGTGAATAAAGGTGGCACTGGGCGCTAGGCCCAGGCCACCCTGAGGTATTTAGGTAGGCAGGCCTGGGGCCCACATAAGGGAAGTTACAGGAGGTGGGTAGGCCGTGCGGCGCCCACCCCCTTTCCAGCGGGAGGGATTTAAAGGGACAGCACCGTGTGATCTTGTATTCCGATATTGTGATGTATGTTGTTACCGTGCAGGGCAAAGTGTATGCGTTGTTTAAGTTGTGCATAGTTGTGTCGCACCACCCACACGAGCTAGTTTGAGGGCTCTGTTTATGTAGCTAGTGTAGCGGATGCACACTAGGGTAGTTCTTGGCCCTGCACGGCTGTTTCTCTTTGCCTCCTTACAGGGACCGGTAAGTGGAGAAGATCGGAGTGCAAGACTTGTGACGGTGAGTAGCATCCGTGTATGTTTGTCCCTTGTCTGTCCCCGAGCGCCGGAGTCGGGATTGCTCACGGACGTGAGAATCCTTTTCATCACACTACGTGCGAGAGCGCGAGTGTGTGAAAGCTGGGTGGCTGAGGCTTTGTGCCAGTGATGACCTTTCACCCAACCGGTGAAGGTCGCGGTCACCCCTGGGGTATCCCCTGTTCCAGTGGAAGAAGGGTCGATACCCCCTTTAAGGTAAACTATTCTCTCCTCAGCTCGGTCGTCGGTCAGCTCCGAGAGGGAATCGCCGTGTCCGGATCCGATTGAAGATTTCCAGGTCCGTTGAAGGTTCCGGTACCTGAAGGTGAGAGAGAGCGGCGCCTGGTGAGTACCGAATCTACACCTGCACGGCAGCAGGCACCACCACTAGAGATGAGCGGGTTCGGTTTCTCTGAAACCGAACCCGCACGAACTTCATGTTTTTTTCACGGGTCCGAGCAGACTCGGATCCTCCCGCCTTGCTCGGTTAACCCGAGCGCGCCCGAACGTCATCATGACGCTGTCGGATTCTCGCGAGACTCGGATTCTATATAAGGAGCCGCGCGTCGCCGCCATTTTCACACGTGCATTGAGATTGATAGGGAGAGGACGTGGCTGGCGTCCTCTCCATTAGAAATTAGATTAGAAGAGAGAGAGAGATTGTGCAGAGTCAGACAGAGTTTACCACAGTGACCAGTGCAGTTGTTGTTAGTTAACTTTTATTTATTTTAATATAATATATCCGTTCTCTGCTATATCCGTTCTCTGCCTGAAAAAAAACGATACACAGCAGCAGCCAGTCACACAGTGTGACTCAGTCTGTGTGCACTCAGCTCAGCCCAGTGTGCTGCACATCAATGTATAAAAGGCAAAGCTTATAATAATTGTGGGGGAGACTGGGGAGCACTGCAGGTTGTTATAGCAGGAGCCCCCAGGAGTACATAATATTATATTAATTTAAAATTAAACAGTGCACACTTTTGCTGCAGGAGTGCCACTGCCAGTGTGACTAGTGGTGACCAGTGCCTGACCACCAGTATAGTAGTATATTGTTGTATGTATTGTATACTATCTCTTTATCAACCAGTCTATATTAGCAGCAGACACAGTACAGTGCGGTAGTTCACGGCTGTGGCTACCTCTGTGTCGGCAGTCGGAACTCGGCAGGCAGTCCGTCCATCCATAATTGTATTACAATATATACCACCTAACCGTGGTATTTTTTTTTCTTTCTTTATACCGTCGTCATAGTGTCATACTAGTTGTTACGAGTATACTACTATCTCTTTATCAACCAGTGTACAGTGCGGTAGTTCACGGCTGTGGCTACCTCTGTGTCGGCAGTCGGCAGGCAGTCCGTCCATCCATAATTGTATTATTATTATAATATATACCACCTAACCGTGGTTTTTTTTTCATTCTTTATACCGTCATAGTGTCATACTAGTTGTTACGAGTATACTACTATCTCTTTATCAACCAGTGTACAGTGCGGTAGTTCACGGCTGTGGCTACCTCTGTGTCGGCAGTCGGCAGGCAGTCCGTCCATCCATAATTGTATTATTATTATAATATATACCACCTAACCGTGGTTTTTTTTTCATTCTTTATACCGTCGTCATAGTGTCATACTAGTTGTTACGAGTATACTACTATCTCTTTATCAACCAGTGTACAGTGCGGTAGTTCACGGCTGTGGCTACCTCTGTGTCGGCAGTCGGCAGGCAGTCCGTCCATCCATAATTGTATTATTATTATTATAATATATACCACCTAACCGTGGTTTTTTTTTCATTCTTTATACCGTCGTCATAGTGTCATACTAGTTGTTACGAGTATACTACTATCTCTTTATCAACCAGTGTACAGTGCGGTAGTTCACGGCTGTGGCTACCTCTGTGTCGGCAGTCGGCAGGCAGTCCGTCCATCCATAATTGTATTATTATTATAATATATACCACCTAACCGTGGTTTTTTTTTCATTCTTTATACCGTCGTCATAGTGTCATACTAGTTGTTACGAACTTACGAGTATACTACTATCTCTTTATCAACCAGTGTACAGTGCGGTAGTTCACGGCTGTGGCTACCTCTGTGTCGGCAGTCGGCAGGCAGTCCGTCCATCCATAATTGTATTATTATTATAATATATACCACCTAACTGTGGTATTTTTTTTTCTTTCTTTATACCGTCGTCATAGTGTCATACTAGTTGTTACGAGTATACTACTATCTCTTTATCAACCAGTGTACAGTGCGGTAGTTCACGGCTGTGGCTACCTCTGTGTCGGCAGTCGGCAGGCAGTCCGTCCATCCATAATTGTATTATTATTATAATATATACCACCTAACCGTGGTTTTTTTTTCATTCTTTATACCGTCGTCATAGTGTCATACTAGTTGTTACGAGTATACTACTATCTCTTTATCAACCAGTGTACAGTGCGGTAGTTCACGGCTGTGGCTACCTCTGTGTCGGCAGTCGGCAGGCAGTCCGTCCATCCATAATTGTATTATTATTATAATATATACCACCTAACTGTGGTATTTTTTTTTCTTTCTTTATACCGTCGTCATAGTGTCATACTAGTTGTTACGAGTATACTACTATCTCTTTATCAACCAGTGTACAGTGCGGTAGTTCACGGCTGTGGCTACCTCTGTGTCGGCAGTCGGCAGGCAGTCCGTCCATCCATAATTGTATTATTATTATAATATATACCACCTAACTGTGGTATTTTTTTTTCTTTCTTTATACCGTCGTCATAGTGTCATACTAGTTGTTACGAGTATACTACTATCTCTTTATCAACCAGGTTACAGTGCGGTAGTTCACGGCTGTGGCTACCTCTGTGTCGGCACTCGGCAGGCAGTCCGTCCATCCATAATTGTATTATATACCACCTAACCGTGGTTTTTTTATACCACCTAACCGTGGCAGTCCGTCCATGTGCTGATTGGGGAGGGTTTTTTGGAAGGGACATCCTGCGTGACACTGCAGTGCCACTCCTAGATGTGCCCGGTGTTTGTGTCGGCCACTAGGGTCGCTAATCTTACTCACACAGCTACCTCATTGCGCCTCTTTTTTTCTTTGCGTCATGTGCTGTTTGGGGAGGGTTTTTTGGAAGGGACATCCTGCGTGACACTGCAGTGCCACTCCTAGATGTGCCCGGTGTTTGTGTCGGCCACTAGGGTCGCTAATCTTACTCACACAGTCAGCTACCTCATTGCGCCTCTTTTTTTCTTTGCGTCATGTGCTGTTTGGGGAGGGTTTTTTGGAAGGGCCATCCTGCGTGACACTGCAGTGCCACTCCTAGATGGGCCCGGTGTTTGTGTCGGCCACTAGGGTCGCTAATCTTACTCACACAGCTACCTCATTGCGCCTCTTTTTTTCTTTGCGTCATGTGCTGTTTGGGGAGGGTTTTTTGGAAGGGACATCCTGCGTGACACTGCAGTGCCACTCCTAGATGTGCCCGGTGTTTGTGTCGGCCACTAGGGTCGCTAATCTTACTCACACAGTCAGCTACCTCATTGCGCCTCTTTTTTTCTTTGCGTCATGTGCTGTTTGGGGAGGGTTTTTTGGAAGGGCCATCCTGCGTGACACTGCAGTGCCACTCCTAGATGGGCCCGGTGTTTGTGTCGGCCACTAGGGTCGCTAATCTTACTCACACAGCTACCTCATTGCGCCTCTTTTTTTCTTTGCGTCATGTGCTGTTTGGGGAGGGTTTTTTGGAAGGGACATCCTGCGTGACACTGCAGTGCCACTCCTAGATGGGCCCGGTGTTTGTGTCGGCCACTAGGGTCGCTTATCTTACTCACACAGCGACCTCGGTGCAAATTTTAGGACTAAAAATAATATTGTGAGGTGTGAGGTATTCAGAATAGACTGAAAATGAGTGTAAATTATGGTTTTTGAGGTTAATAATACTTTGGGATCAAAATGACCCCCAAATTCTATGATTTAAGCTGTTTTTTAGTGTTTTTGGAAAAAAACACCCGAATCCAAAACACACCCGAATCCGACAAAAATAATTCGGTGAGGTTTTGCCAAAACGCGTTCGAACCCAAAACACAGCCGCGGAACCGAACCCAAAACCAAAACACAAAACCCGAAAAATTTCAGGCGCTCATCTCTAGACACGCAACCACGCCTCTCACACATATAAGTCATAGTTCAGCTGTAGTCTACACATTTTGAATAAAACATAAATTGTTCTTTTGTTGGCTTTAATGAACAGTAATATGAAGTAAAGACTATGGACCAATGCAGCAGAGAAAACTCACCAGCTCCCTGATCATAGTTGTCTCCTGGTGCTGTCCAAGATAACAATACGTAATCATTTTCCATCCTTGCTTCAAGATCGACTATTTTACATGGCGGAAAAACATCCTCCAACATAGCATACTGGGAGACATTAGACACTATAAAACTGCCTAAAAAGAGGATCCTGCTGAAGGTTTCATTTAAGAATTGAGCTTCACCACTGATTAGCGGTTTAGGGGGATTCATGTTGATGGCATCTGCAATCAATAAGGATTATTCAAATATAAATCTTTTAAAGAAAGCAAATAAAGATTTCAGTATTGGCCAAGCAAAATATTAACCCCGTGCCAGGCCGAGGCATTTGATAGTTTTGATAGTTTTTTTTTACTTTTAAATTGATATACTGTAACTTGGTATTGCAGATCAATGAAGGGCACCCATTGTAGAATATTGTATCAAAGAGAAAATCAAGATTCAGAGCCATTTTAAAACACACTAATATATGGAGGCAAAAGCTATGAAGCTGTATCAGTAGGGGTTCTGGGCTATGTAATGTCACCACTTGTACTCATGGACAGATTTTGGCCCTGATTCAGAGCTGTAGCAAACTCGCTTGCTTTACAGTGGAGCGATTATTGGGCGACATCTTGATCATGCGTCTGAGTTACACTGCACATGTGCTGTGATGGTCATGCGACAGAGGTCACAGAGAGGATTATTTGACAAAGTTGCAGTCAGGGACCATTTAGGTGAGGCAACAGGGATTGGCAGCAAATTTTAGGCATGTCGGGACCATTTTTGGGGCATGCCTGAGCCTGCAATTGCAATCCCATATGCAGAAACAATGGGCCTAATTCAGACCTGATCGCTGCTGTGCATTTTCGCACGGTAGCCAATCAGGTCTGAATTGCGCATGTGGCGGCGCATGCCAGACAGCCGACGGCCATCTCAGCCCTGCGATCGCCTTTGCCTGACAGGTAGAGGTGGTCGCTGGGAGGGATGGGGAGGGCCGGCGGCGTTTGGCCGCCGTTTTAGGGGTGCGTTCCGGTCAACGCAGGCATGCCCGACCATGCGGGGGGCGGGCCGCAGCATCTGCGTGATGTCACACGCAGCCGCTGCGACCCGGACAGTGACGAGTAGCTCCCTGCCAGCGCGGGAGCTACGCTGGTAGGGAGCTATTCTCCAAGTACAAAAGCATCGCTGCTGTGACCATCTGAGTACAAGATGAGGCAGCTGCAGCATTTGCATAACTTTGCACACTCACTCACTCACTCACATTCTTAACGGTGGCAGCATTAGCATCTCCGATTCAGGCCTATTGTAGTTTGATATTTTGCTTTGTTGGCATACTTGCTCACTTTCCTGGAATGGCCAGTAGGCTCCCATAAATCGGGTAGGGCTCCTCACTCCCCCCCCCCCCCCCCCCCCCCCAGAAAGTTAGGCAAGTCTCCGGCACCTCCATCCAAACGCTCACACCGCTCCACCCACAGCTAGCACTCCGCTGCGGCCACCCACTTACAGAGCACGACTTCAGCTGAATTGCGTCATCATAGCCCTGCCACCCACTATGCAATGCCTGTTTTCTCTGCACTGTAAATCCAGGGGCGGAGCCACAATGATGTGATCATGCACATCTCACCTTTATAGCAACCACACCACCTATGGAGTATGCGCCGACCGTGCTGCCCCTCAGAGAGGTTATATAACTGGCTACATTATACATCTTGTATTAGCAAGTTTTACAGTGCAAGAATGATATATTATCTGTTTAGCTCCATATTACATGTACTGTATATTGTTCTGTTTATATTTAATGCAATTTAAGTTGCTTACTATATAATCAGAATCTTTAAACTTAACAAAACATATGTATGTAAGGGAAGCAGTTAGCTTCCCGAGATATGGGAACCCGGTAGTCAATATATCGACGCTGGGATCCCAAGGGAGAACGTATCGCTGGCGTCAAGATACCAATGCCATTCGGGATGCCGGTGTCACATTACCGACAGCCGGCATTCTAAACATCCGGATAGCGGAATGCACTGCTGCCTTGCCGCAGGGGAAGGGGTTAGGTTTAGGCTGCAGAAGGGAAGTTAGGGATAGCATGCAGTGCTGGGAGGTTTAGGGTTAGGGACCGGGGAGGGAGGGTTAGTGTTAGGCACTTAGAAGGTGAGGTTAGGGTTAGACATCAAGCGGGGAGGGTTAGGTTTAGGCAGCGGGGAAGGGAGGGTTAGGGTTAGGCACCAAGCGGGGAGGGTTAGGGAAAGGCACCACCGGGAAAGGTTAGGGTTAGGCACCCACATGGGAGGGTTAGGGTAGGAAGAAGAGGATGGTTAGGGGGCTTTCTGGGGGGATGTCGGCATTCTGATGGATGGGATGTCGTTGTCGGGATTCTAACCGCCGGCATCCCATCCATCAGCAATTCATACCTATCCCGTATTTAAGATTACTGTATGTTGGTATAATGTGCTCACCATTTTCTATGTATCCAGGAACGTACATGGCTCGACTGCTCTGCATGGGCATTAAGGAGACATCATTTGTCCACTCAGCAAGAATTTTCACTGTATGTCTACCATCGCGCCGGAACCAAAATACATATATGGAATATATGCCATCATCCTTGGTAATGTCAGCACCTAAATTTCATATAGAACTCATATGAACCTATAGTTAGCAATTAAAATCCAATTTCTTTCCAATGGCTACACCTTAATACAGGGTTAAGTTTTAACAATTTTTAAAATAACGACTAGTTAAGATAATGACATGCACCATACACAGTTTCATAGAAAAAAGGAGATTTATGGTAGACTTACCATGGTTACATCTCTTTCTGTGCGGTACACTGGGTTCCAAAGGGAATACATCGGTGTGTAGAGATGGATCTTGATCCAGAGGCAAAAACAGGCTAAAGCTTTAGACTGTCCCAGAATGCATTATGTAATGTATTATCCGACCTGTGCGACCCTGCCCTGGTGGATATAGTGGGGTCCCTGCACAACCACAATGTCTACGCCAGCGTTGCGGTCCATCTCCTTAGACCGCGACCGGAACGTGATTTAATGGCGGGTACTGCCTGGGGGACCTTCTTACCTCCTCCTTGAGAAGCAGCCACGCGATCCAGGAGAACATCTGCGGTGGTGTGCCTAGGAACCGGAGCGTCTCCGCCGCAAGTACGCGGGAACAGAGCCAGCGGAAGTATGCGATGCCGCTGGGGAGGTGATGGAGCCGCAGCACAGTATGTCACACTGACATATGAAGTGCTGCAGCCCTTGAAGTCTTCTAAATAGCTTTTTCAGGGCTGCCTGTGCAGTCCCCGTCTTTCCCCCCCCCTTCCCTGTTAAGTGACCTGCTCTAAAACTGAGCTCACAGTGCCTGGAGGCAGGGTTATATAGAGGAGGCCCCGCAACGCATCCTGGGACAGTCTAAAGCTTTAGCTTGTCGGTGACTCTGGATCAAGATACATCTCTACACTCCGATGTGTTCCCTGTGGAACACAGTGTACCCCGTTGCAGAAACTGGAAGTTTTAACTATGGAAGGCTATGGTGACGTAAGCAACTGGAAGTGCATCACATAACCAGTCAGGCAAATCCTGTGAAGAGGCATTTTGTGTGCTTGAATAAAGTAAGAACACAATTTGGGAAATCAACACCAACTAGACAATCAATCTACGATTGGCACAAGAAATGTGAAAAAACTGTTTATTTGTGTAAAGATACAGTGCATCCGGAAAGTATTCACAGTGCTTCACTTTCTCCACATTTTGTTATGTTACAGCCTTATTCCATAATGGAATAAATTCATTTTTTCCCTCAAAATTCTACACACAATACCCCCATAATGACAACATGAAAAAAGTTTTTGGGAGATTTTTGCAAATTTATTAAAAATAAAAAACTTAGAAATCACATGTACATAAGTATTCACAGCCGTTGCTGAATACTTTGTTGATGCACCTTTGGCAGCAATTACAGCCTCAAGTCTTTTTGAATATGATGCCACAAGCTTGGCACACCTATCTTTGAGCAGTTTCGCCCATTCCTCTTTGCAGCCTCTCAAGCTCCATCAGGTTGGATCGGAAGAGTCGGTGCACAGCCATTTTCAGATCTCTCCAGAGATGTTCAATCGGATTCAAGTCTGGGCTCTGACTGAGCCACTCAAGGACATTCACAGAGTTGTCCTGAAGCCACTCCTTTGATATCTTGGCTGTGTGCTTAGGGTCTTTGTCCTGCTGAAAGATGAACCGTTGCCCCAGTCTTAGGTCAAGAGCGCTTTGGAGCAGGTTTTCTTCCTGGATGTCTCTGTACATTGCTGCATTTATCTTTCCCTCTATCCTGATTAGACTCCCAGTTCCTGCCACTGAATAACATCCCCACAGCATGATGCTGCCACCACCATGCTTCACTGTAGGGATGGTATTGGCCTGGTGATAAGCAGTGCCTGGTTTCGTCCAAACATGACGCCTGGCATTCACAACGAAGAGTTCCATCTTTGTCTCATCAGACCAGAGAATTTTGTTTCTCATGGTCTGAGAGTCCTTCATGTGCATTTTGGCAAACTCCAGGTGGGCTGCCATGTGCTTTTTACTAAGAAGTGACTTCCGTCTGGCCACTCATTGGTGGATTGCTGCAGAGATGGTTGTACTTCTGGAAGATTCTCCTCTCTCCACAGAAGAATGCTGTAGCTCTGACAGAGTGACTATCGGGTTCTTGGTCACGCCCCAACTAGGGCCCTTCTCCCCCGATTGCTCAGTCGGCTGGCCAGCTCTAGGAAGAGTCCTGGTGGTTCTGAACTTCTTCCATTTACAGATGATGGAAGCCACTGTGCTCATTGGGACCTTCAAAGCAACAGATATTTTTCTGTACCCTTCCCCAGATTTGATCTTCGAGACAATCCTGTCTCGGAGGTCTACAGACAATTCCTTTAACTTCATGCTTGGTTTGTGCTCAGACATGCACTGTCAAGTGTGGGACCTTATGTAGACTGAATTTACCACAGGTGGACTCCAATTAAGCTGTAGGAACATCTCAAGGATGATCAGTGGAGACAGGATGCACCTGAGCTCAATTTTGAGCTTCATGGCAAAGGCTGTGAATACTTGTGTACATGTGATTTCTTAGTTTTTTATTTTTAATAAATTTGTAAAAATCACAAAAAAACAGTTATTGCAGAATCTAAGGGGTAAATTTACTAAGCTTGTGTTTGCCTGAGATGGCAAACACAGGTTTTTTTTTCAATCTCGGAAATTTACCAAACACCTAACACAGTAGTGTTAGGTCAAATAGAACTACAAAACACGGGAGGACAGGGATATACGATCAAATACACCATCGAGAAAACCTGGGTGGATTTCATATAGACTTCAGTGAAACTCTGAAATTTACCAAGAATCGTTTCTGCAAACACACACGTGAATAGTGCAAACTTGGATCAAAATGCACGTTTCAAATAGACGTCCCCCTGAGCAGCGTGTTTAGAGAAGCCTGCACAGATCAGTGAGATCCGTGCAGTGCTTCGCTGTGTAAAAGTTAAAAAAAGAGATAAAAATAAATAATAATAATAATAAAACTGTATTGGATCCCCCCTCCTAAGCATAACCAGCGCCGGCCTCTTTGAGCCATTCTTGGTTCTAAAAATATAGGGGGTAAAAAGAGTGAGGTCCCCTGTATTTAAAGGACCAGCACTGGGCTCTGGTTCCAAAAATACAGGGGGAAAAGTCCCCATAAACGTCTATGGGTGGGAACCTGCTGTTTGGGGTACATCACAAGGCTAATTTAGGTCAATCACAAGACTGACCTCAATTAACCTTGCAGTTTAACGTAAACCACCGGTTCTTACCCATAGACTTCTATGGGTACCCCTTGAAGAAGTCTGAAGGACGAAATGTGTTGGTCTTTCCCCCAGTGACCTCCTACTACTTCAGTTAAGCTCTTTTATATCTTGATTTTAATATTGTACTTTTATTCAGATTAGCTGCATTTTTTAAACTTTTTATCCTGATATTTAACATAGACTCTGTATAACACTAATAAAAACCCTTTGTTAAATTTTTAGCTTGATTACCATATCTTCTATTTAGATTTGTAAGTTATCATCCCCATCTAGATAGACACCATTGGTCGCTTGAACCCTTATCCCCAATCACCACATACTTTCTGACAGTAACTAACCAATTCTGTGTACATATTTAAGGGACAGCTGACGCCCACGAAACTGGGAGTGTCATTTTAATTCAAATTATGGGGGAGATGTATGAAAAATGTCCTAACGGACGTTATGTACTTGAGGCCGTATCACCACATTATCATGATGATACGACTGGAAGTGCCGCCACAATGTATTATTTGAGTGCCTGCCAATGTGGGAGGGTGTTATGTCACCTGTAGCATGATATGCCTTCTCCCACATCGGCAATGCTGTTATCGGCACTGCAGTCTGTGCACATGCGCCCTTCTCCCCTGCTTCCAGCTGGCGTCGCTAGCGACCTCCGGGCCATGCGCCACCGGCGGTGTGAGGAAGTGTTTGTCCGATACAATAAAGTTTTATTGTGTCAATTACAATAAAAAATAAAAAAACATCCATGAATGCTGTATCCACACTTTGCTGGCCGGGGGAGGTGTTCCAGATCTGTGGCCATAGGAGGTGTCTCTCATTGCGACCAGCGGGGAAGCGGTAAGCGGCGGGGGCGCATGACCGACATTGCACATGGCATAAACACGCCGTTCTTACATTACAGACTTCCGGAAAAAGCAGGCTTAGCGTGCGCTGCGGCTGATTAAAACCACAGCGCACTTTCATACATCTCCCCCTACATTAGTACTAAAGACTGGTAGATATACTCTCACAAGTGGTGCTGCATTCTTCTGTTTTCCCAAATAATGTCATATGTTTATGCGAAAGTGACTGCCACCCTTGGCAATGCAGGGTATAAGAGTAATATCCTGTGTGGAATCCATTCCCTGATTTTTATTATGTTAGTCCTAAATCATTAGGTATGTTGTACCTTCTGTAATAAATGCTGAGCTATTAAGCTGCTGGTCTACCTGCACCATTATCATTGAGTGTTACAATGATAGGATCTTCATCTTCTGATTCAATAACAGCTGTCACATGAGCTCCCAATATGACAGTAAATCCTTGTTTAAGCTCTGCAAATAAAATCACTGGATGTGGAGAATGGACTGTGTGATTGAACTTGTCAGCAGTGACAACCAGAGCTGGTATGGTTTTAGATGATGATCTTGAGGCCACTAAAATGCCAAGAGCTTGCAGTTTGTGTATTGAGTTTGTTATCTTATACGTCCAAGTTCCACCCTGAATTAGATAAATATAAATAGCTTTAAAATTATTGTCATCATCAACATTAAAGATCAAAGCTTGTTTAATCTAAAACAGCCATATACTGTGCAACCACAATATACGCATTATGCAATTTCTTATAAAAGTACACTAAAATGCACAGTAAATAAAATTAAAACAAAACAAAAAAGAAATATAAAATATCACTCTCACAAATATCACTGTTTTATGATTGCACTTGTATAATCTTCAGAATATAAACTAAAGGTTGTGAAATGTTACCTGAGCAGTTCCTGGAACTTTCAGATGAGAGACATGTGAGACGTGATCATGTTCAAACTCTTTATTTGTGTAATTGTATCCTGTGGGATCCTGAATAATAATATTAGGAGGCTCAGGGGCCTGCCAGGTAATAATAAAAGATGTATCATTCCCCACAGTGCTGTCTATAAATACAGAGCCAGATAAGTGACATGAAACTTGGATGAGCTTCAAAACACTGGTTATCTAAAAGCAAAAGAAATGTAATTAGTAGATACAGTAGATAGGAGTTGTATTGACGACTGTAGTATGAGTAACCGACGGCCGGGATCCCGGGGGCCAGCATACCGTTTCCAGGATTCCGTCCGCCAGCATACCGACACCTGGGCGAGCGCTAATGAGCCCCTTGCGGTTACGGTGTTCTCCCTCCAGAGGGGTCATGGACCGCCAAGAGGGAGAATATGTGTCGGCATGCTGGCGGTTGGGATCCCGGCGCCGGTATGCTGGTCGCCGGGATCCTGGCCGGCGGCATACTAAAGACCACCCGGATTGACATACTGTAACAGCTTTATCCTGTTTACACTTTTTTTCATTAAATATAGATTTTTGGGATTGAAAAAAAATGAAGAATTCTTATGTATTAAATGAATGAGAACACATTATATAATGAACTAATAAAAATGGTGTTTAAGATAGAATAAATTATATATTTTTTCCTGCAATAATCTCACCTTTATAAATGGGTCAACAGTAATTCCATGTATTGGGGTTATTTGAGTAAAAGCTCCAATTAAATTGTCTGATTCCATACTATCCGAGGCAAAGAACGTTGTTCCACCTTATACACAACAGAAATACAACAGACATCACTGTATTGTATAGTCAGAATCTGATGCATGATGTAGTCCAACCAGGGGAGTTTTAAGAGAGGAAGGGACCTGCGTGCATCCTCCGTCGCGGGCTCCCTCCTCTCCGGCAGCAATTAGACTCTGGCATAAAGCCAGAGTCTACTGCGCATGCGCAGGACTCCGGGAACATGGCGTCTGCACCTTGTTCCCAGGGACATCTCCAGTGTGCATATGCAAATCACTCGGAAATGGCTGAGGTGGCCATTTTCCGAGTGATTTGTGCCCGTACTGGAGGGCCACATCGCGGGACTCCAGAGGGGTAAGTATAATATATGGGTGCAGTGTGGGACCCCCTGACCCAGAGGCCCGTGTGCATCGCACACACACTGCACCCATTATTGAAATGCCTATGAGTCCAACAAATTATTGCCATTTGTTGGACATTTGTTTTCTCTTCTTATACAGTACATAAGTCTAAACATAAGCTTCTATAACCAAATAAACATAAACGTCTATAACCATATAAAGTGACACTCTGCACACAAAGTATATCCCTGAGCAAATAGAGAACTGTCTTAGCCTACCTCACAAGATGACCATGTCTATAACAGGATGGTTTCATATAAACTATGTTTCCTTTCATTGAAGAACGCAATTAAATATGCCCTCTCTTCCAGCTGAATAAAAGTATGACTACCACGTTTTTCTCACACGTTGCTTAACGTAGTAACACAGTAAAAAAAAAACTAAATAATTACAGGTTTTTGACCTTCTAAAGGTGTCACCCTTAACTATTCCTCTCTCCCTTGACATTGCATCATATGAGTTAGATTTAAGCAAAAAAAAATATATATTTCTCATCACAGCAATGACAAATGATTGTTTGCCGGAATGTATGAACAACTACTGTACATGCAGAGACATTGGCTCCAAAGGGAGCCCACCCTTGCGATGTGTTAGAAGTGAGTGATTGCTAATGTGATTACTTCACTTCTTCTTCAGGACCTCACGGCACTGTCTGCTGACCATGCATGTATGCTTGGCAATTCCTAGGGAGGTATCCCACAGATCCCTCTTCCAGTAAATGCTAAAGGCGTAGCCCATAGGCTACAATGGCTAACACCATCTAAAGAGCTAGGTAAATTCGGCTGCGGTCCCCTGTATATACATTTGAGAGATACTTAATATTTGTGGGTAACCTCTTACCCTGATAACGGGCAATATCCCGCAATTATAAATTGATAAATAGGCCCCATAGGGGAAGATTATCAAACCTCTTTTGAAGGTTTGATGCATAATTCCCAATATTTCAAGTTGGTTGACAAAGTCTCAGATAGACACGTGCACACCTTGTTGATTGTTAATTGATGTGAATTAAGACTTTGTCTAATCATAATGTAGCACGTCTACTTCTGTCTAACATCTTGATAAAGAATGGACTATGGCAGTGGTTCTCAAACTGTGTGCCGTGGCACCCTGGGGTGCCTCGGGGCAGTTGCTGGGGAGCCTTGGATTGATGGTCCAGGACCAATTCAAATTATTTACGATCAATATAATAGGCAAATCAGTGCTGGTGGCTGCCAATCATTAAATATGTGGACAAACAGAAGCAAATATTGTCCCTCTCACACAATAGAATTAAGGATGACATATAATCACAATTTACTTAATTTAAAATTTCTTTCTAAATTTCCCAATAACAAACTTTTGGCATGAGGTACAGTGAAAATTCTGATACTCAAAGTCGCCGTGATTCAAAAACATTTTGTAACCACTGGTCTAGGGGCCTAATTCAGACCTGATCGCAGCAGCAAAATCTTTCTCTAACGAACAAAAGCATGTGCACTGCAGGGGGGGGGGGCAGATATAAAATGTGCAGAGAAATTTAGATTTAAGTGGGTAATTTTGTTTCTGCGCAGAGTAAATACTGGCTGCTTTATTTTTACACTGCAATTTAGATTTCTATTTAAACACACCCCACCCAACTCTAACTCTCTTTGCACATGTTATATTTGCCCCACCTGCAGTGCACATGGTTTTGCCCATTGGAAAACAATTTTGCTTCTGCGATCAGATCTGAATTAGGCCCTAGGTCTTAAATATTGCACTATGGAGAATCTGCATTGAGAGAATGTTTAAGCGCACTTTTGCGTTTTATACTTGAATTCTTCTAATCCTGGTTGGGCCCACCGTAACTGCCTCACAATGTAATAAGTGTAAGTGATGACTATAGTTTGGACTGTATTCTGTTAGCTTAGACTGTTAAGGAGTATTAAATAATTTCCAAAAACATAAATTAAACTGTAAAGTGCATAAATCCTTCATATAATTTTTTATGACAACGAACCTTACAGAGAGTATTCATTACATGACAAGATTGTACTATACAATATGAATGGGAATGAGTAGACATTTCTAACAAATACGGAAAATAATAATAATAAGGCACAAAAGAAGTGTCTTTCTTTGTAAAAATGGGGATGATTCAACAAATATCAAACAGAAATAAAAGCACAGTTTCACTAGATATAGGCAGCACAACTACTTATGGTTTGTGGCAGGGAGGTTGAAACCATCCCTTACTGTACAAACAATAAGCCAACTGTGTAAATACTGAGGTATCATTCAAACATTGGGCAGCACTGGCATCAGGGGGAGAAAGGGGCTGTTACCAGCTTTGGATAGGCAACAAATATGCTGGTCATTGGTGGTATATGCAACACTACCCATTCGGAATCGATGCTGGGATCTGTCAGGATATTGTGGGGTGACTATGTAGTTTTGCAAGAAAATACATACAAAAATGGCAACTAATTTCTAAAGCAATAACCGCTGTGTATTTCATGTGTGCCAGTTTACTTACTGTGTGTGCCAGTTTCCTTGCTGTGTGTGCCAGTTTTCTTGCTATGTGTGCCAGTTCTTTGCTATATGTGCCAGATTCCTTACTATGTGTGCCAGTTTTCTTGCTATGTGTGCCAGTTCTTTGCTATATGTGCCAGTTTCCTTAATATGTGTGCCAGTTTACTTGCTATGTGTGCCAGTTTACTTGCTATGTGTATGCCAGTTTCCTCAGACTGGCACTTTAGACTGCCAAATTTTATAGCACTACTTTAAGAATATTGAATGTTATAATGTCAGGAAGTATTCTGGAAAATAAGCTGATGTGTTATTATGAGTCCTATATTGGCTGTTACAGTACTGTAGTATTATGTTGCTTGTTGTGATAATCAGGGGTGGGTTGGCCATAGGGCTCACCAGGAAGATTCCTGGTAGGTCGACGTTTCTGTAGGGCCTGTTTTGTGTGTTGTCATGTGGTCCTACCCCCACAGGCAGCCTACTGCACTCAGGGCCCGATTCAGAACTGATCGCTGCTGTGTGTTTTTGCATAGTGGGTGATTATTGATTGACTGCGTAGGCGTATGCACTGCGCACGTGCATCGCCAAACAGCGACAGGATGGTGCGAAAATTTCGATCACATGGCTGTTCGCAAGGTGATTGACAGGAAGAGGACGTTTGTGGATGGTAACTGGCCGTTTTCTGAGCGTCAGAAAAAACGCAGGCGTGCCCAAACGTTTTCAGGGTGGGTGTGTGGCACAGTATAGAAACATCATTCGATGGTGAGTGTGATGCGAACAGATTTGCAGCTGTCCGCCGACTGAGGGACATTTTCGTACAGCGTACAAATGCGATCGCACACTTGCACTGAGCGAATTTACACTCCCCTTGTGCGGCGACTATCGGAACTCAGGACAGAACAATTATACCCCTTTTACACTCGCACTCCCGGGATGCATTCCCGGGACTGACCCCTTTCACACTGCACTAAGACCTGGGATCGACCCGGGACAGCCCCATTTACACTGATCCCGGGATATCCCTGCAAATGCATAAGTATGTCATTAGAAATGGCTTTGGGCTCAGAAAAGATGACATCATCTTTTCTGAGCCCAAGAAAGCTCCAATCCGAGTCCTTTTAACAGTCCCGGGATAGTGAATCCCGGGACGGACCCTTTCACACTACACAGCTTCCCGGGACGGTCCCGGGACCAACCCTGGTCGAGACCTGGGTTGAAATCCCGGGATGCTCGACCCGGGAAATTGTCCCTGTACCCTTTCACGCTGTCAAAAATCCCGGGATGATGCGCGTTCACGTGCAAAATCCCGGGATTTTCATGCGAGTGTAAAAGGGGTATTAGCAGCACAGTGATCAGGTCTGAATTACCCCCTCAGTACACTGCATTGTCCCCGTTCATTCTGCTATTCCATCTCTGCAGTACAGCAACTCTGCCAACCAGTGAAGCTGCCATGGCTACCTCTTGTGCTGCCCATGTCGGGCCACTTCTACAATATTTCACAGGGCCACTTTTAGTTAACAATCTGCCCCTGGTGATAAATCCCCATTCTAGTCTCATATTTATTTGCACCATTTATAAATTGGTATTGAGTAGCTCTACTATCCCTAATAGAACTGGTATAGTACAATTTTGTTTATCCATACACACACCTGTAAATTCTGCTAACTGTTCCAGTTCAGGATCAGCATTGGACCCCATAGCTATTGTGTGAATAACAGTGCCACTCCCAGTCACTTCTGATAAACACTTATATATATTTCTGTCACTCCCGCTGACTGCCAAGATGATTTCAGAACCTTCTGTATGGCCATCAAGCTCTTTGATCACCTGTAATAATAAAAGCTTTGCTTAATGCCTCAACATACTTATCAATTGAATTTGTTTATTTTATTATTGTGTACCTGCTACATATTATGATTTTAAGTAGAAAAGACTTGCTTATCTCCTATACATTATAAAAATAATCATGTGCATGTGTTATTATTAATATCATGATGAAATGTAAATAATAAGTATATCACTTTATGTATTCTGTTTAAGACCTTCATTATTCAAGAAATCATTCTTACTCCCCAACAAAGAATATACGGTGTCTCATTCATTAGTTCAGCGGTAACAGAAGAATTTATGGTAGCCTTAGATGGAAAAAAAAACACTTTATACTCACTTCAGTTTTATTTTAACACTAGTGAGAATACATCTCAAATGCAGGTGCATTTTACTAGCATTTTATAGATCACTGTAGATTTTACAATGAATTCAGATATAGTAACTGCAAACAAATTTAATAAATAGAATTCCAAAAATAGCAGCAGCAACAGAACACAATAAAATTAAAATTACCAGTGGGTATGGCAATGCTATAAGCAATGGTTGCTAGCATCATACCAATTTCCATGCGTTAAATTGACGTAAAACACAATAAATAAAATACCAGTTGGCAGTTGCCTGAAGTGGGTGATAAATAAACATGAAATGGCACTATAGCAAAGGAGACGTGTGTTCTACAAAATGCTTCCTTCTTAAATTAACTTTAAACCAGGGTTTCCCAGTTGGGTGCAAAAACAGAGCGAGCATTACTTGTGAGCCTTCATTCTAGGTGAAACATTGGAAAATAAAAATCATTAAAAGAAAACATGACATTTTTAAAGTTTTTACCATCTAAACCAGGGGTGGCCAACCAGTCAGAGGCAAAGAGCCAGAAAAGATCTGTAGTCAAGGACAAGAGGCAGTATCATGCGCACACCGAAGGCGCGCGCAAAAATGGGGCATGGCCTAGTATTCACAAAGCCACGCCCCATTTTTGTGCGCACACCTTTCAGTATGATGTTTGTAGGAGTATGATATGGGTGCCTCCACAGTGCCAGAAACATATGTCCCCACAGTGCCAGATACACATATGTCCCCACAGTGCCAGATACATATATGCCCCCAGTGTCAGATACACATGTCCCCACAGTTCCAGATACATATGCCCCACAGTACCAGATACATATATGCCCCACAGTGCCAGATACATATATGCCCTACAGTGCCAGATACATATATGCCCCACAGTGCCAGATACATATATGCCCCACAGTGCCAAATACACATATGCCCCACAGTGCCAAGTACACAGATGCCCCACAGTGCCAGATACACATATGCCCGATAGTGCCAAATACATATATGCCTCAAAGTGCCAGATACATATATGCTCACAGTGCCAGATATGCCCCCAGTGCCAGATACACATGCCCCCACAGTGCCAGCTATGCCCCCAGTGCCAGATATTCATGTCCCCTTCAGTGCCTCACAGTGTCTCTCTTCAATTAGGCGCCGGTCCGTGAGCCAATAAAAGCTTGTGGTCCGGCAGCCTTAGCTGCCGGTCCGCAAGCTCTGATTGGCTCACAGATCGACGCTGAATTGAAGAGTGACACTGCCGCCGCAGACAAGTGTATGTGCCGGGCAGCGGTGGCCAGGAGCAGGGACTTCCGCTTAGGTGACAGGCGGCTTGTGTTCCGCGGACCTGAACTTCCGGCCTGGTGGTGCGCGAAGTGCATTTTACCAACGGGAGTTACCCGCAGTGTGACGCACGGCGGGACCGGCCTCCGGGACAGCGGCACGGGAAAGCGGGTGATGGTGGTGACTGGTGACTTGTGAGTATAAACAGTGCTCTCAGGTGATGCATAGCTTATAATGTACGCAGACACTTTTCTCATTTCGCACTATGGCACTTTAGCCGGTTGTTCCCCTGAAGAAGGATTATTACCGAAAACGGCTGTTTGGTAGTATACCAGTGGCTATCAACTGCTTCTATATGATGAGTATATGCTGAGCCCAGTGCTTAATGTTTGTTTGTTTGTTACATGGAGTAAAAACTGCTTGAAATTCAACAGTGTGCTGGTTCTGTCCTTACCATAGCCCTGGAGTTGCGGGATGGATATGTGATGATATATCATTTGTGCTTTAACCGGACACCTGCATTTTTAACAGTTGAAAGCGTCAGTGCGGCTTCCCAGGACTTTGTTCTGTGATTATATATACTAGAGATGAGCGGGTTCGGATTCTCGGAAACCGAACCCCCCCGAACTTCACCCTTTTTACACGGGTCCGAGGCAGGTTCGAACCTTCCCGCCTTGCTCGGCTAACCCGAGCGCGCCCGAACGTCATCATCCCGCTGTCGGATTCTCGCGAGATTCGGATTCTATATAAGCAGCCGCGCGTCGCCGCCATTTTCACTCGTGCATTGGAGATGATAGGGAGAGGACGTGGCTGGCGTCCTCTCCTTTTATTGTTGAACTTGATTGCTTTATTGCTTAATTGTGGGGAGGACTGGGGAGCAGCTGTTAGGAGGAGTACAGTGCAGAGTTTTGCTGATAAGTGACCACCAGTTTTTATCCGTTCTCTGCCTGAAAAAAATGCTCCAAACCATATCTGTGCTCAGTGTGCTGCATAATATATCTGTGCTCACACTGCTTAATTGTGGGGACTGGGGAGCAGCTGTATTATATAGCAAGAGTACAGTGCAGAGTTTTGCTGACAGTGACCACCAGTATACGTTGTCTGCCTGAAAAACACTCCATATCTGTGCTCAGTGTACTGCTTTATTGTGGGGACTGGGGACCACCAGTATAATTAATATTATATAGGAGGAGTACAGTGCAGAGTTTTGCTGACCAGGGACCACCAGTATACTATATATAGCAGTACGGTAGGCCACTGCTGTACCTACCTCTGTGTCATCATTCATTAAGTATACTATCCATCTACATTCTATACCTGTGGTGCATTTTAGTTTTGCAGTTTGCTGACACAGTGACCACCAGTATACTATATATAGCAGTAAGGTAGGCCACTGCTGTACCTACCTCTGTGTCGTCATTCATTAAGTAAACTATCCATCTACATTCTATACTTGTGGTGCGCCTCTTTTTTTCTTTGCATCATGTGCTGTTTGCAGTGCCACTCCTAGATGGGCCAGGTGTTTGTGTCGGCCACTTGTGTCACTTAGCTTAGTCACACAGCGTCCTTGGTGCGCCTCTTTTTTTCTTTGCATCATGTGCTGTTTGGGGACTATTTTTTTGAAGTGCCATCCTGCCTGACACTGCAGTGCCACTCCTAGATGGGCCAGGTGTTTGTGTCGGCCACTTGTGTCGCTTAGCTTAGCCATCCAGCGACCTCGGTGCAAATTGTAGGACTAAAAATAATATTGTGAGGTGTGAGGTGTTCAGAATAGACTGGAAATGAGTGGAAATTATGGTAATTGAAGTTAGTAATACTATGGGATCAAAATGACCCCCAAATTCTATGATTTAAGCTGTTTTTTAGGGTTTTTTGAAAAAAACACCCGAATCCAAAACACACCCGAATCCGACAAAAAATTTTCGCTGAGGTTTTGCCAAAACGTATCCGAATCCAAAACACGGCCGCGGAACCGAATCCAAAACCAAAACCCGAAAAATGTCCGGTGCACATCACTAATATATACTATATATATATACATACAGTATATATATATATATATATATATATATACAAAAAAGCAGAATGACAGCACTCAGTAAAAATCAAATTAAACTGACATGGTGGTGCAGGGTCCTGGAAATTGATACAGACACTCACTTTTGCAAAAGAAAAGAAAAAAAGACCAGCACTCACGTTTTGATGATGAAAAGAAAAAAAGGGGTTTATTCCTTACAGAAAAAACATCTGGACAGCAGGCTGCCCCAGACGAAAACCACGGAGAGTTGAAACGGCCGTCGGGCTGTAGTACTAGGATCATGTCCAGATGTTTTTTCTGTAAGGAATAAACCCCTTTTTTTCTTTTCATCATCAAAACGTGAGTGCTGGTCTTTTTTTCTTTTCTTTTGCAAAAGTGAGTGTCTGTATATATATATATATATATATATATATATATATATACTCTCCTCGAAAATGCGGCACTCTGATTCACTTAGGAATGAAGACGGACGTGTACTCCAATAAACTGTCAACATTTCAATATTTATTCATATTGTCATCAGGATCCTAATGACAATATGAATAAATATTGAAACGTTGACAGTTTATTGGAGCCCACGTCCGTCTTAATTCCTAAGTGAACCAGAGTGCCGCATTTTCAAGGAGTGCATAGTGACTTTATGAAGGCACCAGTGTAGGTGAAGTTTTGTTAAGGGGAGTGCCAGACCTAAGCGAATTTTATATATATATATAAAGCCGGATTAACAATGGGATGGATGGAGCTGCAGCTCCAGGACCCCCATTGAAAATAGGCCCACAGGAGTGACAATGTTGACAGGAATACGTTTTTCTGGTCAGAGACTGCCATCGGTCTCCTTTCTCCCATGCCCGGCCTCCTCCGGCTCGAGCAGTGAGTACTCTCACCTGAGATCCAAGCAGGCAGTGTGGTGGCTGCCCCTCCCCTTCAGTCTCTCCTTCACTCTGGGTCCTGATCCAAGCTCCGCCCCCAGACTACACAGGGAACTGCTGCTGCATGAAGCCTGGTAAGTTTAATAGCTTCTTGATTAGTAGCATTGATTAGTGTGTGTATACTGTGTATGTAGTGTATTTGTGGTGTGTAGAAAAAAAGATTACCTCTGGCTTATATGTGCACCCAAATACTAACATAAAATGTGTATATCAGATGATGTAAAAAGATACATGTACTCCCCTGGTTTAATGAAGTTCTTTTGATGTTCCTCTTGTCTCTAGGCGATGTTTACCATAAAAGAGAACACAAAAACACAAAGATCCTCATGTAATACTATTGGGTAAATTTGCATATTCAAATAAAATTGTATCACCCCACTGATAGTGATTTATGAGTTATATCTGGGTTTTAACCCCTAAATCCAACCACTCACAATAGTGAATAGAGAAAATAGCTTATCATTTATCCTTCATCAATAAAGATGCCGTCACCATGAATAATTTCAGGGGATGCCCCCTTCAATGAGAAACTCACAAGTTACAACTCGCATGCAGACATATACTCAATCTCATAGTTCCGTCACAAATGAAGAGATCGGGGGATGCCCCCTTCAACAAGACACTCACAAACTGAACCTTGTGTATAATACAGGATAGGTGGGTCTTTTGCTCTTCCTTATCGTTGTTTTAATCCACATTCATCTCTTAGGATAAATCCTCAAAATAAAGTGAAATAATATACCGGTTTTGGACAGTATAAAAACACTTTACAATTCTTAAAAAAACTCTAGGGAGCGTACCCAGATTGGAGATCGCCCAGGGATTAGATAATAAGTATGTAAAACAGGGCCCCATTTTGTCAATCCCAGAGTCCTCTCCTCGCCGGATAACGTTGCTTCCGTGTCACAGGCACCCCCACCTATGCGTTTCAATCCTCTAGGGATCTTTGTCAAGGTGTATGGGGTAGCCTGTGTCATGTGCAATATATACCCAGTATAATTAATGATATAATTCAGATGTGTACAATTAGCAATATCACCCCTCTCTCTGTATACCAGAGAAAGGTATTCCTTTAGTCAATTACAGTTTATTAAGAAAAACATGGTCCGGGCCGTGAACCGGCTATCATCCCTTCCAAATATGGCCTCTGGCCTGCTTCCGTCCTTTTCCGATATGGCGTACGCCCCACTTCCGCCGGAAGTGCGTCCCGCGGTCTCCTTCCTCTTCTACTATAATCCTCCAGGCTTTGTCCAATATGACGTCCGCCACACTTCCACAGGAAGTGCGTCCTGCGATCTCCTTTCTCCTCTACTATGATCCTCCAATCTTTGTTCAGTTCAGCATGTGTGTTCCTGGATCCATTTTCTACTGTGGGAACTTCCTGTTCAGTGTTACCATGGCAACCCCCACGATGAATACCTATGGGAATATCTTTAGGACATCCATATAGAAAGGGAAAAAATACATATATGTAACCTTTGTTGAATCCTAATAAAATATTAACAAGCACCTTTTAATCTCTATATGTTAAAATGACAACTCATGATTAATAACTAATACATGAATAAAACGGGGCTATATAATACATATTGTTTAAAAAAAAGTTGTATATATCCTCATTATAAAACAGTTCATATGTATAAAATTATTTAAAAAAATATGAAATATAATAAAAAAAATTAAAGTCTCTTGCTTAACCCTTATTATAAAAACGATTGTAACTCAAAGTCACTATTGAGACCTGAAGGCAACAAAGTATATAAGTCATTTAAATTTTTGCAAGAATACTTAAAATATCTTTTGATCTCTCCGTGGCTTTGATTAATTTCAAACCATAAACGTTTTTCACCTCATGTAGGGAGCATTTATGTTTCTCCTTAAAATGACTCGATAATGCATGGGTGTCAAGGCTTTTTTTGATATTCCTACAGTGTTCAGCTATTCGTACCTTTAAAGGTCTTGTCGGACGGCCAATGTAAAATTTATCGCATTTACATTCCACTTCGTAAATCACATTGGCCGTATTGCAAGTTATGAATTCCTCTACTTTATGTTCAAATCCATTAATAACAATTTTGTCTACTTTGGAGGTGGTTAGTCCATTAATATTTCTGCAGCTAATGCAGGAACTGCACCTATAGAAACCCTTCGATCTGTTATAGCTGATTCGTTCCTCTTTTTTTGGATGCATGCTTCTCACTAACTGACTCTTAATATTTTTTGCTTTCCTATATATATATATATATATATAGCACAACTTGATGGGCGGCACTCCAATGGATTTAGAAAGAAAACATACAGCTCACCAAGCTTGTTTAGATCAACGTTTCAGGTGCCTTTATTTGCAACTTTCGTCAAGTTGTGCTGTTTGCTGGGCTTTGTAGTGCCACGGGAGGGCACCCGGGTATTTACTCTCTGCTGTAGGAGTGCCGGTCACATGTTTTTATATATATATATATATATATATATATATATATCAGGTAGCAAATTCCCGAAAGGAAGGAATTTCACAAGGTGGAATAGGGGAGAGAGAAGTTATCAAACCCATCAAACTTATTCACAACAAAATTGGAGAACAAACATAAATTCTAACCATAAAAGGCAATATGGGGAGAGGAGGTATGGTGAATTAAATCCAGTTACAGTCCAAAAAGATATGAGATTTTAAGGGATAGAGATCGCCCCCAAACCCCGGCTTTGTCCTTAAGAAGGGAAGTACCCCGACGTCCTTTTTTTAGAGAGAGGCAGAAATGCTTGGCTACCCAGATAGTCTATAAGACCAAAAGAGGCAAAAGGGGGGGAGTTAAAACCCATCAGAAAAGAATTAGGAAACATAAAGAGAAAGCCACTGAGGTTGCTAATAAGGAAACTGAAGGAGAGATAATCAGATCAGAATATGTGAAAACAATTTTTTTTTATTTAAGTACACACCTGCTCAGTCAGCATGAGAGATCAGTGTTGGAAAAAGGATTAAAGTATGCACCCTCGGCAAAAATGGATGACTTTGACTTCTATATTGATTTGCAGAAGTATATGAGGAAATTGACTGTTAAAAAATTCTTCTTGAATAAAGTAGATAAGTGGGAAACGGTCTTAATGGAGGAGGGGTCCACCACCCCATTTAGACCAAAGTCACTTTTTTTCCCCTCTCATGTCAAAGGGAGTTTTTTTTAGAAACTTTCTCAGCACAGGTATTGGAAGAGATAAAGGAAATTAGTGGGAAAAAAATTAAGTTTAATTTAACAGCGAAAGAAAGAATAGCTTTGAAAGAGTTAAAAAAGAATGACACCGTTATCATAAAACCTGCAGATAAGGGAGAGGGCAATGTGCTTATGGATGTGGTAAAATATGAGCAGGAAGTAATGAGACAGTAAAATGATATGACCGGTTTATAGAAAAATAAAGAAGGATCCTACAGACACTTTTCAATTACAACTTAGAACGATTATAGATATGTATCGTTCAAATGGCACTATAACTGAGAAGGAAGCCAAATTCATTATTATCTAAAAATCCCAGATTCCGGTAATATACATTTTACCCAAGGTTCATAAGGACCCTATATGCCCACCCGGAAGACCGATAGTATCCAGAGTGGACTCTATAACCGCCAATCTGTCCCAGCTAATTAATTATGACCTTCAACCTTTGGTACTTACGAATAGGTCCCATTTGAAGGGCACAAGAGACGTCCTAAATTTACTCAATTCTACCAGATGGGAAGAAGGATATTTCTTAGTGAGTGCAGACATTAGTTCACTTTATACTATTATTTCACATACACGTGGAATTGAGGCGATAAAAAAACTTTTTGTCCAGATCAAAAATAGATCAGACTTAACAAGAAATCCATTAATATTTCTGCAGCCAATGCAAGAACTGCACCTATAGAAACCCTTTGATCTGTTATAGCTGATTCGTTCCTCTTTTTTTGGATGCATGCTTCTCACTAACTGATTCTTAATATTTTTGGCTTTCCTATATATATGTATAGGTCTATCAGGTAGCAAAATCCCTATTACTGGATCCCTTTGTAGGATACACCAATTTTTTCTAAAAATTTTCTCTATATCCTTATGCTGTGAGTTGAAATTAGTGATAAATGCCCATTGGAATTTGTCCTCCTCCCTTTTATTTTCTTTATACTGTAACAGATCCTTTCTGTCCGTCCTTTGTGCTGACAATGCTAAATTCCTTGTCGTATAAACAACCCTTATGAAGCTAAGAACACTGTACGCTGTTTATTTAAGAAATACCGTAATGATACGCTATTTGCGTAACGATCGCTCAGCCGTAGGCGAGACGCTCAAGCGTCACGTTCGCTCACGGCCCAGTGATCACAGGACACGTTATTGGTTATGTCTAGGGGAAAGATTCGCTGTAACGTAGCGTACGCTAGAGACCACGAGGAGGTCACCAGCGATGCAGACGCTCACAACACTATACCTTTATGTTAAACCTTATACCGATGAAATACACTGAATACCTTAATGTGAGTACAGGGTGTAAGTGCAACCTTGTGGAACCTGACTATCTACAAAGCTGCATGAGCGTCACCGACGCTCAAATGAACACTTAACACTATAGTAAATACACAGATACTGGTTTAGGTTTCCAAGGCCTATTAACTGTATTATATCTAGAATACTTGTAAAAGGGGATAACAGTACATATGATACACTACAATATAACAGAGACTTCCTAACCACAGAACTAAACAATAAATACAAAAAGACAATACTACACTGACCTAAATGCAATACGATACAATACTATAATACTATAAGGTATTTAAGAGAAAAAAAGGAGAGAGGGAGATAGAGAGAGAGAGAGAGAGAGAGAGAGAGAGAGAGAGAGAGATTGGCTCGCAGAAAGACAATGATTATGGAGAGAACTTACGCACAAAGGGTATGATCGCCAGCGCCTCGATATCCAGCTCCCGATTATCAGCAGATAACCGTTGATGAGAGAGTGAGAGCTGGATGTGGTCGGCCTGCCTATTTATGCTCCACACACAATGCAATCTCCTGGTCCTACAATCCCATTGTCCATTGGCCGAAGGAATTCGGCCCTGCATCATAACAAAAGGTCATAGGGTGATTCATACAGGTGGGCTGTGACGATTTCCAACAGCTCAGGTGGGTGGGAAACTGGGTTTCCCGCCGCATACCTGAGTATGTGCAAATCATAGAAATGGACATAAACTTCTTATGTCCATAACTATTCGCACGAGCGATTAATACGCTCCAAACCAACACCGGAATATTGCTAATCAAATACTCTTCCGATGGGTACCAAACACTGCTGTATGATTCCTGTTAAACCCTTCGTACGATGCAAAGAGGGATTCCTCAGCTCTGGGACATTATACTTTAACCAAACTTACAGAAACTATCAAAGGGATCATGATCTATAAACTACATTAATTGTGAACATTTGTAACTAATGAGTCGCACGCTACGATCACATAAACTCTACCGTAAATGCGCATACTGCGCGTGCGAGTGCACGCTATTGCGGGTATGCGCTTCCACGGGAGAGCGTACGCATGCGCAGCACGGACCAGTGTGCGGTGCAAATATGGCAACGTGCATTGAGACATTTTTCTGACTTTGACAGTCCACCCTTTGGCAGTCAATAATAACTGCCACAAAATATTTAAGGAGAAAAATGTAAGTCAGGGGTTAATTGATTTCCATGGTGGGGAAAGGAAGAAGAATGGAGTAGGTGTGAAGAGGGTATGACCTAGTGAGAAAGTAGAAGCATGTGTGTATGAGTCCATGTTTGGAGGGTCATGTATCATCGTGCCGTACGTGTGGTAAATCAAGCTTCGAGGTATTGCGAAGTATACATTTGAATTCCTTCTTATCCTGTGGTACAGGTCTGTGGATGGGCTGTCAAACTCTACCGAGCTCATTTCGGCTGTGGTTGTAACACAATGGGGATGCACATTTTAGTTGATGATACATGAATTGGGGGGGGTATGTGGTTGCTGCTATCTGTGCCTGTATTCCCTATCGACTATGTGTGTTATTACCTGAGGGTTGCAGAGATGAAGATAAAGAACACTTACGAAAAATGCAATGATATTCTATGTCAGGTTAATGTACGTTCGTCGATTGGGGTCTTGATTGGTGTCGGTTGATTGGAGTCTTCTTCTTTGTGCTTTTGCTCATAAATCGTGAGTAAAGCATACAACGTCCATGGATTTACAAAAAAATGTTGGGCTAGCGTGATTTTAAAGTTCCTAGGGAAACTGGGGTACCCATGGCATTGTCCATCAAAATCTTGTTTATCAGGTCGTCTGCTCTTCTTCTTTCCATCTTTCCGTTGTCGGCCCCTTGGCTCATCAAATCCTTCGTCTACGTGGGTCTTTGTACCTCGGAGGAAAACATAGAAATGGGTGAAAGACGGACCGTATACTCATTACATCATTACGTCATGGTTTCTAGCATTGGGTCATAAATCAAATCCAGGTTAATTACAGTTTCCTCACTCCTCAAGCTCATCACTTTTGTACTTTGTTTGCACCTTATTAAAGCCTGCCCGCATCTAAATATCAATCCAAACGATATAACGACACCCAAAATACATAGGAGAAACTTTCCAACATCCATTATGACTCCTTGAGCCCAGTCTCCTAAACCGGAGAACCAATTTCGCGGGTTCAACCATGACACCCAACCAGTCAGCTCATTACCTACAGCAGCAAGGGTGAGATTGTGTTTTCGACGAAATTCCCACTTTAATTGCAGAATATCGTCCATCTTTTGGTCTATGACCTCTATCGGATCCTCGGTGCTATTTGTGATATACGTGCAACACTTTATGCCGTACTGTGTTGCCAATGTAACACAATATCCGCCTGTTACTGCTGTAAGATAATTAAGAACCATCCTATGCTGAACTAGTTCTGTTTTGTAAGCTTGAAGTTCTCTTCCAGTGTATCTAAACGTGTCATCATACATTTCAGTGATATTATCTAACAAATTGGCGAGTGCGGAAATGTATCTATAATTCATCACACCTCGAGCGGTGCGAGTGAAATCTAACGCTACCAGAACCTGAATCCCGGTGGATTCATGGATAAGATCAGAGGCCGGATGCTCTAACCTTTCTGACAGTTGTCTTTTAACAAGGTGCTCGTAGTGAGTGTGAGTATAAGGAGTTTGGGCACCACGGTGTATGTCCTTCATTTTGTCATGTGTAACAGTCATTACTTCAGGCAATACTTTTCCAATATAACACAATCCTTCAGAGTTTGGGGCAAGCCACTTGTACGCCTTTCTCCCACATATGAAATATGCATCATCGGGGAGAACATAGGGGACGGAGAAGGACATGACCATGTTACAAACCTTCCAGGTGAAATCTCCTGACCCTAATTCTTCCATCTGCCTAATGCACGTATCGGTTTGTACGATATGTGCACAGTATCCTGGTGATACCTCTCCAACTTTAGTAATCCTATTTCCTAAGGTATATCGATACCGGAAAGATTTTCCTCTACTGGCTATGTGGCGTACGAGCTCTGTATCTGTAGGCATTCTATCTGCTCTGTGTGAAAAGGTCATGGTAAGGTTGCTCCATGACACTTCCCAATTTCCCGGTTTTCTGGGATTGGAGATGTTAAAACATATGAGGGACCTATCCACATGGTATTGGTGGAGCTTCAAACTAGGAGGGCTGGAGATGTTAAACCTCCGGTCCACCGGTCTCCCACCACTTAGCTCAAGTACCTCCCCTAACGTTAAAGGAAATGGTACTAGCCCTGATTTACCCTGAGGTACTTGAGAGCATACCCAACAATCGGTTTGGTTTAACACGTTACCCACTAAGGAGTGATAGTCACTCAATGGATGCCGGTCCATATGGATATTAAAACTAGATTGGCATTTCTTTATGCATCCATCTTCAACCAGATTATCACAGAGCCTACAGATACAATTTTCCTCAGCTAACAATCCATCACAATTTCTTCTATCGGATCGTTTTCTGATACTCGCCTTTGCTTGTTGGCTTGGTTGATCTTGGAAAACTACGCCTCCATCATCATAATCGGAACCCATTCCAGAACCTCTTTCGACCTCTATGGTACTCTCGCCGGAACAGACTGCTCTGGTCAACATCATGGTTAACATCAAAATCCGGATCACAGTCTCTTGGGGCAAGTCCATCTTTGAGGAGGAAATAGAGAAGAATGAGAAGGGGGAAAAAGAAATTTTAAAGGAGAGGGGATGGGAAGTGGAGAAAACAATAAAAGGGAGAGGGGAGTCGACAGCTGCTTTCGGTCTTCAAGGCTCAGGTGCCGCCTCAGTCCTCCTGGAACAGACACTCTAGTGATACAACCTCTACCGTCTGTTCCTTATCACGGGACTTCTCTGGATCAGCAACCTTCTTGCAGTGGGATGAATGGACCCAAGTCTCTCTCTCAGCAACCTTCAATGCTGTGGTGCTAGTCAATAAGACCTGGTATGGTCCTTCCCATCTATCAATAAGACAACCTGAGCGTAGAAAATTTCGTATCATTACATAATCCCCAGGTTCAATGTCATGACAATTACTATCTGGTAAATCAGGAATCACCAACTTCAGATTATCATTTTGATTCCTCAACTGCTTACTCATATTAATTAAGTACTTTACAGTTACTTCATTGTTACATTTCAAATCATCCTGAGGGTTAATTATGACATGCGGTTGTCGACCAAACAGAATTTCAAAAGGAGACAGATTAAGAGGGGACCTGGGAGTGGTTCTGATACTATACAAAACAATGGGTAAAGCTTCTGGCCACGTCAATCCTGTCTCTGCCATTACTTTACTCAATTTATTTTTAATAGTGCTGTTCACTCTTTCGACCTTCGCACTCGCCTGTGGACGGTACGGAGTGTGCAGCTTACTATCAATTCCCATCAACTTACACATTCCTTGAAAGACATCACCTGTAAAATGGGTACCCCTATCACTTTCAATGATTCTAGGGATACCATATCTACATACAAATTCCTGCACAATTTTCTTAGCTGTAAACATAGCGGTATTTGTAGCTGTTGGAAAAGCTTCGACCCAATTCGAGAAAACATCTATACAAACAAGTACATATTTCAAATTTCTACATGGGGGTAATTGAATGAAGTCAATTTGTATTACTTGGAAAGGGCCGCCGGCAGGTGGGATATGGGATGGTTCTGTTGGTATTGCTTTTCCAATATTCTTTCTCAGACAGGTAAGGCATGACATTGCTCTTTTACTAGCATGAGAGGAGAATCCTGGGGCGCACCAGTATGCTCTTACCAATTTGCACATCCCCTCCTTGCCTAGATGAGTCAGCCCGTGAGCTGCTTCAGCCAGACACGGAAGGTATGCCCTGGGGGCCACTGGTTTACCATGTCCATCCGTCCAGAGCCCTGAGGACTCCTGGCCATATCCCTTTGCCTTCCAGACTGCCTTCTCCTGAGTGGAACACAAATTCTGCATTTCACACAACTTTTGTGTGTTGATGGTATTAAATACCATCAGTTGTGTGGTGTCTGTCCGTATGGGGGTAGCAGCTGCAAGCTTTGCAGCTTCGTCTGCTCGGCTGTTACCAAGGGATACTGGGTCTTGACTATATGTATGTGCTTTACATTTGATAACAGCCACTCTGTCGGGTTCCTGTATCGCTGTTAGAAGCCTTTTTATGTGAGCTGCATGCGCTATCGGTGTACCAGCTGCCGTCATGAAATTTCTGAGACGCCATAGCGCTCCGAAATCATGGACTACCCCGAACGCGTATCTAGAATCGGTGTAGATATTGGCAGACTTACCCTTAGCCAATTCACATGCTCTGGTTAGGGCGACCAGTTCAGCAACCTGGGCTGAGTGAGGTGGGCCTAGCGGTTCCGCTTCTATGGTGTCTTGGTCATCTACGACTGCGTATCCAGTACACAAGTCTCCCGAGTCTGACTGTCTGTGACAACTACCGTCCGTGTAGAACGTGAGTTCTGCATCTTCTAGTGGATTGTCACTGATGTCAGGCCTTGCGGTAAAATTTTGGGTCAAATATTCCATACAATCATGTGTATCTTCCTTTGCATTAAATCCTCCTTCCCCATCACTCTCACCTCCCACCCTTTGTGCCTGTCCAGGCACACCTGGGAGAAATGTTGCAGGGTTTAATGCGCTGCATCTCCTTATGGTGATGTTTACTGGGGCCATTAATGCCAATTCCCATCTCGTAAACCTTGCTGATGAGACATGTCTGGTTTGGGCAGAATTCAATAAGGCCGATACCGCATGTGGTGTATGGATTGTGAGGTTGTGGCCTAGCACGACATCTTCGCTTTTCGTCACTAGCAATGCTATCGCTGCAACGCTACGCAAGCATGTGGGGAGGGATCGCGCTACCGTGTCTAGCTGCGCGCTGTAGTATGCAATTGGCCTGCTGGCATCACCGTGTTTTTGTGTTAGTACCCCTGCTGCGCACCCAGCACTTTCTGTTCCGTATAGCTCAAAGGGTTTCCCATAGTCTGGCATACCTAATGCTGGTGCCTGCGTTAGGCACTGTTTGAGTCTCTCAAATGCTGTTTCGGATTCGTCTGTATGCGAAATCCGATCAGGTTTGTTTGAGGAGACCATTTCCTGCAAAGGTAGTGCTAATATGGAAAACCCTGGGATCCAATTACGGCAATACCCACACATTCCTAAAAACGTCCTGATCTGTTGCTGGGTTTGTGGCAGTGTCATGTCTCTAATGGCTTGGATTCTATCAGCGGTCAGGTGTCTCAGTCCTTGTGTTAGACAGTGTCCCAAGTATTTTACCTTAGCTTGGCATAATTGCAACTTGTCTTTGGAGACCTTGTGACCTGTGTCTGAAAGATGAAACAGGAGCTGTTTCGTATCCTTCAGGGATGCCTCCAATGAATCAGAACACAGTAGTAGATCATCCACGTACTGTATCAACACTGATCCACTTTCCGGTTGGAAAGACTGTAAACAATCATGCAAAGCCTGAGAAAATATACTTGGACTATCTATGAAACCTTGGGGTAACCGAGTCCACGTATATTGGACTCCTCTGTATGTGAATGCAAACAAATATTGGCTGTCAGGGTGCAGAGGTACCGAAAAGAAAGCGGAGCAGAGGTCAATAACAGTGAAAAATTTGGCAGTGGGAGGAATTTGCATTAGGATGACAGCTGGATTAGGCACTACGGGGAACTGACTCTCAACTATTTTGTTAATCCCCCTTAGATCCTGCACTAGCCTGTAACCCCTCCCCCCACTCTTTTTAACAGGGAAGATGGGACTATTTGCTGTGCTGGACGTTCTTACTAGAATGCCCTGTTGTAGCAAGCGCTCTATTACCGGGAAAACTCCTAACTCCACCTCTGGCTTCAGAGGATACTGTGGGATTTTTGGAGCTATCCTACCATCTTTTACTTGTACAACTACTGGAGCTACATTTGCCATTAATCCAGTGTCCTGTCCATCTTTTGTCCAAAGCGACTCTGGTATCTGAGATGTCATCTCTTCTACTTGGGATGGATTCCTATTTGTCATAATGGAATGTGACATTAATTTTGATGGGGAGTCTAACATGTCTCGTACTTCCTGAGCGTGATTCTCAGGGATGTCCAAGAATACACCTTCAGGAGTACAATAAATGACGCAACCCATTTTACATAGTAAGTCTCTTCCCAGGAGATTGGTCGGTGCCGATGCAGCCAGCAAAAAGGAATGCTTGGTATGCAAAGGCCCTATTGTAATCTCGGCTGGTTTGCTAACAGGGTAGTGCTGGACTACTCCTGTTACTCCTATGGCTGGAACTGTCCTACCAGTGGTTCTCATGCCCACTGTCGAATTGATCACTGACTTGGCCGCCCCTGTGTCTACAAGAAAGTTTAAAGTTTTACCGGCTACATTGATTGCAATCTCTGGTTCGCTTCCAAGACTGGCAATCAATTTAACTGGTTGCAGATTACAGGTATGGCCACACCCCTATTGGGTATGCTGACCTCCCTGAATCCCGCTGGCAGCAACTACTTGTGAGGGAGTTAGCTGGGAACTACCAGAGGCATGCCAGTCTCTGTGTGGGGGATATCTTTTTGTTTCCCCTGTATGTGGCTCAAAACTCCGCCTCTGTGGACCCTGCTCCTAATGTCGTGTGTGGTGTTGTTGTCTAGGGGGTTGAAAAGATCTTTGTACATTTCTTACTCTACAGTCTCGTGCATAGTGTCCCGGTCTGTTACAAGAAAAACATGTTATTACACTTGCCTTACCCACAGGATTCGGTGGTACATACGCAGGCTGCCTTGTGGTCAGCGCCTGTATACTTACGGACATCAACTTATCACTTTGCGACTCCCTGTGCCTAGTGATATTTCTGTCGTGATCAATAGCAGCCTCTCTCAAGGTGGACACTGACAGACCTCGCCAACATGGCTGCGTGGTCTGTACCCTAGCTTTTAATGTTTCTTTCAAACCATCCATCAGTACAGATACTGCTACTTCTCGATGGTTTGGGTTGGTCTTAATGTCTTCTATACCAGTGTACTTTGCCATTTCTAATAGTGCCCGGTGAAAATATTCTATTGCCGTTTCGGACTCCTTTTGCTTAATGGAAAATATTTTATTCCATTTAACAACGGCTGGGAAATACTCTTTTAGCTGTAAATTTATCCTTTTTACATTATCCTTGTTGTACACGTCTGTAAGCGGTACATCTTTATCCAATGCACAATCAGCTAAAAACTGAGTTGCATCAACATTGGAAGGTAAACAAGCTCTTAGCAGTATCTGCCAATCCTTGTTGTTGGGTTCTACCGTGTTACCTAAATCCCTGATGTATTTTTGGCTAGCAACTAAATCCTTCCTGGGGTCAGGAAATTCGGACACTATTGTTCTCAATTCCATTCTGGAAAATGGAGTGTACATGGCAATGTTCCTTATGGGAGTGGCGCCAGACACATCTGTTTTTCCATTGGGAACTGCTATTACCCTTACAGGAGCAATTCTAACAGCCTCTTCCTGTGTAGATTCTACAGCTTGTTGTGGTACAATTGTTTCTGTGTAGTGCATGGTGCCGTACTTACCCGTTGACACGACCTCACCTATCCCTCCGCTAGGGGCTTTCACTAATCTCGTGGGTGTCGCTGTGCCTACTGTGGTCTCTGCTATGGTGGCTGCAAGAGAGAGAGCTGAAATTGTTGCTGAATCGTCTTCTTGATCACACTCCTGAGGAAGGTTCAAAACAGGGTACATCTTGCACGGGTTAATACTTGCATGAGTTATTTGGTTAACATCATTAACATTTACAGTGTTACTAAGAGTTTGTGTTTTACAACCCAGTGCGTTTCTCTCCGCAATCAACTTCTCTCCTGCAATGTATGGTGGGGGAGGAGCTGTGGCAATCAACTTCCTGACTGCCCCAGATCCCGCCGCCAGAGCCAAACCTCTCTGTATCTCACCTTCCTGGTGCCATAACTGTAAATAATCATGATGCTGAATTCGTCTCTTTGCTGATTTTACGAGACATATCCTCCTCCTTAAATTTTGTAACACCTCTGGACTGAAGCTACCTATTCTTGGGAACTTGTCCCTGTCTTGTACAGTCATTCTCTCCCATTCATCACATAAAGATTCGGTGTGAATTCCATATTTTTCACACATTACATATCGTGCCGACCCAACTGGTCGGTTCACAGAATCAACCTGAACCAGGGTTGATCGCCCCCTACCTGAGCAACTGGCCCCCATAGTCTGTAGGTGTTGCTTAATCCTCCTTGGATTTTCTGTATCAAGGTTTTCAGCAAGCCTTTTCAGACAACCAAATTACTCCACAGTAGGCCGGCGGTGGCGGTTTACCGAGTACCCCACTCACTCGCCCACCTCGACCAATACGACCTGTAAACACCGTTATGATGCCAGCGTACTCGATACAGGGCCCCTATGGAACCTTCAGTTTACTGGAACATATGAGGGTTACCCGCAGGACACTTACTCTTTCCAGTAAAGTTGGGGTTGTTAGATAGTTCCTGAGTGACCAGCGAACTTCCCTTCCAAAAATAAAAAATTACACAAATCACGTCAGAATGTACAAATAGCGTTTGTGACCACTTTACTCTAATGGTATTTAGGTCAGATTACTAACTACTGCACACAATTACGTGTGGTCCAATCGTTCAGTACACGAGCACTATTTGTCATGTACTGAAAGACCAATGGAATCGATGTTTCCGGCCGCGATTCCTTCAGCAAGAGCTTATGGCCTATATGGGTTCTGCACCAACACCCCAGGCGTTGTGCCACTGGACTTTTATAGCGGACCTTTTACCTTACGACCTCCTGGTCTTGTTCCTTATGACCTCCTGGTCTTGTTACCTTATGGTCCGCTATACTCTAATGCTCAAATATTATTTAACCAGGGATGCCTCCCTGGCCACCGTATATGTCACTTACACGTATGTTCCTTGACGAGTACCCGACTTTCCTTTTGGTTCCACCTTAAAGTTATATAAACTTTTGTATACAAAACACACTCACTCAACACATGTACACTTTGTTTCTATATCTATTTCTGCGCAGAAATTGTCTTCAGGCCAAAAGTGTTACCAATTAGGAGCAGGATCTGTTAAACTAAATTTCAGATTTTCCAAAAAATAGATTTGCGTTATTTACCGCTGTGCGTTACTTATCGCTTTTGCGCTAATTATCGCTTTGCGCTATTTATCGCTTTTCGTGACTTGGGCTACGTGGGCGTAACCAGACGCTACGTTGCGTAATGAACGCTGCGTGCGTCTGCCTTTTGGATTGCGTACGCTAGTCTTTGTTAGCGACACGTGTACGCAATGCAAAGGATCCACCGTAACACAATATATTTATTTATCAATGTAGGTGATCCCTGATCATCTACCGCAATCCACACTGCCTGCCTTGTATCTCAGACAAACCGTGTGTTTGTTCTATACTTTAACTATTACCTCTAAAATAACAGCAAATCTCTTTTTTAGCACTTTCTATCAACTATAAAAAATTGGCAAACAGGAATAGTGATATACGAAAATGAAACAGAAATGCAGATAAATGTATGCGTACGCAAGACAAAAGAAAAATAAACAGTTTTAAAAGACACAAGCGTTTTGTTCTTACTTCCGGTTACCGGATTCCTTCAGCACTCTTTACCTAAGCGAAGCAGACGCTTATCCCGTCAGCAACTGCGAGATAACCTCCCACCCTTTTGCTGGGGGATAATGTCTGCTGATCTACCTAGTGCAGATGTGAAAAGGACCGGACGAGCCCGCAATTGACAATGCTAAATTCCTTGTCGTATAAACAACCCTTATGAAGCTAAGAACACTGTACGCTGTTTATTTAAGAAATACCGTAATGATACGCTATTTGCGTAACGATCGCTCAGCCGTAGGCGAGACGCTCAAGCGTCACGTTCGCTCACGGCCCAGTGATCACAGGACACGTTATTGGTTATGTCTAGGGGAAAGATTCGCTGTAACGTAGCGTACGCTAGAGACCACGAGGAGGTCACCAGCGATGCAGACGCTCACAACACTATACCTTTATGTTAAACCTTATACCGATGAAATACACTGAATACCTTAATGTGAGTACAGGGTGTAAGTGCAACCTTGTGGAACCTGACTATCTACAAAGCTGCATGAGCGTCACCGACGCTCAAATGAACACTTAACACTATAGTAAATACACAGATACTGGTTTAGGTTTCCAAGGCCTATTAACTGTATTATATCTAGAATACTTGTAAAAGGGGATAACAGTACATATGATACACTACAATATAACAGAGACTTCCTAACCACAGAACTAAACAATAAATACAAAAAGACAATACTACACTGACCTAAATGCAATACGATACAATACTATAATACTATAAGGTATTTAAGAGAAAAAAAGGAGAGAGGGAGATAGAGAGAGAGAGAGAGAGAGAGAGAGAGAGAGAGAGAGAGAGATTGGCTCGCAGAAAGACAATGATTATGGAGAGAACTTACGCACAAAGGGTATGATCGCCAGCGCCTCGATATCCAGCTCCCGATTATCAGCAGATAACCGTTGATGAGAGAGTGAGAGCTGGATGTGGTCGGCCTGCCTATTTATGCTCCACACACAATGCAATCTCCTGGTCCTACAATCCCATTGTCCATTGGCCGAAGGAATTCGGCCCTGCATCATAACAAAAGGTCATAGGGTGATTCATACAGGTGGGCTGTGACGATTTCCAACAGCTCAGGTGGGTGGGAAACTGGGTTTCCCGCCGCATACCTGAGTATGTGCAAATCATAGAAATGGACATAAACTTCTTATGTCCATAACTATTCGCACGAGCGATTAATACGCTCCAAACCAACACCGGAATATTGCTAATCAAATACTCTTCCGATGGGTACCAAACACTGCTGTATGATTCCTGTTAAACCCTTCGTACGATGCAAAGAGGGATTCCTCAGCTCTGGGACATTATACTTTAACCAAACTTACAGAAACTATCAAAGGGATCATGATCTATAAACTACATTAATTGTGAACATTTGTAACTAATGAGTCGCACGCTACGATCACATAAACTCTACCGTAAATGCGCATACTGCGCGTGCGAGTGCACGCTATTGCGGGTATGCGCTTCCACGGGAGAGCGTACGCATGCGCAGCACGGACCAGTGTGCGGTGCAAATATGGCAACGTGCATTGAGACATTTTTCTGACTTTGACAGTGCTTTTATGAAACTATCTAAAATTTTACCCTGATCATATCCACAAGCCAAAAATGACTGTTTCATGTTTTGTGCTTTTTCTTCGAATATAGAGTCTTTTGTGCAGTTCCGTCTCAGGCACTCGAATTGCCTGCCCGGGAGGAGAGGACTCTGGGATCGACAAAACGGGGCCCTGTTTTCCATACTTACCATCTAATCCCTGGGCGATCTCCAATCTGGGTACGCTCCCTAGAGTTTTTTTAAGAATAGCTGTTGTAAAATAAAGTGTTTTTATACTGTCCAAAACTGGTATATTATTTCACTTTATTTAGAGGATTTATCCTAAGAGATGAATGTGGATTAAAACACTGATAAGGAAGAGCAAAAGACTCACCTATCCTGTATTATACACAAGGTTCAGTTTGTGAGTGTCTTGTTGAAGGGGGCATCCCCCGATCTCTTCATCTGTGATGGAACTATGAGATTGAGTTATTCTATATGTCTGCATGCGAGTTGTAACTTGTGAGTTTCTCATTGAAGGGGGCATCCCCTGAAATTATTCATGTTGATGGCATCTTTATTGATGAAGGATAAATGATAAGCTGTTTTCTCTATTCACTATTGTGAGTGGTTGGATTTAGGGGTTAAAACCCCGATATAACTCATAAATCACTATCAGTGGGGTGATAGAGTTTTATTTGAATGTGCAAATTTACCCAATAGTATTACATGAGGATATTTGTGTTTTTGTGTTCTCTTTTATGGTAAACATCGCCTTAAGAGAAAAGTGGAACATCAAAAGAACTACATTAAACCAGGGGAGTACATTTATCCTTTTACATCATCTGATATACACATCTTGGGGGAGATTCAAATGTTTTAAAAGTCAGTTGGGAGTCTGTTTTTTCCTATCTAATAGACAGGAAAAAACAAACACCCAACCGACTTTTCAAACATTTGAATCTCCCCCCTTATGTTAGTATTTGGGCGCACATATAAGCCAGAGATAATCTGTTTTTCTGTACTATTGCTTGGGATCTAGGTTGTGATCCCATATCTCATGGTTCATTAGAGCTGCCTATTTGTGCGCACAAAGGGCCTAATTCTGAGTTGATCGCAGTAGCAAATTTGTTAGCAGTTGGGCAAAACCATGTGCACTGCAGGGGGGACAGATATAACATGTGCAGAGAGAATTAGATTTGGGTGGGATGTATTCAAACTGAAATCTAAATTGCAGTGTAAAAATAAAGCAGCCACTATTTACCCTGCACAGAAACAAAAATAAGAATTTACTCACCGGTAATTCTATTTCTCGTAGTCCGTAGTGGATGCTGGGAACTCCGTAAGGACCATGGGGAATAGCGGGCTCCAAAGGAGGCTGGGCACTCTAGAAAGATTTAGGACTACCTGGTGTGCACTGGCTCCTCCCACTATGACCCTCCTCCAAGCCTCAGTTAGGACACCGTGCCCGGACGAGCAGACATAATAAGGAAGGATTTAGAATCCCGGGTAAGACTCTTACCAGTCACACCAATCACACCGTACAACTCGTGATACTATATCCAGTTTGACAGTATGAAAAACAACTGAGCCTCTCAACAGATGGCTCAACAATAACCCTTTAGTTAACAATATCTATTTACAAGTATTGCAGACAATCCGCACTTGGGATGGGCGCCCAGCATCCACTACGGACTACGAGAAATAGAATTACCGGTGAGTAAATTCTTATTTTCTCTAACGTCCTAGTGGATGCTGGGAACTCCGTAAGGACCATGGGGATTATACCAAAGCTCCCAAACGGGCGGGAGAGTGCGGATGACTCTGTAGCACCGAATGAGAGAACTCCAGGTCCTCCTCAGCCAGGGTATCAAATTTGTAGAATTTTGCAAATGTGTTTGCCCCTGACCAAGTAGCTGCTCGGCAAAGTTGTAAAGCCGAGACGCCTCGGGCAGCCGCCCAAGATGAGCCCACCTTCCTTGTGGAATGGGCATTTACAGATTTTGGCTGTGGCATGCCTGCCACAGAATGTGCAAGCTGAATTGTACTACAAATCCAGCGAGCAATAGACTGCTTAGAAGCAGGAGCACCCAGCTTGTTGGGTGCATACAGGATAAACAGCGAGTCAGATTTTCTGACTCCAGCCGTCCTGGAAACATATATTTTCAGGGCCCTGACAACGTCTAGCAACTTGGAGTCCTCCAAATCCTTAGTAGCCGCAGGCACCACAATAGGCTGGTTCAGGTGAAACGCTGACACCACCTTAGGGAGAAACTGGGGACGAGTCCTCAATTCTGCCCTATCCATATGGAAAATCAGATAAGGGCTTTTACATGATAAAGCCGCCAATTCTGACACTCGCCTGGCTGAAGCCAAGGCCAATAACATGACCACTTTCCACGTGAGATATTTCAGATCCACGGTTTTTAGTGGCTCAAACCAATGTGATCTTAAGAAACTCAACATCACGTTGAGATCCCAAGGTGCCACAGGAGGCACAAATGGGGGCTGAATATGCAGCACTCCTTTCACAAATGTCTGAACTTCAGGTACTGAAGCTAGTTCTTTTTGAAAGAAAATCGACAGAGCCGAGATCTGTACTTTAATGGAGCCTAGTTTTAGGCCCATATTCACTCCTGCTTGCAGGAAATGCAGAAATCGACCTAGTTGAAATTCCTCTGTTGGGGCCTTTTTGGCCTCGCACCATGCAACATATTTCCGCCATATGCGGTGATAATGTTTTGCCGTAACATCTTTCCTGGCCTTAATAAGCGTCGGAATGACTTCTTCCGGAATACCCTTTTCCTTTAGGATCCGGTGTTCAACCGCCATGCCGTCAAACGCAGCAGCGGTAAGTCTTGGAACAGACAGGGCCCCTGTTGTAGTAGGTCCTGTCTGAGCGGTAGAGGCCACGGGTCCTCTGAGAGCATCTCTTGAAGTTCCGGGTACCACGCTCGTCTTGGCCAATCCGGAACCACGAGAATGGTGTTTACTCCTCGCTTTCTTATTATTCTCAATACCTTTGGTATGAGAGGCAGAGGAGGGAACACATAAACCGACTGGTACACCCACGGTGTCACTAGAGCGTCCGCAGCTATCGCCTGAGGGTCCCTTGACCTGGCGCAATATCTTTTTAACTTTTTGTTGAGGCGGGACGCCATCATGTCCACCTGTGGTTTTTCCCAACGGTTTACCAGCATCTGGAAGACTTCTGGATGAAGTCCCCACTCTCCCGGGTGGAGGTCGTGTCTGCTGAGGAAGTCTGCTTCCCAGTTGTCCACTCCCGGAATGAACACTGCTGACAGTGCTAGTACATGATTCTCCGCCCATCGGAGAATTCTTGTGGCTTCCGCCATCGCCATCCTGCTTCTTGTGCCGCCCTGTCGATTTACATGGGCGACTGCCGTGATGTTGTCTGACTGGATCAGCACCGGCTGGTGTAGGAGCAGGGATTTTGCTTGACTTAGGGCATTGTAGATGGCCCTTAGTTCCAGAATATTTATGTGAAGGGAAGTCTCCTGACTCGACCATAGTCCTTGGAAGTTTCTTCCCTGTGTGACTGCCCCCCAGCCTCGAAGGCTGGCATCCGTGGTCACCAGGACCCAGTCCTGTATGCCGAACCTGCGGCCCTCTAGAAGATGGGCACTCTGCAGCCACCACAGTAGCGACACCCTGGTTCTTGGAGACAGGGTTATCAAGCGATGCATCTGAAGATGTGATCCGGACCACTGGTCCAACAGGTCCCACTGAAAGATTCTGGCATGGAACCTGCCGAAGGGAATTGCTTCGTAAGAAGCCACCATCTTTCCCAGGACCCGCGTGCAGCGAAGCACTGATACCTGTTTTGGTTTCAGGAGGTCTCTGACTAGAGATGACAACTCCCTGGCTTTCTCCTCCGGGAGAAACACTTTTTTCTGGACTGTATCCAGAATCATACCCAGGAACAGTAGTCGTGTCGTCGGAACCAGCTGTGACTTTGGGATATTCAGAATCCAGCCGTGCTGGTGCAGCACCTCCTGAGATAGTGCTACTCCCACCAACAACTGTTCCTTGGACCTCGCTTTTATTAGGAGATCGTCCAAGTACGGGATAATTAAAACTCCCTTTTTTCGAAGGAGTATCATCATTTCCGCCATCACCTTGGTAAATACCCTCGGTGCCGTGGACAGTCCAAACGGCAGCGTCTGGAATTGGTAATGGCAATCCTGTACCACAAATCTGAGGTACTCCTGGTGAGGATGGTAAATGGGGACATGCAAGTAAGCATCCTTGATGTCCAGGGATACCATGTAATCTCCCTCGTCCAGGCTCGCAATAACCGCCCTGAGCGATTCCATCTTGAACTTGAATTTTTTTATGTATGTGTTCAAGGATTTCAAATTTAAAATGGGTGTCACCGAACCGTCCGGTTTCGGTACCACAAATAGTGTGGAATAGTAACCCCGGCCTTGTTGAAGTAGGGGTACCTTGATTATCACCTGCTGGGAATACAGCTTGTGAATTGCCGCTAGCACCGCCTCCCTGTCTGAGGGAGCAATCGGCAAGGCAGATTTTAGGAACCGGTGGGGTGGAGACGCCTCGAATTCCAGTTTGTACCCCTGAGATACTATTTGAAGGATCCAGGGATCCACCTGTGAGCAAGCCCACTGATCGCTGAAATTCTTGAGGCGGCCCCCCACCGTACCTGGCTCCGCCTGTGGAGCCCCACCGTCATGCGGCGGACTTGGAAGAAGAAGCGGGGGAGGACTTTTGCTCCTGGGAACCTGCTGTTTGTTGCAGTCTTTTTCCCCTACCTCTGCCTCTGGACAGAAAGGACCCGCCTTTTCCACGCCTGTTTTTCTGGGTCCGAAAGTACTGAACCTGATAAAACGGCGCCTTCTTAGGCTGTGAGGGGACATGGGGTAAAAATGCTGACTTCCCAGACGTTGCTGTGGAAACTAGGTCCGAGAGACCATCCCCAAATAATTCCTCACCCTTATATGGTAACACTTCCATGTGCTTTTTTGAATCTGCATCTCCTGTCCACTGGCGAGTCCATAAGCCTCTTCTAGCAGAAATGGACAATGCACTTACTTTAGATGCCAATCGGCAGATTTCCCTTTGTGCATCTCTCATATATAAGACTGAGTCTTTTATATGGTCTATGGTTAACAGGATCGTGTCTCTGTCTAATGTGTCAATATTTTCTGACAGTTTATCTGACCACGCAGCGGCAGCACTGCACATCCAAGCTGACGCAATAGCTGGCCTAAGTATAATGCCTGTGTGTGTATATACAGACTTCAGGATCGCCTCCTGCTTTCTATCAGCAGGTTCCTTGAGGGCGGCCGTATCCGGAGACGGTAGTGCCACCTTTTTAGACAAACGTGTGAGCGCTTTATCCACTCTAGGGGGTGTTTCCCAACGTGACCTATCCTCTGGCGGGAAAGGGAACGCCATTAGTACCTTCTTAGGAATTACCAATTTTTTATCAGGGAAAGCCCACGCTTCTTCACACACTTCATTTAATTCATCTGATGGGGGAAAAACTACAGGTAGTTTTTTCTCTCCAAACATAATACCCTTTTTATTGGTACCAGTAGTTATATCAGAAATGTTTAACACCTCTTTCATTGCCTCAATCATACAGTGAATGGCCTTAGTGGGCATCAGGTTTGACTCATCGTCGTCGACACTGGTGTCAGTATCCGTGTCGACATCTGGGTCTGCTTGAGGTAGCGGGCGTTTTAGAGCCCCTGACGACCCATGCGACGCCTGGGCAGGCACGAGCTGAGAGGTCGGCTGTCCCACATTTGGCATGTCGTCGATTTTCTTATATAAGGAGTCTATACGTGCACTCATTACTTTCCATAAGCCCATCCACTCAGGTGTCTGCCCCGCAGGGGGTGACATCCCTTCTAAAGGCATCTGCTCCGCCTCCACATCATTATCCTCATCAAACATGTCGACACAGCCGTACCGACACACCGCACACACACAAGGAATGCTCCGAATGAGGACAGGACCCGCAAAAGCCCTTTGGGGGGACAGAGTGAGAGTATGCCAGCACACACCAGAGCGCTATATAATGCAGGGACTAACTAAGTTATGTCCCCTATAGCTGCTTTTTATATTATATATGTATTGCGCCCAAATTTAGTGCCCCCCCTCTCTGTTTTTACCCTGTTCTGAAGTGTAGACTGCAGGGGAGAGCCAGGGAGCTTCCTTCCAGCGGATCTGTGAAGGAGAAATGGCGCCAGTGTGTCTGAGGGAGATAGCTCCGCCCCTTTTCCGCGGCCTATTCTCCCGCTTTTTTCTGGATTCTGGCAGGGGAATTTACCACATATATAGCCTCTAGGGCTATATATTGTGGTATTTTTGCCAGCCAAGGTGTTTTTATTGCAGCTCAGGGCGCCCCCCCCCCCCAAGCGCCCTGCACCCTCAGTGACCGGATTGTGAAGTGTGCATGAGGAGCAATGGCGCACAGCTGCAGTGCTGTGCGCTACCTTGGTGAAGACTGATGTCTTCTGCCGCCGATTTTCTGGACCTCTTCTTGCTTCTGGCTCTGTAAGGGGGACGGCGGCGCGGCTCCGGGACCGAACACCAAGGACTGGGCCTGCGGTCGATCCCTCTGGAGCTAATGGTGTCCAGTAGCCTAAGAAGCCCAATCCGGCTGCAAGCAGGCGAGTTCGCTTCTTCTCCCCTTAGTCCCTCGCTGCAGTGAGCCTGTTGCCAGCAGGTCTCACTGAAAATAAAAAACCTAAAATTATACTTTCTTTCTAAGGGCTCAGGAGAGCCCCTAATGTGCATCCAACCTCGGCCGGGCACGAAATCTAACTGAGGCTTGGAGGAGGGTCATAGTGGGAGGAGCCAGTGCACACCAGGTAGTCCTAAATCTTTCTAGAGTGCCCAGCCTCCTTCGGAGCCCGCTATTCCCCATGGTCCTTACGGAGTTCCCAGCATCCACTAGGACGTTAGAGAAATAAACCACCCAAATCTAACTCTCTCTGCAAATGCACATGGTTTTGCCCAATTGCTAACAAACTTGCTGCTGCGATCAACTCAGAATTACCCCCAAAGACAGTATCATTGTAACTTTGTTTCCTGTATGTGTGGTGTGTGTGTGTGTGTGTGTGTGTGTGTGTGTGTGTGTGTGTGTGTGTGTGTGTGCTGTATCTGAATCTACTGTATGTGTGGTGTGTGTGTTTACTGTATGTGTGTGTAATGTGTGTGTGGTGTGTGTGTGTGTGTGTGTGTGTGTGTGTGTGTGTGTGTGTGTGTGTGTGTGTGTGTGTGTACTGTATGTGTGGTGTGTGCACTGTATGTATGTGTAGTGTGTACTGTGCATGTATATGTGGGGGTGTAATGTATGTATACTGTATGTGTGTGGTGTGTGTGTGTGTGTGTGTGTGTGTGTGTGTGTGTGTGTGTGTGTGTGTGTGTGTGTGTGTGTGTGTGTGTACTATGTGTGTGTAGTGTGTATGTATGTGGTGGTGGTGGTGTTGGGTTTGTGTACTTTACGTTTGTACTGTGTGTGTACAGTATATGTGGCGATGAGTGTGTGTGTGTGTGTGTGTGTGTGTGTGTGTGTGTGTGTGTGTGTACTTTATGTGTGTTGTGTATATACAGTATGTGGTGGTGGGTGGGTGTGTACTTTGTGTGTTTAGTGTGTGTTTAGTGTGTGTTTAGTGTGTGTGTGTGTGTGTGTGTGTGTGTGTGTGTGTGTGTGTGTGTGTGTGTGTGTGTGTAGGTGAATGTGTTAGTGGGCACTGGGATGTTGAAATTGATCAAAGAATGGGTAATGAGTGCTAGGTGGGGTTAGTTAACGGGAGCTGCTGTTAGTGTAGTAAGGGGTGCTGCGGTGTGAGTGTAGTAAGGGATGCTGTGATGTGAGTGTAGTAAGGGGTACTGCGGTTTGTGTAGTAACGGGTGCTGCGGTGTGAGTGTAGTAAGGGATGCTGTGATGTGAGTGTAGTAAGGGGTACTGCGGTTTGTGTAGTAACGGGTGCTGCGGTGTGAGTGTAGTAAGGGATGCTGTGATGTGAGTGTAGTAAGGGGTACTGCGGTTTGTGTAGTAACGGGTACTGCTGTGTGAGTTTATAGGAGCTGTAAGGTGAATGAATTTGCTAATGACTACTGGAGGAGGAATTGATAATGAATTGGGGAGGGATGGGCTAATGGAGGGCAATTAAGGTGATTGAAGGAAGGCACTTGCCACAGCCTATGATACAGACCACAACCCCACACTACTGGTCATGCCCCCTCCCCCACATCACTAGTCATACCCCCGGCGGCCACGCATAATAGGCCCTTTGAAAATTTCAGCTCTAGGCCCATGTACACCTTAATCTGGCACTGTATATGCAGTGCATAGTGATGTTCTGGGGTAGTTACATTACAGTAGCTCAGTAGATGGGTGTATTGGTGCAGTGCCTAGGTGCTTAATCAGGATCCAAACACAGTTTTTCCAATGAATAAATTAAGTAATTCTTTACTGTCAGCATAAACAACAAACAGGTTAGCTCCTGTGTAGGACACTACCTCACTGCTTCTCCCCTCTATATGGGCAGCTAGTCTGCAACAAAGTCTCTCTTATACAGTCACAAAGTCTCACGGTTTTGCCTGCTACCTGCAGGGATATCACAGGCTCTGGTCTAGCTTGGCTGGCTGCCACAGCTTCATAAGTGCAGTGTCAGAGGTACAGAGTTCTCCCTACCTCCTGCTGGTCTGAACCCTGGCCACCTAGCCTGTTTCACTGCCTCAGCCCCCCTGGGGGTATATTTACTAAGATTCGTGTTTCAGACGAATTGGTGGGAGATTGAACTCGAGTTTTATCGGACGTATTTTTCTGCAACCTTTTGTAATCATCATCTGGAATTTACTAAGCTGCCGAGTTTTCATTTTTCATATTTTCCAATGTCGATGTTATTCGTATTGTCGGGCAGTGTTTTACGGGAGTGATTAGTAAAACATTGCCGGACATAACACAATGAAGCCCGGCCGGATCAGTGAGTTACATTACAGTTACTGTACAGTATGAAAAGAGTTAAAACAGTTAAAAGTGTACAAAAAAAATGCGCGGGGTCCCCCCTCCTAAGCATAACCAGCCTCAGGCTCTTTGAGCCGGCCCTGGTTGTTTAAATACCGGGGTGAAATTGACTGGGGTCCCCCGTATTTAGACAACCAGCACCGGGCTCCACTATCCAGAGAGATAATGCCACAGCCGGAGGACACTTTTATACTGGTCTCTGCGGCCATGGAATTATCCCCCCAACTAGTCACCCCTGGCCATGGGTTCCCTGGAGGAGTGGGGACCCCTTAAATCAAGGGGTCCTCTCCCTCCAGGCACCCAAGGACCAGGAGTGGAGCCCTGGGCGGTGGATGCGGGCTGATAGCCTTTGTTTGTGTAAAATAAAGAATATCATTTTTGTCGTAGAACTGCAAGTCCCAGCAAGCCTCCCCCGCAAGCTGGTACTTGGAGAACCACAAGTACCAGCATGCGGGTAAATAACGCGCCCGCTGGTACCTGTAGTTCTACAACAACAAAAATACCCAAATAAAAACAAAACACACCTTGAAAGTATAATTTTATTCAAACACACTTACACACTCATACATACTTACCTACATCCCACGCCGTGAATCACGTTCACTTGTCCAGTAGAATCCACGGGATACCTGTAAGGAATAAAATTATACTTACGAATCATCCAGGGAAGCTCGGTCCTCTTCGGCCCTGTAGTAATCCAAAGGGTAGAATAAAAAGAAAAATTAAATTCTGGTCCACGCAACTAAAGGGGTTCCATGTGCACACATGAATCCCCTTTTCCCAAATGCCGGGACACCCCGTGACTGCTGTCACTGGCGATCCCGCAAAGTTCCCATCATAGGCTAGAATGGAGCTGCGCTAAGCTCTATTCTAGCTGGAGCGCTCCGCCTGATTGACAGGCCAGGAGCGCACAGCCACTCAAGAGAGCGCCATGACGTGATGCTTCTTTATTTTACACAAAGGTTATCAGCCCTCCCATCCACCGCCCAGGGATGGGGGGGGGGACAGCCTCGTGCTTCACCCCTGGTCCTTGGGTGCCTGGAGGGGGGGACCCTTGATTTAAGGGGTCCCCACTCCTTCAGAGAACCCCGGCCAGAGGTGACTAGTTGGGGGGTAATGTCACGGCCGCAGAGACCAGTATAAAAGTGTCCTCCGGCTGTGGCATCATCTCTCTGGCTTGTGGAGCCCAGTGCTGGTTTTAAAAATACTGGGGACCCCTACATCTTTTGTCCGCCGTATTTTTTGAACCAGCCCGGAGCTGGTTGTCTAAATACGGTGGACCCCAGTTCATTTTTCCCTGGTATTTAAACAACCAGGGCCGGCTCAAAGAGCCTGAGGCTGGTTGTGCTTAGGAGGGGGGACCCACGCATTTTTTGGGGGGGATTTTTAACTATTTCAGACTCCTTTCCATAGATAAGCATGCACAGATCTCACTGATCCGTGCATGACTATCTGAACATGCCAGCAAAAAGCAGTGATTGAGAATATACGAATTCTTAGTAAATTCCCGAGTTGTACTAAATAACAGCCGTGTTTGACCGATGGTCTATCCATTCGCATTTGTGTTCGCGGATGTGTAAAAAAAATATGAATGCAACAATCACGGCTGACTTTCTTGGTTTGTAAATTCCGGAGATGCCACTTAGAGTACAAAACGGAACTCGAATGGATTCAAAACAATTTGGCACCTTCGTAAATAAACCCCCTGGTCCCTATACAAAGGCAGCCTCTATACAAAGGGTACATCCTGTTTGTTCTTGTGTGGGTGGCTCCCACCAGCCCCACACTGAATCACCACTTCCCTAGCACAATCCCTGCTGATACTGCCGCACTATATACATACATATATATATAATAAAAAGTGACTATATATTATGTGCTGCGTGCCTATGTATGTAAACGTCTATGATTTCATTTCAATTTTAAAATAATTTTATCACAGTATATGCAAATTGGTTGATCCACCATAGAAAAAATGAAAAACATTTGTACAGGCTTTTTAGTAAACAATTTTTCACCTTTACCTGCAAGCCAGATAAAACTCCTTTACAGATAGATAGTCCCCCACTAGCTGTGTTTGGAAGGAATGAAGTAAGATTCCATCGTACATCATCATTGACGATATGACGTAAAGGACTTTTCACTTCTGTTGTTTCATTAAAAGTGACAATGCCAACATGGGAGCTACCTTCAATAATGTGCTGAATAAAGATGGCTGCTGCTTGACGTAGCCATCGGATTCTATTACCCTACTTATAGGAGAGTAAAACGTGTGCATTAGAAGAAAATCACAATGAAACACATTCATTTCATCCAGATATACATCAGTGTGATACTGACATTTATAGATCTTGAAGGTTTGGTCTGTCAGCCAGTAAGGTCTATTTAAGAAATGTATTAATACTCTATCCAAATGAAGTAAGAACTATTGTCACTATGGTAATGCTATGGGTGGTCATTCCGAGTTGTTCGCTCGTTGTCGTTTTTCGTTATGCTGCGATTTGTTGCTAAATGCGCATGCGCATGGTATGCAGAGAGCATGCGCTTAGTTATTTAACTAAAAACTTAGTAGATTTACACAAGCTCGAGTGACATTTTTTCCTCGCTCGAGTGATCGTAGTGTGATTGACAGGAAGTGGGTGTTTCTGGGCGGAAACTGGCCGTTTTCAGGGAGTGTTCTAAAAAACGCAGGCGTTCCAGGTAAAAACGCAGGAGTGGCTGGGGAAACGGGGGAGTGGCTGGCCGAATGCAGGGCGTGTTTGTGACGTCAAACCAGGAACTAAACGGACTGAGCTGATCATAATCTGTGAGTAGATCCGGAGCTACTCAGAAACTGCAAAGAATTATTTAGTAGCAGTTTTGCTACTCTTTCGTTCGCTATTCTGCTAAGCTAAGATACACTCCCAGAGGGAGGCGGCCTAGCGTGTGCAATGCTGCTAAAAGCAGCTAGCGAGCGAACAACTCGGAATGAGGGCCATAGTTACAAACTTATTAGCACAAATCTATAAAACTGATATTTTTAGGCAAGATTATTACAAAATGCAATTTCTCATTTAAAAGTGGTACAAAAACCAAGGGCTGTTGCTTCTTGGACATGCTCACTTCAATAGCTCACTCTGGGGGAGATGTAGCAACTCTTGAAGAGAAAGAAGTGGAGAGGCATAAAATACCAACCAATCAGCATCTGTCATTTTACATGTGTTTGATTGGTTGGTAGTACCTTATCACTCCACTTTATCTCTAGTCAAGGTTTGATACATCTGACCCACAATTTAGTACTTGGTATAGTGGTCCAATATCGGAGTGTGAGAATAAATATAAAATATGTTTCTCTAACGTCCTAGTGGATGCTGGGGACTCCGTCAGGACCATGGGGAATAGCGGCTCCGCAGGAGACAGGGCACAAAAGCAAGCTTTTAGGATCACATGGTGTGTACTGGCTCCTCCCCCTATGACCCTCCTCCAAGCCTCAGTTAGGTTTTTGTGCCCGGCCGAGAAGGGTGCAATCTAGGTGGCTCTCTTAAAGAGTTACTTAGAAAAAGTTTTTAGGTTCTTTATTTTCAGTGAGTCCTGCTGGCAACAGGCTCACTGCATCGAGGGACTTAGGGGAGAGATTTTCAACTCACCTGCGTGCAGGATGGATTGGATTCTTAGGCTACTGGACATAGCTCCAGAGGGAGTCGGAACACAGGGCTCGCCCTGGGGTTCGTCCCAGAGCCGCGCCGCCGACCCCCCTTGCAGACGCTGAAGATGAAGAGGTCCGGAACCAGGCGGCAGAAGACTCTCAGTCTTCATCAGGTAGCGCACAGCACTGCAGCTGTGCGCCATTGTTGTCAGCACACTTCACACAGCGGTCACGGAGGGTGCAGGGCGCTGGGGGGGGGCGCCCTGGGCAGCAATGTATAATACCTGTATGGCGAAAAATACATCACATATAGCCCTTGAGGCTATATGGATGTATTTAACCCCTGCCAGATATCTAAAACTCCGGAGAAGAAGCCCGCCGAAAAGGGGGCGGGGCCTATTCTCCTCAGCACACAGCGCCATTTTCCCTCACAGAAAAGCTGGTGGGAAGGCTCCCATGCTCTCCCCTGCACTGCACTACAGAAACAGGGTTAAAACAGAGAGGGGGGGCACTGATTTGGCGATATGTATATATATTAAAATGCTATAAGGGAGGAACACTTATATAAAGGTTGTCCCTGGATAATTATAGCGTTTTGGTGTGTGCTGGCAAACTCTCCCTCTGTCTCCCCAAAGGGCTAGTGGGTCCTGTCCTCTATCAGAGCATTCCCTATGTGTGTGCTGTATGTCGGTACGTGTGTGTCGACATGTATGAGGAAAATATTGGTGAGGAGGCGGAGCAAATTGCCTGTAATGGTGATGTCACTCTCTAGGGAGTCGACACCGGAATGGATGGCTTATTTATGGAAATTACGTGACAATGTCAACACGCTGCAAGCCGGTTGACGACATGAGAGGGCCGGCGAACAAATTAGTATCTGTCCAGGCGTCTCAAACACCGTCAGGGGCTGTAAAATGCCCATTTACCTCAGTCGGTCGACACAGACCCAGACACGGACACTGATTTCAGTGTCGACGGTGAAAAAAAAAACAAAAAAAAAACGTATTTTCTTTTAGGGCCACACGTTAAGGGCAATGAAGGAGGTGTTACATATTTCTGATACTCCAAGTACCACAAAAAAGGGTATTATGTGTGAGGTGAAAAAACTACCTGTAGTTTTTCCTGAATCAGATAAATTAAATGAAGTGTGTGATGATGCGTGGGTTTCCCCCGATAGAAAATTATTGGCGGTATACCCTTTCCCGCCAGAAGTTAAGGCGCGGTGGGAAACACCCCTCAGGGTGGATAAGGCGCTCACACGCTTATCAGAACAAGTGGCGGTACCATCTACGGATAGGGCCGTACTTAAGGAGCCAGCTGATAGGAGGCTGAAAAATATCCTAAAAAGTATACACACACATGCTGGTGTTATACTGCGACCAGCGATCGCCTCAGCCTGGATGTGCAGAGCTGAGGTGGCTTGGTCGGATTCCCTGACTAAAAATATTGATACCTTTGACAGGGACAGTATTTTATTGACTATAGAGCATTTAAAGGATGCATTTCTATATATGCGAGATGCGCAGAGGGATATTTGCACTCTGGCATCAAGAGTAAATGCGATGTCCATATCTGCAAGAAGATGTTTATGGACACGACAGTGGTCAGGTGATGCAGATTCCAAACGGCACAAAGATGTATTGCCGTATAAAGGGGAGGAGTTATTTGGGGTCGGTCCATGGGACCTGGTGGCCAGGGCAACTGCTGGAAAATCCACAGTTTTTTACCCTAAGTCACATCTCTGCAGAAAAAGACACCGTCTTTTCAGCCTCAGTCCTTTCGTCCCTAAAAGAGTCATATCTGCCCAGGGATAGAGGAAAGGGAAGAAGACTGCAGCAGGCAGCCCATTCCCAGGAACAGAAGCCCTCCACCGCTTCTACCAAGTTCTCAGCATGACGCTGGGACCGTACAGGACCCCTGGATCCTACAAGTAGTATCCAAGGGGTACAGATTGGAATGTCGAGAGGTTTCCCCCCTCGCAGGTTCCTGTAGTCTGCTGTACCAATGTCTCCCTCCGACAGGGAGGCAGTATTGAAAACAATTCACAAGCTGTATTCCCAGCAGGTGATAATAAATTTACCCCTCCGACAACAAGGAAAGGGGTATTACTCCACACTATATGGCGGTACTGAAGGCTAGGTGAGACCTATTCTAAATCTGAAAAATTTGAACACTTACAAGGGTTCAAATCCAGATGGAGTCACTCAGAGCAGTGATAGCAAAGAACAAGGGGACTATATGGTGTCCCGGGACATCAGGGATGCTTACCTCCATGTCCCAAAATTTGCCTTTTCTCACCAAGGGTACCTCAGGTTCGTGGTACAGAACTGTCACTATCAGTTTCAAGACGATGCCGTTGGATTGTCCAAGGCACCCCGGGTCCTTACCAAGGTAATGACCGAAAGGAGGATTCGTCTTCAAAGAAAATGGACGACCTCCTGATAAGAACAAGGTCCAGAGAACAGTTGGAGGTCGGAGTAGCACTATCTCAAGTAGTTCTACGACAGCACGGGTGGATTCTAAATATTCCAAAACCGCAGTTGTTCCGACGACACGTCTGCTGGTCCTAGGGATGATTCTGGACACAGTCCAGGAAAAGGTGTTTCTCCCAGAGGAGAAAGCCAGGGAGTTATCCGAGCTAATCGGGATCCTCCTAAAACCAGGAAAAGTGTCAGTGCATCATTGCACAAGAGTCCTGGTAAAAATGGTGGCTTATTACGAAGCGCTTCCATTCGGCAGATTTCACGCAAGAACTCTTCAGTGGGATCTGCTGGACAAATGGTCCGGATCGCATCTTCAGATGCATCAGCGGATAACCCTATATCCAAGGACAAGGGTGTCTCTCCTGTGGTGATTACAGAGTGCTCATCTTCTAGAGGGCCGCAGATTCGGCATTCAGGATTGGATGCTCGTGACCACGGAGGCCAGCCTGAGAGGCTGGGGAGCAGTCACACAAGGAGTGTGATCAAGTCTGGAGAATTCTCTCCACATAAATATACTGGAGCTAAGAGCAAATTTATAATGCTCTAAGCTTAGCAAGACCTCTGCTTCAAGGTCAGCCGGTATTGATCCAGTGGGATAACATCACGGCAGTCGCCCACGTAAACAGAAAGGGCGGCACAAGAAGCAGGAGGGCAGTGGCAAAACTGCAAGGATTTTTCGCTAGGCGGAAAATCATGTGATAGCACTGTCAGCAGTGTTCATTCCGGGAGTGGACGACTGGGAAGCAGACTTCCTCAGCAGGCACGACCTCCACCCGGGAGAGTGGGAACTTCATCGGGAAGTTTTCCGCAGGATTGTGAACCGTTGGGAAAGACCAAAGGTGGACATGATGGCGTCCCGCCCGAACAAAAAAATGGGACAGGTATTGCGCCAGGTCACGAGACCTTCAGGCGATAGCTGTGGACGTCCTGGTAACACCGTGGGTGTAACAGTCGGTGTATGTGTTCCCTTCTCTGCTTCTCATAACCAAGGTATTGAGAATTATAAGACATAGAGGAGTAAGAACTATACTCGTGGCTCCGGATTGGCCAAGAGGGACTTGGTAACCGGAACTTCAAGAGATGCTCACAGAGGACTAATGGCCTCGGGAGTTAAGAAGGGATTTGCTTTCAGCAAGTACCATGTCTGTTCCAAGAGGAACCGTGGCATCGGCCTTTAAGAAAGGACCTGCTCCAGCAGGGACCTTGTCTGTTCCAAGACTTACCGCGACTGCGTTTGACGGCATGGCGGTTTGAACGCCGGATCCTAAGGGAAAAGGCATTCCGGAAGAGGTCATACCTACCCTGGTCAAAGCCAGGAAGGAGGTGACCGCACAACGTTATCACCACATGTGGTAAAAATATGTTGCGTGGGTGAGGCCAGGAGGGCCCCACGAAAAAATTTCAACTAGGTCGATTTCTGCACTTCCTGCAAACAGGAGTGTCTATGAGCCTCAAATTGGGGTCCATTAAGGTTCAAGTTTCGGCCCTATAGATTTTCTTCCAGAAAGAATTGGCTTCAGTTCCTGAAGTCCAGACGTTTGTCAAGGGAGTATTGCATATACAGCCCTTGTGTGCCTCCAGTGGCACCGTGGGATCTCAACGTAGTGTTGGGATTCCTCAAATCATATTGGTTTGAACCACTCAAATCTGTGGATTTGAAATATCTCACATGGAAAGTGACCATGCTGTTGGCCCTGGCCTCGGCCAGGCGATTGTCAAAATTGGCGGCTTTGTCTTACAAAAGCCCATATTTGATTTTCCATTCGGACAGGGCAGAACTGCGGACTCGTCCCCAGTTTCTTCCTAAGGTGGTGTCAGCGTTTCACCTGAAACAACCTATTGTGGTGCCTGCGGCTACTAGTGACTTGGAGGACTCCAAGTTGCTAGACGTTGTCAGGGCCCTGAAAATATATATATATATATAATTCCAGGACGGCTGGAGTCAGAAAGTCTGACTTGCTGCTTATATTGTAGGCACCCAAAAAGCTGGGTGCTCCTGCTTCTAAGCAGACTATTGCTCGTTGGATTTGTAGTACAATTCAGCTTGCACATTCTGTGGCAGGCCTGCCACAGCCAAAATCTGTAAATGCCCATTCCATAAGGAAGGTGGGCTCATCTTGGGCGGCTGCCCGAGCGGTCTCGGCTTTACAACTTTGCCGAGCAGCTACTTGGTCAGGGGCAAACACGTTTGCTAAATTCTACAAATTTGATACCCTGGCTGCGGAGGACCTTTAGTTCTCTCATTCGGTGCTGCAGAGTCATCCGCACTCTCCCGCCCGTTTGGGAGCTTTGGTATAATCCCCATGGTCCTGACGGAGTCCCCAGCATCCACTAGGACGTTAGAGAAAATAAGATTTTACTTACCGATAAATCTATTTCTCATAGTCCGTAGTGGATGCTGGGCGCCCATCCCAAGTGCGGATTGTCTGCATTACTTGTACATAGTTATTGTTACAAAAAAAATCGGGTTATTATTGTTGTGAGCCATCTTTTTTAGAGGCTACTTCATTGTTATCATACTGTTAACTGGGTTCAAATCACAAGTTGTACGGTGTGATTGGTGTGGCTGGTATGAGTCTTACCCGGGATTCAAGATCCTTCCTTATTGTGTACGCTCGTCCGGGCACAGTACCTAACTGAGGCTTGGAGGAGGGTCATAGGGGGAGGAGCCAGTACACACCATGTGATCCTAAAAGCTTGCTTTTGTGCCCTGTCTCCTGCGGAGCCGCTATTCCCCATGGTCCTGACGGAGTCCCCAGCATCCACTACGGACTATGAGAAATAGATTTATCGGTAAGTAAAATCTTATTTTTTTCTACCTGAAATCAAGTCAGGTTACTTCTTATTTCCTACAAACACAGTTTGAATTTCAGTCTGAGGATATTTTATTTTCTGGTTTGAGGTCTGAAGTTAAATGTTCTAATCAGCCTTTTGTCAGATTTTCCAGTGTTTAGTTAAAGAAACTCTAACCTCAAAAATGTTTTTACCTTAATTTTGCCTAGTATAATGCATGAGAGGCTTACACTATGCTAGTTCAGGGACGGATTGGGATGGAAAACAAGCCCAGGAAATTTATGGAAGCTGCCCTAATGGGGGTGTGGTTTTATGAGGGGGTGGGGTTTGTTGAGGGGGGAGGGGATCCCTCCTCATAGGACCTGATTGTACGCAATTGTGGCCTTTCTTGCATCTTTTGCTGCAGACCAGGAGCAGACTGGGAACTAAAAGTGTCCCTGTAAAATTTTGTAGAAGTGGCCCGACATGGGCAGCACAAGAGGTATAACATACCGTGTAGCCATGGCAGCATCACTGGATGGCAGAGTTGCTGTACTGCAGAGATGAAATAACAGAATGAATGGGGACAATGCAGCGTACTGAGGGCCTAATTCGAGGTTGATTGCAAACGCAAAATCTTCCTCTAATGTGCAAAACCATGTGCAGTGCAGGTGAGGCAGATGTAACATGTGCAGATAAATTTATATTTGGATGGGTTATATTTTTTCTGTGCAAGTTAAATTCTGGCTGCTTTATTTTTACACTGCAATTTAGATTTCAGTTTGAATACATCCCACCCAAATCTAACTCTCTCTGCACATGTTATATCTGCCCCACCTGCAGTGCACATAGTTTTGCCCATTAGAGGAAGATTTTGCGATCAATCTTGAATTAGGCCCTGAGTGCAGCGGGCTGCCTGTCATGTGAGGGGTGGGGCCAAATGGCAACACACAAAACAGGCCCCACAGACATGTTGGCTTACAAGGAATCTTCCTGGGGAGCCATATGGCCAATCTGCCCCTGTGCTAGTTCTTCTTGATACTTTTACCTTGAGACACAAATATGTATATTTGCTGGTGGAGTTATTTTCTCTCTTATTTTGCTTCCATATTAATATCACAATAACAGTGGTAATTACCGTGATCATGTTGTCAGAGACATCCAACACCAGGCAGACCACCCTTGCTCTAGATTGAAGCAGTGTGAAAGAAGGTGGCGGTGGGAGCTCCATGCCAGACATTGGTAGCGTCGATTTAAAGTCATCTGAACCTTTTATAACATCCCAAGTGCTGCGATAACTACACATTTTATTCTGCATATTTGGGGCCTCCTTATCATGGTCATGATCATAACAAAATTCTACGACCTGTAAAAAGTACATTTAATAGAGTTAGATTATGAAGAATATAGAAGAAAAACATACAGTATGTGATTCATGATAATAGTATTATTTGGTATAGTTTAAAAAACTATTAATAACATCAGATATGAATGGAAGAAATACTAAAAGGATGTCACTTCTGCACAGCAAGTGCCGCAAGTTCCCCATGAGGAAACCGCTAGGCTGTTGCATGTTCAACTGAACCTATTGATGCAGTAAAAGCAATATAAGGAGGTCTAGCATACACTGTAGGTAATGACATTGGCAGACAAACTCACATTATACACTAACTGGGGGTGTTTGTAAGAAACACAAAACATGCTAAATGGCCAGTAGAGAATTGGGTCAAAATGTGATCAGGGAAACTCAGAAAGCCTTCATGGCATGTCAGCGATGGTGTAAAAGCAAACAATAATCAATTTAGTAGCCCTGAAATATTGGCCCTCATTCCGAGTTGTTCGCTCGCAAGGCGATTTTAGCAGAGTTACACACGCTAAGCCGCCGCCTACTGGGAGTGAATCTTTGCTTCTTAAAATTGCGAACGATGTATTCGCAATATTGCGATTACAAACTACTTAGCAGTTTCTGAGTAGCTTCAACCTTACTCGGCATCTGCGATCAGTTCAGTGCTTGTCGTTCCTGGTTTGACGTCACAAACACACCCAGCGTTCGCCCAGACACTCCTCCGTTTCTCCAGCCACTCCCGCGTTTTTTCCGGAAACGGTAGCGTTTTTATCCACACGCCCATAAAACGCCGTGTTTCCGCCCAGTAACACCCATTTCCTGTCAATCACACTACGATCGCCGGAGCGAAGAAAAAGCCGTGAGTAAAAATACTATCTTCACAGCAAAATTACTTGGCGCAGTCGCAGTGCGAACATTGCGCATGCGTACTAAGCAGAAAAACGCTGCGATGCGAAGAAAAATACCGAGCGAACGACTCGGAATGAGGGCCATAGTGTATAACTGAGACTGCCATTGTTTCTATCCCGAAGTCTGACACTCTTCCTGACATCTAGTGAGTTTGTAGTACCCACAACAATAATTGCAGGTCATTATAATTTAATTAACAATGTATGTATTTACCAAGACATGATGTATGACTTTAAATTTACTTTCTCTTATGTCCTAGAGGATGCTGAGGTCCACATTAGTACCATGGGGTATAGACAGGCCCACTAGGAGCCACTGGCACTTTAAAAGTTTAATAGTGTGGGCTGGCTCCTCCCTCTATGCCCCTCCTACCTGAGTGTATTGAAGATCAAAATGGAGTCACTGAGAGCGGTGATCTCAGGTCTGAAGGAGAGGGAATTTCTGGTATCCCTGGATATCAAGGATGCGTGCTTCCACATTCCAATTTGGCCGCCGCACCAGGCCTATCTCAGATTTGCACTGTTAGACAGTCACTATCAATTTCAGGCACTGCCATTCGGCCTCTCCACTGCACCAAGGGTGTTCACAAGGTGATGGCAGAGATGATGGTTCTCCTCCGCAGACAGGGGATGAACATAATTCCATATCTGGATGAACTGCTGATAAAGGCATCGACCAGGGAGAAGTTGTTAAAGTCAAGTGATTTCACGACTTGTCTGCTCAGGGAACATGGTTGCATCCTGAACCTTCCAAAGTCACATTTGGAGCCGACAAGGAGATTGTCTTTCCTAGGGATGATCCTCGACATGGAAGTGCAGAGGGTGTTTCTGCCGGATGAGAAAGCGTTGGTGATTCAAACAATGGTCCGGGATATCCTGAAGCCGCCCAGGGTATCAGTTCATCAGTGCATTCGCCTTCTGGGGAAGATGGTTGCCTCCTAAGAGGCTCTATAGTATGGAAGATTTCATGCTCGATTCTGCCAACTGGATCTCCTGGACAAGTGGTCAGCATTTGCACCTGAGGATCCATCGGTTGCCGAAAGAAAGGATTTCACTACTCTGGTGGCTGCAGATGTCTCATCTTCTGGAGGGCCGCAGGTTCGGGATTCAGAACTGGATCCTTCTAACCACGGATGCAAGTCTCCGGGGATGGGGCATAGTCACTCAAGGGAAAACATTCCAAAGAAGGTGGTCCAAACTGGAATCCGGTCTTCCTATAAACATTCTAGAACTAAGAGCCGTGTACAACAGTCTTCTTCAAGTGGCAGGTCTTCTGCGAGATTAAGCCATTCAAGTGCAGTCGGACAATGTAACGACGGTGGCCTACATAAACCGAAAGGGTGGAACGAAGAGCAGAGCTGCAATGTAAGAGGTGGCAAGAATTATCCTCTGGGCAGAAAAACACACGTTGGCGCTGTCAGGAATCTTCATTCCGGGCATAGACAACTGGGATTTCCTCAGCAGACACGATCTCTATCCAGGGGAATGAAGCCTCCATCCAGAGGTGTTCACGGAGGTGACAAGAATTTGGGGGGTGCCTCAAATAGACATGATGGCTTCCCGCCTCAACAAGAAGCTTCGGATGTATTGTTCCAGGTCTAGGGACCCACGAGCAGTGGCGATTAACACCCTGGTCACTCCGTGGGTGTTCCAGTCAGTGTACGTGTTTCCTCCTCTTCCACTCATTCCAAGGATTTTAAAAATCATAAGAGTTCAGGTATTCCTCATTGCTTCGGACTGGCCAAGAAGGGCTTGGTACGCGGATCTTCTGGAGTTACTGCTGGAAGATCTAAGGCCTCTTCCTCTTTGGGAGGACCTTCTGCAACAGGGGCCGTTCGCTTATCAAGACTTACCACGGCTACGTTTGATGACATGGAGGTTAAACGCCAGATATTAGCTCGGAAGGGCATTCCGAACAAGGTTATTCCTACCATGATACAGGCTATGAAAGGAGTAACGGTTTTGGAAAAAAGGGAAAAGGATTGGTCTTTGGTTGCGCACTGATACAAATAATTGTACACTTAAAATATAACTTTTAATTTCATATAATTAAAAAGCCTGTAACTGTGAAATATTAAAACAAATAAAGGACAAGTGAAAGACAAAGTGCAACATATAATTTTTAAAACCACATACTGCACCCACTGTGCTGTGCAATGTTTCTATACTGGGTAATCGGATTCAAGGTACAATGACCTTGGATGAAAATATGCGTGCTGTCAGAATATTAATAGTTCCACTTAAATAAACCACAATTCTGTCAATCAATTCAATATAATATGGGCTCCTTAAGTGTGATATATACTGCTCAAAAAAATAAAGGGAACACTAAAATAACACATCCTAGATCTGAATGAATGAAATATTCTTATTAAATACTTTGTTCTTTACATAGTTGAATGTGCTGACAACAAAATCACACAAAAATTATCAATGGAAATCAAATTTATTAACCCATGGAGGTCTGGATTTGGAGTCACCCTCAAAATTAAAGTGGAAAAACACACTACAGGCTGATCCAACTTTGATGTAATGTCTTTAAAACAAGTCAAAATGAGGCTCAGTAGTGTGTGTGGCCTCCACGTGCCTGTATGACCTCCCTACAACGCCTGGGCATGCTCCTGATGAGGTGGCGGATGGTCTCCTGAGGGATCTCCTCCCAGACCTGGACTAAAGCATCCGCCAATTCTTGGACAGTCTGTGGTGCAACGTGGTATTGGTGGATGGAGCGAGACATGATGTCCCAGATGTGCTCAATTGGATTCAGGTCTGGGGGACGGGCGGGCCAGTCCATAGCATCAATGCCTTCGTCTTGCAGGAACTGCTGACACACTCCAGCCACATGAGGTCTAGCATTGTCTTGCATTAGGAGGAACCCAGGGCCAACCGCACCAGCATATGGTCTCACAAGGGGTCTGAGGATCTCATCTCGGTACCCAATGGCAGTCAGGCTACCTCTGGCGAGCACATGGAGGGCTGTGCGGCCCCCCAAAGAATTGCCACCCCACACCATTACTGACCCACTGCCAAACTGGTCATGCTGGAGGATGTTGCAGGCAGCAGAACATTCTCCTTGGCGTCTCCAGACTCTGTCACGTCTGTCACATGTGCTCAGTGAGAACCTGCTTTCATCTGTGAAGAGCACAGGGCGCCAGTGGCGAATTTGCCAATCTTGGTGTTCTCTGGCAAATGCCAAACATCCTGCATGGTGTTGGGCTGTAAGCACAACCCCCACCTGTGGACATCGGGCCCTCATACCACCCTCAAGGAGTCTGTTTCTGATCATTTGAGTAGACACATGCACATTTGTGGATTGCTGGAGGTCATTTTGCAGGGCTCTGGCAATGCTCCTCCTGTTCCTCCTTGCACAAAGGCAGAGGTAGCGGTCCTGCTGCTGGGTTGTTGCCCTCCTACGGCCTCCTCCACATCTCCTGATGTACTGGCCTGTCTCCTGATAGCGCCTCCATGCTCTGGACACTACACTGACAGACACAGCAAACCTTCTTGCCACAGCTCGCATTGATGTGCCATCCTGGATGAGCTGCATTACCTGAGCCACTTGTGTGGGTTGTAGACTCCGTCTCATGCTACCACTAGAGTGAAAGCACCGCCAGCTTTCAAAAGTGACCAAAACATCAGCCAGAAAGCATAGGAGCTGAGAAGTGGTCTGTGGTCACCACCTACAGAACAACTCCTTTATTGGGGGTGTCTTGCTAATTGCCTATAATTTCCATTTGCACAACAGCATGTGAAATTGATTGTCAATCAGTGTTGCTTCCTAAGTGGACAGTTTGATTTCACAGAAGTGTGATTGACTTGGAGTTACATTGTGTTGTTTAAGTGTTCCCTTTATTTTTTTGAGCAGTGTATTATGTATGCTTCTAGATAATAAGTCAAATATGGGGTAGACCTGATGGGCTGAATACAACCTGATCAGCTCTTGCCTGTCAATATTATAATTGCACCATTGGTATGAGTTCCCCTCTCATTCACTCCTACAAAATTCGCTATGCAACTGTTCTTCTTAATACTGATTGTTTCCTTGATATTAATACAGGATGGATGCTTTACCACCAATGATGAGCATCAGTCGAGTTTATATTGGTAATTATATGAAGGTACAGTGTTGGTTAGCTTTCTCATACTCTGCTGTCAACGCTGCCTATGTAATCCATTGTACTGTGATATATATGATGTTATTGTTGTAATTCCCTCTTATTAATGGCTGTTGGCAGTTTGCCTATTCATACAGCTTATCTGGGAACAGAGCTGGTGTTTTAGCTGGCGTTCTGAGTCTCTGCCGTCAACGCTGCCACATATGATGCACTGTGCTGGTATCTAGCACAATAAATCGGTTTCAATGCCCTCTTATTAATTGCTGTTGAAAAAATTGCCTATTCATACAGCATAATTAAGAGAGTGGCTTCTTATTCAGCTAGCGTTCTCAATCTCTGTTGTCAACGTAGCTATTATAATACAGTGTACCAATCTGGGCGCTATGTCTCTGATTAATTTCCTTCTTTTTAGTTGCTGCTGGCAAGTAGCCTATTCATACAACTTATCTGGGAGTACAATTTGTTATCTCTGATGCTCTTAATTTCTTAATAATAAATTATCAATATCCTACTCAGTTTGATGTTGACAGTGGGAGCTGATCTAATAGTTTAATAATTGATGGTCTGAGGGGGGAAATATTTTAATATCAGCACGGTTTGAATCAGATTCAGGAGCTGGCTCGAGCATTCAGTACATGAAAAATAAAAATGAAATAAACTTGAATAAACTTTATGTACTGAGTGCTCCTCCTGTGTACCAAAATGGTTTTAGGCATCATGGTTCACAGAATCCAGGCAAGCAGCTTTCCACAGTGTCTAAAGGCCCGTACACACTGGTCGATATATCGGGCGTTCTCTTGAACGGCCGATATATCGCGGGTCCGTCGGCCAGTGCGTACGGCCGATACGTCTGTGAACTCCGTCGTTCACAGACGTATCGCATAGGCCGTGCAGCACAGCCGACGGCCAATATATCTATCGATATATTGGCGCGTCGCTGTGTGTGTACGGGGCGGTCGGCCGACCGCCCGTACACATGCTGTGGCGGCCGGCGGTGATTGACAGCTGAACTGGGAGGGCGTGTGTACAAGCCCGCCCAGTTCATGACGTCAGTCCCCGACGGATCGGGCAGTGTGTATGCTGAACACACTGCTCGATCCGTCCATAGATATATCTGCAGATCAATTGATCTGCAGATATATCTATTAGTGTGTACCCACCTTAACATGCAGATTGATACATTCACTCAATCTCTAAATGTATCTAAAAATGCTGTTACAAACTTTAATTGCTTACAATGTATTTCACAACATATGGTGTGCAGCTGCAAACATAGTACACTGGGATTCCAGGCTGTTATGTTCTATCTAGCTGTAATTCACCACTATGGTTGGTAGGGTCTGACAAACAAGTATCCACAGTGTCTAGTGTTCAAAATCATGCGTTCATTCAACCTCTGATTGTATCTATAAATAGTATTACAGTCATTGAATAGTTACACTGTATTACACAGTCTGTCATGTGCAGTTAAGTACACAATGTAATGGAGTTCTCTGCTGCTGCGTTCTGGCTGGATAAACCCTGATTCTAAGTGCAGTATTTAACTTAAGCTGTTCGTAGTTATATAGTTTATAGTCTCAATCTGCACCTAGAGTATGAGCCCTATCAAGGTGCCCCTAGAATCTAGAATTCATATTTATCGTATTATATTCTGATCAAAGCACATGTTATTGACAAGCACATTTTGTTAAACACGTGGGTGGAATGTGAATCATCAATGCGCGTTTCACAGTTAGTTTCCTCAGGGCCATTCCTTTTCCCTTTTTTCCAAAACCTATCTGTTTATATTGGCAACAATATATGTGTGGCAGCACCCCCAATCGATACATAAGACAAGGAATTGTCACAGACTGTAAGTTGGGGTCTTTTCATCATTCGATTTAGAATTCGGTACTAGTGCAGTAGTTTTCCCATTCCCCTTTTCCTTCTTACAATAGGAAAGGAGTAACGTCTAAACATTACCATCTCATTTGGAAAAAGTATGTGTCTTGGTGTGAATCCAAGAAGTTTCCTACAGTGGAGTTTCAACTGGGACGGTTTCTCCTCTTCCTGCAAGCGGGTATGGATATGGGCCTGCGTTTGGGATCCATAAAGGTCCAGATTTCGACCTTATCCATTTTCTTCCAGAAACAACTGGCTTCCCTCCCTGAGGTTTAGACTTTTTTTGAAAGGAGTTCTGCACATCCAGCCCCCGTTTGTGCTGCCTACGGCACCCTGGGATCTTAACGTGGTATTGCAGTTCCTCCAATCGGATTGGTTCGAGCCTCTACAGGAGGTTGAGGTCAAGTTTCTCACATGGAAGGCTGTCACCTTGTTGGCCTTCGCTTCTGCTAGACGTTTGTCGGAGTTGGGGGCTTTGTCTTGTAAAAGTCCCGACTTGATCTTCCATGAAGATAGGGCTGAGCTCCGGACACTTCAGCAATTCCTTCCAAAGGTTGTGTCGGCTTTTCATATCAACCAACCTATTGTGGTGCCAGTTGCTACTGACTCCTCAATTCCATCAAAGTTCTTGGATGTTGTAAGGGCTCTGAAAATTTATGTTAAGAGGACTGCTCGGCACAGAAAATCGGACTCTGTTTGTCCTGTATGATCCCAAGAATATTGGGTATCCTGCTTCTAAGCAGATGATCTCTCGCTGGATCAGGTTCACTATCTAGCATGCGTATTCTACGGCAGGATTGCAGTGTCCAAGATCTGTTAAGGCCCACTCTACTCGTAAAGTGGGTTCTTCCTGGGCGGCTGCCCGGGTTGTCTCGACTTTACAGCTTTGCCGAGCGGCTACTTGGTCTGGGTCGAAAACATTTGCTAAGTTCTACAAGTTCGATACTTTGGCCTCTGAGGACCTAAAGTTTGGTCAATCAGTTTTGCAGGAGCCTCCACGCTCTCCCTCCTGTTCTGGGAGCTTTGGAACATCCCCATGATACTAATGTGGACCCCAGCATCCTCTAGGACGTAAGAGAAAATAGGATTTTAATTACCTACAGGTAAATCCTTTTCTCGTAGTCCGTAGAGGATGCTGCCCAGTGCTTCGTTATCCTGCAGTGGTTCTTTGGTTCAGTACTGCTTTGTTCTTAGTTTAGTACTACATTTCTTTACTGGGTTCAGTAATGTTTCAGCTGTTGCTGAGTTTCAGGCTAGTTAGCCTGGTTTGCCTTGTTTGTGTGAGCTGGTATGAATCTCGCCACTATCTGTGTATTTCCTTCTCTCGAAGTATGTCCGTCTCCTCGGGCACAGTTTCTAGACTGAGTCTGGTAGGAGGGGCATAGAGGGAGGAGCCAGCCCCCACTATTAAACTCTTAAAGTGCCAGTGGCTCCTAGTGGACCCGTCTATACCCCATGGTACTAATGTGGACCCCAGCATCCTCTACGGACTACGAGAAAAGGATTTTCTGGTAGGTAATTTAAATCCTATTTTTAAACATAAGTCAATGATAGATCTAACATCAGACCGGGGGGTTTGACTGACACCTAAAACTTCTAAAAAATTATATTTAAAATATTTTCTTTATGGGACTTTTAACACCCGATTAACTTCACTTGAAGAATTTTTGGGGTACTATGCCTTCCCAGAGATCTACACAATGGGGGTAATTCTGAGTTGATCGCAGCAGGAACTTTGTTAGCAGTTGGGCAAAACCATGGCCAAAATGTAATAAAAAAAATCGAGTTTGTCCGATTTGTGTTTTTTTTTCTAAGTCCCAACACGGGAATCACTAAGCACAAATCTCGGCAGTGTTTGGACTATTCGTAATGGTTTGAATGACAAAGTTCAGAAATACGAATGAATAGACCATCGGTCAAACGCGGCTGTTATTTCCTACAACACGGGTATTCACTATTCATTCGTATTTGGGTGTTAGTCTCTGAGTGCTCAAGTGCGGGTGTATTTTTTTGCGATTCGTTAAAAAAAGCAGCAAAAAAATAGACCTGCTTTTTCCAGGCGAGTTTGGATAATCATGCACGGATCAGTGAGATCTGTGCATGGTTATCTATGGGAAAGGGTCTGTTTACTGTAAAAACTTGAAAAAAAATAGAGTGGGGTCCCCCCTCCTAAGCCAAACTAGCCTCTGGCTCTTTGAGCCGGTCCTGGTTGCAAAAATATGGGGGGAAAATTGACAGGGGTTCCCCCATATTTGAACAACCAGCACCGGGCTCTGCGCCTGGTCCTGGTGCCAAAAATACGGGGGACAAAAAGCGTAGGGGTCCCCCCGTATTTTTAACACCAGCACCGGGCTCCACTAGTCAGAGAGATAATGCCACAGCCGGGGGACACTTTTATATAGGTCCCTGCGGCCCTGGCATTAAATCACTAACTAGTCACCCCTGGCCGGGGTACCCTGGAGTGGGGACCCCTTAAATCAAGGGGTCCCCCCCTCCAGCCACCCAAGGGCCAGGGGTGAAGCCCGAGGCTGTCCCCCCCATCCAAGGGCTGCGGATGGGGGGCTGATAGCCATGTGTAAAAAAAAGAATATTGTTTTTTGTAGCAGTACTACAAGTCCCAGCAAGCCTCCCCGCAAGCTGGTACTTGGAGAACCACAATTACCAGCATGCGGGGGGCAAACGGGCCCGCTTGTACCTGTAGTACTACAAAAAAAAAATACCCAAATAAAATCAGAACTCACACACCTTGAAAGTAAAACTTTATTACATACATGCACACCTACATTCACACATACTTACCTATGTTCACACGAGGGTCGGTCCACTTCTCCAAGTAGAATCCATGGGGTACCTGTGAATAAAATTATACTCACAAAAATCCAGTGTAGATCGGTCCTCTTCTGAGCTTGTAATCCACGTACTTGGCAAAAAAACAAACCGAAAAACCCGAACCACGCACTGAAAGGGGTCCCATGTTTACACATGGGACCCCTTTCCCCGACTACCGAGACCACCCGTGACTCCTGTCACAGAGGGTCCCTTCAGCCAATCAGGGAGCGCCACGTCGTGGCACTCTCCTGATTGCCTGTGCGCTCCTGAGCTGTCAGTCAGGCTGCGCACGGCAGAGATACAATGTAGCGCATAGGCGCTACATTGTATCCAATGGTGGGAACTTTGCGGTCAGCGGTTGACCGCGAGTAACCTCACCGCTGACCGCAAAGTTCCCACCATTGGATACAATGTAGCGCCTATGCGCTACATTGTATCTCTGCCGTGCGCAGCCTGACTGACAGCTCAGGAGCGCACAGGCAATCAGGAGAGTGCCACGACGTGGCGCTCCCTGATTGGCTGAAGGGACCCTCTGTGACAGGAGTCACGGGTGGTCTCGGTAGTCGGGGAAAGGGGTCCCATGTGTAAACATGGGACCCCTTTCAGTGCGTGGTTCGGGTTTTTCGGTTTGTTTTTTTGCCAAGTACATGGATTACAAGCTCAGAAGAGGACCGATCTACACTGGATTTTTGTGAGTATAATTTTATTCACAGGTACCTCATGGATTCTACTTGGAGAAGTGGACCGACCCTCGTGTGAACATAGGTAAGTATGTGTGAATGTAGGTGTGCATGTATGTAATAAAGTTTTACTTTCAAGGTGTGTGAGTTCTGTTTTTATTTGGGTATTTTTATTGTAGTAGTACTACTACTACTACAGGTACCAGCGGGCCCGTTTCCCCCCCCCCCCCCCCGCATGCTGGTACTTGTGGTTCTCCAAGTACCAGCTTGCGGGGAGGCTTGCTGGGACTTGTAGTACTGCTACAAAAAACAATATTCTTTTTTTTACACATGGCTATCAGCCCCCCATCCGCAGCCCTTAGGTGGGGGGACAACCTCGGGCTTCACCCATGGCCCTTGGGTAGCTGGAGGGGGGGGGGGCCTTGATTTAAGGGGTCCCCACTCCTCCAGGGTACTTCGGCCAGGGGTGACTAGTTAGTGATTTAATGCCAGGGCCGCAGGGACCTATATAAAAGTGTCCCCCGGCTGTGGCATTATCTCTCTGACTAGTAGAGCCCGGTGCTGGTGTTAAAAATACGGGGGACCCCTACGCTTTTTGTCCCCCGTATTTTTGGCACCAGGACCAGGCGCAGAGCCCGGTGCTGGTTGTTCAAATATGGAGGAACCCCTGTCAATTTTTTTCCCATATTTTTGCAACCAGGACCGGCTCAAAGAGCCCGAGGCTGGTTTGGCTTAGGAGGGGGAATTTTTTGAATTTTAACACTTTAATATTTTTTTTAAGGTGCACAATGAAGCCCTGCACGGATCTCACAGATCCGGCCGGGATTCCTTGTGTTTTGTCAGGCAGTGTTTTACTCATCACTCCCGTAAAACACTGCCTGAAATTACGAATCACATCGACATCGGAAAAGACGAATGTTGCAAACTCGACAGGATAGTAAATGACCGTATCAGGATTCAAAAAGTTGCAGTAAAATGCACCCGATACCATTCGAGTTCAAACACCCTTAAAAATGGCAAAAACACGAATATTAGTAAATATACCCCCATGTGCACTGCAGGGGAGGCAGATATAACATGCGCAGAGAGAGTTAGATTTGGGTGGGTTATTTTGTTTCTGTGCAGGGTAAATACTGGCTGCTTTATCTTTACACTGCAATTTAGATTGAACACACCACACCCAAATCTAACTCTCTCTGCACATGTTATATCTGCCTCCCCTGCAGTGGACATGGTTTTGCCCAACTGCTAACAAAGTTCCAGCTGCGATCAACTCAGAATTAATCTCAATACCTTATATGATCCCTAAGAGAGAATCTGTTGCCATTCTTTGCTTTATTACATGGCACTTTGTCAGAAAAAGGGTTCCTCCTATGCTCTGGTAATTTGGGAGAGAGCATTTAGCACGTCCTTCATGTACTATGCTCGCTCTCTTTCTTGGACCAGCATTTTTCTATCCTCACAGCAGGAGATGCATAATGCTGGCCAGGGCCAGAATGGCCATCTAGCACTTCTGGCAAATGTTAGAAGGTCAGATTGCCTGATGGGCCAGTAAAGCCACACAGAGAGACCAGGGATAGCTGATCATCTAAGGCTCACGTCACGATGCTGTGCTCACCTGCCCAGCACACGGAGATAGGGGCTGGCTAAGCTCTGCTCGGCACCAGGCATAGAGCTGGGGACGGGCCACGAGGCCAGATCCCCGTGACTCATGGCACGCCCCTGTGAGCCAAGACCACGCCCCCTTGTCTGGCATGCGCAGAGTAATAAGCCAGGACTGGTTTAGAGCTCCAGTCTGTCCCTTGCTCACTATGTGCACCAGCTGTATTACTGTATTAGATGGATTAAGAATCTAAGTGGGTAATAGAAAAGTACAGACAACAGACAACTGGATCACAGATTGCCTAGTAGAGGGTAGTTTTTTTTTTATCATCTTGCCATTCTGTGATGACTATAGGTATCCATTGCTGGGATATTGTTTTTAAACCAATGCCTAGCCAGGGCTGGACTGGCCCACAGGGGTACAGGAGTAACCCCCGATGGGCCCCACCACCGCATTTTCCCAGTGGGCCCTTCATGCTCCAGTCTGACACTGAGCCTGGCTATATAATTTCCAATTACTTACGGAAGATAATGCTTGCATGTACATTATAGAGGTTTTCATTTTTTGGGTACTGTTCACTAAAAACATACACCCTTCTTCTAAATTCCCCGTCTGAGGGTCAACGATGCAGTCTCCATCAGAGCAGGAGCGTGACTTACATATATACATACCAGCCAGCTCCGAGGAACACCTACAAAGAAATACATCATGTTACGTAAGATGTACATTTTTAGAACAAGCACTAACTTTTCTAAGAATGAAAGTGCACCTGTAACCAAGAAAATGAAACATAAAGAAAATAATGTACTTTTATTACAACACAGTGACATTAACAGAATCTTTTGTGATGTATTTAAAACAGCAATAAAAGTTTTATATGTATCAAAAGCCTTCTTTAACTTATTATTTTCAGTTTGAGAATACTCATCGTCACAACCGGATCATCATACATATCACCACATAGGTTTCAGTTTTTATAGTGCAAAAAAATGCAGTGCAGTAGAACCCAAAAATGCAGTGCAATAGAACCAACTTGCAGTTCTGAGCATGAAGGAACATCTTATTTATCAGTATACTATAAGAAACTGTTGTCACTGACAAAAAGCTCTCCTTAAGCAGCACTGACAACACTTAGGGACTGATACTAAGTTGAACTTATGTCAATTTGTGTAGCGTAAACTGCACACATGTACACTTTGTATACCCACAATGAGAACACAGCATATGTCCCAATGTAGTTACACCTCCCTATGACTTGGAAGCTGAACAGGGCGCGAAGAGGCACATAAACACAGGCTGGTACAGCAAAGAAATGTTCATGCAAATTGCAGATCTACAGAATAACGCATAGAAATCTGGTATGAGGTGTACTTTCTTACTTGTCACAGGAAGACTGATGATAACATCAACATGGTGTAAATCATCGAGTGTATGTGTACGGCTGCATATGGGTAGAAATAAGCTATTTCTACTCTAGCAGTCGATGTGTAACATTCTTGCGTATAGGCTGTGTATGTGTATGCAAACTGCGAAAGAGTTGTGCTCGCTCCGGTGGGCGTCTATTTTCATTTGTAGGTGGCAGCTTCACTTGCTAACATTGGGGGTCATTGTGGCCCGATTGTACGCTGCAGTTGTTCACAGCGGTGCGATCGGGTGAGAACTGCGCATGCGCTGGAGTGCGCCGGTGATTGCCAAACGGCCGAAGGCTATCATTGCCTAGCGATCGCCTCTGCCTGATTGACAGGCAGAGGCGGTCGCTGGGCGGGAGGGGCTGCCTTTTTCGGGGCATGGTCCGGCCAACACAGGCGTGCACAGGGGCCTGCACATGCACACATGTACAGATGTCTACATATGTTACACAGCAGCATATCAAACTATACCCCCCAGTGTGCTGCATAGTGTAGTGGCTGGTGCCATTCTTCCCTGTACCCTGCTGCCAGTGTGCCCGGTACCCTGCTGTCACTGATGCCACTCTGCCCTGTACCCTGATGCCACCACTCTGCCCTGTACCCTGCTCCCCCTACTGCCACTCTGCTCTGTAACCTGCTCCTTCTGCTGCCACTCTGCCCTGTACCCTGCTCCCCCTACTGCCTATCTGCCCTATACCCTGATGGTTCCACTCTGCCCTGTACCCTGCAGTCACTTTGCCCTGTACCCTGCTCCCACTATTGCTACTCTGCCCTGTGCCCTGCTTCCACTATTGCCACCACTCTGCCCTGTACCCTGCTCATTCTGCTGCCACTCTGCCCAAACCCCAAACGCTCCCCATGAGATTTTATTTTTTCTTAAACTGGTTTACATGCCAATTGATGCCCCAACCACATTACACACAGCTCCACCCCAGGGGGCCCTGCCTATTTTGTCAGTCACAGGCATCACAATTTCTGACGGCAGCACTGCCCCCTGTTTGTAAGAGCGCATGGCACTGCATGCCATAGGTGAAAGTTGGTGGAGCATAAAGCAGAAAATAAGAGTTGGCTGGGACTGTCGAGGCATAAAGAAAGGAGGACTGTTCATACAGCAGAAATAGATGAAGGTTTCTCTACCTCAAAGATTTTTCTTAACCTTTTTTTCCTGCACCCAACACTAGGAATAGGGAAGAGAATTACTTATAGGCAACGTAGCAGCCAATCAAAGGAGGCTACAAGCTAAATGTTTACCTTTCCTTGTGTCAGTGAAAGATCAATGGCCCAGATTTATATGTAATAAAGCGGAGGTGTGGATTTTTTTTATGGTGCAGTTCTGCTCATAAATGTTCAGAATTATAGTGTATTGCAAAATTGGATTTCACTACCATTTCCCCACTTTTACTACCAGTTACAGTATATCTGATCATAAAGCTGAATTACTGTAGAAAACAATTTGCCAACAGGATACTTGCATTTATTATTTTTTAGATTTCATTTTATTTAACTGGATTGGGAAAGAACAACCTCCTTACATTTCCTTGGTCACATGGGGCCTGATTCAGGTCCGGATGCAGAAGAGGTGCATGCAACAAATTACCTCGTACAGTACGGGACTGCGGCGTCGGTTGCATTACGGCATCAAACTGTCCGTTATTGACAGTCTGATGCCGGTTAGGGGTAGAGAGGGTACATCGACTGCCTCCATTTCCCAAAACCAAGGCATGTCGCCACCATTTTTAGGGAGGCATTTGGCCAGTATCGCCATCTGAAGATGGAGATTTCCTGGCCTCTCTACTAGAGATGAGCGGGTTCGGTTCCTCGGAATCCGAACCCGCCCGAACTTCAGGTTTTTTTACACGGGTCCGAGCGACTCGGATCTTCCCGCCTTGCTCGGTTAACCCGAGCGCGCCCGAACGTCATCATCCCGCTGTCGGATTCTCGCGAGGCTCGGATTCTATCGCGAGACTCGGATTCTATATAAGGAGCCGCGCGTCGCCGCCATTTTCACACGTGCATTGAGATTGATAGGGAGAGGACGTGGCTGGCGTCCTCTCCGTTTAGAGTGACTAGAGTACTAGAGAGAGACACAAATTTTGGGGAGCATATAGGAGGAGTACTACTTGCTGCTGATAGTGTGACCAGTGACCAGTGACCACCACCAGTTTAATTAATCCGTTCTCTGCCTGAAAAAAAATGATACACAGTGTGACACAGTCACACATACCATATCTGTGCTCAGCCCAGTGTGCTGCATCATATACTGTATATCATTATCTGACTGCTGAGTGCTCACTGCTCACACAGCTTAATTGTGGGGGAGACTGGGGAGCAGTTATAGCAGGAGTACATTTAAGTACAGTGCACACTTTTGCTGCCAGAGTGCCACTGCCAGTGTGACTGACCAGTGACCACTGACCACCAGTATTGTGATTGTCTGCTGACCACCAGTATATTGTGATTGTCTGCCTGAAAAAGTTAAACACTCGTCGTGTGGTGTTTTTATAAACGCATTCTGCAGACAGTGTCCAGCAGGTCCGTCATTACATAATATATACCTGTCCGGCTGCAGTACTAGTGTGATATATATATATTTTAATTTTATCTCATTATCATCCAGTCTATATTAGCAGCAGACACAGTACGGTAGTCCACGGCTGTAGCTACCTCTGTGTCGGCAGTCGCTCGTCCATCCATAATTGTATACCACCTACCCGTGGTTTTTTTTTTTTTCCCTATCTTCTTGATACTAGTAGCTTACTTTAGGAGTCTGCAGTGCTGACAGACAGTGTCCAGCAGGTCCGTCATTACATAATATATACCTGTCCGGCTGCAGTACTAGTGTGATATATATATATATATATATTTTAATTTTATCTCATTATCATCCAGTCTATATTAGCAGCAGACACAGTACGGTAGTCCACGGCTGTAGCTACCTCTGTGTCGGCAGTCGCTCGTCCATCCATAATTGTATACCACCTGCCCGTGGTTTTTTTTTTTTTTTCTATCTTCTTGATACTAGTAGCTTACTTTAGGAGTCTGCAGTGCTGACAGACAGTGTCCAGCAGGTCCGTCATTACATAATATTTACCTGTCCGGCTGCAGTACTAGTGTGATATATATATATATTTTAATTTTATCTCATTATCATCCAGTCTATATTAGCAGCAGACACAGTACGGTAGTCCACGGCTGTAGCTACCTCTGTGTCGGCAGTCGCTCGTCCATCCATAATTGTATACCACCTACCCGTGTTTTGTTTTTTTTTCTATCTTCTTGATACTAGTAGCTTACTTTAGGAGTCTGCAGTGCTGACAGACAGTGTCCAGCAGGTCCGTCATTACATAATATATACCTGTCCGGCTGCAGTACTAGTGTGATATATATATATATTTTAATTTTATCTCATTATCATCCAGTCTATATTAGCAGCAGACACAGTACGGTAGTCCACGGCTGTAGCTACCTCTGTGTCGGCAGTCGCTCGTCCATCCATAATTGTATACCACCTACCCGTGGTTTTTTTTTTTCTATCTTCGTGATACTAGTAGCTTAATTTAGGAGTCTGCAGTGCTGACAGACAGTGTCCAGCAGGTCCGTCATTACATAATATATACCTGTCCGGCTGCAGTACTAGTGTGATATATATATATATTTTAATTTTATCTCATTATCATCCAGTCTATATTAGCAGCAGACACAGTACGGTAGTCCACGGCTGTAGCTACCTCTGTGTCGGCAGTCGCTCGTCATCCATAAGTATACTAGTATCCATCCATCTCCATTGTTTACCTGAGGTGCCTTTTAGTTGTGCCTATTAAAATATATAGAACAAAAATGTTGAGGTTCCAAAAATAGGGAAAGATCAAGATCGACTTCCACCTCGTGCTGAAGCTGCTGCCACTAGTCATGGCCGAGACGATGAAATGCCAGCAACGTCGTCTGCCAAGGCCGATGCCCAATGTCATAGTACAGAGCATGTAAAATCCAAAACACCAAATATCAGTAAAAAAAGGACTCAAAAATCTAAAATAAAATTGTCGGAGGAGAAGCGTAAACTTGCCAATATGCCATTTACCACACGGAGTGGCAAGGAACGGCTGAGGCCCTGGCCTATGTTCATGGCTAGTGGTTCAGCTTCACATGAGGATGGAAGCACTCATCCTCTCGTTAGAAAACTGCAGTGCCACTCCTAGGTGGACCAGGTGTTTGTGTCGGCCACTAGGGTCGCTTATCTTACTCACACAGCTACCTCATTGCGCCTCTTTTTTTCTTTGCGTCATGTGCTGTTTGGGGAGTGTTTTTTGGAAGGGCCATCCTGCGTGACACTGCAGTGCCACTCCTAGATGGGCCAGGTGTTTGTGTCGGCCACTAGGGTCGCTTATCTTACTCACACAGCTACCTCATTGCGCCTCTTTTTTTCTTTGCATCATGTGCTGTTTGGGGAGTGTTTTTTGGAAGGGCCATCCTGCGTGACACTGCAGTGCCACTCCTAGATGGGCCAGGTGTTTGTGTCGGCCACTAGGGTCGCTTATCTTACTCACACAGCTACCTCATTGCGCCTCTTTTTTTCTTTGCGTCATGTGCTGTTTGGGGAGTGTTTTTTGGAAGGGCCATCCTGCCTGACACTGCAGTGCCACTCCTAGATGGGCCAGGTGTTTGTGTCGGCCACTAGGGTCGCTTAGCTTAGTCACCCAGCGACCTCGGTGCAAATTTTAGGACTAAAAATAATATTGTGAGGTGTGAGGTGTTCAGAATAGACTGAAAATGAGTGGAAATTATGTTTTTTGAGGTTAATAATACTTTGGGATCAAAATGACCCCCAAATTCTATGATTTAAGCTGTTTTTTAGTGTTTTTTGAAAAAAACACCCGAATCCAAAACACACCCGAATCCGACAAAAAAAATTCGGTGAGGTTTTGCCAAAACGCGGTCGAACCCAAAACACGGCCGCGGAACCGAACCCAAAACCAAAACACAAAACCCGAAAAATTTCAAGTGCACATCTCTACTCTCTACGGCAGAGGATGTGGCGGCTTGCGTGACACCATGGGTCACGCAGCCGGCTGATAGTGTCGAAAATGATCTGATGTTGTGTCCTAGGACACAGCTCGGATCAGTAATGCATACAGGAAGCGTGATGCCTCCTGCCGCATTACCATATAAGTGCTGTTGCTTCTGTATAAGCAGCAGAGATAGCAAGTCCATCCACATCTGAAACAGGCCCATGATGCACAGATGTTTAGTTATACTTCACAAGCAGCAGAATCACTGAGTGGATGATAGTGTGTCATAATTGTATTCATCGAACACACCCCATCGAAAGTGGGCCCATTCATGGACAAATACTCTTCCTGAAAAAAGTGAAAAATAAAGTATTGCAGGCAAGGAAATAAATGAGATATTTGCTAGTTTACAGAGTTGGCTGCAATTATATCACCGCACCACCCCTCTACCCACCCACTTGTGCATACCACCAAAGGAGTGTGACCCCCTGATATGTGTAATAATGCAGCAATAATTTGAATAATTTGAATGGAATTTGCATTTAGTGCCACGCACAAGCAGTGCAGGTGGTGAGAGTCACACTATTTTGTCACCACCGAGGGGTGACACCAAAGTGCCGCACTGTAACATTACATGACAGAAGCCAGCAATGCATACAGACAGTCTCCGGAGGCTGCCCAGTGACTCTGGGACCCCCGGAGTGACGAAAACACGGGTAGGGGTAGCAAAGAAACGCCCCTTCCTCTGAGCCCACCCCCTTACCAAGAAGTCATTCCCCTTTTTCGATGGCTCATGCAGGAGGTGTCACCAGATGTAGTGAAGCCCCTACGTGGAAGTGTTCTGTGCCTGGTCTGTGGGGGTCATTCCAACCCATTCGCATGCAGCGGTTCTTTGCTGCGGTGCGAATGGGTCGGGACTGCAGCTGTACGGCGGCCGCAATGCGCACGCGAGTCATTGCCGGCAGCGCTGAAAAGGATCGCAGCGGCGATCGCTAGAAGACTGATGGCGGTGAGGCGTTCCGGGGCGTCTACTCACCGTTTTCCAGGCGTGCTGAGGCGAACGCAGGCGTGTCCAGGCATTTGGAGGGCAGATGTCTGACGTCAATCCCAGGACCTTCGTCGCTGGATCCGTCGCACAGGGTAAGTAGGTTTGACCCTGGTATTGTTCTGCAGGAAACTTTTTTAGCATATCAGGGCTGCACAAATGTTTGCAGCCCTACTATGCTATAATACACTCCCCCATAGGCGGCGTCAAGTTGATTGCACGAGCAGCAAAAAGTTGCTACGTGCAATCAACTCGGAATTACCCCCTGTGTCTGGTCTCCATCATGTGTTGCCCTATGCTGCACTCACAGCTGTGTGCAGTGTAGTCGATAGAGGCACATGTGAGTCCAATATGCAGAAGTGTGTGCAGACATGTCTGGATGTTGGTGGTGCAAATTTTCAACATCTCCTGTAGGAACCAGTGCAACATGGTAAGTGTTTCTGTCTGTGCACAGTAACTTTTCAAACACACTGTACAAGTCCTGAATCAGTCTTAATTGCTCATCATAGGTACATCAGATTATGTAAAGTCAGACTTGTCCTCATTTTGGGACTGCATTTATCTAAGGCACTGAGGTGCTTTAGAATGTTTACAGCACTACAAATTATTTCAGGAGTGCACCGTGCTTATTTTGTGGGAGATCTGTGTGGCGGAACTAGCGAGCGGTGGGCCCAGGTGCAGCAAAAAGCTCCTTCACTCACCCTTTGTACCTCTTTCCATCTATTACCCCTGCAACTCTCATCCCCTCCTTCCCTCATTCAGCCATACAATTACCCTTTACTGCCTCTTATCCTTTGCACCTCTCCTTCCTTCCCTCTATCAGCCATAGACCTCCCCTTCCCTTTCCATCACTCACCCCTGCACTGCTCACTCCCTCCATCCCTCTATAAGCCCTACACCTGTCCTTCCCTCCCTCTCTCACCCTTTGCACCACTTTCCATCTACTACCCTTAGATCTTTCACCCCCTCCTTCCCTCCATCAGCCATACAATTATCCTTTCCTCCCTCTCATCCTTTGCATTTCTCACTCCTTCCTTTCCTCTATCGACCATACACCTCTCCTTCCCTTTCTATCCCTCACCCCTGCACTGCTCCTTCCCTCCATCAGCCATACACCTCTCCTTCCCTTTCTATCCCTCACCCCTGCACTGCTCCTTCCCTCCGTCAGCCATACACCTCTCCTTCCCTTTCTATCCCTCACCCCTGCACTGCTCCTTCCCTCCGTCAGCCATACACCTCTCCTTCCCTTTCTATCCCTCACCCCTGCACTGCTCCTTCCCTCCATCAGTCATACACCTCTCCTTCCCTTTCTATCCCTCACCCCTGCACTGCTCCTTCCCTCCATCAGCCATACACCTCTCCTTCCCTTTCTATCCCTCACCCCTGCACTGCTCACTCCCTCCATCAGCCCTACACCGCTCCTTCCCTTTCTATCCCTCACCTGCTCACTCCCTCCATCAGCCATACACCTCTCCTTCCCTTTCTATCCCTCACCCCTGCACTGCTCACTTCCTCCATCAGCCCTACACCGCTCCTTCCCTTTCCATTTCTGACCCCTGCACTGCTCACTCCCTCCTTCCCTCCGTCAGCCATACACCTCTCCTTCCCTTTCCATCCCTGACCACTGCACTGCTCACTCCCTTCATCAGCCCTACACCTCTCCTTCCCTTCCCTTTCCATCCCTCACCCCTAACCTGCTCACTCCCTCCTTCAGCATGGAGTTACCGGCTGCTGATGGTGGCATACTCTCCTACCCCCAGTGACTCTCAGTGGTTACTGCAAAGTGCACCTCTCTGGCCACATACAATATGATAGGCTGAGACAGATTGGGGCAGTGCTAACGGGTTCTGCTTTCGGGACCTTTCTTATTGGTCCGCACCGTTACCTGCGGAGCCTCCGCCCTCCAAAACTGGAACACTAGGGCTTCCCAAATACAATGTTCTTGGGTGCCGGGATGCACCCCCGATACCTGTACGTTCTTGGTAATCCAGGACATATAGCATCCCTAATGTCCTTTACCGTATGTGATGAAAACACAACCAGCCACTGCATAGCTGAAATTTATTTAATGGGTTATTGACACTATAACCCATTTAATGCATTTCAGCTATTTAATGGTTAAGTGTTTTCTTCACATACAGAAAAGGACATTTAACCGGATAATAAGATGCTACAGGTAAAAAGATGTATGAAAGAATGCCTTATGATCACACAATATGATTATTTTTTTTAAAGCTCTGATTCTTACCATGAGGTCCATAAACTGGAAGAAGACGATCATCAGTTAAGAAATCAGGAGTAAAATGTATGTATTCTCCCCTTTTTCCGCATCCTCTATAATGCAATGTGTAAGGATCATTTCCATAATTTAAATTTGGGTTGCTGATGATTACATTGGCCTAAAGAACACAAAACAACAAAGCACAACTGATACTACTTATATGTTTAGTAAAATCTAAAAGCAGGCTATTTTGCACTAGGCTTCTTGTCTCTCACAATACTTGTACTCATTAACATGGGTTGTCAATGGGCTGGAGCTTGGTCTCAACTAAAACAACATGTTGGAACTAAACAGATTCCCCATAACTAGCTCTAAGGACAACCAACACCAGAAACACACGGCGCTAGCGGGAGGTTTTCCTTATATTCAGCGATCTAGCCAGGTTTAATATTCCCATCTCATTAATTCTCAGATCTTCTCTTTCATACCTGCATAATTTCTCCTTTGCTACACCTATTCACTGGAGATGTACTAAGCCTTGGAGAGTGATAAAATGGAGAGAGATACAGAACCAACCAATCAGCTACTAACTGCCATACTACAGGCTGTGTTTGAAAAATGTCAGGAGCTGATTGGTTGGTAGCTTATCTCTCTCCACTTTATCACTCTCTAAGGTTTAGCACATCTGGTCCTTATGCCACAAGACACTTTTGTTATATTTCCGAAGCGGTGGCTTTTCTAAGCTGCTGTAACTAGTGGTATGCAAGTATTGCCATTGCAGGCACAGGGCCCTTGTGGCAGCACCATTGCAGCGCCATGACACTTGCATGTGGCATGGTGGGTCTAGGGATCGGCACCCTGCAGCAAGTAGTACTACAGCAGATCCATCCAGAGTATCCAAAAAATGCTATGGGCAGTCACCCTGCGGCCTGTGAAGTTGTCCGGAGCACTCCGGCAGTGAGCTATTTCCAAGAGCCATTGGCCCACCATTGGTATGCCTTTATTATGCCATGGGTTTAGGGGTGAGGCAGGCACAGGAAGCACTGCCATCCAGTTATGGCACTAGTTTGCATGTTCCTTATAGATGTATACATTTACTTATATAATTCAACATAGTGTATGCAGTACCATACAAGAATGAAAAATTACAGATTTTGGGAACAACAATAATAGGAGGAATAGCAATAGTAAGATGTTTCAGTGCTCAACAGTGGAGGAAACAGGACATACATAATACAGTGATATGCAACGTAGACAAAATAAGTGCAGACACGTAAACAAATGGTCAGGATAACCTTGTTTATGTAAGATTACACTCTAGTAATAATAAAGGTCAGAGGTGAGACAAAAGGAAAGAGTGTGATGAAGGGGGGAAAGTATCAAAACTTCTAAAGATAATTTTTTCTCTCTTCAAAAGATTGGATACATCTCTCTCTATAAAGATGGCCATACACCTAAAGATTTACTGTCCGATCTGGCTGGTTGGAACAAAAATCTGGTGATGGAGAGGAGCAAATGACAATTGACCATTCGCTCCCAAAAACTGAAAAACAGACAAAAATGGCCAGTCAGACAAATTGGTTAAATCCATTTGATTTAATTGTCTGAATGACTGTTTTTGTCAGTTTTCTGGCATTTCGGGGCAAATGGTCAATTGTCATTTGTTACCATCCACTACCAGATATTCGTTCTAACCAGCCAGATCTGACAATAAATCTTTAGGTGTATGGGCAGCTTTAGGCTGGGTACACAAAAATTTGATTGCACCGACTTGAACACCTGTAACATCACCTAGTGTATACCCAGCAGTATGGGCCCTACACACTTGGCGATGTTTCCGATTTGGACGATGTTCATTTTCAACGATTAACGATCAGTCCAAATTAGCTTGCTATGCTAAACGAGGGAAAACCAACTATGAACGACTGCGGGGATGCGCATCGTTCATCGTTGGTGCCTACACACTAAAGGACATGACCGATATATCGTTTACTTATGAGCGACATCGTTCATATCGCCTGTGTATGTCACCAAGTGTGTGTGGAGATTGGTAGAGCAGTTATGGCGCTGGTGTAAATATTGTACAGTATGTAAGAGCAAGGGGTAGTACAGTAAATAGGCAGGTTTTCAGAAACTATTTAAAGACTTGAATTACGTAGGTTGATAGAGGCACAGAAGAAGTCTTGTGGGTGAGAGTGAGAGTCTATCCGAGAGGAGGCAATGCACAATTCACAGTCCATCTAAGAAGGTATAAAACAGTATTTTTGGATTATATGAAATGTACGCAGTGGTGGTGTCATTGAGGGCACCTCCCACAATCTAAACTTTCAACCCTCCCCTCTTGCGGTTAAACCTCTCTGGCGGGCCGGTAATGAATCAATCGGGATCCTGAGTGTTGGGATGCTGGCACCAGCATTCCGATCTGTGCCGGGATTCCGCCGTCTGTATTTTGACAGCCGAGATCACGACCACCGGGATCATGACTGATTCCCATAGAGAAGCAGCAAGAGAGAATGATTAGTGTGGTTGTTGCATTTACTGTAGGATGTATAGAACTGGCTAAATTGGCCATACACTAGACCAACATTTATCCAACCATCCAACTAATAGGTTGGTTGAAATTAATATCTGGTAAAGTATGGGGCAAATGACAATTGGCCATTTGCTCCCAAACCCTGCAAAACATTGTTTAGACAAATTAAAATCAGATTTAACCAAGTTGCCTGAAAATATGTAATCTGCTTTCTGGGGTTTGGGAGCAAATGGCTGATTGTCATTTGCTCCCATCCCATACATGACCACATTTTCTTTCCAAGCAGCCAACAAGTTGGATAGTTGGTTTAATGTATGGCCAGATTGAGAGGCCTGCCAAATAGGAAAAAGTTGCAAAAGTCAAGGCATAAGATTATGAAATAATATAGAAGGGGAAATGTATCAAACTTTAAGGAGTGATAAAGTGGAGAAGTTACCTATAGCAACAGATCAGCTTCTACAGTAGCTATAATTAATCTAGCACAGTCTATTGGGGTTATTCAGATCTGATCGTTGGGCTGCGTTTTTTGCTGTCCTGCATTCAGATAGTCGCCGCCTCCAGGGGAAGTGTATATTCGCCGTGCAAGTGTGCAATGCTATGTGTACTCTGAGCTGCTAAAATCCAGTCTGTACAGTCTCTGCGCAGCCCAGAACTTACTCCTCCAGTGCGATCACATCAGGCTGATCAGGGCCAAAGCTGACGTCAGACACCCTTCCAGAAAACGCTTGGGAACACCTGCATTTTTCAGAACACTCCAAGTAAACGGTCAGTTACCACCCACAAACGGCTTCCTCCTGTAAATCACCTTGCGAAAGCCCATGCGATCATCCCGCTGCTGACCAGCGGTGCCCTTTGTTGTTGTCCGACACGCATGCGCATTTAGTACCTGATCACCCGCTGTGCAAAAACGCACAGCAGCGATCAGATCTGAATGACCCCCTATGAAATGACAGAAACTGGTTAATATGGACAACTTCTCCACTTTATTTTTTGATACATCTCCAAGAGCAGGGCTGTTTCTAGCCAATTTGGCTCCCAGTGCAAGATTTCAAAATGCGCCCCCCCCCCCCCCCATAGATCTAAAAACAAAAAATGCGCACGCGCTCCCGACAAGGGTGTGTGGTCTCATTAAAATGGGCGTGGCCTCATCTGATATCACGGCCACCACAGGGGGAAAAAAAGGCCCCATTTTACACACTACGGCAGGCAAGAGTCCCCATTTTACACATTACGCAGGCACATGTCCCCATTTTACTTAGTGCGGCAGGCACGTGTCCCCATTTTACACAGTAGGCAGGCAAGAGTCCCCATTTTACACATTACGGCAGGCAAGAGTCCCCATTTTACACATTGCGGCAGGCATGTGTCCCCATTTTACACAGTATGCAGGCAAGAGTCCCCATTTTACATATTGCGGCAGACAAGAGTCCCCAATTTACACAGTACGGCAGGCAAGTGTCCCCATTTTACACATTATGGCAGGCAAGTGTCCCCAATTACACAGTGCAGCAGGCAAGTGTCCCCAATTTACACAGTGCAGCAGGCAAGTGTCCCCAATTACACAGTGCAGCAGGCAAGTGTCCCCAATTTACACAGTGCAGCAGGCAAGTGTCCCCAATTTACACAGTGCAGCAGGCAAGTGTCCCCAATTACACAGTGCAGCAGGCAAGTGTCCCTAATTACACAGTGCAGCAGGCAAGTGTCCCTAATTTACACAATGCGGCAGGCAAGTGTCCCCAATTTACACATTACGGCAGGTAAGTGTGCCCGATTACACAGTGCAGCAGGCAAGTGTCCCCAATTACACAGTGCCGCAGGCAAGAATCCAAATTTTACACAGTGTGGCAGGCAAGTGTCAAGTGGGGGGGAAGGAAGGGGGAGAGAGAAGGCGAGAGAGAGAGACAACTTACATATGAAGAATCTTACCGCTCTTCGGGTTGGCCGTCTCTCCTTCCTCGCGCCTCCTCCTTCCAGCCCTCCTCCGTCTTCCCGAGTACTCCTGCTCGGGGGCGGAGTTTCGCGGAATGACACGAATGCGTCGTGACGTCACGACGCAACCGCTTCATTCCGCGAAACTCCGCCCCCGAGCAAGAGTACTCGGAAAGACGGAGGACAGGGAAACCGGGACCTGCAAAGTGCAGCGGCGGGCGCCCCGTGCGGTTGCACGGCTCGCCCGCCGCAAGAAACGGCACTGTCCAAAAGAGAGAGAGAGAGAAAGAGAGAGAAACACCCACTCACAGACATACATTATTAAGTACCTTTGCATGCTTTTCATAACTTGGTCTCTGCAAATCGAATGACTGCCAGGTGCTAGGTAATATAATCTTCACCTCTCTGTAAAAGAACCTTCTCTTGGTGGCATTAAACAAGTATAATGATGCTTCAGTAATCATATCCTGAAAACAAAGATAGAAAACACAAAGAAGTTAATTAACAAAATAAATATATATTTTAGAAATAAAGAAATAGAAATGATAGCAATGTATACTATTTACAGAAATTGAAGTATATCAGAGATACAGGACAAATGGAGTTGTAATGGCGGAATCTGTCAACACCTTTAAGAATGGGTTAGATAATAAGAATTTACTTACCGATAATTCTATTTCTCGTAGTCCGTAGTGGATGCTGGGAACTCCGTAAGGACCATGGGGATTAGCGGCTCCGCAGGAGACTGGGCACAAAAGTAAAGCTTTAGGACTACCTGGTGTGCACTGGCTCCTCCCCCTATGACCCTCCTCCAAGCCTCAGTTAGGATACTGTGCCCGGACGAGCGTATACAATAAGGAAGGATTTTGAATCCCGGGTAAGACTCATACCAGCCACACCAATCACACCGTACAACCTGTGATCTGAACCCAGTTAACAGCATGATAACAGAGGAGCCTCTGAAAAGATGGCTCACAACAATAATAACCCGATTTTTGTAACAATAACTATGTACAAGTATTGCAGGCAATCCGCACTTGGGATGGGCGCCCAGCATCCACTACGGACTACGAGAAATAGAATTATCGGTAAGTAAATTCTTATTTTCTCTGACGTCCTAGTGGATGCTGGGAACTCCGTAAGGACCATGGGGATTATACCAAAGCTCCCAAACGGGCGGGAGAGTGCGGATGACTCTGCAGCACCGAATGAGAGAACTCCAGGTCCTCCTCAGCCAGGGTATCAAATTTGTAGAATTTAGCAAACGTGTTTGCCCCTGACCAAGTAGCTGCTCGGCAAAGTTGTAACGCCGAGACCCCTCGGGCAGCCGCCCAAGATGAGCCCACCTTCCTTGTGGAATGGGCTTTTACAGATTTTGGCTGTGGCAGGCCTGCCACAGGATGTGCAAGCTGAATTGTACTACAAATCCAACGAGCAATAGTCTGCTTAGAAGCAGAAGCACCCAGCTTGTTGGGTGCATACAGGATAACAGCGAGTCAGATTTCCTGACTCCAGCCGTCCTGGAAACATATATTTTCAAGGCCCTGACTACGTCCAACAACTTGGAGTCCTCCAAGTCACTAGTAGCCGTAGGTACCACAATAGGTTGGTTCAGATGAAACACTGAAACCACCTTAGGGAGAAAATGAGGATGAGTCCTCAATTCCGCCCTGTCTGAATGGAAGATCAGATAAGGGCTTTTACAGGATAAAGCCCCCAATTCTGACACGTGCCTGGCCGAGGCCAGGGCCAACAACATGACCACTTTCCATGTGAGATATTTTAACTTCACAGATTCAAGTGGTTCAAACCAATGTGACTTTAGGAACCCCAAAACTACATTGAGATCCCAAAGTGCCACTGGAGGCACAAAAGGAGGCTGTATATGCAGTACCCCTTTTACAGACGTCTGAACTTCAGGTAGTGAAGCTAGTTCTTTCTGGAAGAAAATTGACAGGGCCGAAATTTGAACCTTAATGGACCCCAATTTTAGGCCCATAGACACTCCTGTTTACAGGAAATGCAGGAATCGACCTAGTTGAAATTCCTCCATCGGGGCCTTACTGGCCTCGCACCACGCAACATATTTTCGCCAAATGCGGTGATAATGCATTGCGGTTACATCCTTCCTGGCTTGACCAGGGTAGGGATGACTTCATCCGGAATGCCTTTTTCCTTCAGGCTCCGGCGTTCAACCGCCCTGCCGTCAAACGCAGCCGCGGTAAGTCTTGGAATAGACAGGGTCCTTGCTGGAGCAGGTCCCTTCTTAGAGGTAGAGGCCACGGGTCCTCCGTGAGCATCTCTTGAAGTTCCGGGTACCAAGTCCTTCTTGGCCAATCCGGAGCCACGAGTATAGTTCTTACTCCCCTCCGTCTTATAATTCTCAGTACTTTTGGTATGAGAGGAAGAGGAGGGAACACATACACTGACTGGTACACCCACGGTGTTACCAGAGCGTCCACAGCTATTGCCTGAGGGTCCCTTGACCTGGCGCAATACCTGTCCAATTTTTTGTTTAGGCGGGACGCCATCATGTCCACCTTTGGTTTTTCCCAATGGTTTACAATCATGTGGAAGACTTCTGGGTGAAGTCTCCACTCTCCCGGGTGGAGGTCGTGCCTGCTGAGGAAGTCTGCTTCCCAGTTGTCCACTCCCGGAATGAACACTGCTGACAGTGCTATCACATGATTTTCCGCCCAGCGAAAAATCCTTGTAGCTTCTGCCATTGCCCTCCTGCTTCTTGTGCCGCCCTGTCTGTTTACGTGGGTGACTGCCGTGATATTGTCCGACTGGATCAGCACCGGCTGACCTTGAAGCAGAGGTCTTGCTTGGCTTAGGGCATTGTAAATGGCCTTTAGCTCCAAAATATTTATGTGAAGTGATGTCTCCAGGCTTGACCACAAGCCCTGGAAATTTTTTCCCTGTGTGACTGCTCCCCAGCCTCTCAGGCTGGCATCCGTGGTCACCAGGACCCAGTCCTGAATGCCGAATCTGCGGCCCTCTAGAAGATGAGCACTCTGCAACCACCACAGGAGAGACACCCTTGTCTTTGGTGACAGGGTTATCCGCTGATGCATCTGAAGATGCGATCCGGACCATTTGTCCAGCAGGTCCCACTGGAAAGTTCTTGCGTGGAATCTGCCGAATGGAATTGCTTCGTAGGAAGCCACCATTTTTCCCAGGACCCTTGTGCACTGATGCACTGACACTTGGCCTGGTTTTAGGAGGTTTCTGACTAGTTCGGATAACTCCCTGGCTTTCTCCTCCGGGAGAAAACACCTTTTTCCGGACTGTGTCCAGGATCATCCCTAGGAATAGAAGGCGTGTCGTCGGGATCAGCTGCGATTTTGGAATATTGAGAATCCAACCGTGCTGCCGCAGCACTATCTGAGATAGTGCTACCCCGACTTCCAACTGTTCCCTGGATCTTGCCCTTATCAGGAGATCGTCCAAGTAAGGGATAACTAAAACTCCCTTCTTTCGAAGGAGTATCATCATTTCGGCCATTACCTTGGTAAAGACCCGGGGTGCCGTGGACAATCCAATCGGCAGCGTCTGAAACTGATAGTGACAGTTCTGTACCACAAACCTGAGGTACCCTTGGAGAAGGGTAAATTGGGACATGTAGGTAAGCATCTTTGATGTCCAGAGAGACCATATAGTCCCCTTCTTCCAGGTTTGCAATCACTGCTCTGAGTGACTCCATCTTGAATTTGAACCTTTGCATGTAAGTGTTCAAGGATTTTAGATTTAAAAATGGTCTCACCGAGCCGTCCGGCTTCGGTACCACAAATAGTGTGGAATAGTACCTCTTTCCCTGTTGCAGGAGGGGTACCTTGATTATCACCTGCTGGGAATACAGCCTGTGAATGGCTTGCAATACTGTCTCCCTGTCTGAGGGAGACGTCGGTAAAGCAGACTTTATGAAACGGCGAGGGGGAGACGTCTCGAATTTCTTGAGATGGGCCCCCACCGCGCCTGAGACCGCTTGTAAAGCCCCAGCATCATGCTGAGGACTTTGCGGAGGCGGGAGAGGGCTTTTGTTCCTGGGAATTGGCTGTTTCCAGTGGCCACCAGGTCTGTTAGACCTACCCCAAATAACTCCTCCCTTTTATAAGGCGATACTTCCATATGCCTTTTGGAATCATCATCACCTGACCACTGTCTTGTCCATAACCCTCTTCTGGCAGAAATGGACAGCGCACTTACTCTTGATGCCAGTCGGCAAATATCCCTCTGTGCATCACGCATATATAGAAATGCATCTTTTAAATGCTCTATAGTTAGTAATATACTGTCCCTATCTAGGGTATCAATATTGTCAGTCAGGGAATCCGACCAAGCCACCCCAGCACTGCACATCCAGGCTGAGGCGATTGCTGGTCGCAGTATCACACCCGTGTAAGTGTATATACATTTTAGGATATTTTACTGCTTTCTGTCAGCAGGTTCCTTAAGGGCGGCCGTATCCGGGGACGGTAGTGCCACCTGTTTAGACAAGCGTGTGAGCGCTTTATTCACCCTAAGGGGTGTTTCCCAACGTGCCCTATCCTCTGGCGGGAAGGGGTATGATGCTAATAACTTTTTAGGAATTAACAGTTTTTATCGGGGGAAACCCACGCATCATCACACACTTCATTTAATTCCTCAGATGCAGGAAAAACTACAGGCAGTTTTTTCTCACCAAACCTAATACCCTTTTTAGTGGTACTGGTATTATCAGAAATGTGTAAAAACATTTTCCATAGCCTCAATCATGTAACGTGTGGCCCTACTGGAAGTCACATTCGTCTCTTAATCGTCGACACTGGAGTCAGTATCCGTGTCGGCGTCTGTATCTGCCATCTGCGGTAACGGGCGTTTTAGAGCCCCAGATGGCTTTTGAGACACCTGGACAGGCACAGGCTGAGTCGCCGGCTGTCTCATGTCATCAATCTTTTGTAAAGAGCTGACACTGTCACATAATTCCTTCCATAAGCTCATCCACTCAGGTGTCGACTCCCTAGGGGGTGACATCTCTGTTACAGGCAATTGCTCCGCCTCCACCTCATTTTCCTCCTCATACATGTCGACACAACGTACCGACACACAGCACACACACAGGGAATGCTCTGATAGAGGACAGGACCCCACTAGCCCTTTGGGGAGACAGAGGGAGAGTATGCCAGCACACACCAGAGCGCTATATATATATACAGGGATAACCTTATATAAGTGTTTTTCCCCTTATAGCTGCTGTATTGTTATACTGCGCCTAATTAGTGCCCCCCTCTCTTTTTTAACCCCTTTCTGTAGTGTAGTAACTGCAGGGGAGAGCCAGGGAGCTTCCCTCCAACGGAGCTGTGAGAGAAAATGGCGCCAGTGTGCTGAGGAGATAGGCTCCGCCCCCTTCTCGGCGGCCTTTTCTCCCGTTTTTCTGTGGAATCTGGCAGGGGTTAAAATTCATCCATATAGCCCTGTGGGCTATATGTGATGTATTTTCGCCAGCCAAGGTGTTTTTATTGCTGCTCAGGGCGCCCCCCCCTAGCGCCCTGCACCCTCAGTGACCGAAGTGTGAAGTGTGCTGAGGAGCAATGGCGCACAGCTGCAGTGCTGTGCGCTACCTTGGTGAAGACAGGATGTCTTCTGCCGCCGATTTTTCCGGACCTCTTCTTGCTTCTGGCTCTGTAAGGGGGCCGGCGGCGCGGCTCTGGGACCGAGCTCCGAGGCTGGGCCTGTGTTCGGTCCCTGTGGAGCTAATGGTGTCCAGTAGCCTAAGAAGCCCAATCCACTCTGCACGCAGGTGAGTTCGCTTCTTCTCCCCTTAGTCCCTCGATGCAGTGAGCCTGTTGCCAGCAGGTCTCACTGAAAATAAAAAACCTAAAACTAAACTTTCACTAAGAAGCTCAGGAGAGCCCCTAGTGTGCACCCTTCTCGGCCGGGCACAAAAATCTAACTGAGGCTTGGAGGAGGGTCATAGGGGGAGGAGCCAGTGCACACCAGGTAGTCCTAAAGCTTTACTTTTGTGCCCAGTCTCCTGCGGAGCCGCTAATCCCCATGGTACTTACGGAGTTCCCAGCATCCACTAGGACGTCAGAGAAAAATTCCTAATGGATAAGGATATCCAGGGGTATGGTGCATAGTCATGCATTATAGTTACTATAAATAGGGATAAAATGCAACGGCTGACAGCAGCATCAGTCAGAAATTTTAGTAAAATCATCATGCATAGGAGACCACAAATAGGTTGAACTCGATGGACAATTGTCTTTTTTCAACCACAGATACTATGTTACTATGTTACTATGTAAATGGCAGAAAACATGTACATCATGAAAAATACTGGTAACAAATTATATGTATTATAGTAAAATAAAACTAAATAGAAAGCAATTCTTCACCGGTGGTTTTCGCCTCCAAACCACCAAACTTAAAATACAGGGCTTTGCAACGATGCGGTTTACGAATTGCCGCCACATGTATGTTGCCAATCAGAAACTGAGGACTCCCAATACACTTTAAATGAGGGAAAACATTATGTATTGACGGAGGAAAATAACCTTAATAATAATCCTATCGGGGGCAATATTATTTTCTTCACATATTTAATGCACAAATATTAAATTTGATTTATCATATGCATGCTCAATTTAACGATAATCACTTAATTGCAAAAACATCGGTATATCATCCATAATGTATACTTTTATAGGTATCCTAATGAGGTTTTAGCCAATTGCACATGTTTTAGAAGTTAAATAGACCTACTTCAGATGTGTCTATTAATTTTAGTGATTTTGGGTCGATTTTCAGTTGGTTTTCAAACTGATTGTTAGTAAATGAGAGATTTGTATAGAAGTCTATAAAAAAAAGTACCAATGGTCTATTTGATGGTCTTTTGTAGTCTAAAGTATATTTTCTGGTGATTTTAAGTTAATTTTGCCTTTAGTAAATACCTGATTTTCAAAGTCGACTGAAAATCTACTGTCAGCCACCAACTATTCATGTATTCCCAGTCAGGGATAATGGAGATGTATCAGGTTCATTTGAACTGCATCCCATTTATAGCAGAGGCAGTGCTTGATTGGCAGTGACAGAGCTACTCTGGGTGGATTTTAGGTCCAGTGGATGTTGGTGGTTCCCCCTGGTGGAGAGCTAATTGCATAGGACAAGATCTCTGCATTCATTTGCAATGACAGTCTGGATAGGCCAGAATGAGTTCACCTATATATGTTGTTGCGCTGACATAGAAATGTGTGCAGAAGGACCAGTCACAAGCTGTCAGCTATTTTCAGCCAAGGCTGTGAGGAAAATATGGTGCTCAGGCTAATAAAATGTAAATAGTAGTTGATAAGACAACTTTAATCTCAACGTTACCTTTTAGAATTTCTTTTAGGTGGAAAGTTTGAGGATTTTTAATACCTTACTACTAACAAGAGCACGATACCTTTGAAAAAGCTGGGAACCCCCCAGCGAAACACGTCAGGCCAGTGGCACCCCAAAACTTTTCTGTATTTCCACTTGGGCTTTTCTCCTCTTTGTGACCTGAACCAGGCCTTTTCGACAGTATGTACAGTAGAACATGGACAGTGAATTTCAAGGTCTTTTCTGATACAGCTAACACTGCTCCAGGGAACTCCTTCAATTACAGCATTGCCATCTGCTGGTTACAGGACCCCAGGTCCTAAATCAGGACCCTACCTAACCACAAGACCCATCACCCACAATTTTCTACTTGAATATACTTGCCAAGGTCTCAGTAAGGAACAGCACACATCTACTCTACCCAGTGGTGCAAGTGGGCGGGTACGGGTGGGTACGGCGTACCCGTAAGATTTTAGCCGTGGGTACGCCGTACCCACACCGACGGACCGCCGCTCCTCTTCCCTCCCTCCCTCCCTCTGCTGCTCCACGCCGCACCCGCCATCCCCGCCGCATCGCCGCTGATGTGAGGGAAGCAGAGCGCAGCCTGCGCCTCTCCTTCCCCTCAGTCTCCGGCGGGTGTCATAGTTTAATTCAGCGCCGATCCGTGAGCCAATCAGAGCTCGCACCGACAGACAGGACTGACAGGACTGCAGCGGGCAGCGGTGCGCAGGGAAGGGGGGGGGGCATGTATACCTGGCACTGGGGGATATCTGGCACTGGGTGGGGGGCATTTCTATCTGGCACTGGAGGATATCTGGCACTGGGGGGGCATGTATACCTGGCACTGGGGGATATCTGGCACTGGGGGGGCATATATACCTGGCACTGGGGGATTTCTGGCACTGGGGGATATCTGGCACAGGGGGGCATGTATACCTGGCACTGGGGGATATCTGGCACAGGGGGGCATATATACCTGGCACTGGGGGATATCTGGCACTGGGGGGGGCATGTATACCTGGCACTGGGGGATATCTGGCACTGGGGGCATATCTGGCACTGTAGGGGCATTTCTGTATCTGGCACGGGGGGCAATGTATATCTGACACAGTGGGGGCATTTGTGTATCTGGCACTGTGGGGCAATGTGTATCTGACACTGTGAGGCAATGTATATCTGGCACTCTGGGGGCATTTCTGTATCTGGCACTGTGGGGCAACGTGTATCTGGCACTGTGGGGCAATGTGTATCTGGCACTGTGGGGCAATGTGTATCTGGCACTGTGGGGCAATGTGTATCTGGCACTGCGGGGCAATGTATATCTGGCACTGTGGGGCAACGTGTATCTGGCACTATTGGGGTCATACGTGTATCTGCCCCTCCCCCCATATGTGTACCACGCCCCCATTTTCATTGGCCACGCCCATGTGGCATTTGGCCACACCCATTTTTTGCACACGCACGCACACAGTACCCGTAAGACATTTTTTCTACTTGCACCACTGACTCTACCACAATATTGTGGACGTGGAATCCATTTATTAGGGGTGACAATATACCATTCATTCATGCTCAATGCAATTTTACATACAGTATATCTCTTAATTGTTTGTAATTTTTAACATTATGTACACGAATTAATCTTTTGATACCTGATATACATCGTAACAGATGTCTTATATAATCATTTTTAGTATATATTTGAAATAAATAACATTGAATTAAATTTCACTTCATCTGGTAATTGTGTTCATTCCTCAAAGAAGTGCAGTGTTCTTTTCTTTTTGTGTTTTAGGAATATTAATGGAACGGACTAAGCCCTACTACCCACACAGCGGCTTGTTGATTTGAGCCCAACATAGCGCCCACCCTTTTTAAATACTTGCATATTTCTTTCTCTTGATGATTTTAAATGTTAAATGTTTGATACATAGGGGGAGGTTCAAATGTTTGAAAAGTCAGTTGGGAGTCTGTTTTTATCTATCTAATAGACAGGAAAAAACAGACACCAAACTGACTTTTCAAACATTTGAATTCCACCCATGATGTATTGTGTTGTTTTCATTCAAATTTAATATGTTGTGTAATAAATATAGGTTTGATGTATTCCTATGTCACCATGATAGAAACTTGGTTTAGGGCTTCTCTTATCAGGGTTAATTGCAACGACATCTTATGGGCAGATTCCTGTTTTAGTGGACCCAGGACAAAGTACTGGAATGGACACATTTAAGAAATAATGGATGTGGACTGGATGTCGGACTTTGATTTTTCTAAAGAAATATGAGTGAAATTTCCATCTATAAAACACTGGTTTATTTGGGTGTGATATTAAATGCAGACGGTTGGGATGCTGGCAGTCACATGACTGACCACGGCATCCCGACTTTTAGAATGCAAACAGGGGACGGGGTAATTAATTTACCCCTCCCCTGCCCCCTACCCTAACCCACCTGGTGTGGCGGCTAGAGCTAACATAGTGGGAGATGTCGACTACAGCTAATCGGAAGGGGTGGCAGCTAGGGCTAAGACTTGGGGAGGTTGCAGCTGTGGCTAACCACCGCCTGTAGTGTCTAACCCTAAACCCCCCAGGCCATAACCCTCACCTCAATACTCACCAACGGCATGCCGCCGGTTGGGTTCTGGCGCCGGAAATCGGTGCGGTGACGGGATTCCGGGGTGGCTCACCTGACCGCTGGTATCCAGTGCACTGGGATGTTAACTGCATCCTGTTTATTTTATGTGGAGAACAATAAACACTATTACTGTTTACCACCACCTTTTCATGGAATTTGGAGAGTAAGAAGACTCAATACTACCGACGACACCCATCTCTTACAGAGCAACCATCGGAGAACAGCGGTGAAATACTGTCCAATTCATTAGACATACCAAGGAAAGGTGAGAATAATACTTTATGCGTAATCTGTAAACCAATTTTTTTTAAACTATTTTATTTATTCTTCACTACCCACTCTAAAGACGATGGAGGAAACTTTGTCCCAGTTCTACATAGTAGAGTACTGGAATGTCAACCCCTTCCCCCCCCCCCCCTCCCCTTTTTTCATTCAAACAAGAATGACAGCTGTTCCAAAACATAAATTCTTCAGTATGAACTGATTTTACATAAATAGGTGTAGAAAGCCAAATAAAAAAGATACACACACAGATAAGATCAGAATTTCACAAACACTTGAATTCCTGCAAATTAGAGCAGTGTTACACCCATAGTTAGTATAGATAAGGAAGTAGTGTCACTACTACTGGTTTTATGATTTAAATGTCAATAATTAATTTAGATAAACCTTACAATATTCTGCAACAATGTTATGACATGTTCTATTATTAAAGTTTACACACATGAATCATAAACTACCCCAGGGCCATAACTGATCATAGTGCTGCAGGATAGGGGACACTGTTGGTGACACTTGTCACTTTTCTGTTTTAATTACTTTCATTTGTAGCTTCCTCCCTTTATGAAGCCCAGCATCTCCTGACCACTCCGTCTCCTTCCGTCGCTAGTACCTACTGTATACAACATTCTTGAATTTAAATTGAGAGCTCTTTGTTTGTCAGTCACACTGTCCTGTATTACATTTAAAAATGCTGACATACCGGGGTTCAAACTTATTGCCTGTGGCATTGCAGTCAGACACTTTATTCATTGAGCTATCTGCCCTTGCATAAAAAGCTAGAGAATTCTAACTATTTGAAGCTTACCTTGTACTTTGCGGAAAAATGATCAGCATTGCAGCTGTGCAGATCAATGTAGTGTGTGGCTGCACAACTGTGGTGCAAAAAAATACGTTTAGATTTATCTATGCAAATAAACTGATACATAATGAATAATGGGGGTCATTCCGAGTTGATCGCTAGATAAAAATGTTCGATGCGCAGCGATGATGCAAAAAAACGGCACTTCTGCGCATGCGTATGTGGCGCAATGGCAATGCGCGACGTACTTTCACAATGGCCGATGTAGTTTCACACAAGGTCTAGCGAAGCTTTTCTGTCGCACTGCTGGCTGCAGAGAGATTGACATGAAGTGGGCGTTTCTGGGTGTCAACTGACCATTTTCAGGGAGTGTTTGAAAAAACGCAGGCGTGCCAGGAAAAACGCAGGGCGTGTTCGGGACGTCAAAACAGGAACTGAATAGTCTGAAGTGATCTCAAGCGCTGAGTAGGTCTGAAGCTACTCTGAAGCTGCACAATATTTTTTTTAGCCGCTCCGCGATCCTTTCGTTCGCACTTCTGCTAAGCTAAAATACACTCCCAGAGGGTGGCGGCTTAGCGTTTGCACGGCTGCTAAAAACTGCTAGCGAGCGATCAACTCGGAATGACCGCCAATGTGTAGTTTACCTGTGATTTGATGTCATAAACTTACAGTGTACTGTGTCTTTTTAAATGGCAAGGAAGTTAATACCAAAGGTAATCAGAATTTAACATGAACAAGTATTTCAATGTGTGCTGGCAGCATAGCTTTCTTTATTGGGAGAGATAAGAAAAACAAGACAAACCTGAAATTACAAGAAATAACATTTCAATATGCAACAAAAAATGAGCAGTGGCTTGTAATTAAAACAGGATATCTTATAGGTTTACTTTAGACTAATGACCTAATTCATGATTGTATGTGCTTGCCTACACAGCTGTGAAATTTTAGGCTTTGGAATTGCTAATCATTGCATGTAAGCTGCCGCTCAGAAAAGGAGATACAGTAGATGGCCACCGAAGCCAAAGCAGAGTCATTCACAACTATGTACACATACGCACAGGGACAAGTCCAGAGTAAAATGACGCAGGGGGGGCTGGTAAAGTGATTGTGGCCTCCCAAGAGCATGGCCCTGCAACAAGGGGCGTGGCCTCAAAGGGAGTATCATATTCATATGACGGGCAGAGGGTGGTGCCTTAGAGAGGTAGAGGGTGATGGGGAGGTATTGACGCAGGGAAGAGACAGAGCGGTATATTTACTAAAGTGCTGGTTTTTAGAAGTGGAGATGTTGCTCATAGCAACCAATCAAGTTAGGTCTATTATCTTCTAGAAGATGCTGGATAAATGATAATTAGAATCTGATTTTTGCAATGGAGAAAAAAAAGAGGGTAACAGAAAAAGTAATGGGGAGAGAAAGTGGGGTGGTGACAGGGAGAAGCAGAGGGAGATGGTGATGACTTGGAGAGGTATAGGGTGACAGGAGAGAGAGGATAATGTATAGTGATGTAGTGGGGAGGCAGAGGGTGAGGCAGTTGGTGACAGGGAGAGAAAGTGGGAGACGGAGAGGCAGTGAGTGACAGATAAAGTAATCTTCAACTGCATCAACTCCAGCAGTCTTCTGCCACCTGATACTTATTCCAGTGTCATCTGCTGATGTAACTATGGGGGTCATTCCGAGTTGTTCGCTCGCAAGCTGCTTTTAGCAGCTTTGCACACGCTAAGCCGCCGCCTACTGGGAGTGAATCTTAGCTTATCAAAATTGCGAATGAAAGATTAGCAAAATTGCGAATAGACACTTCTTAGCAGTTTCTGAGTAGCTCCAAACTTACTCGCATCTGCGATCAGTTCAGTGCTTGTCGTTCCTGGTTTGACGTCACAAACACACCCAGCGTTCGCCCAGACACTCCTCCGTTTCTCCAGCCACTCCCGCGTTTTTCCCAGAAACGGTAGCGTTTTTTCACACACTCCCATAAAACGGCCAGTTTCCGCACAGAAACACCCACTTCCTGTCAATCACATTACGATCACCAGAACGAAGAAAAAACCTTGTAATGCCGTGAGTAAAATACCTAACTGCATAGCAAATTTACTTGGCGCAGTCGTAGTGCGGACATTGCGCATGCGCAGTAGCGACTAATCGCTCCGTTGCGAGAAAAAAATAACGAGCGAACAACTCGGAATGACCCCCTATGTTTATTTACCCTGTACTTGTCCTATACTGTCATCAACTGTAAATTGCTGTTTTCCTGTTTGATTATTCATGTACTCTAATTGGGCGCTGCGGAACCCTTGTGGCGCCATATAAATAAAGGATAATAATAATAATAATAAGATTTTACTTACCGATAAATCTATTTCTCGTAGTCCGTAGTGGATGCTGGGGACTCCGTCAGGACCACGGGGATTAGCGGCTCCGCAGGAGACAGGGCACAAAACTAAAGCTTTAGGATCAGGTGGTGTGTACTGGCTCCTCCCCCTATGACCCTCCTCCAAGCCTCAGTTAGGATACTGTGCCCGGACGAGCGTACACAATAAGGAAGGATATTGAATCCCGGGTAAGACTCATACCAGCCACATCAATCACACCGTATAACTTGTGATCTAAACCCAGTTAACAGTATGACAAACGTAGGAGCCTCTGAACAGACGGCTCACAACAATAACAACCCGATTTTTTTTGTAACAATAACTATGTACAAGTATTGCAGACAATCCGCACTTGGGATGGGCGCCCAGCATCCACTACGGACTACGAGAAATAGATTTATCGGTAAGTAAAATCTTATTTTCTCTGACGTCCTAAGTGGATGCTGGGGACTCCGTCAGGACCATGGGGATTATACCAAAGCTCCCAAACGGGCGGGAGAGTGCGGATGACTCTGCAGCACCGAGTGAGAGAACTCCAGGTCCTCCTCAGCCAGGGTGTGCCCCTGACCAAGTAGCAGCTCGGCAAAGTTGTAAAGCCGAGACCCTCGGGCAGTCGCCCAAGGTGAGCCCACCTTCCTTGTGGAATGGGCATTTATATATTTTGGCTGTGGCAGTCCTGCCACAGAATGTGCAAGCTGAATTGTACTACACATTCAACTAGCAATCGTCTGCTTAGAAGCAAGAGCACCCAGTTTTTTGGGTGCATACAGGATAACAGCAAGTCAGTTTTCCTGACTCCAGCCGTCCTGGAAATATATATTTTCAGGGCCCTGACAACATCTAGCAACTTGGAGTCCTCCAAGTCTCTAGTAGCCGCAGGTACCACAATAAGCTGGTTCAGATGAAACGCTGACACCACCTTAGGGAGAAACTGGGGACGAGTCCGCAGCTCTGCCCTGTCCGAATGGACAATCAGATATGGGCTTTTGTGAGACAAAGCCGCCAATTCTGACACTCGCCTGGCCGAGGCCAGGGCCAACATCATGGTCACTTTCCATGTGAGATATTTCAAATCCACAGATTTGAGCGGTTTAAACCAACGTGATTTGAGGAATCCCAGGACTACGTTGAGATCCCACAGTGCCACTGGAGGCACAAAAGGGGGTTGTATATGCAGTACTCCCTTGTCAAATTTCTGGACTTCAGGAACTGAAGCCAATTCTTTCTGGAAGAAAATCGACAGGGCCGAAATTTGAACCTTAATGGACCCCAATTTGAGGCCCATAGACACTCCTGTTTGCAGGAAATGCAGGAATCGACCGAGTTGAAATTTCTTCGTGGGGCCTTCCTGGCCTCACACCACGCAACATATTTTCGCCACATGTGGTGATAATGTTGTGCGGTCACCTCCTTCCTGGCTTTGACCAGGGTAGGAATGACCTCTTCCGGAATGCCTTTTTTCCCTTAGGATCCGGCGTTCAACCGCCATGCCGTCAAACGCACCCGCGGTAAGTCTTGGAACAGACATGGTACTTGCTGAAGCAAGTCCCTTCTTATCGGCAGAGGCCCTGAGTCCTCTGTGAGCATCTCATGAAGTTCCGGGTACCAAGTCCTTCTTGGCCCATCCGGAGCCACGAGTATAGTTCTTACTCCTCTACGTCTTATAATTCTCAGTACCTTTGGTATGAGAAGCAGAGGAGGGAACACATACACCGACTGGTACACCCATGGTGTTACCAGAACGTCCACAGCTATTTCCTGAGGGTCTCTTGACCTGGCGCAATACCTGTCCAGTTTTTTGTTCAGGCGGGACGCCATCATGTCCACCTTTGGTCTTTCCCAACGGTGCACAATCATGTGGAAACAACTTCTCGATGAAGTCCCCACTCTCCCGGGTGGAGGTCGTGCTGAGGAAGTCTGCTTCCCAGTTGTCCACTCCCGGAATGAAAACTGCTGACAGTGCTATCACATGATTTTCCGCCCAGCGAAGAATCCTTGCAGTTTCTTCCTCCTGCTTCTTGTGCCGCCCTGTCTGTTTACGTGGGCGACTGCCGTGATGTTGTCCCACTGGATCAATACCGGCTGACCTTGAAGCAGAGGTCTTGCTAAGCTTAGAGCATTGTAAATTGCTCTTAGCTCCAGTATATTTATGCGGAGAGAAGTCCCCAGACTTGATCACACTCCCTGGAAATTTTTTTTTTTTTCCCCTGTGTGACTGCTCCCCAGCCTTTCAAGCTGGAATCCGTGGTCACCAGGACCCAGTCCTGAATGCATAACTGTGGCACTTTAGTAGATGAGCACTCTGCAGCCACCACAGAAGAGACACCCTTGTCCTTGGAGACAGGGTTATCCGCTGATGCATCTGAAGATGCGATCCGGACCATTTGTCCAGCAGATCCCACTGAAAAGTTCTTGCGTGAAATCTGCCGAAGGGAATCGCTTCGTAAGAAGCCACCATTTTTCCCAGGACCCTTGTGCAGTGCCAGATTAAGGTCCAAATGGGCCTGGAGCTGAAATGTATGAAAGGCCTATTGTGTGCTTTGGCAGGAGGTATGACAAGTGCTGCGATGAGGGTGGTATAAATAGGGGGTGTGGCCTTTGCTATGGGTGTGGCTATCTCCATGGAGGTTGTAGCTAGTGCCTACTGTTAACCATTTAATAGAGGAGCAGAGCGACAGACCCATACACACACATACAGTGGTTGTCGAAGTGGGAATTTTAAAGTGGGGGTATGGCAAATGAAACAGGATTACTGTTGCACGCGCCTAAAAAGGGGGCATGGCCACTGAAAAGGAGTGTGTCATTCAAAGTACATGCATTAATGTGCCCCCTCTTTTCCTAGTCTGTACAGCTACCCATTAACGTGCCCCCCTCCCTTCATAGTCTCTCTATGCATCATTGTGCCCCCCTCCTAGTCTGTATGTGTAGTGAGCCCCCCTACCCTCATAGTCTGTATATGCGTCAGTGTGCCAACCTCCCCTCCTAGTCTATATTGTGTCAGTGTGCCCCCCTCCCCTCCTAGTCTATATTGCGCCAGTGTGCCCCCCTCCCTCCTAGTCTATATTGCGCCAGTGTGCCCCCACCCCTCCTACTCTGTATATGTGTCAGGGTGCCCCCCTACCCTCCTAGTTTGTATATGCATCAGTGTGCCCCCCTTCCCTCCTAGTCTGTATGTGTATTTCTATGCCCCCCTCTCCCATAGTCTGTATATGCTGTAGTCAGGGCTGGTTCTATACCTTGTGCCCAGGGTGAACATTTCCTTTGGTGATTCCTCCTCTCCCCATTGAAAACAGGGACACTGCGCACGCATGTAAAAAAAAATAGGGGTGTGGCCACATAATAGTACAAATTCACATTACACCGCACAGTTGTACCACATATACATGCCAGGAAGAGCCCCTTATATATATTGCGCCAGCCAGAACCCCTTATACACATTGTGCCAGGCAGAGCCCCTTATACACGTTGCGCCAGGTAGCCCCTTATACACGTTGCGCCAGGTAGCCCCTTATACACGATGCACCAGGTAGCCCACTTGTACATGATGCACCAGGTAGCCCACTTGTACATGATGCACCAGGTAGCCCACTTGTACATGATGCACCAGGTAGCCCACTTGTACATGATGCACCAGGTAGCCCCTGGAATGCAGCATAGTACTGTTAGAAGAGGTTCGATGTGACAAATATGGACCAGGGTTATACATTAACAACTGATATCTATACACAGAGCACAGATTATTATTACCATTACATGTATAGCGCCAGCGCTGTACACAGAACTTTATTTGTGGATGCATGGTATAGGAGCAGACTCCATCCCATTACTACATCAGCAGACATATGCGATTCCAAAAGCACATAAAGAAACGGACACACCAGTGACAGAACTAGTAAGTGGTGGGCCCTTGTGCAACAATATGTTTTGGGGCACACCCACCCCACATTAAAAAAAAAAATGATATTCTATATAATTTGCAGCAACCCCTTCACTGCTGTTACAGTAAGGTGTGCATGCAGCGACAACATTAATTAGGACATATTTCTCTGGCTGCTCCCAATCACCCACAAACATACTTCTACTCACCAATTCTCTCACTAAGGGGGTCATTCCGAGTTGATCGCTAGCTGCCGTTGTTCGCAGCGCAGCGATCAGGCTAAAAATCTGCATTTCTGCGCATGCATATGCACCGCAATGCGCACGCGCGACGTACGGGTACAAAGTCCTTTGTGGTTTTGCACAGGTTCTAGCGAAGCTTTCAGTCGCACGGCACAACACAAGAAGATTGACAGGAAGGGGGCGTTTCTGGGTGTCAACTGACCGTTTTCTGGGAGTGTTTGGAAAAACGCAGGCGTGGCTGGGTGAACGCTGGGCGGGTGTGTGACGTCAAAAGCCAACCCTCCAACGTTAGAATCAACGCACACGAAGAGTAAGTTCAGGGCTGGTCTTGTGCACAAAATGTTTTTGCAGGCGCTCTGCTGAACAGGTGTTCGCACTTCTGCAAAGCGAAAATACACTCCCCGGTGGGCGGCGACAATGCGTTTGCATGGCTGCTAAAAACTGCTAGCGAGCGATCAACTCGGAATGACCCCCTAAGGGTGGGATGTACTACAGATGAAAATGCAGCCAAAACTTAGAAAATCATATTTTCTGAGTTTTGTCCGCATTTCTCTTTGAAATTCCCTCTGATCCAATTGGATCCTTCCCAGCACCCCCGATGGCCGCAACTTGACTCTCTGCATGCGCAAAGGACAGCTCTTATTGAAAGAGCTGTGCTTTGTGATTTTCTAGGTACATACCAACATTATCAATGCCGGTATGTACCTGATAAGAGGTGGGATGTACTCTACCACATCGCGGATGCCCTAGGACTGCACAGAGGCTCCTCTACAACAATGGCTGGTAACCGCCACATACAAAAAGAACAGCTATGGCCACACATTTGCCCTCACATCGATGGCAGGAACATGGAGGGAAGGAGACACACGGGGTGCAGGACAGGGGAGGAAATATGAGCACCAGGGTAGATTGAAAAAAGACAGGAGGAAGACATTGAAGGAAGATGGTGAGACGGTAGGAACAGCAGGAAGAACAGAGGAGATGGGAGTAATAGGCCCTACACACTCGTCAATGTGCCGCCGAGCTGCCCGACCGCCGATATGGCCGACGGGCGACCCGGCGGCGGGGGGGCAGTGACGGGGGGAGTGAAGTTTCTTCACTCCCCCCGTCACCCGGCTCCGTAGACTTGCAGGCAAATATGGACGATCTCGTCCATATTGGCCTGCATGCACAGCCGACATGGCACCAGTGATGAACGAGCGCGGGGCCGCGCATTGTTCATCGCTGGTGCCTCCACACTGCACGATATGAACGTTATCTCGTTCATTAATGAACGAGATCGTTCATATCGTGCAGTGATGTCGGCCAGTGTGTAGGGCCCTTACGACAAGAAGAACAAGGGAAAATGGGAGGCTCCTAAACAGCGTGGGCTGGTAATTGTCACATAAAAAAAAGCTGTGTTTGTTTAGCTCAGATGAACAGGGAGAGCCAGCAGGAACAGGAGGAGACGAGAGGAATTTGAGAATCACAGGGGAATAACGGGCGAATAACGGGGGCAGACAAGAGGAACACAGGGGGAATAACGGGGGAGACAAGAGGAACACTGGGGGAATAATGGGGGCAGACAAGAGAACCGAGGGGGAAATAACGGGGGGAGACAAGAGGAACACAGGGGGAATAACAGGGGGTGATAAGAGGAACACAGGGGGAATAACAGGGGGTGATAAGAGGAACACAGGGGGAATAACAGGGGGTGATAAGAGGAACACAGGGGGAATAACAGGGGGTGATAAGAGGAACACGGGGAATAACAGGGGGTGATAAGAGGAACACAGGGGGAATAACGGGGGGAGACAAGAGGAACACAGGGAATAACGGGGGGTGATAAGAGGAACACAGGGGGAATAACGGTGGGTGATAAGAGGAACACAGGGGGAATAACAGGGGGTGATAAGAGGAACACAGGGAATAACAGGGGGTGATAAGAGGAACACTGGGGGAATAACAGGGGGTGATAAGAGGAACACAGGGAATAACGGGGGGTGATAAGAGGAACACTGGGGGAATAACGGGGGGTGATAAGAGGAACACTGGGGGAATAACGGGGGGTGATAAGAGGAACACAGGGGGAATAACGGGGGGTGATAAGAGGAACACAGGGGGAATAACGGGGGGTGATAAGAGGAACACGGGGAATAACAGGGAGACAAGAGCAGCACAGCGGGAGATTGGAGGAAAGAGAAAGAAAACAGGATAAAGTAGATACTTATACAAAATAACACAAGTGACAGAATAACAGTTGTGTAATATGTAACAATAATATAAGATTTACACACACAATGTACATGATGTGGAACTATGTTATTACAGTACCACATTAGGCAGGATGTAAAAGCGAGGAGCTCCAGCAAGTGGCTGAGCACTGGCGCTGCTCTTGTGACCAGTCCCCATCCTTTCTGCGGCCCCATCTCAGGCCAGTCCACCAGGAAATACAGTCAATCTTCTCCTTTATAAAAAAAAAAAAAAACCCGGCCAGCGCGGTGTGCAGTGACGGAGGCGGGCGGCGGCCAGCGCGGTGTACAGTGACGGAGGTGGGAGGGCCTGGGGTGGAGGCCAGCGTGGTGTGCTGTGCGGAAGGTGTCCGATGGGGGATTGTGCCAGCCAGTGCGGTATGCGGTGCGGGCAACTGGGGGGGCGGCGGCCAGCGCGGTGTGTAGTTACGGAGACGGGCAGGGGGTGGCGGCCAGTGAGGTGTGTGATGTGGAAGGTAGCCAATGGGGGGTTGTGCCGGCAACCGCGGTGTGTGTTGTGGATAACTGGTGTGAATGCGGAGGTGGCGCGGCTTCATCAGCAGCACCAAAGTCTAGGGGGGAGGAGCTGAGAGAAGAAGAGATCGCGGCTCCTCCTCCACAGTGACCAGGCAGGAAGTGCAATAATCTGTTGGAAGGAGACGCTCAAGTGGAGAGCGGCCCCTCCTTCTGCCCCAGCCGGGATTTACACACTGGGGGCCGGGGCACTGTCTGGCAGCACTGTGGCAGCATACAATGAGTCACAGTGACTCATTGTAATGCCGGCGATTATGGCCCTCTTAACCTCAGCAGGCTGTGGGCCTATTTTCAATGGGAGGCCTGGAGCTGCAGCTCCATCCGCCCCATTGTTAATCCGGCCCTGCCCTTGTGCAATGATGCACTGACACTTTTCCTGGTTTTTGGAGGTTCCTGACTAGCTCGGATAACTCCCTGGCTTTCTTCTCCGGGAGAAACACCTTTTTCTGGACTGTGTCCAGAATCATCCCTAGGGACAGCCGACGTGTCGTCGGAGACAGCTGTGATTTTGGAATATTGAGAATCCACCCGTGCTGTCGTAGAACTACTTGAGATAGTGCTACTCAGACCTCCAACTGTTCTCTGGACCTTGCCCTTATCAGGAGATCGTCCAAGTAAGGGATAATTAAGACGCCTTTTCTTTGAAGAAGAATCATCATTTCGGCCATTACCTTGGTAAAGACCCGGGGTGCCGTGGACAAACCAAACGGCAGCGTCTGAAACTGACAGTGACAGTTTTGTACCACGAACCTGAGGTACCCTTTGTGAGAAGGGCAAATTTGGACATGGAGGTAAGCATCCTTGATGTCCAGGGACACCATATAGTCCCCTTCTTCCTGGTTCGCTATCACTGCTCTGAGTGACTCCATTTAGAATAGGTCTCACCGAGCCGTCTGGCTTCAGTACCACAATATAGTGTGGAATAATACCCCTTTACTTGTTGTAGGAGGGGTACTTTGATTATCACCTGCTGGGAATACAGCTTGTGAATTGTTTCCAATACTGCCTCCCTGTCGGAGGTAGACGTTGGTAAAGCAAACTTCAGGAACCTGCGAGGGGGAGACGTCTCGAATTTCCAATCTGTACCCCTGGGATACTACTTGTAGGATCCAGGGGTCCACTTGCGAGTGAGCCCACTGCGTGCTGAAACTCTTGAGACGACCCCCCACCGCACCTGTTTGTACGGCCCCAGCGTCATGCTGAGGACTTGGCAGAAGCGGTGGAAGGCTTCTGTTCCTGGGAATGGGCTGCCTGCTGCAGTCTTCTTCCCTTACCTCTATCCCTGGGCAGATATTATGGGGACGAAAGGACTGAGGCTGAAAAGACTATGTCTTTTTCTGCTGAGATGTGACTTGGGGTAAAAAAGGTGGATTTTCTAGCTGTTGCCGTGGCCACCAGGTCCGATGGACCGACCTCTGGCAGATATGGACATCGCACTTACTCTTGATGCCAGAGTTTCGCATATATAGAAATGCATCTTTTAAATGCTCTATAGTCAATAAAATACTGTCCCTGTCAAGGGTATCAATATTTCCAGTCAGGGAATCCGACCAAGCCACCCCAGCGCTGCCCATCCAGGCTGAGGCGATCGCTGGTCGCAGTATAACACCAGTATGTGTGTATATACTTTTTAGGATATTTTCCAACCTCCTATCAGTTGGCTCCTTGAGGGCGTCCGTATCTGGAGACGGTAACGCCACTTGTTTTTATAAGCGTGTGAGCGCCTTATCCACCCTAAGGTGTGTTTCCCAACGCGCCATAACTTCTGGCGGGAAAGGGTATACCGCCAATAATTTTCTATCGGGGGAAACCCACGCATCATCACACACTTCATTTAATTTATCTGATTCAGGAAAAACCACATGTAGTTTTTTCACACTCCACATAATACCCTTTTTTGTGGTACTTGTAGTATCAGAAATATGTAACATCTCCTTCATTGCCCTTAACAAGTAACGTGTGGCCCTAAAGGAAAATACGTTTGTTTCTTCACCGTCGACACTGGAGTCAGTGTCCGTGTCTGTGTCGACCGACTGAGGTAAAAGGACGTTTTAACGCCCCTGACGGTGTTTTAGACGCCTGGACAGGTACTAATTGGTTTGCCGGCCGTCTCATGTCGTCAACCGACCTTGCAGCGTGTTGACATTATCACGTAATTCCTTAAATAAGCCATCCATTCCGGTGTCGACTCCCTAGAGAGTGACATCACCATTACCGGCAATTGCTCCGCCTCCTCACCAACATCGTCCTCATACATGTCGACACACAAGTACCGACACACAGCACACACACAGGGAATGCTCTGATAGAGGACAGGACCCCACTAGCCCTTTGGGGAGACAGAGGGAGAGTTTGCCAGCACACACCAAAAACGCTATATTATACAGGGACAACCTTTATATAAGTGTTTTTCCCTTATAGCATTTTAATATATATATACATATCGCCAAATAAGTGCCCCCCCTCTCTGTTTTAACCCTGTTTCTGTAGTGCAGTGCAGGGGAGAGCCTGGGAGCCTTCCCACCAGCCTTTCTGTGAGGGAAAATGGCGCTGTGTGCTGAGGAGAATAGGCCCCGCCCCCTTTTTGGCGGGCTTCTTCTCCCGTTTTTCTGAGACCTGGCAGGGGTTAAATACATCCATATAGCCTCCAGGGGCTATATGTGATGTATTTTTAGCCAGAATAAGGTATTATACATTGCTGCCCAGGGCGCCCCCAGCAACGCCCTGCACCCTCAGTGACCGTTGGTGTGAAGTGTGTGACAACAATGGCGCACAGCTGCAGTGCTGTGCGCTACCTTCATGAAGACTGAAAAGCCTTCTGCCGCCTGTTTCTGGACCTTCAATCTTCAGCATCTGCAAGGGGGGTCGGCGGCGCGGCTCCGGGACGAACCCCAGCGTGAGACCTGTGTTCCGACTCCCTCTGGAACTAATGGTGTCCAGTAGCCTAAGAAGCCAATCCATCCTGCACGCAGGTGAGTTGAACTTCTCTCCCCTAAGTCCCTCGATGCAGTGAGCCTGTTGCCAGCAGGACTCACTGAAAATAAGAAACCTAAAAACTTTTTCTAAGCAGCTCCTTAAGAGAGCCACCTAGATTGCACCCTGCTCGGCCGGGCACAAAAACCTAACTGAGGCTTGGAGGAGGGTCATAGGGGGAGGAGCCAGTACACACCACCTGATCCTAAAGCTTTAGTTTTGTGCCCTGTCTCCTGCGGAGCCGCTAATCCCCATGGTCCTGACGGAGTCCCCAGCATCCACTTAGGACGTCAGAGAAAATAATAATAATAAAGGCAGACAGTGACAGGATAAGGTGACAGTGAGGCAATGGCTGTTGGTAAAGGCAGTGGGGGACAGGGAGAGGCAGGGGTGACAGGGGAGGCAGTGTATGACAGCTGTGAGGTGGTTGCAGGCAGACTGGCTGGCTCAGTCTGAGAGAAGGACATAAGCACAGGAACTAAAGGCAGGGGCAGGGCGGCTCCTGCTATCCGCCCTGCCAAGATCCTGATGTCATCTGGGCAGCACCGCCTCCCCCTCAGCACCCAGCCAGTCCTAGCCACACAGGAGGCAAAGAGGAAGAGACAGGGAGAGATGAGGAGAGGCCTCCCTACTCTTTCTGCACCTATTCCTCTGGCCAGACCACGTCCTTGTTACAGACCCATGGTGCGACGGCATACTAATGATGAGTCAGTCTGAGTAATTTTCCCCACTGCAATGCACCAGCTGCACAGCTGCTACTTCAGCTGCCGGCCCAGGGGAGGGCTGACTAACAGTCAGCAGCCATTGCTTAAATAACAAAAAAAAATCACCAAAACGGCATGGTGCCCCACCCTTGAATCTGCCTATGCATATGCAATCTGTATGCAATAATGAGGAACATCAACTCCTAGGGTAGACCTATGGTTACACAGAGTAGCCACGGCAGTAGCAATGTTTTTGTACGTACATGATCGCAGTTGACAGCACACAGTATGTACACCCCAAACACAGCCATGACACACCTGCATTGTTCTGCCACTCCCGATTATCTTCGCCAAATGGTCCCTTCCTGTTATTCATGCTGCAAGTGGTGCATGCATGGTACGATCATAGCACATGCGCAGTCTGTCGATAATCGCCTCATTTCATAAACATCAGCATTGAGTACAAACATGAATTAGGTCCTAGGTGCTATACAGTTTAGAGATTGATCAGGTGAAAATCACAACCCAACTTGCCCTTCATGTTATCTGTAATACTGGGCATACATTATACAATTATCTGTGCGATCCGCCTGATATTGGCAGATTGTCCAGCATGTCACTCTGATGTGATATTATTTGGAGTTTCGAGTCGACCACATTGGGCAATGTATGTGCTGCCGTGGCCAGCAGACATTTTCTCTAGTTCCTTCTCATGGGAGGAATGGGAAAATGTTTCCTCCCCTGTGAAGGAACACTGATATTGTGGCCATGTACTGTATGCTGTGAGATACAATGCATCCGGAAAGTATTCACAGCGCTTCTCTTTTTCAACATTTTATGTTACAGCCTTATTCCAGAATGGAATAAATTCATTTTTGTCTTCAAAATTCTACACACAATACCCCATAATGACAACATGCAAAAAAAATTTTTTGAGATTTTTGCAAATAAATAAAAAACTAAGAAATCACATGTACATAAGTATTCACAGCCTTTGCCATGGAGCTCAAAATAGAGCTCAGGTGCATCCTGTTTCCACTTATCATCCTTGAGATATTCCTACAGCTTAATTGGAGTCCACCTGTGGTAAATTCAGTTGATTGGACATGATTTGGAAAGGCACACACCTGTTTATAAGTCCCACACTTGACAGTGCATGTCTGAGCACAAACCAAACATGAAGTCAAAGGAATTGTCTGTAGACCTCCAAGATAGGATTGTCTCGAGCCACATATCTGGGAAAGGGTACAGAAAAATATCTGCTGCTTTGAAGGTCCCAATGAGCAAAGTAGCCTCCATCATCCGTAAATGGAAGAAGTTCGGAACCACCAGGACTCTTCCTAAAGCTGACCGGCCGTCTAAACTGAGCAATTGGGGGAGAAGGGCCCTAGTCAGGGAGGTGACCAAGAACCCGATAGTCACTCTGTCAGAGCTACACCATTCCTCTGTGGAGAGAGGAGAACCTTCCGGAAGGACAACCATCTCTGCAGCAATCTACCAATCAGGCCTGTATGGTAGAGTGGCCAGACGGAAGCCACTCCTTAGTAAAAAGCATATGGCAGCCCGTCTGGAGTTTGCCAAAATGCACCTGCAGGACTCTCAGACCATGAAAAACAAAATTCTCTGGTCTATTGAGACAAAGATTGAAATATTTGGCGTGAATGCCAGGTGACATGTTTGGAGGAAACCAGACACCGCTCATCACCAGGCCAATACCATCCCAACAGTGAAGCATGGTGGTGGCAGCATCACGCTCTGGGGATGTTTTTCAGCGGCAGGAACTGGAAGACTAGTGAGGATAGAGGAAAATATGAAAGCAGCAATGTACAGAAACATCCTGGATGAAAACCTGCTCCAGATTGCTCTTGACCTCAGACTGGGGCGACGGTTCATCTTTCAGAAGGGCAACGACCCTAAGCACACAGCGAAGATATCAAAGGCTTGGCTTCAGGACAACTCTGTGAATGTTCTTGAGTGGCCCAGCCAGAGCCCAGACTTGAATCCGATTTAACATCTCTGGAGAGATCTGAAAATGGCTTTGCACCAACACTTCCCATACAACCTGGCAGTGGCGGATTTAGGGGGGGGGGCACCAAGGCACGTGCCCCCCCTGTCGTTTTTAATAGATTTTTTGTATTGACCGCGCCGCTGTCCACCTCCTCCCCTGTCACCTGCTGCTGCTACTCTGCTCACGTGTGTCAGTGCAGAGAAGCCGAGCAGGAGGAGGAACTTCACAGATCCAGCCCGCTGCCACTGAGGGACAGCGCACCGCCGCCGCTGGGGATCTCTACTACCGATCTGCGGCGTGGTACTGTGCTCCCCATTGACACCATGCCGTGTACGCTGTGCAGTGAAAGTGTAGTTCTCACACTCTCACTCTTAGCCGCCGGCGCCGATCCTCCCCTGCCTAATAACTAAAGGGAACCTGGCGCCCACACGTAATGTGACAACATCACGCCATCTGCAGCAGCTGTCTTTTCCTGTACCCTTAGGAACTGTACCCGCCGTGTGCTGTCGGCTCCTTCCAGTCCTCGGGTACCAACCAGTGGGGCAAACCTGCTGTAAGGTATTTGCTACAAAGTAATCAGTGCCTTGACTACAATATAATACTACAAGTGCGTGGACTGTAATATAATGCTACAAGTGCCTGTAATATAATGGTACAACGCACTTTGTTATAGTCCATGCACTTATAGAATTATATTATATCCCATGCATTGTAGCATTATATTACAGGCACTTGTAGCATTATATTACAGTCCACGCACTTGTAGTATTATAGTAAATGTGATGCCAGGAGGGGGGGATGGGCATGCAATATTGTCAGGGAATGCTTCATTATTTAGATTATTTTGAATAAGAAAGTATGTTTTTTTTTAGATTAGTATGTACAGTAACATCATGTGTATATAATATATATATATTTTTCTTTCTTGAAACAAATGTTTTGTCCCTGTATCTCCATCTCAGCCCCCTCACCCTCCCTGTATCTCCCCCTAAATGTCCCTGTCCTCATCATGTAACTCCCCCCTTAGCGCCCTTACTCTCACCCTCATTGTATCTCCCCCTCAGCACTCCTACCCTCACCCTCGCTGTATCTCCCCTTCAGCGCCTTTACCCTCACCCTCCCTGTAACTCCCCCTCAGAGCACTCACCCTCTCTGTAACTACCCTCAGTGCCCTTACCCTCCCCGTATCTCCCCCTCAATGCCCTTACCCTCACCCTCCTTGTAATTCCCCCTCAGCACCCTCACCCTCCCTGTATCTCCCCCTCAGCACTCTCACCCTCCCTGTAACTCCCCCTCATCATCCCTGCCCTCACCTATATATATATAAACAACTGAAACAGAAACTTCAATTGGCAGTGGATGCAGGACAGATTTCTAGTGAACTTATGCAGGCATTAATCATGGATAGTCCTACTGTGCCAGTCCTGTATTCACTGCCAAAGATTCACAAAAGTCTAGTTAATCCCCCTGGCCGACCGATTATCTCGGCCCGGGGTGGTCTATTTCAGAGATTATCAGTCTATTTGGATGCTATGTTACAACCCTGTATTGTTAATCATCCTCGTCATTTGCTTGATACTACAATGTTCCTCAACAAATTAAATGCTTTAGGAACTATTGATATGGGGAGTTTGCTTTGCAGCATTGATATTACCAGCCTTTACACGATTATTCCCAATGATCAAGGTTTATGTGCGGTTAGGAAACTCATTACTAACAATGATTTATATAAGGGACCTGATGTGTCACTGTTTATTGATCTTTTGGAAATGGTGTTGATATGTAATTATTTTCTTTTTGATGGAAAATTCTATCTCCAGACATCAGGGTGTGCGATGGGGTCTTCAGTGGCCCCATCGTATGCGAATGCTTATATGTATATGGTGGAGGATGATATATTCTTCAACAATGATTTATTTTTAACGTGTACCTCATTTTATGTGAGGTACATAGATGATGTGTTTTTGGTTTGGTCTGGCAGCCATGAGTCATTGTCTGCGATGATTGAAGAACACAATAGTCTATGCCATCCTGTTAAATTCACATATAATGCCAGTACTGAAACTGTTAACTATCTTGATGTTAAGATTTCAGTGAATCAAGGAATTATCAGTACTGAAATCTTCTATAAACCGACCGATAGAAACACCATACTCCACGCACAGAGTTTTCATCCAAGATCCCTTAAGTTTGGTTTACCCTATTCACAATTTTTACGTGCTATTAGAATCTGCAGCAATGTTGATGATGCTAGAGGTCATATTGATAACATGATACATAAATTTAATGATAGAGGGTATGATCTGAAATTACTTTTGAAAGCAAAGGATAGAGCCTTAAAATCAAGCCGTGAACAATTACTTAAACCCAATAATAAGAAAATTAAAGCTAATCGGTTGCCCTGGGTGAATCACTATAATACTGCTAGTGCTGAGATTGCTGGTGTAACAAGAAATTTATGGCCTATTCTGTCCACAGATTATGATCTTAATTTAACAGAGACGACCGTTATGCCATGTTACACACGTGGACGTAACATTAAAGATTGGGTGATGAAGACTGACATAACAGGGATTCAGTCACTTCAGAGTGAGCAGAACAGATTTTTATCCTTAAAGAAGGGATGCTTTAAATGCCTTAATTGTGTTACGTGTAGATCCTTAATTGTCGGTAAATATTTCTTCCATCCATCCAGTGGTAAAAGATATGAAATCAAACATCGAGTCACATGTACCACCAAATATATTATTTACATGATTGTTTGCCCCTGTGGCAAAAATTATATAGGTAAAACTGACCGTACCCTAAGAGAACGGATGGCAAATCATAAAATGGCAATAAGAAACGCACTTTCCACTGGTAATAGTGACCAACCACTGGCACGGCACTTTGCAAATGCCGGCCATAGCCTAGCATCTTTAAAATACATTATCATAGATCATGAGCCAGCAAAGTTGCGGGGAGGAGATCGATCAGTGCGCTTGTTACAAAGGGAATCCAGATGGATCCATGAACTAGGGACATTGGCCCCTAGAGGCCTTAACGAAACATTGGGATTACATTGTTTTTTGTGATTGTTAGATGTCGTGCTTCTTTAATGCAATTTTTGTGGATAGCAATATCAGTTTGTATGTATATTTTTCATGCAATTTTTTCATTCAATAATTCATTGCTTAATACTATCGTTTACTGTATATGATATACCAGTTATACGGCAATGAGTTTCTGTGAGGCGATTACGGATTGTGCAGGTGGCAATGTTACACATCTGTTTTTAATGATTTTGTTTGTAATGTTACCATGGTGATGCAAGGAACGGGAGTGAACGTCACTAGTGGGCGTCCGCATCCTGGGACTGCACGCCAGGTGATACACGTGGTGGGGAGTCTATTTAAGGTAAATGTTTGTATCATTTGTTATACCTGATGACGGAGGGAAATTAAAGCTCCGAAACGTTGTAAACTACTCTGCTTGACTGGTTTATTTCTCTGAGTGCCGCCGCACATTGCTTCTATATATATATATATATATATATATATATATATATATATATATATATAAAAATAATTGACATTTTATACTTAAGGGTCCCCCTGTCTTAAGTACCCCGGGCCCCCCAGAGCCTTAATCTGGCTCTGCACGGTGGTGTGCGCCTGTGTGACCAGCAGCCCGCTGCCCACCCATACATAGCAGCGCAAGGGTCTGTCCGGGACAGCAGCCGCCAGCGCCGCCCACCGAGCAAGAACCTGACGCCTGCCTGACTGGCCCTGCTCTCTGCTGTTGAGCGGTCTTTTGTTGGGGGGGCCCTCCAGCAGTGCATTTCGACCATAGACACTCGATACTCACATTGAGCACTTGACCACAGCCCCTCACACAATTGGTCACACCCACTCCACTTCTAACTCCACCCCTCCTTAATAGCACAACCACTTATGGTGCCCCCCCTGTAATTTTTTTCTGGATCCGCCCCTGCAACCTGGTTAAGAGGTGCTGCAAAGAGGAATGGGCGAAACTGGCCAAAGATAAGTGTGCCAAGCTTGTGGCATCATATTGAAAAAGACTTGAGGCTGTAATTGCTGCTAAAGATGCATCAACAAGGTATTGAGCAATGGCTGTGAATACTTACAGTATTGTACATGTGATTTGTTAGTTTTTTTATTTTTAATACATTTGCAAAAATCTCAAAAAACTTTTTTCACGTTGTCACTATGCAGTATTGTGTGTAGAATTTTGAGGACAAAATGAATTTATTCCAGTTTGGAATAAGGCTGTAACATAAAAATATTTTGAAAAAGTGAAGCGCTGTGAATACTTTCCGGATGCACTGTATCTCACAGTGTATGCCGTGTATGCCTATGATATGTGATGGGTGTCAGATAAAATGTCTGTAGGTGTGGCAGGAATTTTATCTGACCGTGTATGCCCAGCATAAGATATCATTCTCCAAAATAGAAACTTACACACTTGGGGGGTTTATTTACTATGTGGCAGCTTGTAAAAGCCAGAGCTTCCGGGTGAGTTTATGGCCGTAAATGAAAAGGGCAATGCATTCATAGCAATCAGGGGTGGATTGGTCCGCCGTGATTGCAGGTAGGTTCCTGTTGAGCTGGTACAATGCATAGCAAAGCTGGCCGCTCAAAACACAAGCTGGCAGCCAGGGCTGCCATCAGAAATTCTGGGGCCCGGGACTCGCAAAATAGGCAGACCCCCCCCCCCCCACACCAATAAATAAATAAAGAAAGAATAATTATATATATATATCTCCTATATAATAGCCCTATTCTGTGACCTTGTGATTCATTTGCTAATGCTGGGCGGAGTTACAACACTGGGCGGAGTTAGTCAAATGAGTCACAGAGATCTGGCCAAATCTACAGGAGACTAGGAGCAGAAGCAGATAGCATGGGCATTGGGCATGGCACAGGCAGGGGTGCATACCTCCCAGCTTAACGCAGGAGCTTTCTCCAGGCAGAAGGAGGGAAATACACTCGGCGAAAAGGGGGCGTGGCTTCACGGGAGGGCCCCGTTTTCGTCAGTGAGGGAGCATGCCCAGCGCTCTGTGAGCTGCTGGCATGCTCCCAGGGGCTGATTATGAGTCCGGGGGGCACAGGGCACTTGTGACAGGGGAGCCCTATCTCATTGCTGTGCCTGCTGTGAGTTGGGGGCGTGGCCTAATCGCGCCCGGGCGGCCACGCCCCCTTATGCAAATTTCGATTTTTATTTTTATTTTTTTTATGGGATTTTGGCCCCTCAGCTAGGGCTAAATCCAGAGGAGGTGGTCGCTCCCCCTACACACCCGCACAGGGAGAAGAAAGCAGGGAGACTGCTGCCTCCCTGCAACACCACAGACCTGCCAAAACGCAGCAGCGTGTGCTGACTGTAGCACAATGCTGCTGTTGCTGGCAGGACGGGGGAGCTTCTGAGCTGGAACAGAGCTACTCGAGCCAGGGGGCCCCCTAAAACTGTGGGGCCAACGGTACGTACCCCCTGCCCCCCCCCCCCCTTAATCCGGCTCTGCTGCTGGGACCCCCCCTTAATCCGTACCCCCTGATGCCCCCTCTCCCTCTGTCTCCACTATTCACCGCTGCACTGCTAAGCAGAACAGCGAGTACAGGAGCTTTCCAACTGACCCCCCCCCATCCCCCCCACCACCGCGGGACACTGCGACCCGCGGGTGGGACAGCGGGACAGACCCCAAAAAATGGGACTGTCCCGCGAAAATCGGGACATTTGGGAGGTATGGGGGTGTGTGAGGGGTATGTCATACAGACAGACGGGCACCGGCTCACTGTGTGCTTGACCCCCCACATCGGCATACTCAGCATGGTCTCTTTGGTGCGGAGGAGCGTCACTTTCTGGCACACTCCACGCTTCTTAGCTGCAGTTTAGTGAAGCACCTGCCGCTGTGCAGGTTCCGTACTGCCTCTGTTATCTCCAGCCCCAGCAACCCCACCGCTAGCTGCAGCACTGCCACCCGCAGTGAGGTGCGCCCAGCTCCTTCACACACTTTAGCTGGCGGGTAGCGCTGCAGAAATCCGAGCTGCTTGCAGGCTCTGGCCCACTCTTCCCTCCAGCCGCAGCGTCTCCTGGGAGCTAACCAGTCACTCCCAGTGTTCCCTTACCACAGTGCCCGGAAGCCGTGAGGTCCGCGCCACGTGCATGCTATGACCCCCTCCTCCCTCCAGCCGCAGCATCTCCTGGGGGCTCATTTCCAGTCTCACCTTACCACAGTGCCCGGCAGCTGCGCGAGGTCTGCGGTGTGTGACTGAGGAGGGGGGGAGGGATGCGGACGGGCAGAGGAAGCAGGAATCCAGCCTGAGAGAGTCAGCCATGCCAAGTCTCCAGCAGCAGCAGATCCCAACAGGTTGGAGTGGAACAGCAGCAGCCAGCAGCAGTGACTCCGGTAAGACACATCTGTCTGTCACCACTGTTTTGTCCCTAATACCAATCTCTCCCGTGCCCTGTGTTCTGTCATGTCCCTGTCACCCCTGGCCTTGCCCTGCCACCCTTATCCTGGCCCTTTCACCCTTATCCTGGCCCTGTCACCCTTATCCTGGCCCTATCATTTCTGTCCTGGCCCCGTCACCCCTGTCCTGGCCCCGCCACCCCTGTCCTGGCCCCGTCACCCCTGTTCTGACCCTGTCACCACTGTCCTGGCCCCGTCAACCCTGTTCTGACCCTGTCACCCCTGTCCTGGCCCTGTTACTGCATACCCTCCAACTACCTTTTATGGCATATACAGTACCTGCAGCGCCTCCAGACCTCTCCCCAATGCACCACACCTCCACACCTTCCCCTCCACCACATGCGGCACTCCACCCCTCCCCCACATGCTGTGCCTCCAGACCCCCTACACCACCCGTGGCTCCCACTCCTCCACCCCTTCACCACCCACAGCACCTCCAGGCCCCTTACACCATTCACCCCCCTTATATGTCTCCCCCCACACCTGCCCCCCTCCACCCGCAGCATCTGCAGACACCCTCCTCCATCAGCGGTCCCCCCCTCACCCACCCCTCCCCCACCAATGGCACCCCCGCACCTGCCCCTCCACCACCTGCAGCACCTCCGGACCTCCTTTCCCATCCGCCGCAACACCCGTACCTGCCCCTACCCTACCCATGGTGCCTGCGGTCCCCTACCCCACCCCCGGCACTCCCGTCCCTTCCCATCCCACAGCACCTTCGGAACCCTTCATCCATCCACAACATCCCCACACCTGCCCCTCTCCCACCCGTGGCACCCCTGCCCCTCCCCCACCTTCAGTGCCTCCGGGCCCCTCCCCCACCTTCAGTGCCTCCGGACCCCTCCCCCATCTGCATCCCCCACTCCTCTGCCCCTCCCCCACGCGCAGCACCTCCCGAACCTTCCCCATCCGGGCCCCACCCCCACTTCTGCCTCCCCTCCACCCGCAGCATCTACAGACACCATCCGCAGTCCCCCCCGCACCCGCTACATTCTGTACATCGTGCCCTGCAGGTGCTGTTCACGCCGTCGCAAGGGGCTGCGCCTCCTTCACCATCGCACGCCCTTTCATTGTGCAATATTTAACCACTAACAAAGGAATGCAGGTAATACTCCATATAATACAAATATTGAACCCCAGAAAGGCATGCAAGGGTTAAGGGGGCGTAGCCCCTTGCGACGGTGTGAAGAGCGCCCGTAGGGCGCGATGAAGCACCTAGTATATATATATATATATATATATATATATATAAACCATACAATGTGATTTCCACATGCAGCCAAATCTCTCCCAGGATCTATTCTGTGAGACCTATTGAGGAAGCCACACCACTTATACTTTTGAGATTGTTAAACCAGCTATATAATTCTTGAATTTCGTTGTACGTTGGTCAACATCCGAATTAGAAATAGTCTTGAATTTAAAATTGGACACCACACTTTAGGTAGTTTGCAAAAATGCCGACATATGGTTGTCAGCACTCCTAAGAGATTATAACCAATAGTATTCCTAGGCAACCCTGTAAGGATTTACGCCCAATTAGTTTTAAGGTAGTTTATACAAAACACCATTATCCTACCGATTACACATTTAAGAAGGAATACCTCTTAAGCTCTAATCAGGAGCCCTGATATAAGAGCTTCATCCACTAAGTCCAGATATAGGAGATTCTGAATAATCGTACATTAGAGGTTATGATCCTTTATATTAATTCATCACGAGCAAATTAGCCTATTCGTTACCCCTGATGAAGTCGATAAGACGAAACGCGTTGGATTTGTCAGTCAGAGAATCACAACCTAGTCTGTAAAGATACTCCCTGTCGAGCTCGCACCTTGCAAAAGGTGAGGGGATATCTAGATTCCACCTTACAAACGTGTTGGCTGTGTACTCTTTTAGTGGCATTTTATTGACACAATTTTATACTTTGAACTGTGTATACGTTATTAAAATAACTTTTTACTAATTGGCCTGTTGGCCTCTTGTTTGGGTGACTATTTGGTGAGGGGTGTCTGTTACAGGTCCCCAGATTTAAATACCCTCCAGTCTACATTCCGACGAAAATAACGCTGGAAGAACTGTGTAATTACATTCCACTTTAGAGCGCACTTGGGAATTTGTGTTTATTCTTGTATGCTTTTGAGGTCTCCCAACAAAGATCTCTCCCGTGGTGCCGCTTCTAGGTTGGCGCGAGATAAAGATACTACTGTGTTTTTATATATATATATATATATATATATTCATACATACATACACACACACACACACACACACACACACACACACACTTTCTCTCTCCCACTCTGTCAAAGTCGAAAAATATTGTAGTACACACATCACGTACTAACAACACACACATGCCCGCTGCGCGTGCACTTGTTCTGCCGTGCGTGCACATATCCGCAATTTGCGTATAGTCGATCCTGCGCGTGGTATGGGTATTTACGGCGGAGTTTGTGAACGCATGGAGGGCAATCAAAACATTACATATTTAATCCAAATAGTGCACATTGTACACATAGTCCCCCTGCACCACATCAGCAAGTATCAACAGTTTAAATGATTCCAGGACTAGGGGATTCGCCTTTGCATGATAGGAAGGGACAGACTAAGGTTATAAGGTGGTGTCTGGTATCCAGCTGTAGGGTATTTTAAGGGTAACATTCCGGTGTTGGTTAGAGGAAGATCGCATGTTCCTGCGTATAGTTATGTGCATAAGTAGAATATAGATATAAACTGTATATTATGTAAGCGGCGGGAATCCAGAGGAGACCACCCACAAGAGCAGTTGAGAAAGACATCGCCCACCTTTTCAAATCAACCTATGACCTCTCCTGTAATGTAAAGATGCATCCCTGTGTCCAATGGACAAAGGGATTACAGTATCCATTCTCACGTATGTACATTGACTGTAGCCATTTACTCTGTTGTATTGTAGTGTATAAATTGTATTGTTAACCCCCTTTCAGATAAATTACTCTGTGGTGTCGGAACCCAGTGATTAACTACAAATCGGTGTTGTGTCCTCTTTTCCCTGCTAGGGTTTAAAGTGTATGACATTACCTAACTGCATAAGGTTTAAAGTGTAATAGCATTATTGCATTACATTGCTGCATAAGGTTTAAGGTGTAATATCATTGCATTGCATTACTACTAAGGTTTAAAGTATATCTCTGGGTGTGTGCGCACTGTGTGTACTTTGTACCCCCAGCGCGGCGTTTGTATGCTAAGTCTGTACAAGGTACGGGACTCTGTATGCAAATAGCGTACAAAGTACGTAGAGTGCATATTGGCCCTTATTCCGAGTTATGCGCTCGGTAATTTTCTTCGCATCGCAGCGATTTTCCGCTAATTGCGCGTGCGCAATGTTCGCACTGCGACTGCACCAAGTAAATTTGCTAAGAAGTTTGGTATTTTACTCACGGCATTACGAGGTTTTTTCTTCGTTCTGGTGATCGGAGTGTGATTGACAGGAAGTGGGTGTTTCTGGGCGGAAACTGACCGTTTTATGGGAGTGTGTGAAAAAAACGCTACAGTTTCTGGGAAAAACGCGGTAGTGGCTGAAGAAACGGGGGAGTGTCTGGGCGAACGCTGGGTGTGTTTGTGACGTCAAACCAGGAACGACTAGCACTGAACTAATCGCACTGGAAGAATAAGTCTCGAGCTACTCAGAAACTGCACAGAAAAATCTTTTCGCAATATTGCAAATCTATCTGCTAAGCTAAGATACACTCCCAGAGGGCGGCGGCTTAGCGTGTGTACTGCTGCGAAAAGCGGCTAGCGAGCGAACAACTCGGAATGAGGGCCATTAAGTCTAGCGGCCGCAGCGGCTCCATGGTAAAAGTGTGTTTAAAGGTATAGCTTTAATGGTTTAAGATAATATCGACATTATCAATTGGGGGCATCGTCCGGTTTTTCCACATACCCGCAGCCTAGCAGGTTAAAGCAGACTTTATCTATCAGCAAAGGGCGGACAGGTATCCTACGTGAACCTTTTCCTGGCCATAGAATACACTGGAAACCCCTATCTTATTGCTGATTAGATGGTGTCTGCTCTACATGGTTTGTAGGGATGCTGGTGGGACCCGTAAAGTCTATCCGCAAAGCTTTTTTTAAAATCTGTGAATTTCTGTTTGGCGCCAAATGCGCACACAACACAAGCATATACTTGTACTTTGTATTTGTATACCTGCTCATATTGTTGCCATAAATACTGATTATTAGATTCATTTCGACCTGTGCAGAGAAATTTGTTGCTATTTAGTTAAAACATAGACTAAATAATAAGGAAGTAAACGTAAAACACAAATACAGTCTGGCCTAGTTAAACAGGTATATACAGAAAGAAACTGTGTTGTGTTAAGTAAACGATTATAGGTAATATCGCTTACATTTATAGAAGTGTGGAATTTGTACTATTGCAGACGTACGGTCTTTGTACACGTGTCTCGGACAAAGTACGGGACTGCGTACGCAACGTAAAGACATACGCACTGTCGCGTGTTTACGCAACGTGCGTAAGGGTATGACCGCTAAGTACAAATTACACAACAGTATTGTTTAGTTTAGGGGCGGAACAGTAGCCACACTACAATAGCACAAATTGCTCAGTTTCCAAAATTTAGTTTAAATAAAACCTTTTTTACTGTATTACCTCTGGTACTAAGGCTGTTTATCTGAATGAAAGTTAATTTTCTGTACAGAAAAAACCAAAGTGTATTTGAGTGAACAAACGTGAGTGAGCAAACATAATAAAGGTTTTGTGGACCCAGGGAATTCGGGATCCCGTTGAGTGGTACACCAAGTGAGTGGAGACTTGGTGGCGTGAGATAGCTGGCTCACGTTAATATAGAGTGAAGTACAAAGGAGCAAGGTAGCAGAGTACCGCAGACCAGAAGGTCAGCGAGGTTTAGAGTACCGCAGCCCAGGGGGTTAGCGAGGTTTACCCATATAGGCTTGTTTTTGATACGCTCCGGCTGAGGTTTCGCAGCCTGAAAAATCGATTCCATTGGTCGTACGGCGGATAAGTAACAAGTACCTATACGCTGTGCGATTGGACCGCGCGTTAGTGGGTGCAATATTAGCGCAACGTGATACCGCAATTTTACGCAAAGCTTGTAAAAAGAGTATCATTAGCGTTAACTATAGCATACGCAAGCGTGATTTGTGTATAATAAAGGTTTAGGGAGTTTTCGCTGGTCTCTCTCAGGAAATCTCCAACAGCTTATATTTACTGGAAAGGGTAACTTATTCCCAGATACTTCCAGTAAATAGAGGTTACACAGGGCCCTAGGTTGGGTACATTGCCTTCGCTATCGACAGTGTATGGTAGTACTGGCCAACGTGGGCGTGAGTGGGTGAAAGCACTCTGAGAACTTTCACAGTTGCCTTATATTGAGTATTTTGGTTATTTTTGTGGGATTAGCCAAAAGGACAATACCTGCAAAATATGGAGGCAAGTTGCTCAAGTAAGGGACGTTCAACCAGGGTTCAGGTTGACATTCCGCGGCCCAGTGGGTCAACGAGGTTCATTATGTGTGAGAAGCATGGACCACACAGAAGTTTTTTGCAATGAATGGGAACGTATGACTGCGGAAGATAGGGAACCATTCCCTAAGGTAGGCAGTTTTGAACCAGAGGTATTGCAGAATTTAAGGATTAGGATATGTCTGATAAAATCCCGAAAGCAAAGGGTCAGACACACAAACTGTTTAAATTTATGGCAGCAAGAGGGCGATATGCAAAGAGAATTAGCTCACGCAGCAGGTTCCAAACCTAGCAGGAAAATGATGGCAACCGCACCACCACCACCGTATACTGTAGAGGAGAAAGTGGCTACAGACAATGGCATATTGGTATCTGATAAGAGTATAGATGATAAATGTACTAATGCTAACCCGTGCAAGTTGTATCCCATTTTAAACTTTCCTCAGGACTGCGAGCAAGAAGATGAGCCCAGCACGATATCGGCACTCTCTCTAGCAGCCACCATACAGAACACTCAGGTGGGCACAGCCCAACCAGTAAGATCAGTAGTAAGGCCCCCTAGCGGAGGGATAAGTGAGGTCGTGTCCACAGGTAAGTACGGTACCATACATTATGCAGAGACAATAGCACCTCAGATTGTGGAGTCAACTCAGAATGACGTAATTGAACTAAATCATGTCAGGGTGATCACAGTCCCCAATGGGAAGACTGACGCTCAGGGAGTCACTCCCATCAGAAACATTGCTATGCATTGTCCCTGGTCCCGGACAGAATTGAGGACAATTATGTCTGAATTTCCCGATCCCAGAAAGGATCTAGTCACATGCCAGAGGTTCATTAAAGAATTAGGTAACGCCACCGAACCCACAAACAAATATTGGCGAAGAGTGCTACGAGTATGTTTACCTTCCAATATTGACCCCGCGAAATTTATTACTGATTGTAAATTAGACGCAGAATTACCTCTCACTGATGAATACACTCAGGAGAATGTACGACAGATCAATCTGCAATTAGGAGTATATTTCCCTACTGTAGTCAAATGGAATAAATTATTTTCCATAAGACAAAAAGAAGGTGAAACGGCATCTGAATATTTCCACCGAGCACTGCAGGAAATGGCTAGATACATTGGGGTCAAGGACATTAAGGAAAATGTACATCACAGGGAGGTAGCTGTATCAGTATTAATGGATGGGTTAAAAGAGACATTAAGAACAAGGGTACAAACCACTCTACCTAACTGGAGAGGTATCTCGGTGGCTGCACTAAGAGAGTCCGCTATCGAGCACAATCGGAACGTCATTAAGCACAGGGAGTCACAGGGGGATAAGCTGATGACAGTAAGTATAAATGCCCTTACAACCAAACCGCATCAGCCAAAACCCCAGACCCCTGATGGTAAGTCACGTTTAGTAGTATGCTATAACTGTCGGAAGGAAGAACATTTTGCACGGAACTGTAGTTATAAAGGCACACATAAGGTATATCGACCCCCTAGACCAGGATATGAACCACATTATAATACACATGATAGGGATCAGGGATCGCATAGGAGAAGTTATGAGCCGCATGCAAGGGAAACAAGGAGGTACCCACCTAGGAGGGACTGGCAGACCTCTGAAAATTCTCAGTTACCCCCCTCACATATTGTAGCTACCAGTGCGCTGCGGTAGGGTCACAATATACAATAGGGGTTGGGCCACACCTGTAGTCTGCAGCCAGTGAAGTTGATTGCTAGCCTTGGTAGTGAACCTGAGGTCACAGTTGATGTAGCTGGTAGATCACTACCTTTTCTTGTAGATACAGGGGCGGCCAGGTCAGTGTTAAATTCAACGGTAGGTATGAAAACCATGGGTAAAACAATTTCGGCAATGGGAGTAACAGGAGTAGTGGAACACTACCCTTTGAGTAGACCTGCGGAGATTACGATAGGTCCTTGGAGACCAAGCATTCCTTTTTGCTAGCTGCATCAGCTCCGACTAATCTACTTGGGAGAGATCTATTGTGTAAAATGGTGTGTGTCGTATATTGTACTCCTGAGGGTGTCTTCTTGGATATACCCAAGAATCACGTTCAGGAAGTGCAGGATATGTTAGACACCCCACAAAGGCTAATGTCACACTCTGCTGGTATAGACAGGTGTCCATCCAAGGTAGAGGAAATGATCTCACAAATACCGGGATCCCTCTGGACCAAAGATGGACAAGACACTGGATTGATGGCGAATGTAGCTCCCGTAGTAGTGCAAGTAAAAGATGGTAGGATAGCTCCAAAAATCCCTCAGTATCCTCTGAAGCCAGAGGTGGAATTAGGAGTGTATCCAGTCATAGAGCGCTTGCTACAACAGGGCATCCTAGTTAGGACGTCCAGCACTGCCAATAGTCCCATCTTCCCTGTGAAAAAGAGTGGGAGGAGGGGATACAGGCTAGTGCAGGATCTAAGGGGGATAAACAAGATAGTTGAGAGCCAATTCCCAGTAGTGCCAAATCCAGCTGTCATCCTCATGCAAATTCCCCCTACTGCAAAATTTTTCACTGTCATTGACCTCTGTTCTGCTTTCTTTTCTGTCCCTCTGCACCCTGACAGCCAATACCTGTTTGCATTCACATACAGGGGAGTACAGTACACCTGGACTCGCCTTCCCCAAGGTTTCATTGACAGCCCAAGTATTTTCTCCCAGGCTTTGCATGACTGTTTACAATCCTTTCAACCTGAGAGCGGATCAGTATTAATACAGTATGTAGATGACTTACTGCTGTGTTCTGATTCACTAGAATCATCCTTGAAAGACACGAAACAGCTTCTGTTTCACCTTTCTAATACGGGACACAAGGTTTCAAAGGATAAGTTGCAGTTGTGCCAGACCAGGGTAAAATATTTGGGACATTGCTTGACGCAAGGCCTTAGACACCTCACCGCTGATAGAATACAGGCGATTCGCGACATGACTCTGCCACAAACCCAGCAACAGATCCGCACTTTTCTTGGAATGTGTGGGTACTGCCGAAACTGGATCCCAGGGTTCTCCATACTGGCTTTACCTTTGCAAGAAATGGTTTCTTCAAACAAACCAGATCGAATCTCGCACACAGATGAGTCTGAACTGGCATTTGAGAGTCTCAAACAGTGCCTATCACAGGCACCTGCATTAGGCATGCCAGATTATGGGAAACCCTTTGAATTGTACGGTACGGAAAGTGCTGGGTGTGCGGCAGGTGTCCTAACCCAGAGACATGGTGATGCCAGCAGGCCGGTAGCTTACTACAGTGCACAGTTGGACACTGTAGCGCGGTCTCTCCCCACATGCTTGCGAAGTGTTGCAGCGATAGCCTTGCTAGTAAGTAAAAGCGAAGACGTAGTGTTAGGACACAACCTAACAGTCCATACACCTCATGCAGTGTCAGCCTTACTGAACTCCGCCCAAACCAGACATGTCTCATCAGCACGGTTTACAAGGTGGGAATTAGCACTAATGGCCCCTGTAAACATCACCATAAAGAGATGCAGCGCACCAAATCCTGCAACTTATCTGCCGGGTGTGCCTGGACAGGCACAAAGGGTGGAGGATGAGAATGATGGTGAAGGAGGATTTAGTGCAGACACTGACACGCATGATTGTATGGAATACCTGAACCAGACTTTCACTGCAAGACCCGACATTAGTGACAACCCACTGGAAGGCGTAGATTTAACTTTTTACACTGACAGTAGTTGCCACAGACAGACGGACTCGGGAGACCTGTGTACTGGATACGCAGTCGTAGATGACAGAGGTATCATAGAAGCAGAACCCCTGGGCCCACCGCACTCAGCACAAGTTGCTGAGCTGGTCGCCCTAACTAGAGCGTGTGAATTGGCCAAGGGTAAGTCAGCCAATATATACACAGATTCTAGGTATGCCTTTGGAGTAGTGCATGATTTCGGGGCCCTATGGCGCCTCAGAAATTTCATGACGGCAGCTGGCACACCTGTAGCGCATGCATCCCACATAAAAAGGCTTCTAACAGCGATACAAGAACCAGACAGAGTGGCTGTTATCAAGTGCAAAGCACACACTTACAACCAAGATCCAATCTCACTTGGTAACAGCCGGGCAGACGAAGCTGCTAAATCAGCAGCCAGCACCCCCATACAAACAGATATCACATCACTGATGATATTTAACACCATCAACACACAAAAATTAAGTGAAATGCAAAATTTGTGTTCCCCACAGGAAAAGGCGGTCTGGAGGTCAAAGGGGTATGGCCAGGAGTCCTCAGGACTCTGGACAGATGGACAGGGTAAGCCAGTGGCCCCCAGAGCATATCTTCCAAGCTTAGCTGAGGCGGCACACGGTCTGACTCATCTGGGTAAAAAAGGTATGTGTAAGCTGGTGAGAGCCTACTGGTGTGCGCCAGGATTCTCTTCTCATGTGGGTAAGAGAGCAATGACATGTCTTATTTGCTTGAGGAAGAATATTGGAAAGTCAATACCAACAGAACCATCCCATATCCCGCCGACAGACGGCCCTTTTCAGGTAATACAGATTGATTTCATACAGTTACCACCCTGTAGGAATTTAAAATATGTGTTAGTCTGTATTGATGTGTTTTCCAATTGGGTAGAAGCGTTCCCTGCTGCCACAAATACTGCTACGTTCACTGCAAAGAAAATTGTGCAGGAATTTGTGTGTAGATATGGTATCCCCAGGATAATTGAAAGCGATAGGGGTACCCATTTTACAGGTGAAGTCTTTCAGGTTATGTGCAAACTGATGGGAATTAATAGCAAGCTGCACACTCCGTACCGCCCACAGGCGAGTGCGAAGGTGGAGAGAGTAAACAGCACTATTAAGAACAAGCTGAGCAAAGTGATGGCTGAAACTGGATTGTTGTGGCCAGAAGCTTTGCCACTAGTATTGTACAGCATCAGAACCACTCCCAGGTCCCCCCTTAACCTATCACCCTTTGAGATTCTTTTTGGCCGACAACCCCATGTAATGATAGACCCCCAGGATGATTTGAAATGCAATAACGAAGTGACTGTAAAATATTTGGTTAGGATGAGCCAGCAGCTGAGGAATCAAAATAGAAATCTAAAGCTGGTGATTCCTGACCTACCGAACAGTAATTGTCATGACATTGAACCTGGGGATTATGTAATGATTTGAAATTTTCTACGCTCAGGTTGCCTCATTGACAGGTGGGAAGGACCATACCAAGTCTTACTAACCAGCACGACAGCATTAAAGGTTGCCAAAAGAGAGACTTGGGTCCACTCGTCCCACTGTAAGAAGGTCGCTGACCCAGAGAGAACCCGTGACAAAGAGCAGAGTGTAGACAACATCGTATCACTGGAGTGTCTGTTCCGGGAAGGTTGAGAGGCAGTACTGTTGAGACGGCACCTGAGCGCGGAGAACAGCAAGACAGAACTGATCCAGCATAGGATGGTCCTCAATTATATCACAGCCGTGACGTGTGGGTATTGTGTCACTTTGGCAACTCAATATGCTGTGAAGTGCTGCACGTATATTACAAACAGCACTGACGACCCCACGGAGATTATCGATCAAAAGATGGACGATATCTTGCAGTTGAAGTGGGAGTTACGAAGGGGAGACAACCTTACCCTGACTGCTGTGAGTAATGAACTGACCGGCTGGGTCTCATGGTTGAACCCACGAAATTGGTTCTCGGGATTAGGAGAGTGGGCTCAAAATGTTATTATGAGTGTGGGAAAGTTTCTCCTTTGTATCCTGGGAGTCATCATAATTTTTGGTTTGATATTTAGGTGTGTTCGAATTCTGATGCGGCGCAAGCACGGCACAAAATTGATGAGTTTAAGGAGCGGGGGCATTGTTACAGCAGCAGATTTAATTTATGACCCATCCATAGAGACAGTGTTATGATAAGGATTGCAAATGAATTCCATGGCCTGTTTCTTTCACCCGTCTTTCCTTTGTCTCCCCCTTTGCCCAGATACACCGATCCGGAAAAGACATCGACCCTACCAAAGAACGATTATGAAAATGTTATGTGAACGTATTTTAGATATGTGTCTTATCTTCATCTCAAACAACCTTCAGTTAGTGACACACATAGTCGACAGGTGATATCCACATATACTAGCACTCACATATGTTCCCCCTCCATGTATCATCAACTAAATGTGCACCCCATTTGTTGGAACAAGAAGCCGAAAAGAGCTCGGTAGTGTTTGTTGGCCCACTTACAGACCCTTAATACGGGATAAGAAGGATTTAATGTATACTTCGCAATACCTCGAAGCTTATCTAGAACATATACGGCACGATGATACATGCCCTCAGACATGGATTCATACATACATGCTTTTACTATCCCACTAGGTCATACTTTTCCCACCTACACCTCTTCTCCTACCTTCCAATCATCTGTAGATATTGTATTGTATATTTTTCTGTTTAGTGTTTAGATAGTGGCAGTTATTGTTGACTGCCAAAGGGTGGACTGTCAAAGTCGAAAAATATTGTAGTACACACATCACGTACTAAGAACACACACATGCCCGCTGCGCGTGCACTTGTTCCGCCGTGCGTGCACATATCAGCAATTTGCGTATGGTCGCTCCCGCGATCCTGCGCGTGGTATGGGTATTTACGGCGGAGTTTGTGAACGCATGGAGGGCAATCAAAACATTACATATTTAATCCAAATAGTGCACATTGTACACATAGTCCCCCTGCACCACATCAGCAAGTATTACCAGTTTAAATGATTCCAGGACTAGGGGATTCGCCTTTGCATGATAGGAAGGGACAGACTAAGGTTATAAGGTGGTGTCTGGTATCCAGCTGTAGGGTATTTTAAGGGTAACATTCCGGTGTTGGTTAGAGGAAGATCGCATGTTCCTGCGTATAGTTATGTGCATAAGTAGAATATAGATATAAACTGTATATTATGTATGCGGCGGGAATCCAGAGGAGACCACCCACAAGAGCAGTTGAGAAAGACATCGCCCACCTTTTCAAATCAACCTATGACCTCTCCTGTAATGTAAAGATGCATCCCTGTGTCCAATGGCCAAAGGGATTACAGTATCCATTGTATTGCTTTTGTGAGTAGTGTCTAAAAAGCCTGTTGCTGCCTGGCCAGTGAGAAGACTCTTAACGCTATCTACCTGATTAGCGGAGGACTGGACCAGGAATATTCTCACGTATGTACATTGACTGTAGCCATTTACTCTGTTGTATTGTAGTGTATAAATTGTATTGTTAACCCCCTTTCAGATATATTACTCTGTGGTGTCGGAACTCGGAACCCAGTGATTAACTACAAATCGGTGTTGTGTCCTCTTTTCCCTGCTAGGGTTTAAAGTGTATGACATTACCTAACTGCATAAGGTTTTAAGTGTAATAGCATTATTGCATTGCATTGCTGCATAAGGTTTAAGGTGTAATATCATTGCATTGCATTACTACTAAGGTTTAAAGTATATCTCTGGGTGTGTGCGAGCTGTGTGTACTTTGTACCCCCAGCGCGGCGTTTGTACGCTAAGTCCGTACAAGGTACGTAGAGTGCATATTAAGTCTAGCAGCCGCAGCGGCTCCATGGTAAAAGTGTGTTTAAAGGTATAGCTTTAATGGTTTAAGATAATATCGACATTATCAACTCACTCTCCCTCAACTTACCTATCACAGGCTGGCCGAAGATGTAGCAGCCTGGTCCCGTGTAGCTTCGCCCCCTCCGTTTCGTGTAATGCCACCCCCTTCTCATGACCGAGATCTGTCACAGGAGAGGGGAGAGTAACTGCAAGCCTCTATTGAAAAGTCTGTACCAAAATGGCCACCGCCTCAGAGGAGACAGTTATTAAAGATACTAGAGGAGCCTCCTCTAGTTTCTTTAATAACTGTCTCCACTGAGGCGGCGGCCATTTTTGGGGGGAATGTTTACAATAGAAGCTTTCAGCGTCCTTTCCCCCTCCTTTGACAGCCAGAACTCGGTAATGAAAAGTGGGCAGAGCATCACGGCGGCATGAGTGGCCTGGGCCCTCTCCTCTCTGTCAGAGTTGCCGGGCCCGGGACATCTGTGCCCGCAGCACCCCCCTGATAGCGGGCCTGCTGGCAGCCACTCTTCCAGGAGACAGTGGCAGGGTATGATGGTGTGTACACACGGGGAGATATTTTTCTGACGACTTTGACTATATAGTCAAAATCATAAGAAAAGTTAGTGCAGATCGCAAGGTGAAAGACCTTGCGATCCCGATGCGCGGTCGGCATCGCAAACATAGCTAGACTGTGCAGGCAAGTCAATTTTGACTATCTCATAGCAAAGATAGTCAAAATCGCACAGAGTCAGTATCACAAGCACACTCATTATGTGCTTGCGATGCTGACCTAGCCCCTGTTGCATAGTGAGAATCGGGCATAGTCATACTCCTTTTCCACCTACAAGCACGGGTCGCATCCGGGAGCCTGACATGGGAGCTGCCCGGCTGCGACCCGAGCCCCTTTCCCATCAGCAGTCACCAACCCGGCATATTACCGGGTTGGTGACGCTGCTAGTGACGTGGCAGGGGTGGCGCTGGGAGATCACATGATCTCCCAGCGCCGCCCTTCCATACAGTGTAAACGGGAGCCGTGTCGCATCAACACGGCTCCCATTTACACTACAACCCTACCCGGATCATTCCCGTGTCCTACCCAGGTAGATAGCCGGGTAGGATTCAGGGGTCACTTGATCCGGGTTTTTGCGGGGGGACCCTTTTCCACTTGCAAAAAACACGGGTAAATGCGCGCCCCCGTGCATTTACCCATGTTTTTTGAGCTAGTGGAAAAGGGGTATTAGTAAGTAATAAACTCTTTGATCTGTGACTCCAATATTTTAAACAGATAAAAATGTTAATAAAAGTAAAATTATATTGGTGTTACAAGGGGTATTAGTTCAAGTGCAAGTGTCAATAAATACTGTACAATATAATGCCTGCTGATCTGAAGCTAAATTAGAGGAACTTGCTATATTCAACTATTTGAAAATAACATACACAGAAATATACTTGCGCTGGATTTAACGGCTTGTGTGCTGAAGATGGCAGCCGCTGAATCCTGAGCTACGCCCATGGTGTCTATAAAACATCTAATTAAGAATAAAAAAAAAATATATATATATATATATATATATATATATATATGTGTATATAACGGTGTTGTCTGGACCGGCACTCTGCTCTAATATGCACACAATGCTCCAGTGCCCCCAGTATGGAATGAGGTATTACCATATAGAGGAAAGTCTGCGTCACTCAGAGTCTTTGCAAATGGAAAACGTGTATTTAAAAATTAACACTCCATACTAACGTTTCGGGGCTGGCACGCCCCTTTGTCAACAGAAAAGATTTAACCCGAACGAGGCCGAACGTAATCATACCGCTGACGGATTCTCGCGAGTTTCGTATTCTATATAAAGATCCGCGCGTCGCCGCCATTTTCACTCGTGCATTGGAGATTGAGCGGAGAGGACATGGCTACGTTCTCTGCCTGAAAAGTTCAATATTTGTGCTCAGTGTGCTGCAAATATCTGTGCTCAGTGTGCTGCATTGTGGTGACCACCAGTATCTTATAGTAGTACAGTACAGTAGGCCATTGCTGTATCTTGCAGCTCCATGTCAGCCTCAGTTCTAGACAGTATCCTGATGATCAGTGCTCAATATCTGCTGCATTGTTGTGTGACCAGTATATTATATAGTAGTACAGTGCAGCATTTTGGTGACCACCAGTATATACTTAATACAGTACAGTAGGCCATTGCTGTATCTTGCAGCTCTGTGTCACTTCAAGTATCCATTTCTGTGCTGCATTGTTGTGAGCAGTATAGTAGTACAGTGCAGCATTTTGGTGACCACCAGTATATATAGTAGTACAGTACAGTAGGCCATTGCTGTACCTTGCAGCTCCGTGTCACTTCAAGTATCCATATCTGTGTTGCATTGTTGTGAGCAGTATATAGTAGTACAGTGCAGCATTTTGGTGACCACCAGTATATATACAGGTTGAGTCTCCCTTATCCAAAATGCTTGGGACCAGAGGTATTTTGGATATCGGATTTTTCCGTATTTTGGAATAATTGCATACTATAATGAGATATCATGGTGATGGGAACTAAATCTAAGCACAGAATGCATTTATGTTTCATATACACCTTATACACACAGCATGAAGGTCATTTTAGCCAATATTTTTTATAACTTTGTGCATTAAACAAAGTGTGTCTACATTCACACAATTCATTTATGTTTCATATACACCTTATACACACAGCCTGAAGGTCATTTAATACAATATTTTTAATAACTTTGTGTATTAAACAAAGTTTGTGTACATTGAGCCATCAGAAAACAAAGGTTTCAATATCTCACTCTCACTCAGAAAAGTCCGTATTTCGGAATATTCCGTATTTCGGAATATTTGGATATGGGATACTCAACCTGTAGTAGTACAGTACAGTAGGCCATTGCTGTACCTTGCAGCTCAATGTCACTTCAAGTATCCATATCTGTGCTGCATTGTTGTGAGCAGTATATAGTAGTACAGTGCAGCATTTTGGTGACCACCAGTATAAATGGCAGTATAGTAGGCCATTGCTGTACCTTGCAGCCCTGTGTCACTTCAAGTATCCATATCTGTGCTGAATTGTTGTGAGCAGTATATAGTAGTTCAGTGCAGCATTTTGGTGTACACCAGTATATATTAGTACAGTACAGTAGGCCATTGCTGTAAATCTTGCAGCTCTGTGTCACTTCAAGTATCCATATCTGTGCTGCATTGTTGTGAGCAGTATATAGTAGTACAGTGCAGCATTTTGGTGACCACCAGTATATATAGTAGTACAATACCGTAGACCATTACTGTACCTTGCAGCTCCGTGTCACTTCAAGTATCCATATCTGTGCTGCATTGTTGTGAGCAGTATATAGTAGTATAGTGCAGCATTTTGGTGACCACCAGTATATATAGTAGTACAGTACAGTAGGCCATTGCTGTACCTTGCAGCTCCGTGACACTTCAAGTATCCATATCTGTGCTGCATTGTTGTGAGCAGTATATAGTAGTACAGAGCAGCATTTTGGTGACCACCAGTATATATAGTAGTACAGTAGGCCATTGCTATTGATATATTACTGGCATATAATTCCACACATTAAAAAATGGAGAACAAAAATTTGGAGGGTAAAATAGGGAAAGATCAAGATCCACTTCCACCTAGTGCTGAAGCTGCTGCCACTAGTCATGCCAGCGACGATTCAATGCCAGTGACAATTCAATGCCATCAACGTCGTCTGCCAAGGCCGATGACCAATGTCATAGTAGAGAGCATGTAAAATTCAATAAACAAGAGTTCAGTCAAATGACCCAAAAATCTAAATTAAAGGCATCTGAAGAGAAGCGTAAACTTGCCAATATACCATTTACGACACGGAGTGGCAAGGAACGGCTGAGGCCCTGGCCTATGTTCATGGCTAGTGGTTCAGCTTCACATGAGGATGGAAGCACTCATCCTCCCGCTAGAAAAATGAAAAGAGTTAAGCTGGCAAAAGCCCAGCAAAGAACTGTGAGTTCTTCTAAATCACAAATCCCCAAGGAGAGTCCAATTGTGTCAGTTGCGATGCCTGACCTTCCCAACACTGGATGGGAAGAGGTGGCTCCTTCCACCATTTGCACGCCCCCTGCAAGTGCTGGAAGGAGCACCCACAGTCCAGTTCCTGATAGTCAAATTGAAGATGTCACTGTTGAAGTACACTAGGATGAGGATATGGGTGTTGCTGGCGCTGAGAAGGAAATTGACAAGGAGGATTCTGATGATGAGGTGGTTTGTTTAAGTTAGGCACCCGGGGAGACACCTGTTGTCTGTGGGATGAATATGGCCATTGACATGCCTGGTCAAAATACAAAAAAAAAAAAATCACCTTTTCGGTGTGGAATTATTTTAACAGAAATGCGGACAACAGGTGTCAAGCCGTGTGTTGCCTTTGTCAAGCTGTAATAAGTAGGGGTAAGGACGTTAACCACCTAGGAACATCCTCCCTTATACGTCACCTGGAGCGCATTCATCCGAAGTCATTCACAAGTTCAAAAACTTTGGGTGACAGCGGAAGCAGTTCACTGACAACTAAATCCCTTCTTCTTCATGTACCCAAGCTCCCAGTGCAAACCACACCACCAACTCCCTCAGTGTCAATTTCCTCCTTAGACAGGAACACCAATAGTACTGCAGGCCATGTCACTGGCAAGTCTGATGAGTCCTCTCCTGACTGGGATTCCTCCGATGCATCCTTCAGTGTAACGCCTACTGCTGCTGGCGCTGCTGTTGCTGCTGCTGGGAGTCGATCGTCATCCCAGAGGGGAAGTCGGAAGACCACTTGTACTACTTCCAGTAAGCAATTGACTGTCCAACAGTCCTTTGCGAGGAAGATGAAATATCAAAGCAGTCATCCTGTTGCAAAGCGGATAACTCAGGCCTTGGCATCTGTGTTGGTGTTAGACGTGCGACCGGTATCCGCCGTTAGTTCACAGGGACTTAGAGAATTTCTTGAGTTAGTGTGTCCCCGGTACCAAATACCATCTAGGTTCCACTTCTCTATGCAGGCGATACCAAGAATGTACACAGACGTCAGAAAAAGACTCACCAGTGTCCTAAAAAATGCAGTTGTACCCAATGTCCACTTAACCACAGACATGTGGACAAGTGGAGCAGGGCAGACGACTCAGGACTATATGACTGTGACAGCCCATTGGGTAGATGTATTGCCTCCTGCAGCAACAACAGCAGCGGCAGCACCAGTAGCAGCATCTCGCAAACGCCAACTCGTTCCTAGCCAGGCTACGCTTTGTATCACCGCTTTCCATAGGAGGCACAAATCTGACAACCTCTTACGCAGGAGCGGCTCTTGCCCCGGGCAAGCAGTACTTTTGCCCGGGGCGCCGCATCTACGAGGGCGCTGCCGCATCCTAACGGGCGCCATGTTATTTTCTGATCAGTGACTGAGCACAGCGCAATCAGCGCTGACCGATCCTCCCTCCCGCCCACTTTCCCATGATGCATTGCGCACGGTGCGCGGTGACGTCAGCGCGCACCGCCTGACGTCAGCGCGCACCGCCTGACGTCAGCGCGCACCGCATCGAGGAACGAAGGAAGGAGCGCTGATAAAAGCATGCTGCGGCTGGCTTGAGGTGAGAGGCGGGCGGCACAGCACGGCACGATCAGGGAGGCGGGCGGCACAGCACGGCACGATCAGGGAGGCGGGCGGCGGCCGGCTTTGCAGCGTCAGCGGGCTTTGTCAGCGGGCTTTGCAGCACTAATCAGCGGCAGGCGGAACAGCACTGGCACAGTATGATCAGGGCGGCTTGTTCCTTCACTGTCCCCCGGCCCCTGACTTTTAACAAGTTCCAGATTATGATGCATGATCATTTATGGCAAAACTGCAAGCCAGGTGAGGAAACAGTGATAATATGAAGTACTTTTCTTCTATTAAATCTCAGCTTTCTGTGAGCTATATATTTATTTACCTCTGCCACCACCACTGGGACTCTGTTCCATGTAACAACTACTACTTTGAGCTCCTAATTTCTACTGTACAACATACCCATATTATCTTTACATTTCTCATTGTCTCTGCTCTCTGCTCAGTTAATATGGGGGGACCTGGTGTTTATAGCAACAGGAACAACTGAGAGGGGCTGTTGAGGAGGTAATACAATGCCAGCCGCCCTCTGACACTGTCTGGCTAGTGTGACATAAGGCACAGGTGTAATAGGAAACTGCAGCGAGAGTAACTGCAAGCATGATGCTGCAGGGCGGCGATGCAAGCATTCACAATGATAGGGCACCCTTACTATGGAGAAGTCACTCTGCACTAGGGAGGCCAATCCCGGGATTGGGAGGATCCCAGGATTTGGGCCCAAAAATGCAGCGATTTGACTTTGATTCTCATTGGATTACATTGCTCATGTGCGGGATGCTAGGTGATACTACTTACTAATATTAGGCGGGCGGCAGCCATGGACACATTGAACGCGGCGGCACTTCAAATGTAGCTCCGGCCGCCAGCCAATCAGGGAAGCTGCCGTAGCAGCGGCAGGCAATCAGGAGCGACTGCTGCAGCCGCTTCCCTGATTGGCTGCTGTCCGCCAGCTCTGGTTGGCTGGCGGCTGGTGCTTCATTTGAAATGCCGCCGCGTTTAGTGTGTCTATGGTTGCCGCCCGCCTAATAGTAAGTATTATTACTTACACCCAGTCAGTGCTCCCTACAGCCTTCCTACCAATTCTCCCGCACCGCTACCTACCCACTCCCTCCCGAGGCCCCCGCCGCTACCTACACCCTCCCTCCCGAGGCCCCCGCCGCTACCTACTCCCTCCCGAGGCCCCCGCCGCTACCTACACCCTCCCTCCCGAGGCCCCCGCCGCTACCTACACCCTCCCTCCTGAGGCCCCCGCCGCTACCTACACCCTCCCTCCCGAGGCCCGCACTGCTACCTACATCCTCCCTCCCAATGCCCGCACTGCTACCTACACCCTCCCTCCCGAGGCCCGCACTGCTACCTACACCCTCCCTCCAGCGCTGCTCCCTACAACCTTCACTGATCCCTATGCAATCCCGAATCCCAGGATTGGAAAAACGGCCTGGGATTGGCCTCCCTACTCGGCACCAGGGGCAGATGAAACAGCTGGGACTGGGTGGCACCAGTGGTGTACACTACAGGCATCCTCGTCATGGGATGCGCTGCTCTCACCCCCGCAGCATGAGCACAGAACTGGTCCATAGTGTCACTGAGGGAGTGGCCCCGGGGCCCCTGTGCTGCCGGTATCAGGGTTACCTTCGGTTGTCCCTCCTTGTACGAGCCTGCCCTGCTCTGGAGTCCTCCTTATCGTAGGAGCCCCCACTGAGGGGTCTGGGTGGCAGCCGTGAGCATCGCGGGTACAGGACAGCTGACTGCACACTGCCAGGGCAGACAGCCACGGAGGCACACACAGAGCTGCAGTTGTAATATACTTTCTACTGAGCCAAACAGGAGCTGCCGGTCCGTGAGCTCCAATTGTCTCACGTCCAGCTTACTAGAAAGTATATTACAACTGCAGCTCTGTGTGTGCCTCCGTGGCTGCCTGCCCAGCCGATGCGCAGGCAGCTGGCCTGTACCTGCGATCCTCACTGCTGCCACGCAGGCCCCATCTCACTCAGGGCCTGGGACTGGAGTCCCCACCGTCCCCCCTTGATGGTAGACCTGAGTGGAAATGTTCCCTATTTTATTGTAGAAGTTAATAGATAATTAGAATCTGGTTGCTATGGGCAACATCTCCACTTTTAAAAAAGTGCACTTTAGTAAATATATCCCATAGAATGTTGTAAAACAAACACATTTTTCACATCTTTTAGTAAATCAGAAGCCTTCACAATTCCTGTTGATTTCTCTTATGTCCTAGAGCAGGCATGTCCAAACTGCGGACCTCCAGCTGTTGTGAAACTACATATCTCAGCATGCCTTGACACAGTTTTGCTGTCAGAGAATGCTAAAGCTGTGTCAGGGCATGCTGGCATGTTTAGTTTCTCAACAGCTAGAGGGCTCCATTTTTCGAAATGCCTGTCCTAGAGGATGCTGGGGTCCATTTTAGTACCATGGGGTATAGACCATGGGGTATAGACGGTTCCACAGGAGCCTTTGGCACTTTAAGACTTTTCAACAGTGTGAACTGGCTCCTTCCTCTGTGCCCCTCCTCCAGACCTCAGTTTAGAAAATGTGCCCAGGAGACTGGATGCACACCAGTGGAGCTCTACAGAGTTCTGCTGGAAAATACTTTGTTAGGTTTTTTATTTTACAGGGAGAAATGCTGGCAACAGCTTCCCTGCTTCGTGGGACTTAGTAGGAACCAACTTCTTAATTAGTTAATGGTTCTTCTGCTGATAGGACACCATTAGCTCCTGAAGGGTACTGAACACAGCCAAAGCATGGCCAGCGTTCACTCCCTTAGCACTGCCGCCACCCCCTAACAGAGCCAGAAGTCAGAAGGCTGGTGAGTATTTTACTGGAGTCCTGCAGAGAGGGGTTCTCCAGTCATTGATGGTGTAACACAGGTATAAGCGCAGCCGCGGGATGCTGCGCAGCATGTCTCTCAGCACAAAGCTGCAGAGTGTGGGTGGCGCGCGCTCTGAGCGGCATGTTAAAAAATCCTTACTCTCACTGGCCATAATGTACATACATGGTAGCCGCTGATGTACATACCCCGGTCAGTATACATATTTCACTTTGCTGAGGCTGAATTGTGCCATTACAGGGTGGTGGGGCTTCTCGTCAGACTTGCCAGAACACTCACTGGGCGCTATTTTCTCCTGCAGAATCGCCAGTGATGCTCGTGAACGCTGTTTCTCATCGTGACAACGCTGATACAAGTAACAGTGTGTTATAGAAGGGGAGTGGAGTGTTTATTACAGTAGGTCTGCGGGCCTAATATCGAAAAAAGCGCTGTAGTTGTGTAATTCTTATACAATTTACATATAGGGCACAGTGTGTGGACTGGCAAATCCCTCTGTGTTTCTCTGACAGACATTAGTGTGAGTCTGTCCAGGGCCGGTGCTAGGGTGTTCGGCGCCCTCTTGCAAAATATAAATTTGCGCCCTCCCATACTTTACATGCAGGGCCGGGGGGTTACCATGGCCTCTTGCGCTCCCGAGCTGCAGGAGATCCGTGCAAGCGTATGGATGTGAACTCTCTGCCCACACACACTCTGTGCAGCACTAGTTACGGCCCTGCACACAGACAGTGCCGTAACTAGACATGTTAGCGCAGTGTGCAAGAGAGGGCATCGGCGCCCCCCCCCCCTTCCCACACACCTGATTGTAAAACAGGGGCAGTGCGCGGCGCAGGTGTGCACAAAAAATATTGGGGCGTGGCTTCATGGGGAAAAGGTGTGGCCACAAAATAATACCAATTCATATTACATATTATAGTAGTCTCCATTATTCAAACTACGCCGCACAGTAGCGCCACTACACCAGGTAGAGCCCCTTTTAAACATTACAGCGGACAGATTCCTCTTTTTACACATTACGGCAGACAGCGTCTCCTCTTTACACATTACGGCGGACAGTGCCCCCCTTTTTACACATTACGGCAAGCAGTGTCCCCCTTTTTACACATTACGGGAGACAGTCTCCTTTTTACACATTTCGGCGGACAGTGTCCCCCTTTTTACACATTACGGCAGACAGCGTCCCCCTTTTTACACATTACGGCAGACAGCGTCCCCCTTTTTACACATTACGGCAGACAGCGTCCCCATTTTTACACATTACGGCAGACAGCGTCCCCCTTTTTACACATTACGGCAGACGGCAGACAGCGTCCCCCTTTTTACACATTACGGCAGACAGCGTCCCCCTTTTTACACATTACGGCAGACAGCGTCCCCTTTTTACACATTACGGCAGACAGCGTCCCCTTTTTACACATTACGGCAGACAGCGTCCCCCTTTTTACACATTATGGCAGCCATAGTCTGGCAGTTTTCAGGCTGTCTAAGAAAATCATTTTGCCTGACCAAGGGTCGGCTTCATTAAAGGGACCTGCTGACCGTAAGTTAGAGACTACCTTAAAGTCCATTTATATGGCTACCGGAATGTTACTCAGGCCCACAATTGCTTGTGCGTGTGGGTGGGTAACGCTGTTGAAAAATGGTCAGACAACTTGCTAGTTAATATAGACACAGTTGATAAAGATGAAATGGTCCTAATTCTCGGGCATATCAAAGATTCTGCAGGTTATTTGGTTGAGGCTATGAAGGATGTTGGTTTGCTGGGTTCAAGATCCTCCACTATGGCTATTTCAGCCCGCAGGGCACTATGGATACGCAAATGGAATGCTGATGCGGAATCAGAGGAATATTGAGGCGCTCCCCTACAATGGTGAGGCCCTACTGGCGTAGCTTTAAGGCCTACTATTGCTTGTGCGTGGATTTCTAAGGCCATATTTGGCCATTATTGAAAGGGGTTCTGCACATCCAGCCTCCCATTGTGCCTCCTACGGCACCTTGGGAACTTAATGTGGTGCTGCATTTCCTGCAACCTGATTGGTTTGAACCTTTACAATGAGGTTCATGTCAAGTTCCTTACTTGGAAGGCGGTCACACTATTGGCATTAGCATCTGCTAGGCGTGTGTTGTAATTGGGGACATTGTCCTGCAAGAGCCCCTACTTGATTTTCCATGATAGAGCTGAGCTCATGACGCGTCGGCAATTTCTTCCGAAGGTTGTGTTGGCTTTTCATATCAACCAACCTATTGTGGTGCCAGTGGCTACGGACTCGTCAATGGGAGTGGTTTCAGGTGGATGCATGACATTACATGCAGCTGCTCCAATTAAGCAAATGGCAGCAAGCCTATTGCACTGTCGAGGGTTAACCTTATGTGATGCATCCGCAATTACATTGTGAGACGGCACTACACAGGCTGGGCAGCATTGCCCTGTGCTATGCTGCCCCCAGCATGTGAGGAGATGGAGATCTGCGCCCATCTCTGAATAAGGTCCTACATCCTCATCCTGAAGATTGTTTTTATGGAGTGGACAGTATGTTGAAAGAGCACACAGTGATATACTTTGTTTTTGTTTTTTTCCCCCTAGGTAGGAGTTCTTTTCCAAATCCTTCTGACCTGCAGGAAACCCAACACTGATCAGCCATGAGAAAAAAATGCAGCACAGGCCTCCAGCATCTTGGACGTGGCAGAAGTTGAACTGTGCAGGTGAGTGTCTGTGCCTTGGTTTTTGCCATTATATCTAAGAATGATCACACAAAGAAGGCAACCAAGAAGCTGTCTGGCACGTAAAGCGGAGAGACTTTTTCCTGTTTTTTTTCCTGTTTTTTTTTATGGAGTGGACAGTACGTTGAAGGAGCACACAGTGATATACTTTGTTTTTTTTCCCCCTAGGTAGGAGCTCTTTTCCAAATCCTTCTGACCTGCAGTTAACCCAACACTGATCAGCCATGAGAAAAAACTGCAGCACAGGCCTCCAGCATCTTGGACGTGGCAGAAGTTGAACTGTGCAGGTGAGTGTCTGTGCCTTGGTTTTTGCCATTATCTCTAAGAATGATCACACAAAGAAGGCAACCAAGAAGCTGTCTGGCACGTAAAGCAGAGAGACTTCCTCCTGTTTTTTTTTTTAAATTTTTTATTGTTTTGTTTTTTATGGAGTGGACAGTATGTTTAAGGAGCACACAGTGATATACTTTGTTTTTTTCCCCCCTAGGTAGGAGTTCTTTTCCAAATCCATCTGACCTGCAGGAAACCCAACACTGATCAGCGAGGAGAAAAAACAGCAGCACAGGCCGCCAGCATCTTGGAAGTGGCAGAAGTTGAACTAAGCAGGTCTGTGACTGTTCCCTGGTTTTTGCCACTGCAATTAAACAATGACCTCTAATACTGAATACCCAAAAAAGGCCACCAAGAAACTTTCTGGTGCTGAAAACAGAAAAAGAAGACTACAACGTGACTTAGAAAATCAAAAATCAGCCAAAACTTTTGCTAGATTTTTTACATCTCAAAAGGATTCTCCTTCAACATCTGCTTCTGTGACTGATCATGCAATTCCTATTGCAGTTAATCCTGATCTGTGTGTCTCAGAACCTGATGTTGAATGTACCAGTTTAGGAGGTGATACTCCTATTGCAGTTAATCCTGATCTGTGTGTCTCAGAACCTGATGTTGAATGTACCAGTTTAGGAGGTGATACTCCAGTTGCTGTTGGTCCTGATCTGTGTGTCTTAGAACCTGATGTTGAATGTACCAGTTTAGGAGGTGATACTCCAGTTGCTGTTGGTCCTGATCTGTGTGTCTTAGAACCTGATGTTGAATTTACCAGTTTAGGAGGTGATACTCCAGTTGCTGTTGGTCCTGATCTGTGTGTCTTAGAACCTGATGTTGAATTTACCAGTTTAGGAGGTGATACTCCAGTTGCTGTTGGTCCTGATCTGTGTGTCTTAGAACCTGATGTTGAATTTACCAGTTTAGGAGGTGATACTCCAGTTGCTGTTGGTCCTGATCTGTGTGTCTTAGAACCTGATGTTGAATTTACCAGTTTAGGAGGTGATACTCCAGTTGCTGTTGGTCCTGATCTGTGTGTCTTAGAACCTGATGTTGAATGTACCAGTTTAGGAGGTGATACTCCAGTTGATGCTCATCTGTGTATCTCAGAACCTGTGGCTGAAAGAGCCACTTTTGGAGAAGGTGCACTAGTATCAGAGGACAGTTGTCCATCATTATACACATCTTGTGAAGATTTTAGTATAGAATCTTGTGTACTAAAATACAATGATCCAGCTTTATGGCCCAGTCCTCTAACAGCAGCCACCCGCGATCATATAATTGCTACAGGTCTAAATGCCACAGTTAATGAGGATTTTGTTTACCCTCGCAACTTTGAAAAACGTTGTTTTAAAAATGCAATGTATTATAGGAAGACTAGTAATGGGGAAAGTTACTTGCGAGACTGGCTTATGTATTCAGAGAGCTCAGACAAAGTGTTCTGTATTTGTTGCAAACTGTTTTATTTAGATCATGCAAAATCATCATTGGCAACAACTGGCAATAATAACTGGAGACATATGTCTGATTATTTAAAATCACATGACAATTCCAGTGAGCATTTTAAGAGCTACAACAAATGGTTTGAGGCTAGAAATAGGTTTAAACACAAAAAAACAATAGACCAAGAATTTCAGTCTGCTGTAATTAAAGAATGTGACCATTGGCGACAGGTGTTAGATCGTTTGTGCAACATCACTTTGTATTTAGCAAAGCATAACTTGGCTTTTAGATGTTCCTCAGATCGTCTCTTTACCCCACACAATGGGAATTTCTTGGGTCTTGTTGAATTGCTCCGTAAATATGATGTAACTATGCATGAACATGTACGGCGTATAATTTCTAATGAGAGTAACGTAACTTACTGCAGCAAATCCATTCAAAATGAAATCCTTTCTTTATTGGGTTCTGCAGTTCAAGATAATATACGGACACGTGCCAGAGAGGCAAAGTACTTCAGTTTAATTCTTGACTGTACTCCTGATGTAAGTCACTTAGAGCAACTTTCCTTCACTTTACGGTTTGTTGACATATCTAACACAACTGTAAATGTGAAAGAACATTTTCTTTGTTTCAAATCAGTTGAAGAATCGACAGGCCAGTCTTTGTTTGATGTTACACAAAAGTTACTAGACGATTTCAAATTGGACCTTAATAACTGTAGAGGACAGGGCTACGATAATGGCTCAAATATGAAGGGGAGAAACAAAGGAGTACAGTCACGTATTCGGAAAATTAATCCACGGGCATTTTTTATGCCTTGTGGCTGCCACTCTTTAAATTTAGTAATTAGTGACTGTGCAGCTTCTTGTTCACAGGCAATTTCATTTTTTGGATTAGTGCAAAGACTGTATACTCTATTTGCAGGTTCTGTTGGAAGGTGGAAAATATTAGTTGATCATGTGCCATCCCTTACAGTTAAGCCGCTTTGCAACACCCGTTGGGAGAGTCATTTAGATTGCGTAAAACCTTTAAAATATCAAATAGTTGAAATTCATGATGCATTAGTGACTGTCAGTGAAATTGGCTCATCTGATCCTGCTATTAAACATGAAGCTCAGACTCTATCTATTCAGATATGTGATTTCTCTTTCTTGGTGCTGCTTGTGACTTGGTATGACCTTTTACACCACATAAATATTGTCAGCAAGTCTATGCAGTCAAGTGCAATGGATCTGAGTTCAGTAGTCCAGCTTTTAAAAGCGTGCACTGAATATGTGTCAGAATTTCGTTCTAATGGTTTTGAAAAATCTCTGGTAGACGCTAAAGAACTAGCTAGTGCTCTTGAAATTGAACCTATTTTTGTCACGAAAAGGGTGCGGCGCAAAAAAAAGACTGTTTGAATATGAGAGCCAGGAGTTGCCTGAAACTGATCCAACTATTAACTTCAAATCGCATGTGTTCAATGTAATATTAGATAATGCAGTGTCCTCTCTTACTGAGCGATTTGAACAAATCAACGAATATCAGGAATTATGGGGATTTTTATTTAATATAAAAAAACTAGATGATTCAGAAGAAGCTAAAAAATATTGCAAAAATTTGGAAATTAAGCTTCAAGATGGAGATAATTCGGATATAGATGGCAGAGAATTATTTGAAGAATTACTTTCAGCAAAAAGCCTTCTTCCAGATGATGTTCATAACCCATTGAATATATTAAGTTTTTTAAAACTAAATGGGTTGCACAATGTTCTCCCAAATCTGTGGATTTCTTTACGGTTACTGTTAACAATCCCAGTAACTGTAGCAAGTGGTGAGCGAAGCTTCAGCAAATTAAAATTAATTAAAACATATCTGCGGTCAACAATGACTAATGAGCGACTAAATTATTTAGCACTTCTCTCAATTGAAAATGACATTGCTCAAGAGATCGATATGGCAGAAATAATTAAAAAGTTTGCCGACTTAAAAACTAGGAAAAAAAATATTTGATGTTTAAATATGCTTTTTACATATTTTGTTTAACAACATTCATCATTAACGTATTAATGGGGTAGTGCCAAGCGCTCACCTAGATGCATTGTAACGTCTGTGGAATCTTTATTTAGTCTCTCTGGGTTTGTGGAATATACTGTAGATATTGTCCATTGTGTAAGTATATCTCTCTGGTTCTTTAAAATATGCTTTATTAAGCAACAGGCTTCTCTGATCAGGCACAATGCTATTGTCATAAAGGTTAATGTTAAGGTGTGTGTACACACGGTGAGATAAATCTGTAAGATTTCGACTATAGAGTCAAAATCTTAAGGAAAGTTAGTGCATATCTCAAGGTGTTAGGCAGCTTGCGATACCATTTCAATACCAATGCGCACTCCAGCAGGGTCCGTATCGCACGGCTAGATAGACTGTGCAGGCACAGTCTTGACTATCTAGTACAAGGTATAGTCAAAAATTTGTCACTTAGTCAATATCATACATAGAAAAAATTGAAAGTACAGATAGTAAATTTGTGCTATATGGGCTCTGTGGGAGTTCAAGGGAAATCGTATAGTCAAAATGGTGCATAACGAGGATCTCAACGTGTGTACACACCTTTACTGTTAGAAATCTGGGCAGTTTCACTCTCACTGATAACTCCTAGTGAGTGGTCAGATGATGGTCAAGGCAATGTCAATCTCCAGTGTTTGCCCTATTGTGAAAATCAGATGATTCTTAAAGGAACCTCTTTATGTCATAGGCTCCTAACTCCTGGAGCCTATGTTCCACTGTGTTGATTGCTAAACCCTTTACACTTCTAATCTTTAATGGTTAGTTTGATCATAGTCTCAGAACAGTAGGTGTAAGTAAGCGGCATCCTGCACTTGCACTCTCTAATAAACCATTTCTCTGTGTCCTGGACTTGCATGCATGCCGCCCTTGCCTCCAGGATGTTAGTGCTGGCCTGGAATGGATGGTCTAGATGGTTTAGACTTCCTCTGCAGCAGATGTCCTCTGTGTATTGCCAGAACTCCGGTGGCTTCCAGATAGCTGTGGGTTGGCAGTAGCAGCATCCTCAGAGCTTGCGTCCTCCTGTTTCTGGGTACTACGGTCACGTGATGCTGCTCGCAGGACTGGACAGGAAATCTAGTCTTCACTGGCAGGGGAGGCAGTGTGCTCTAGCAGCAATCAACTCAGGTGGTGAAATCAGCTGGGATGCGGTCAGCATCCCGGCTAGCAGGATACCAACGGTCAGGTGACCAACACCAGAATTCCGTAAAGGTATCAGATCAGGAGACTGGTGCAGTAGGACCGACGGACAACATCCGGTAGGTGAGTATTGGGGTCAGGGTTGGGTTAGGCACTAAGGGGGGAGGTTAGGGCCCTGGGGGGATGGTTATGGTTAGGCACTGGGGGGGGGATTAGGGTGTGGAGGGGTGGCGGGTTAGAATAATTAACCACATAGGACAGTGATGGCTAACCTTGACCCTCCAGCTGTTGAACTACATATCCCAGCTTGCCCTTCTACCGTTTTGTTGCTTGGCCATGCTAAAACTTATGCAGGGCATGCTGCGATGTGTAGTTTAACAGCTGGAGTGTCAAGGTTAGCCATCACTGACATAGGTATTGGGATCCTCCCTCACGATTCTGGTGTTGGTCACCTGACCGATGGCATCCTGCTAGCCTGGACGCTGATTTCACCACCTGAGTTGATTGCTGCTAGAGCACACTGCCTCCCCTGCCAGTAAAGACTGGATTTCCTGTCTAGTCCTGCGAGCAGCATCACGTGACCATAGTTTAACCAGAAACAGGAGGGCGCAAGCTTTAGGAGGATGCTGCTACTGCCATCCCACAGCTATCTGGAAGCCACCAGAGCTCTGGCAATACACTGAGGACATCTGCTGCAGAGGACGCCTAACAATCTAGCCCATCCATTCCAGGCCAGCGCTAACATCCTGGAGGCAAGGGCGGCATGCATGCAAGTCCATGACACAGACATTGTTTATTAAGAGTGCAAGTGCAGGATGCTCCTTACTTATACCTACTGTTCTGAGATTCGATGATCAAACTAACCATTAAAGATTACAAGTGTAAAGGCTTTGACAATCAACTCCGTTATACATGGACTCTTGGATTAGGAACCAATGATAGAAAGAGGTCCCTAAAGGATCATCTGACCAGTGACCACTCACTAGGAGTAATCACTGAGAGTGACACTGCACAGATTTTCTAACACTAACCTATATGACATTAACTTGGTACCTGATCAGGGAAACCTGTTGCTTAATGAAGCAAATTTAGTTTAAAGAACCAGAGATACTTATATTCTTACACAATACACTGTATATTTGACAAACCCATTGAGTGATTAAAGAAAATTCTACAGACATTACACTGCATCTAGGTCAGCGCTTGGCACTACCCCATTAATACCTGATTCTATTCTTTTAAGAATAATGTGGATTGCTTATGTGCACAGCAGCTCTCAAAAGATCAGTTGGCTAAACAAGATTAGTGCCATTGGCAATATATTGTTTGTGGCATAGAAGATAATTGCATGAAGAACTATTTTTAGGACTATGGTTAATTCCGTGCTGTATTACCTTTATTATTTTTCTTTCATTACTGGTTGACGACATTTGCTAGCTTTATGGTAGCTAAAATTAGTATTTGCTCATGTCACAATCATTGTGTGATGCATTTATCATTTGAGTATTTTTATTGGAAAGTTGGCAGCAGATTTCTTATTGCGTGTTTGAGAAGGAGGCCCAGTAAGGAAACCAAAATCTATGGAGATTTTCATCCGTATCATTATGCCACTTCTGTTGCGCAATCAAAGTGTCAATTACTTTAAAGAACGGGCTTTGGAAAACCAGCTCTGTGTTCATATTGCAATCCATCATCATTGTCCAGTCTTTTTTTCTTTGTCTCTTCATAGGAAATTCTTTGGTAGATCCATTAAGTGAGCAATGATTCTTGCTTTTTTTTCATTAATGTATCAGCCCCTTCTTCACGCATTTGCTGTAGTTGGTTCCAAAGTCCAGGATTGCAGCTTGGCCAAATCATAATCCCTTCTATTGCAGTGCTTGGTTGACGGAGTCAAAATTTTACATCCGTATCATTATGCCACTTCTGTTGCGCAATCAAGTGTCAATTACTTTAAAGAACGGGCTTTGGAAAACCAGCTCTGTGTTCATATTGCAATCATCATCATTGTCCAGTCTTTTTTTCTTTGTCTCTTCATAGGAAATTCTTTGGTAGATCCATTAAGTGAGCAATGATTCTTGCTTTTTTTTCATTAATGTATCAGCCCCTTCTTCACGCATTTGCTGTAGTTGGTTCCAAAGTCCAGGATTGCAGCTTGGCCAAATCATAATCCCTTCTATTGCAGTGCTTGGTTGACGGAGTCAAAATTTTACATCCGTATCATTATGCCACTTCTGTTGCGCAATCAAAGTGTCAATTACTTTAAAGAACGGGCTTTGGAAAACCAGCTCAGTGTTCATATTGCAATCATCATCATTGTCCAGTCTTTTTTTTCTTTGTCTCTTCATAGGAAATTCTTTGGTAGATCCATTAAGTGAGCAATGATTCTTGCTTTTTTTTCATTAATGTATCAGCCCCTTCTTCACGCATTTGCTGTAGTTGGTTCCGAAGTCCAGGATTGCAGCTTGGCCAAATTATAATTGGTTGACTGAGTCAAAATTTTACCCCAAATAATAAGAAGGCAAACTAATTTAAAATAAATAAGCTGTATCAGGCTCTCGACTATCTATTTGCAGACGTGCTATCACTTGGTGCAGTGCCTCAAGTACATCTGGCAATTGGGTGCTTAATGTCTTGACAGCAGAAGCTCTTGATGACCATATGGTGGTACTATAACATTTGGTAGTGACTTTAAGAATATTGGTCATTGTGTCCCATTTGACTGATAAAAACAAACAAAAAAAAAAATTCAGTACAGTTGTAAAGATTAACAACACCATTACCCACAAAGGAACTGGCTGCATGCACAGTGCACTCCTAGTAGATTGAACAAAGGTGCAGCATATGGAACAAATCTAGCCACATTGTTCACTTGATTTAGTCATGCTTGTACACCATTATAATTTCCTGTCAGATTTACTCCATTGTAAGAACCCCTGCACACTAATATTACTTGGATCTAAACCATCCTTGTGAAGCTTCTATTCTATTTTAGCAGCAGACCACTGCCTGTGGTCTATAAATAAATAAAGTCTATGAAGCTCTCTTCCACACTGCATTTTGATCTGAAATCCTAATATACCAGTTTTTTTTTTTTGTTTTTTTTTTTGAGGGGAAGGGTGGGTGGTGGGTGGTTATTTATTATATTGAACAACAATTGGATATTGTATGTATATCTCACATAAGTGATGTAGAACTGTTTTTCAAATACTGGTTGACACACTTGCTACATGTTGTATCCTGCAGCATGTCTATGGTTCATTTACTGTATGTACAACAAATGGATATTTTGTATGTATATCTCACATAAGTGATGTAGAACTGTTTTTCAAATACTGGTTGACACACTTGCTAAATGTTGTATCCTGCAGCATGTCTATGGTTCATTTACTGTATGTACAACAAATGGATATTATATGTAGATCTCATATGATGTATACTCTTATATTTTTTATTTTTTTTTATTTCTGTGTCCTCCAATAAAACTGATATAAAGTGTTATGTACATGATGTGTAGTATCAATCTCTCTGATTTTCTCTACCTGGTGCAATATGTATAATGTGCTCTGCTGCACTGTGGAGTAATGTGTGCAAAGGGCTCTAACATGGCATAATGTGTGTAAGGGGTACTACTCTGTGGTAATGGGACTGTTGGACACCACTGTGCGGTGTAATGTGAATTGGTGCAATTCCGTGGCCACGCCCCTTCATCATTAAGTTACGCCCCTATTTGGCATGCCCTGTCCCTGTTTTGAATGGGGGGCGGGGGGGGGGGGGGGCGCCAGAGGAAAAGTTCGCACTGGGAGCCACAAGGTCTAGAACCGGCCCTGCTCTTACGGAAACTGAGGAAAATCATTGCAGAATGGCTCAACCCAATTGGACTCTCCTGGGGATTTCTGACATCGGACAATGCCACCAATATTGTGCGTGCATTACATGTGGGCAAATTCCAGCACGTCCCATGTTTTGCACATACAATTAATTTGGTGGTGCAGAATTTTTTTAAAAACGACAGGGGCGTGCAAGAGATGCTGTCCACTTTCCGCATTCCGCCGCCGCGTGCCGAAGACTGGAGCACCAGCAAACACTCCTGAACCTGCCCCATCAGCTGAAGCAAGAGGTGGTAACGAGGTGGAATTCAACCCTCTATATGCTTCAGAGGATGGAGGAGCAGCAAAAGGCCATTCAAGCCTATACATCTGCCTACGATATAGGCAAAGGAGGGGGAATGCACCTGACTCAAGCGCAGTGGAGAATGATTTCAATGTTGTGCAAGGTTCTGCAACCCTTTGAACTTGCCACACGTGAAGTCAGTTCAGACACTGCCAGCCTAAGTCAGGTCATTCCCCTCATCAGGCTTTTGCAGAAGCAGCTGGAGAGATTGAAGGAGGAGCTAAAATGGAGCAATTCCGCTAGGCATGTGGGACTTGTGGATGGAGCCCTTCATTCGCTTAACCAGGATTCACGGGTGGTCAATCTGTTGAAATCAGAGCACTACATTTGGCCACCGTGCTCGATCGTAGGTGTAAATCCTACGTTGTATCTCTCTTTCCGGCAGACACAAGTCTGCAGATGTTCAAAGACCTGCTGGTGAGACACTTGTCAAGTCAAGCGGAACTTGACCCGCCAACAGCTCCTCCTTCATTTTCTCCTGCCACTGGAACTACCAGGAAAAGGATCAGATTTCCAAAACCACCCGCTGCCGGTGATGCAGGGCAGTCAGGAGCGAAAACTGACATTTGGTCCGGACTGAAGGACCTGCCAACGATTACTGACATGTCGTCTACTGTCACTGCATATGATTCTGTCACCATTGAAAGAATGCTGGAGGATTATATGAGTGACAGCATCCACGTAGGCACGTCAGACAGTCCGTACGTATACTGGCAAGAAAAAGAGGCAATTTGGAGGCCCTTGCACAAACTGGCTTTATTTTACCCGAGTTGCACCCCCTCCAGTGTGTACTCCGAAAGAGTGTTTAGTGCAGCCGGTCACCTTGTCAGCGATCGGCGTACGAGGTTACTTCCAGAAAATGTGGAGAAGATGATGTTCATCAAAATGAATTATAATCAATTCCTCCGTGGAGACATTTACCAGCAATTGCCTCCAGAAAGTACACAGGGACCTGTGATGGTGGATTCCAGTGGGGATGAATTAATACTCTGTGAGGAGGGGGATGTACACAGTGAAAGGGGTGAGGAATCGGAGGATGATAATGAGGTCGACATCTTGCCTCTGCAGAGCCAGTTTGAGCAAGGAGAGATTGATTGCTTCTTTTTTTGGTGGGGGCCCAAACCAACCAGTCATTTCAGCCACAGTCATGTAGCAGACCCAGTGGCTGAAATGATGGGTTTGTTAAAGTGTGCATGTCCTGTTTATACAACATAAGGGTGGGTGGGAGGGCCCAGGGTGGGTGGGAGGGCCCAAGGACAATTCCATCTTGCACCTTTTTATTTATCTTTGCATCATGTGCTGTTTGGGGCCAATCTTTTTAAGTGCCATCCTGTCTGACACTGCAGCGCCACTCCTAGATGGGCCAGGTGTTTGTGCCGGCCACTTGGGTCGCTTAGCTTAGCCATCCAGCAACCGCCATCCAGCGACCTTGGTACACCTCTTTTTTTCTTTGCATCATGTGCTGTTTGGGGACTATTTTTTTAATCTGCCATCCTGTCTGACACTGCAGTGCCACTCCTAGATGGGCCAGGTGTTTGTGCCGGCCACTTGGGTGGCTTAGCTTAGTCATCCAGCGACCTCGGTGCAAATTTTAGGACTAAAAATAATATTGTGAGGTGTTCAGAATAGATTGGAAATGAGTGGAAATTATGGTTATTGAGGTTAATAATACTATAGGATCAAAATTACCCCCAAATTCTATGATTAAAGCTGTTTTTGAGGTTTAAAAAAAAAAAAAACACCCGAATCCAAAACACACCCCAATCCGACAAAAATTTTTAAGGGAGGTTTTGCCAAAACGCGTCCGTGTTCAAAACACGGGCGCAAACCGAATCCAAAACACAAAAAATTTCCGGTGCACATCTCTAATATATACTACGTGGCAAATAAATACTTTTTCAGGCACTGGCTCTCTCAGTGAGACCACATGTTAACAATTCAATTCTGAGACAACTGCCGCTCTCTTAGGCGACCACCTAATCTCCTTTCAAAAACCAAATGGAAAAGACGCACATACAAATAAAGCGCTGCTGTCTCAGAACAGAAAAAAACAAATATAACAATTTATGTAATACATACAGTAGTTAAAAATTTTATTAAACACTTACACACGGCCGGTGTTACACATTAAAAATCACATTGATAAATTTCCAGAAAGCATATACTATGCAACAACCCAATGTTGCCAATATCAGGTCTCTGTTACTCTTGTTTAATATTACTGATACAGCTGTAATTTGTGCTCCTCACCATCCGTAACAATTGTAGCAATATTCCATGGCTTTTATATGTCCATAACACACAATGGTAACTGGAGTCAATGATTATAGTGTCCACAAAACACAGCCAGAATCTTTGACCGAAACATTACCTCCAAGTACTGATCAACTGGTCATCAATATATATTCAATTATTGTTACTAGTGACCAACTCTCATATGTCCCAACTGTAGTCAAAATCTCTGACAATTAATTGATCCGATCCTGTTAGGACATAAAGCCAGGTATTTATACTATTATTACTGTATGTCAATGGCGCTGTGGTGTTCCATCAGCGCAAACAGGCTTAGTTGCAGACAGAAAGTCCCAGGTAAGCGCTCCAAAAATATTATGGGTTGTTAGCGGCAGACTCCTATATTCCTCTTACCCACTCCAGCCGAGCAGTTTTAATGAAGAGTCTCCTTTCCCACTAGGCAGCAGCTCCATCCAGCAGACCTGACAAGTCCAGCAACACCAGACGCTTGATACTCTTTACGCGTTTCTCTGTCTAAAGTCATCAGCGGCTTCATCAGAAGAGTAATCATCTCCGCCCAGACCAGAATTTAAATACACGGAGAGTCTCCGTTTCCTCCCGCCACTCAATTGCGCATTCGCAGTATGGTGCGTTCCACCTGCATCTCATTTACCGGATATATACTACCTGCACAGGTTCATCACTGCTCTGTGCATAATTGTGGTGCGTTCCACCTCCGTCTCATTTTGGGTATATATTCTGTGCACAGGTTAATCACTGTTCTGTGCATAATTACAATTCTCTTAAAAATACAACACTTACATATATATTTACTACTTCATGGTAAATCTCACCAAAAAAAAAAGTAAATAAAGCAAGGTGTCGTACATTTACACATATATGCATAATTCGAATCAAGGAGTAAAGAGTAAAAAGATCCTTTTATTCTTCAAGAATAAATAAAAGGAAAACAGATTGGTCTGATTTATATATTATTTAATTCCACCATGTCATTTAACCCCTGCGGGTGAATCGTATATAGGCGGAATATCCAATATGCTTCCCTTTTTCACAATAGATTAAAACGATCTCCTCCCCTATTCGTGGACCAGATTATCATCTTGTCCCTGAAAGTATTCCCAGAGTCTCCATGCATGTGCCTCAAATCCTTCATCAACCGAACAATTCCTTTTCATCCGAATAAATTGTCCCTTGGGAAAATTGTCTCTCCACTTCTGGAGAGGACTACTGCCATAATTCAAAAATTTGTTCTGGTCTACTTCCTTAATATATGTTTGTGTATTCATCACCGCTGGGCAATGCTTTTGCACTTCTGCAGGGGGGGGCGGCAGTGACATGCGGGGCAGGATAGCCCTGCGCTGGGCGTCCCCCTGCATGTCTATGATCACGATCGTAGCTGTGCTAAATTTAGCACAGCTATGATCGACTTGAAATGACCCCCAATATTCCATACAATACTCCGAAGATTTTACTGATCAGGGTTAACAAGCCGTTTCAAACACAGCACTGCCTTGCGCAACCTTCCCCCCAGGGGACTTTCTCTGCACAGACAACACCTGACGTGCAGCTCTCAGCTGTGATCATTCTTACCGCTGTCTGAGCTCCAGCAACTGTAATCTGCAGTGAGCACCAGCCAAGCCCCAGCAATTGTAATCAGGTGAATATCAACTGAGCAGGAGCTTCATGTGAACTGGGAGAGCTCTGCTATGTACCCATAGCTTGTGATGCACTACAGCATGGGTCTTCAACCTTTGGCCCTCCAGCTGCTGTGGAACTACATATCCCAGCATGGACTGCCTCACTTTTAGCATGCATTAATAGCAAAACTGTGGCAGGGCATGCTGGGATGTGCAGTTCCACAGCAGCTGGAGGGCCACAGGTTGCAGACCCATGCACTATGGCGACTCCAAATGTGATGGCAACAATATCAGGATTCCAGGACAGTCCAATTAAAGGTCCCTGAGATGTTACTCTGCCGTATTTGATATCAGTTTCTTCAGACGGAATTGAATTAAACTGTGCTGATCAGTATAAGCTTGGAAATAATGTTGACGATAAGTATCATGTTTGGAGCATTCGCTCCCACTGCTCTCTCCATGGCTACCAATAATATAGAACATACTGTATGTCCTACATTTAGTAGCTACAGTTATTGCTGTATATTTTTCTAGATTAATTGATGTATTGTGCTTTATCACTATGCTTAACACAAGTGCCTGACAAATTACTTTAAAATGGTTGAACATTGGGGGTCATTCCAAGTTGATCGCTCGTTAGCTATTTTGGGGGAGTGTATTTTCACTTTGCAAGTGTGCAAATGCTTGTTGCAGCCGAGCGGTACAAAAAAGTTTTGTGCAGTTTCTGAGTAGGTCTGAACTTACTCAGCCGCTGAGATCTCTTCAGCCTGTCCGGTCCCGGAACGGACACCCGCCCTGAAAACGCTTGGACACGCCTGCGTTTTCCCTACTACTCCCAGAAAACGGTCAGTTGACACCCATAAACGCCTTCTTCCTGTCAATCTTCTTGCAATCGGCTGTGCGAATGGAATCATCGCTAGAAGCAGTGCACAACAATGATGCTCTTTGTACCCGTATGATGCGCGTGTGCATTGCGGTGCATACGCATGCACAGTTTTGCCATTTTTTTTTACCTGATCGCTGCGCTGCGAAAATCGGCAGCGTGCGATCAACTCGGAATGACCCCCATTGAGCCTAGCTAGAATATAGGTTCCCTAAACCAAACCAAGTGAATGAATGGAACAAGAGACATCACCTGTTGTAGTTGACTACTGTGCTTTATTGTGGAGCAAAGCATGGAGAGAGACAAAGCAGAGAGAAATTAAGTACCAACCAATTAGCTATTGTCAGTTTTCAAACACAGCCTGTAAAACGAGATGTATGGGCTGCTTGGTACTTTCTCTCTCTCCACTTTCTCTCTCTCCAAGCATTGATACACCTGGAAAATGGCAAAGAATTTTATAAAGACCAACTACTTTTTACACAATCTAATCCTAAATAATAAATGGCTAAAGCTGCTCCTCAGCTCCATGGGGGGAATTCAAGTGTTTTGAACGCCGGCGACAACTAGCTGCCAACCGATGGAGTAATTCAAGTGCTGCTCCATGCAGGCGCGCACAACATTAGTTATAAAGTGGCAAAAGGTGGTGAAGAGGGTTGGCGCTGAGAGAAATGGAAAATCAGTACTTATCATAAATGTCGGAGTATGCGGTCGTGCAGGTATTTTTCTTATTCCCCTTTGGTTTTCTTATCCGAGTGTTCTTCCAATGAGTTTATCAATGTAAAAAATGAAAGATGGCTTTAGGTTAAACACAGGTGTATCTTATATCTCTAAAGATACTATTTAGAGATACGGTCTACTTTCTTCCAGACTATGTATATTTTGGTGGATATACCTGGCTTACATAATTAAATATATCAAACTCATCAAGGTTTCTTTTTGAAGATGATTAAGACAAATATCTCAGTCAGTAATGCTTCTGAAACGAATGCATACCTCCACTTACACAAAACAAAAAGTCGATAGCAGGCCTATCAAGGTATCTTTTATGCCGAGATCATATCCCTCATACTTCAATCACAATTCAAAATGTACAAGATGGAACAGCAAAAGTTGATCTCTATTGTGCGTACCTAACTTACACTTATAAAGTGCGCTATCCTCTTGTAAAGGTATCTTTTTGTGATAAAGGTTCGTACCAGTACTCACAGATGATGTCATGTGTTATAAGCACATCAAGGTATCTTTGTCTTCTTTCAATTAGATGCAGACTTTTATAAAAGTGTAACAATGTTTTAATAAAATTACAAACAAAACAAATAAAAGTAAAATATTGGCTGCAGGAGGCTGCCATCCGTAATGGGGATTGGTCAGACCAGCTTCTTCCAGCACAAAGGGACCGGTACCCTATCGGACTGAATAGTAAATATACACAAGTTGCCGTACCTTTCCCACAGAACGGGGGGGCGATGTCCAGCAGGCAATTGTCCCCAGCCAACGCGTTTCGAGTAGGTCACTCTTTGTCAAGGCTGATGGAGGACTATATTGGTAAGGAATTTATAGTAAATGTCCGGGATTTGAACTTGATGACGTCACTTCCGGTTCCGGGTGGTCCCGGAGAGACGTATGTGGAAACAGCTTCTATTTCTCCTATTATAGATGAATTCATTGGTGGTAAGAGTGGTGTATATCTTAGGAGGCGGTGGAGCATATTAGAAGACCATAAGAAAGTAAAAAAAGGTCTTATCGAACCGCCGCGGCAAGAGTGACGAACCGAGGCTTCTGGGTAATGTAGTTTTTAGAAACCGGAAGTCTTCGTTTCCATCGCGGTTAAGAGTACAGGCCAGGAACTGATGATGTAGGGATTCTGAGTATTGTAGTTTCTGTGACCCGGAAGTCTTATATAGTAATACAGCCTGAAATTCTCAAACAGGAAGGATTCTGGAGTTTGTAGTGAAATTCGGTGGTTTCCCCGACAACAGTCCCAAGTGGAACTTCAATAAAATATCAGAGTTGATCTATCCAGAAGTCTTCTATGTATTTATTCATTCTTAATTTCCACTAAGGCACTATTCAAGAGATGAAATTACATTAGTGATAATGTAATAATATATTGGAAAAAATCGTTTTTACATAAGCAGTGAAGTTTCATTTCAAAAAAAGGGAAAGTTGGTGAAAAATGACACAAAAGTGATTCATGTGTATGGATTCTATGACAGATTGTGAGGGAAAAGAGGGTGGAGAGACATTATATGTGAATATTTGGATATTTTAATATTTTATAGAAACCATTTGAGCTCAAAGTCTTGATTGAGTCCCCTAGGATTTAATGTTTTTAATTCAAAAATGGTTCGCATTTCTGTTCTGGCCAATCTACTTTCCACATTTTTGTCTTTCCATGTTGCTTTAATGTTTCAACACTATAAATTAGAGGGTTCTGCGCACTGAGTGTCTTTATTCTATAGCTAGCCGGGGTGTGCTGCTCGTTCTGATGGGTGTTCCAACCCACCTATATGTAAATGGAGAAGCTTAGTGGATATACCACAATAGAACTGCGCTCAACCCCTAAGGTGTGTGTGTTTAGCTAACGAATGCACATCTGATGTAATAAAGGATAATGTATGAACAGACCCAAATTTGAGTTTGCACTTGGATATAGAAATCACAAAAATAACAATATGATGCGAATTAATTGTTGTGAGCCACTGTATTTATTGTATACTGGCCAATCTAAAGGTGTGCGGTCAATGCCCAGGGTGGGCGATATTGTCTCTTATAAAGTTCATAAACCAACAGACGTCAATACCTATATACCTACGGACAGCCAACATCACAACATCTGGCTCAAAGGAGTACCAAAAAGCCAATTCCTACGTGTGAAACACAACTGCAGCAAGAAAGAAATCTGCAAGGACCAAATGGAACAGATGAAGCGCAATTTTATGGAGAAGGGATGTTGAACCAAGTAATCGAAGAAACAGAGAAAAAAGAAAGAGAAACTTTGCTGCAACCAATAGAGAGAGAGGGAAACCAAAAAGAGAAAGATAAGGACAAGTTCAAATGGGCATTCATTACTAAATATGATGCCCAATATAAGCAACTGGAAAGAATATTTCAAAAAAATTGGCACCTCCTCCAACGTGATCCAGTTCTAAACAAAACAATCCCCAACAAACCCTCATTTATATTCCGCAAGTCTAAAAATCTCAAGGATCATTTAGTAAAAAGCACTCTTCCATTACCATCAAGAAGTTTGATCAGAACCAAAGGATTCCACAGGTGTGGTATGTGTATAGGCTGCCGAAACATCAAAGATCCCAATTCTAAATATACAGAACTTAAGATCAATAACAAGTCCATGAGAATCACAGACTTCATCACCTGCAACACTCCGAATGTTGTATACTTAGTGGAATGCTATTGTGGACTAGCGTACATAGGAAGGACGACGAGACCATTAAAAATAAGAATCTCAGAGCATTTAAGAAACATTAAAAAAGGACTCCAAACACACCACCTCTCAAATCACTTCAAAAATAATCATAACTGCTCGATTAATCATGTAGAAAGATTTGTTGGCTTGAAACATATTAAAGCAACTAAGATATACACCACTCTTACCACCAATGAATTCATCTATAATAGGAGAAATAGAAGCTGTCTCCACATACGTCTCTCCGGGACCATCCGGAACCGGAAGTGACGTCATCGAGTTCAAATCCCGGACATTTACTATAAATTCCTTACCAATACAGTCCTCCATCAGCCTTGACAAAGAGTGACCTACTCGAAACGCGTTGGCCGAGGACAATTGCCTGCTGGACATCGCCCCACCCGGTCTGTGGGAAAGGTACGACCACTTGTGTATATTTACTATTCAGTCCGATAAGGTACCGGTCCCTTTGTGCTGGAAGAAGCTGGTCTGACCAATCCCCATTACGGATGGCAGCCTCCTGCAGCCAATATTTTACTTTTATTTGTTTTGTTTGTAATTTTATTAAAACATTGTTACACTTTTATAAAAGTCTCCATCTAATTGAAAGAAGACAAAGATACCTTGATGTGCTTATAACACATGACATCATCTGTGAGTACTGGTACGAACCTTTTTCACAAAAAGATACCTTTATAAGAGGATAGCGCACTATATAAGTGTAAGTTAGGTACGCACAATAGAGATCAACTTTTGCTGTTCCATCTTGTACATTTTGAATTGTGATTGAAGTATGAGGGATATGATCTCGGCATAAAAGATACCTTGATAGGCCTGCTATCGACTTTGTTTTGTGTAAGTGGAGGTATGCATTCGTTTCAGAAGCATTACTGACTGAGATATTTGTCTTAATCATCTTCAAAAAGAAACCTTGATGAGTTTAATGATATATTCAATTATGTAAGCCAGGTATATCCACCAAAATATACATAGTCTGGAAGAAAGTAAACCGTATCTCTAAATAGTATCTTTAGAGATATAAGATACACCTGTGTTTAACCTATAGCGATCTTTCATATTTTACATTGATAAACTCATTGGAAGAACACTCGGATAAGAAAACCAAAGGGGAATAAGAAAAATACCTGCACGACCGACATACTCCGACATTTGTGATAAGTACTGATTTTCCATTTCTCTCAGCGCCAACCCTCTTCACCACCTTTTGCCACTCTATCTCTAGTTTTTTTGGATCATCTGGGATAGATCCAGGGTGTAAGTGGGGGGCAGCAGAGATTTGAACAAGAGCGCCATCAAATTTCTCAATAAAACCTCTTTGCACATTTCACGTATTCCATCCCATCTTGAGAAGTTAGGGCTGCACCATGTTCAAACACTTAGAAGACAGGAAGAAAAAAAACGAAGAGGCCTTCAGAACCAATTTTCATGAGAAGAATATAGAAATGACAGATGACAATCTTGAAACTGCCATGCACAGACTTTGTGAGTGGCTACTGAAGGAAAATAAACTCTGGTGGGAGGTAGCAACCCTGGAAAAATACGCATCTGATCAGATTATTCCTAAAGGTTTGAAAATTACCAAACCAGCTTCTTTCCAGGATGCATCAGATAGTTTTTGGTCACAATGGGATGAAATCTTAGAAACCTGTTCCTTCTCTCTAATGAGACTTATTCTCAAAGAAAGAAAAGAGAAACTCAAAGAAATTAATGAGAGAATCGAAATATTAAGGTCACTTATTCAACCCTTCGAAAAAATCCCTCTTTTCAGTACACTGGAAAAAGAAATCACTGAAAAAATCAAGAACACAGATTTCTTGATTAAAAAGAAACAAGGGAAATTACAACGAGACTTTGATTACTACAAATTTGGAATCATCAAGGAGAGGAGAAAGAAAGGCCCACATGGGGAAACTAGAAATAGAAGCCCATTAAGAACATACCATCCAACACTGAATCCCAATTGGAAAGAAGACCAGAACCAAAGAAGACATGAAAGACAAAACAGATATACAGAATGAACAAGGAGAATCGACAGACATCAAGATCAACGACGACAACTAAGAGATTGGAGGGACCAGGCACCAAGATACAAAGATCAGATTCCCAAAGGAAAATACTATCACTATGTGTCCAGGGAACAGAAATATCCAGAATCAACTAGATATAGGAGAACAAGGGCCTTTGAGTCCAGATACCGGGAGAGGACAACAAGGCATTATCAAGATCGGAAATACGAATGACCTGGAAGACAACAAGACAATAGATACAGAAACCAACAACAATCTATATCAAGATCAAGAAATTGATCTAGACAATCCTCCTTAAGAAAGGAATACAGAAAATCACACAGGAGGTCATCACATAGAACCATCCATAGGAAATCCATACACCACACACAAGAAAGGAGAGATACCGAAAGAACCACTCGAGTATCCAAAACCCCTTTTTTAGAAGAAAGGACATGGTTATTGGACGGACGATCGAATGCACATCGAACCAACAGAAGTCCACAAACAAGCAGTCACCCCTAGGAACCTCCAATAGAGAAGAGCACCCATTGAAAAAGAAACATAAACATAAAAAAGAGGGTGTCGTGGGGGAACAAAATGGAAAAAAAGAAGAAAAAGAAAATAGCCAAGGAATCTGTAATTACAGAAATACAATCTCCAGAGGTGAGAAATCCTATCTACAATCTAAGCCATAGAGTTCTAACAAAAGAAGAAGAGAAAATCTTAAAGAAGGGCCTGAAATATGCTTCAACAGCAAACATGGAAGAATTTGACAAGTTTGTCGATATCCAAATATTTGTGGGAAAAATGACATAAAAAATTTTTTTTGCAACAAAAGGGGAAGAAAAAACATCAACAAACGAAGAACATCCAGAAACAAGAAGTGAAAACACCGACCAGGAAGAAGGGTCAAAGAAAAAGAAGAAAATGAAATCCACATTCTATCCTTCGCACATTAAAGGCAACTTTATAGAGACCTTCACAAAAGTAGTACTAGATGAAGCGGAACATCTAAAAAAAATTCGTACCAGGCCAAATCTCACCAAAAAGGAGAAAGGTATGATTCAAAATCTGGCTAAAGATGAGACAATAGTGATCAAGCCTTGTGATAAAGGAGGTGGAATTGCCATTCTTGAGAAAGAGAATTACACCAAAGAGGTCTATAGACAACTGGCCGATACTACAACTTATGGCAAACTAAAAGGATATCCCAGCAATAAAATCAAAGAGAATTTTGAACAATTAATGCAGGAACATCTGAAGAAAGGAGGAATCTCTAAAGATGAGTATGATTTCATTGATGTATTAGATTCAACCACTCCAAGCATATACATACTCCCTAAGATTCATAAAGATCTTAACAATCCACCAGGAAGACCCTTTATTGCTGGAACCAATAGCTTGACATCTAATTTATCGTCGCTTATAGATTCCTTTCTGCAACCTTTAGTAGTAAAGAGCAAATCCTACTTGAAGGACACAGGGGACACACTTAATAAACTGAGAAACTTCGAATGGAACACGGATCGCATCCTTGCTTCAGCAGATGTTACATCATTATACACTTGTATCCAACATACCAAAGGATTGGAAGCAATAACATGGTCCTTGGATAAGTCAGATTATTCTGTAGAAAAAAAGAACTTCATCATCGATGCCATAAAATGTATTCTAGAGAATAACTATTTCTTTTTCAAAGGCGATTTCTACATACAACGTACAGGAACCGCAATAGGAACTAAATTTGCCCCAAGCTACGCCAATTTATTCATGAATTATTGGGAAGAGAAGAACATCTACAGTAGCGTAGCTTGGGGTTCCCAGTTGATAAAATGGCAAAGATACATAGATGACGTGTTGCTTCTATGGGAAGGCAGTGAGAACTCCTTGTTGGAATTTTTTAAATCAATTAATGAGAATGAATTCAACATCAATCTCACTTTGTCACACAGCAAAATTCAAATAAACTTTTTGGATTTAACCATCTATATAGAAGACAACAACATACAAACAAAAACTTTACATGAACCAACAGACGTCAATACCTATATACCTACGGACAGCCAACATCACAACATCTGGCTCAAAGGAGTACAAAAAAGCCAATTCCTACGTGTGAAACGCAACTGCAGCAAGAAAGAAATCTGCAAGGACCAAATGGAACAGATGAAGCGCAATTTTATGGAGAAGGGATATAAAGAAGAGATGTTGAACCAAGTAATCGAAGAAACAGAGAAAAAAGAAAGAGAAACTTTGCTGCAACCAATAGAGAGAGAGGGGAACCAAAAAGAGAAAGATAAGGACAAGTTCAAATGGGCATTCATTACTAAATATGATGCCCAATATAAGCAACTGGAAAGAATATTTCAAAAAAATTGGCACCTCCTCCAACGTGATCCAGTTCTAAACAAAATAATCCCCAACAAACCCTCATTTATATACCGCAAGTCTAAAAATCTCAAGGATCATTTAGTAAAAAGCACTCTTTCATTACCATCAAGAAGTTTGATCAGAACCAAAGGATTCCACAGGTGTGGTATGTGTATAGGCTGCCGAAACATCAAAGATCCCAATTCTAAATATACAGAACTTAAGATCAATAACAAGTCCATGAGAATCACAGACTTCATCACCTGCAACACTCCGAATGTTGTATACTAAGTGGAATGCTCCTGTGGACTAGCGTACGTAGGAAGGACGACGAGACCATTAAAAATAAGAATCTCAGAGCATTTAAGAAACATTAAAAAAGGACTCCAAACACACCACCTCTCAAATCACTTCAAAAATAATCATAACTGCGCGATTAATCATGTAGAAAGATTCGTTGGCTTGAAACATATTAAATGGAGAAGCGTAGTGGATATACCACAATAGAACTGCGCTCAACCCTCAGAGGAAGACCGAAAGGTTGAAACGTGTTGGAGGAACTACAAAGAAAGAACCACTACAGATTCAAAGACTTCATCAGGAAGACTCTTTCCCATGTCAAAAAGACCCGGTCACGTGACCGGACCAACCCGGAAGCCAGCAGCACTGCTAGGATACCAGACAGCGGAGGAAGCCGGTGACGGAGCGCGGCGTGCGGCTGGAGCGGGCGACAGGTGAGTTCTCTGCAAGTGGTGGGAGAGGCGCAGCTAGCCGCTCTGCAGAGCGGCATCTTAATCCTTTCCCCGCCGCTAGACAGGTCCACCTCTCTGACCGACCTGCACCCGGGGGGCGTCTGAACAAGGACGCATCACGGGCAGCAGGGGCAGAGAGAGGAAACCAGTCCGTAGAACCCCCTTTTTTAACCCACTTATGCCACCACCGTAAGCTCAGGGCATCGTGAAGGTTTTAAAGATTTTTTACCAACACCAGCATTTGTTATTATTATTTTTTTTCCTAAAGACTTTTCAACAGCAGATGTGTGGGACGCCGCAGTCTGTATTATAACCTGCATGAACTTTATAAGAGACAATATCGCCCACCTGCATGAACTTTATAAGAGACAATATCGCCCACCCTGGGCATTGACCGCACACCTTTAGATTGGCCAGTATACAATAAATACAGTGGCTCACAACAATTAATTTTCATCATATTGTTATTTTTGTGATTTCTATATCCAAGTGCAAACTCAAATTTGGGTCTGTTCATACATTATCCTTTATTACATCTGATGTGCATTCGTTAGCTAAACACACACACCTTAGGGGTTGAGCGCAGTTCTATTGTGGTATATCCACTAAGCTTCTCCATTTACATATAGGTGGGTTGGAACACCCATCAGAACGAGCAGCACACCCCGGCTAGCTATAGAATAAAGACACTCAGTGCGCAGAACCCTCTAATTTATAGTGTTGAAACATTAAAGCAACATGGAAAGACAAAAATGTGGAAAGTAGATTGGCCAGAACAGAAATGCGAACCATTTTTGAATTAAAAACATTAAATCCTAGGGGACTCAATCAAGACTTTGAGCTCAAATGGTTTCTATAAAATATTAAAATATCCAAATATTCACATATAATGTCTCTCCACCCTCTTTTCCCTCACAATCTGTCATAGAATCCATACACATGAATCACTTTTGTGTCATTTTTCACCATCTTTCCCTTTTTTTTAAATGAAACTTCACTGCTTATGTAAAAACGATTTTTTCAATATATTATTACATTATCACTAATGTAATTTCATCTCTTGAATAGTGCCTTAGTGGAAATTAAGAATGAATAAATACATAGAAGACTTCTGGATAGATCAACTCTGATATTTTATTGAAGTTCCACTTGGGACTGTTGTCGGGGAAACCACCGAATTTCACTACAAACTCCAGAATCCTTCCTGTTTGAGAATTTCAGGCTGTATTACTATATAAGACTTCCGGGACACAGAAACTACAATACTCAGAATCCCTACATCATCAGTTCCTGGCCTGTACTCTTAACCGCGATGGAAACGAAGACTTCCGGTTTCTAAAAACTACATTACCCAGAAGCCGCGGTTCGTCACTTCCGGTCGCGGCGGTTCGATAAGACCTTTTTTTACTTTCTTATGGTCTTCTAATATGCTCCACCGCCTCCTAAGATATACACCACTCTTACCACCAATGAATTAATCTATAATAGGAGAAATAGAAGCTGTTTCCACATACGTCTCTCCGGGACCATCCGGAACCGGAAGTGACATCATCGAGTTCAAATCCCGGACATTTACTATAAATTCCTTACCAATACAGTCCTCCATCAGCCTTGACAAAGAGTGACCTACTCGAAACGCGTTGGCCGAGGACAATTGCCTGCTGGACATCGCCCCACCCGGTCTGTGGGAAAGGTACGACCACTTGTGTATATTTACTATTCAGTCCGATAAGGTACCGGTCCCTTTGTGCTGGAAGAAGCTGGTCTGACCAATCCCCATTACGGATGGCAGCCTCCTGCAGCCAATATTTTACTTTTATTTGTTTTGTTTGTAATTTTATTAAAACATTGTTACACTTTTATAAAAGTCTCCATCTAATTGAAAGAAGACAAAGATACCTTGATGTGCTTATAACACATGACATCATCTGTGAGTACTGGTACGAACCTTTTTCACAAAAAGATACCTTTATAAGAGGATAGCGCACTATATAAGTGTAAGTTAAGTGGAGGTATGCATTAGTTTCAGAAGCATTACTGACTGAGATATTTGTCTTAATCATCTTCAAAAAGAAACCTTGATGAGTTTAATGATATATTTAATTATGTAAGCCAGGTATATCCACCAAAATATACATAGTCTGGAAAAAAGTAGACCGTATCTCTAAATAGTATCTTTAGAGATATAAGATACACCTGTGTTTAACCTAAAGCCATCTTTCATTTTTTACATTGATAAACTCATTGGAAGAACACTCGGATAAGAAATCCAAAGGGGAATAAGAAAAATACCTGCACGACCGACATACTCCGACATTTATGATAAGTACTGATTTTCCATTTCTCTCAGCGCCAACCCTCTTCACCACCTTTTGCCACTTTACAACATTAGTTATGTTGTTCTGTCATTTTGACGGGTTTGGAACTAGCGAATGAATAATGCTGATTAACTGAGTGAGTCAGTTATCACACACACAGCCGACTGCTGGCATCCATTACCCAATGCTGTGTGATGACTATTCCTGCAATACAAAATCTGACAAGCATCACCTTACCTGGATAATTGTGATTATCTCTGGGTTTTCTGGAACTTGCGGGTGAACGGCAATAAGTATATTTTCATAGCCATGGTTTCTCAGCTGCACATGTGATGCGGTCAGTGCGTTGCAGTGTAAATCCTGGAATAATAACAGACTGAAGAGACAAATGGCTGCCTGCATCATCACCTGAAACCTTAACACTGCTCTGCTTGGAAGACTTAATACTGTCAGTGAATTAGCTTGAGTACAATAGGGTGTGTCAGTCTCTGAGACCGGTTTGGGTGTTGCTTTTTTGTGAGGTATTACTTATTTAGCAATTTTTATATCATGACATGCTTACCTAATTATTATATAAAGCAGGGAGAATGTTTCTTTTTTTTTTTTTTTTTATTAGTTACGAAAATAGAAGTCCTTTTTTCATACGTATGATATAAATGTAGAACTAAACTACATTATTGTCAAATTCAACACTACTATAAAGGCATAATACATGTACTGTATATAACTTGTAGGCATTTGTTGCTGGAGATAAAATACAAGATTTACCAGTTTATAAAAGTGAAGCAAGTTATTACAATTTTAGAAAAATGTCACTGTAAGTAAATCATATAAAGTTGGCCAAAAAAATATACGTTATGGTAAGAACTTACTGTTGATAACGGTATTTCTCCTAAGTCCACAGAATAACAATGGGATATGATGAAGTGACAGCGGATTTGCACCAATAGGTCAAAGCTTTTCCGGCATCCCAGCATGCAACGGGCCCGTCCATATATCCCCACTTCCTTGCTCAGGCAAATCAGTTGTATTCCAAAGCTCAAGGCAGGAGCATCATAGATAGCCCTAATCAGGCGATAAGAACACACATGTACACCCTTCCGTACAAGAAGGAAGAGGTTAGTGAGTAAAAGGATCCTCAAATCAGGAGGGTCAGAGTGGGATCTCTGTGGACTTAGGAGAAATACCGTTATCAACGGTAAGTTCTTACCATAATGTATATTTCCCCGGCAGGGTCCATGGGTTATCCAGAGCATAACAATGGGATTTCCCAAAGCAATTTAGTGGTGGGGACGCTGATTGGACATGAGAATCCTTCGCCCGCATCAGCGTCATGAGAGGCAAAGGTATCCAAGGCATAATGTCTAATGAAAGTGTTAATGGAAGACCATGTGGCTGCTTTACATATCTGTTCTGCTGAAACACCACGTTGTGCTGCCCATGATGGACCTACCTTACGAGTAGAGTGAGCAGAGACATTAACTGGAACCGGGAGATCAGCCCGAGAATATGCTTCTGAATTCGTCATCCGAAGCCATCTTGCCAGCGTCTGCTTATCAGCAGGCCATTCCCTCTTGTGAAATCTGTAGAGAATGAAAAGAGACTCTGTCGTTCTAATGGCACTGGTACGATCCCTGTAGATCCTTAATGCACGGACCACATCCAGCGATGCATCTCCCGGAGAAAGGCCTGGCACCTGGAAAGCTGGGACTACAATTTCTTCAGTAAGGTGGAATTTAGACAGCACTTTCAGAAGATACCCAGATCTAGTTCTGAGAACCGCTTTATCTGGATAAAAAAAATCAGAAATGGCGAATGACATGATAATACCCCTAAATCTGATACTCTTCTAGCTGATGCCATAGCCAGTAGAAAGAGCACTTTAGCTGTCAACCATTTAAGATCCACTTTTTTTTTTTTAATATCTTTATTGATGGTCACAAAGTGTACATTCAAAAGGAAAGAAAAAAGCAGTACCATGCAGGCAACAGGAAACAGCAGTAAATATCCATAAGAATACATTTCATCGAAAGATCATTTTCAGCTATAACAAAATGAGTAGTGACATAACGAAATTTCAAATAAATTAAGAAATGCAATAACAGCTGCTTGCCATCAGACACAATATTATGCATATACCATCTTATTGACCAAATTTTAAAAAATTTAATAGAAAGAGAATAGAAGGATAGACAACAAGAAGTGGAACGGGAAGGGAGAGTTAGGTGGGGAGGGGGGGATACACCACCATATACACATAGAATAATTGTAAATACATTTTATACTCTCAGTACTTCCATCGAAAGGGAATTCATTAATAAGGAGGACTAAGGGGTACATTTATTAAGCAGTGATAAGAGCGGATAAGTGAGCCAGTGGAGAAATTGCCCCATCAACCAATCAGCAGCTCTGTATCATTTTACAGTATCTGGACAAGAGAAGACGTACAGTCTATAAGGCTATGCACAAGCTTAATTAATGTAGACAATAATAAGAAAAAAGTATATTCATTCAGAAACCAGCCTTAGGAATCACACTGGAGAGGCAAAATGCCATTACCCATCTATATCTGAGCCGGAGGTGCACCTGTAAGCATTATACAGTATCTAGAAGAAAGGGAGAGGAGAATGACCACAAGACGGTCATCTACCAAAGAAGGCTTACTTTGTGGCGCACTCTTTTGTTTAAGTCGAATATGTAATGGTTATAAAATTAAAACAACATTTATTGAATATTTTTATAATATTGTAACCAAAGTCAGACATAAACAACATATATCGGTCAATATTGACCTACAATAATCCCAGAAAAGGGGATTCGTATCACTGTGAAATGAAAATATGTATAGGCGGTTAGGGTTCACTGATATAAGTATTGATATCAGGTTAGAATTCCTTTTATATATAGCCACACTTATATTACAACAGTGAGAAATGTAGAACAAAAGTGAAAATGTAATATAGAACAATTTTTGTCGGGTTGTTATACACTTTAAGAGATCCTTCCAAGTGAATCACTGGGTCTCTATTTAATTACCCGATTAGCGGTCCTCGTTATCTCAGCTGATGCACTCCTCCTTTAATTAGGTGAAATGCAGAGTAATGTCCTCTAAGAAGGCAGGAGTAGTGGGTATTAATTAAATCACAATAAGTGATAATTACCAACACACCGTAAAGCCTTAGAGTATTGATCAAGTCACTAGATCATGATGCAGCATCCCAGATATAAGTCGTAGATGTGAATGCACCATGATCATCATTCCCAAATGATATAAACGTTTATCAGTATGGACACTGTGTTCTTTTTGCCTGCATGTACTTTTCAACAATATTATGCAAACATGTGTCACAGTGGTAGATGACTGATAGTAGAGACAGAGGGCTAGTAAAAATCAGTGCAAATCAGATCACTGGCAACAATGTAATACCCTCTAAAGATATTTAGACATTTATCAGCATAAACACTGTACCCTTTTGTTTAAATGTATCAGTCCCTGATTGAGTCAGGCTGTAAAAGTACAATACCCTTATACCTGTGGACACAACCATCTGAACTAAGATTAAATTCTATTATCGTGAGACCTTATTTCGCTACCCTTACGGAAGACGGGAGGCGACTCTGGCTAACCACTACAGCCGCTCCCGCAATAGCCGTAAGACCGCCCCGGACTCCAGCTGCCCGTAATAGACTGAATCAGAGGCAGACCGCCACACTGAGAGACCTCTGGTGCAGAGGCTAGCGGCAATACCTTCGAGGTGAACGTGGAGACAGATACCGGAAAAGAGACGCAGTTCTCGGCGGCCAGACTCAACAAGGTACGGGTGAGCAACAAACTACAGGGGTTTTCTATTGACTGAGAAATACAATCTAATTATCTTGAGAGGTCAGAGAACGGGGACGCCCGTTAAAACATGTGTGTAAGACACCCGTGAGTCTGATTAATAACTTTTAAAAGAACCGTTTCTAACAGCACTGTGAATATTATCATCTACCAGCGGGAGGATACAAGTATTTAAATACCACTGCGTGTGGAATTTTAATCCTCTGGATAAGTCTGGACATATACTTCACAGGAGGCTGGATCCAAAAGAATATCTCACTGTGATACAATTGTTTCAGATGGTGTGATCAGTTTATATGTATCCATAAGTAGAAATATTGCATATGGCTGTGCCAGCAGTTAAATTCCAATGTATATTATATATTTTTATTTCATTTTATTTCAATTGATACATTTGAGGAAAAGTAGTTGAATGGTACATTGTTTTTTATGTATAATTATAAGGTTTAAATATATCAATAAATTATCTCTATTTTAGACAGCGCCCTCAATTTGTGGTTTTTACATTTGGTGATATATAGTGGGATTCAACACCCCCTTTTTTTGAGGGCTGCAGTCTATATTGGTGCCAATTAATTGTGACAACCGATTCATATTCCAGTATAGCGCTTTTTATATATATTTTTTGTATAGTCCATTACATATTCGACGTAAACAAAAGAGTGCGCCACAAAGTAAGCCTTCTTTGGTAGATGACCGTCTTGTGGTCATTCTCCTCTCCCTTTCTTCATTTTACAGTATGCAAATAATATATGTTACTTCAGTCAGATTGTGTTACGTTCCTGATGCTCAGAACTGGAGAGATGTTGCGTAGTGAGTCCAGAGCACCAGGACGTGACGCTGAAATAAGGGGTGGTACGGGAATAGCCCCCAGCACCCTACCTCCATTGTTTTACCCATGTGGTCAGTTCATGCCTGAGTGACTATGGTTTCTTGGGCCCACGGCAGCCGCGTTTGAAGGGCGGATTAGGTCTGCCCAACTCCGATGCCCCCAGGTCTTAGAGTGAGACAAGGCGTGAACCGAGACAGGATAATAACAAGGGGACCTCTAACTAAAGCAAACAGAAAGCTAGGGGCTGCTAACTACCCTAAAACTAAATATATGTGCGGCACGCCGCCAAAGGAAAAGAACAACAAAAGATACCACTGTCCACACCCCCACACGACACCGCCGTGTACCGGGGAGGACAGTGAAAAGCGGAAACCTCCGCAAAAACCACCAATACAAAATTAACACAAGGACTAAGCGGCCTAGGCCGCCACACGTGGCAGAAGCCGCTACACACGTAACCGGGAGAGAACCCCAACAAGCGAAAACCCCCAGATGACTGCAACAGGTTCACTTGGACAGGAAGGATTCCCAGGACCGGCTTCAGAACTCCAGGACTAAGGATCACAGGGAGCAGGATCGACCAGATACAGCTGACCAGGAACAGACGTTGCTAGGCAGGAACAGTATACAGGAAGCTATCACCGGCGAGGCTGCAGTGTGCCGACTCCCATAAAAAGGCCCTGCTGGCCAATGACAGGAGGGCCAGCAAAACCAGCCCCCAGACCTTAATTACTAGTTGCCGTGCAGCTGCCCTGCTGCACGAGCAACTAATCAATCTTATCTGGCAACGGGGAACGCGGTCCGCCAATGGCGTCCCCGTTGCTATGGACCCAGCGGCTGCGGACGCCCAGCGTCCTAGCGTTGCCAGGGACCCGGGCGGGCAGGGAGGGAGGTGCGGCGGCCGTGAGCGTCGCTCGGAAGCAGACCAAGCGGCGACGCGGACCGCGGCACCTAACAGTACCCCCCCCCTTGAGGAGGGGTTAAAGAACCCCTAAAGCCGGATTTCTGAGGAAATTCCTGAAAAAATAATCTCTTAAGTTTAGGGACATGTAAATTGTTATCCAGGACCCAAGACCTTTCTTCCGGGCCATAGCCTTTCCAGTGAACCAAAAAATAAAGCCAGCCCCTAGAAACTTTGGAATCTAAAACCTTCTCCACCAAGAACTCTTGTTGCCCTTGAACATCCACCGGAGGTCTACCCTGGGAAGTCTTCCGAGGGAATCTCCTGGAAGAAATATACTGCTTCAGAAGGGAACAGTGAAAAGTATTGCCAATTTTGAGTGATTTAGGCAAGCGTAGCCGAAAAGCAACTGGATTGACCTTCTTAACGATACAGAACGGTCCAATAAATTTGGGTCCCAATCTAGCCGAGGGTTGTCGGAGCTTGATGTTGCGGGTTGACAACCACACCTTATCCCCCACCTTAAAAGTGCATGGGCGTCGGAACCGATCAGAATTTTTTTTTTCTCGGAAGGTAGCCTTCTTAAGGGCAAGGTGCACCTTCTTCCAAATCATTCTGAGACGGGAAGTTAAGGTCAACGAAGAGACTGGAAAATGAGGGTAAAAAGAATTGGCTCTAGGATGAAAGCCCAAGATCGAAAAGAATGGGGACTCCTTGGTGGAAGAATGACAAGAGTTATTATAGGCAAACTCAGCCAAAGGAAGAAATTCAGACCAATCATTCTGAAGTTTGGCCGAATATAGCCGTAAATACTGTTTTAACGACTGATTAACACGTTCAGTTTGTCCGTTGGACTGTGGATGGTACCCAGATGTTAAAGAGAGTTTCATATTTAATGAGGCACAAAAACGTTTCTAGAAACGGGCGATGAACTGCGGTCCCCGATCAGAGACAATATCCCTGGGTAAACCATGGAGCCTGAACACATGGCGGAGAAACAAAACTGCCAACCCTTGAGCAGAGGGTAATCGGGGAAGAGCAATGAAGTGGGCCATCTTACTAAAACGATCTACTACCACCCAAATGACTCGAAACCCAGCTGAAAGAGGAAGGTCCACCACAAAATCCATGGATATATGTGACCATGGCCTGAGAGGAACGGCTAGAGGCATGAGTTGCCCGACCGGCAACGATCGAGATACCTTGTACTGAGCACAAACCTGACAGGAACGGACAAATTCCCTTACATCTTTAGAAAGATTAGGCCACCATACTGAGCGAGAGATTAACTCCAAGGACTTAGTGATACCCGGATGACCAGAAACCTTATTATCATGAAACTCAGTTAGAACAGTGCCTCTCAGAAATTCAGGGACGAAGAGACGATCTGCAGGAGTGACTTTGGGAGCCTGCTGCTGAAGCTGGACTAGCTGTGTAAATAAATCCTGTGTGAGGCCAGCCCGGATGACAGACGATGGGACTATGGGGGTAGTAGCCGGGTGGTTATTGTGAACTGGAAGAAAACAACGTGACAGAGCATCGGCTTTTGTATTCTTGGAACCGGGCCTGAAGGTGATGATAAACCTGAAACGAGTAAAAAACAGCGCCCAACGTGCCTGTCAAGCCTTAAGCTGTTTAGCTGACTCAATATACTGTAGGTTCTTGTGGTCAGTAAACACCGTAATGGTATGCCTTGCTCCTTCCAGCCAGTACCTCCACTCCTCGAAAGCCCATTTAACTGCCAACAATTCTCGATTACCAACATCATAGTTGGATTCTGCGAAGGAGAATTTTCTGGACATGAAGGCACATGGGTGTAATTCCTGAGACTCCGGGTCTTCCTGAGAAAGGATAGCCCCCACTCCAACCTCTGAGGCATCTACCTCGACAATAAAGGGGAGATCCGGGTTAGGGTGTCTGAGTACTGGAGCTGAGACAAAGGCCTGCTTTAAGGCCAGGAAGGCAGACTTGGCTTCAGGCGACCAATTGGAAGGGTCCGCTCCTTTTTTAGTCAATGCCACAATAGGAGCAACCAAATCTGAGAAGGTATGAATAAAACGCCTATAGTAATTTGCAAACCCTAAAAAGCGCTGAATTGCTTTTAAGTTCGTGGGTTGTGCCCAATTTAGGATGGCCTGGAGTTGTTTTGGTTCCATGAAAAACCCTTTAGGAGAAATAATATACCCCAGGAAGGACACTTCTGTGATGTGGAAATCACATTTCTCCAGTTTGGCGTACAAATGATTTTCCCGTAACTTCTGAAGGACCAGTCGCCCATGGGTAATATGTTGTTCAATAGACTCAGAGTAAATCAAAATGTCGTCTAAATAAACGACTACGAACTTTCCTAGAAAGTCGCAAAGGACGTCGTTAATGAGATCTTGAAATACAGCAGGAGCATTAGACAGCCCAAACGGCATCACCAGGTATTCATAATGTCCCGACTGTGTGCTGAAAGCCGTCTTCCACTCATCCCCAGATTTTATTCGGATGAGATTGTAAGCCCCTCTAAGATCGATCTTGGAAAAGATAACGGCAGTCCGAAGCTGATCAAAAAGTACTGAAATCAGTGGCAAGGGGTAGGTGTTTTTAACAGAAATTTTATTCAGAGCCCGATAATCAATACATGGTCTGAGCGACTCATCTTTTTTCTCAAAAAAAAAGAACCCTGCACTCAATGGAGATTTCGAGGGCCTAATGAAGCCTTTTTTTAGGCTCTCCTGTACATAATCATTCATTGCCGTAGTTTCCGGCCCAGACAGGGCATATAGTCTCCCTTTAGGCAAAGAGGCACCGGGAACAAAGTCAATAGCGCAGTCATAGGACCGATGAGGGGGCAGAATATCTGCATTACCCTTGGAGAAAACATCGGCAAAGTCCTTATATTCCAAAGGAATAAGTTCTGGGGTGACTGCCGCAACCCGGACTGGACGGGAAATACATTCCTTAACACAAAAGGGACCCCATCGGGAAATCTCCCCAGACCGCCAATCTATGGTGGGATTATGAAAGGCAAGCCAGGGGTGACCCAAAACTACGGGGATAGCCGGACAATGGGTAAGGTAAAATTCGATTTTCTCAGAATGTAGGGCCCCTACTGTCAGTTGTACTGGAGGTGTGCGGTGAGTGATTACCCCATTGGAAAGCGGACCACCATCCAAGCCGTGCATGGTGATACGTTTATCCAAAGGTATCTGTGGAACGCCCAAAGCCTAAGCCCAACCAAGATCCATGAAATTTCCCGCAGCTCCACTGTCGACGAAGGCCGACACCAATGAACTGAGACTACCAAAGGAAATTTTTACAGGAACTAATAAGGAATCATTTGAGGAGATCAATTGCAGACCCAAGTGAACCCCCTCACAATTCACTTGATCAGAGCGTTTCCCTGCTTATTCGGGCAATTACGCGTGACATGTCCCTTGCCACCACAATACAAGCAAAGACCAGAATTTAGCCTTCTGGTTTTTTCCTCTGGGGACAGCCGGGAGAGACCCATTTGCATGGGCTCCTCGACGTCCTCAGGGAAAGTATACACACATGGACTAGGCCTGAAACTAGCTCCTCTTTCAGCCCTCCGCTCCCGGAGACGACGATCAATTTTAATAGCAAGCTCCATGAGTTTGTCTAAAGTCTCTGGAGCGGGGTACTGAAGGAGACTGTCTTTAATAACTTCAGACAAACCGAGGCAAAACTGACTGCGCAGGGCCGGGTCATTCTAGCCACAGTCGTTCGACCAATGGCGAAACTTGGTACAATACGCCTCTGCTGGATTTTTCCTTGCTTAAGTGCACGCAGGTGGCTCTCAGCCGACGCTTCTCTATCAGGGTCATCGTACAAAAGGCCTAGGGACTTAAAAAAAGGCATCTACAGAAAGCAATGCAACATCATCGGCTTTTAGCCCAAAAGCCCAGGTTTGCGGATCGCCTTGTAGTAATGACATCACAATCCCGACCCGTTGAGACTCAGTACCAGAGGATCGGGGCCTTAAACGAAAATAAAGCTTACAAGCTTCCCTGAAATTAAAAAAATCCTTTCGGTTACCTGAAAAATGGTCAGGAAGGTGCATCTTTGGTTCTGGAATCATACTCGGGGAGGCTCGCAAAAGGTCTTCCTGCGATCTCACCCGAAGAGTAAGATCCTGAACCATCTGAGTTAGTTCCTGAATCTGGTTGGCAAAAAGCTGGCTGGGATTCGGTCCTAATACTGCCGGATTCATGAGGCCGAATTTCAAGGCCCACCAAAAACAAATAACTCTTTAAATTTTTTTCTTTTTGTTTTTGTGGCCGGTGATAATGTTACGTTCCTGATGCTCAGAACTGGAGAGATGTTGCGTAGTGAGTCCAGAGCACCAGGACGTGACGCTGAAATAAGGGGTGGTACGGGAATAGCCCCTAGCACCCTACCTCCATTGTTTTACCCGTGTGGTCAGTTCACGCCTGAGTGACTATGGTTTCTTGGGCCCACGGCAGCCGTGTTTGAAGGGCGGATTAGGTCTGCCCAACTCCGATGCCCCCAGGTCTTAGAGTGAGACAAGGCGTGAACAGAGACAGGATAATAACAAGGGGACCTCTAACTAAAGCAAACAGAAAGCTAGGGGCTACTAACTACCCTAAAACTAAATATATGTGTGGCACGCCGCCAAAGGAAAAGAACAAAAAAAGATACCACTGTCCACACCCCCACACGACACCGCCGTGTACCGGGGAGGACAGTGAAAAGCGGAAACCTCCGCAAAAACCACCAATACAAAATTAACACAAGGACTAAGCGGCCTAGGCCGCCATACGCGGCAGAAGCCGCTACTCACGAAACCGGGAGAGAACCCCAACAAGCGAAAACCCCCAGATGACTGCAACAGGTTCACTTGGACAGGAAGGATTCCCAGGACCGGCTTCAGAACTCCAGGACTCAGGATCACAGGGGGCAGGATCGACCAGATACAGCTGACCAGGAACAGACGTTGCAAGGCAGGAACAGCATACAGGAAGCTATCACCGGCGAGGCTGCAGTGTGCTGACTGCCATAAAAAGGCCCTGCTGGCCAATGACAGGAGGGCCAGCAAAACCAGCCCCCAGACCCTAATTACGCATTGCCAGGGACCCGGCGGCCACAGTATGCACGGCGTCCTGGCGTTGCTAGGCGCCGGGCGGGCAGGGAGGGAGGTGCGGCGGCCGTGAGCGTCGATCGGAAGCAGACCGAGCGGTGCCGCGGACCGCGGCACCTAACAGATTGGTTGCCATGGGCAACTTTTATACTGGCTCACTTCTCCGCTCTTATCACTGCTAAGTAACTGTCCCCCTAAAACATGAATGAACAATAAAGGACTACCGTTCCAAACAAGATTCACAAATCTCACATATCTGAATTCTTTCTGTTAATGGCTTGATATCTATGTAAGGTCCCCATTTTTTAAAGAATTTAACAGTGCCTCATTGCTAATCAGGAAAAACATCATATCTATCATAATACATGTAGCCCATAAGTAATACGTCCAATTTTCGTAGTGATGGACAGTTTCTGGATAGCCAAAGGTTTAATATCACTTTCTTAGCTGCTGTAACTAGTATAGTAAGAAATGGGATGAGATATCGCTTAGCATCAACTATCCTCCAAGAGTCAAAATTTGCAAACAGTAAGGCTGCGGGATCTTATGATACATGTAAAGAAAAAGAAGTATTAATATAACTAATAATTTTGTACCAGAATTTCTTAATGCATCCGCAGGTCCACAGATTATGTGCATAATGGCCACACTTCAGACATCTTCCGGATTCTGCATCATCAAAGTGACTTCTTTGGGCCTGAGAGATATAAGCCCTATATATTACTTTCACATGAACTTCTTGTAAAGTAGAGCAATGAACTGTACGCAGAACTCTATGTAAATATTTTAATAATGTGAGGTCCTGTGTCAATAAAGGAATATCTTTCTTCCAAGCGTCTGTGATTGATGTCCATGCTGGAGTAATAGTGGGTTTAAGTAATTCCTTATATACCATTCTAGCTTTATAACGGTGGGATTGGAACTTCGTGTAAATTGATAAGGGTCTGGGCTAGGGCCAGGAGTCAAATGTGGTGGTAAAGTAGAGATGCAATGCTGTAATTGTAAATATGCAAAGAGGCAGTTATTGGAAAGGTTATAGGTTGGAGGAGAGAGAAGGGAATAATATTGCCTCCCAGGTCGAAGACCTGTGCAATGGCCTTAAGACCTTTATGTCGAATTGACTAGTGGCTAGGGGTTCAAGGGCTATGGCAAATAAGAGTGGGATAATGGGCAACCCTGTCTTGTTTCCTTCTGAATGGAAAATGGAGCCGACACAAGACCATTACAGAGTATGTGAGAGTAAGAGTTCGTTTACAAAGTTCTAATAAAAAAGATAAATTTATCTGGGAAGGCAAATCTTTCTAAGGTGTAAAAAAGGTGATCTCAGTGCACCATGTTGAAGACTTTTTCGGCATCTAGTGAAAGTATTGCCCTTGGGGTATTCGACACGATGCCCTGGGATTCACTAACCGCGGACAACACTCATCTAATGTTAGTTACGGGGTGTCTACCCTTAATGAAACCCGTCTGATCCTGGTGAATCACGGAAGGGAGTATCAATTTCAGTCTTTCTGCTAGGATCTTTGTTAAAATTTTATAATCTAAATTCAATAAAGAAATGGGTCTGTAGGATTCGAGATCAGACAGATCCCTGCCCGGCTTAGGTAAAACCAGAATGAAAGCAGTGTTAAAATGAGGGGGCATTATTCCCGAGGACAGTAGTAGAATATAAACGGAGGAAAGAATAGGTACAATTTTTGGGGCTAGGAGTTTATAGTATTCAGAGGAAAATCCATCTGGGCCCGGGGCTTTGCCCTGTTTAAGGGAAGAGATTACAGAGGACACCTCCTGAGGGGAAATATCAGACGTCAGTATGACACCGTCATCATCCGACAACTGAGGAAGCAATAAATCATCCCAAAAATCGCCACACATCTGGGAGTTAGGAGGCGAAGATGTTGCAGAGTATAGGGCCTTATAAAAAAGTGTTGGCTATGGAAGCATTAGAGGTGGAAGTGAACCATCCTGCTGCTTGAGAGGATGTATAGTAACGGGGGATCGTTGGCCTCTAAGCAAGTTAGAAAGGTGTTTACTGGATTTATTACCATATTTATTAAAAGTCGATTTTTTTATGGAAAGTGTGTGAAGCTTCCATTTTTGCAAGGAACCCTTCAAAAGTAGTCCACGCTTCTGTATATTTTAATCTATGAGGAGGTGTAGGATTAGATTTATAAACTTGAAAGGCTTGTGTGAGTAAGGCCTGAGCAGAAAGAAACTTGTCCGACAATTTCCTCTTATGGGTGGACAATAAATAAATAATCACCCCCCTAATTGTAGCTTTGGAGGCCTGCCAAAATAGTATCGGGTCAGAGGTAGCCGTGTCAGCATTAAATATCGCAAAATCATTCCATGCTTTTTGTACAGCGTTAATCAACGTTGTGGAGGTAGCTAGTGAAGAGGGACATCGCCAACTAATATAATCACCCTTTTCTTGAGTCAAATGCATAGAGACCCAGGTAACTGCATGGTCCGATAGTACAATAGGTTCAATGGTTAAACAGGAGATTTTCGGGAGAAGAAAAGAAGAAAGTAAGACATAATCAATGCATGACATATATCTAGTAGCTGCAGATAAACATGTATAATTTAAATCTATAATGCGCCATATACAGTATCAAGTAAATGCAATTGTTTTGTAAAGGCCGGGATCCCGAACTTAGGTAGCTTTACATTAGCGGACGTATGCGACTGTCTATATAATTTCGGTACTGAACCTAAATTCAGATCTCCACAAAGAATTGTGGAAGCATTAATGGTAGGCATAAGTAATGTCAGTATTTGAGTATAGAAGAGTTTAGAATATACATTCGGGGCATAAACATTAATGCATTTAAACACATTAGTACCAATAATAAGAGTGCAAAATGCATAGTGGCATTGCGGTTTTCGCAATAATTTCAGAGGCTGAGATTGGTAAAGATGCTTTAGCTAAAATAGCGACCCCCATTTCAACTGATTAAGTTTTAAAACTTCGGAGGGCACTAAGTGTGTTTCTTGTATACAGATAATGTCTATTTGAAGTTTGCCTAAATAAAGTCGGATTTTTTTTCTCTTTTGGGGCTTTACCATAGAGAATGTCATCCATCCATAATATAGTTGTGACAGAACTTTGAAAGCAATTGAAATGGAAAAAAACAGAGCTTTGTACACAGCTAATAATGGTGGTGTAACAGGATGGGGAGGGGGGGACACAGAGGGGAGGAAAGAGAAAAACATAGAAACATTGAGTAAACAGAAACATCCAGATAAACATATAAAATGCAGGTAAAGAAGCCCAATATAAGTGTCAGGCCCCTAGCCTAACAGCGCCCAGCTTATAGTAAAAGAACAACATGAAGCATAACTCAGTGCACCAATGTATGCAGAGAAACAATCAAACTGGCAATCCCGGTAGAAATTCACTGCGGCTTGTCTATCTCAAGAGAATACCGATATACAATACAGTTCCAGCGTGGTTGCATAGTAAAAGGAAACAGGAACATTCATCCCACAGAGGATAGAGCTATAATGGAATATTAATCAGTTACAGTCAGACAGTTCATGGGCGTGACCACCATCTCCATCGCGTTCATGTAGGTATGCCTCCGCATCACGGACAGATAGAAAATCTTTATATGATGTGCCATTATATAGGTATAGCCTAGCGGGCTATAACAGGGCGAACTTCTGCCCATCATTAAATAATCTAGAACATAAGGGTGCAAAGTCTATTCTCGCCTTCGTGAGTTCGGTGGAATAATCCTGGAATAGTAGTAATTTGGAGCCATTCCACACAATATTTCTATTCCTGCGTGAGGCTGTCCAAAAAAGCTCTTTATGTAGGTAATTTAGGGATTTGAAAATCACTGCTCTGGGTCTAGCACCCTCTTGTGGTCGCTGAGAACCCAGCCTGTGAGCTCTTTCGATAATTAAATCAGAGCATCTGTCTTGTACATTGAGTAGCTGAGGTAAAGTGATATGGATGAAATTAAATAGTTCCTGCCCTTTAACTGACTCCGGAAGCCCAATGATCCTGAGATTACATCTGCGGGATCGATTTTCTAAGTCTTGGACTTTGTTTTGTAATATAAGGACCTCTTTCTCAGTCTTGGAGGTGGAGGATTTTATATCAGCCACATCTGAAAAAGTGTCTCCCAATCTGTGTTCAATGTCAAGCATGCACTTAGACAGATGAGAAAGTTGTTTAATGATATCTGCAGTCTGAGTTTTCAGCAGGGGACTAATGGGCGCTCTAACAGCGCTAACCATATCCCTGTATGTGACTGGAGAGTCCAAGTGGTGTTTGTGAGTGTCAGGCAGGCTGGGGGAGTCAGACAAAGACTCATCCTCAGAGAGATCCGCTACAGCTGAATGTAAGGCAGTCTCCTCGCATGGAATAACAGCAGGGTCAGTCGAGGGCGCTGGACCCGGCATCCTGCGCCATCTTTAAATCTGTGCGGCGCCGTTCTTTCTCCTGTTGGGAACGGCTCTTGGTGCCCGGCATTAGAGAGAGGTACTTTTCCATACAAAGGAAGGTGTCCCAAACAGTGAGGTGCACGGTGAGTGTGCTGGAGGCTCCAGGAGCCAAGAAATAGCTGTGCTGGGCGGTAGGTCAGCGGAGCTACACAGATCAGCTACCTCTCATCAGACATCCAAAACCGGAAGTCCAAGATCCACTTTATTAAGTGGTTCAAACGGGCAACTTGAAGGGCATTCAGGACTAGACTTAAGTCCCAAGGCACCGTAGGAGGAACAGAAGGAGGTTGAATGCGCAGCATTCCCTGGAAAAAAGTATGCACATCCTGTAAATTGGCAATTTTCTTTTGTAACCATACAGGCAATGCTGATACTTGCACTCTCAAGGAAGCCACCTTTAAACCTTTATCCATTCCCACCTGAAGGAATGCTAAGACCCTGGAAACTCGGAAAGATTTAGGGTCCATTTTCCATTCACTGCACCAATGAATATAGGTTTGCCATATTCGCTGATAAATTCGAGCTGAGGAAGGTTTCCTTGCTCTGAGCATTGTTTGGATTACCTGTTGTGAGAATCCTCTTGACTTCAGGATAGAGGTTTCAAGAGCCACACCGTCAAAGGCAGTCGATCCAGATGTCTGTGATAACAAGGACCCTGCATCAGTAGATCTGGATGTTGAGGGAGCAGAAGTGGAACATCCAGCAACATCCTCTGCAGATCTGTGTACCAATGTCTTCTGGGCCAAGCCAGAGCTATTAGTATCACGGCACCTTTTCCTTGCTTTATCTTTCTCACCACCCTGGATAATAGGGTGATTGGAGGACACACATAAACCAGATGAAAATCCCATCTCACCGACAGGGCATCCACAAAGATTGCTCTGGGATCCTTTGTTCTTGACCCATAAGTGAGCACTTTGTTGTTCAGACGGGACGCCATGAGATCTATCTCTGGCAACCCCCACTTGTCTACTAGAGTCTGGACGACCTCCGGGTGTAGAGCCTATTCGCTTGCCTGAAGGCGTGTCGACTGAGAAAGTCCACTTCCCAGTTTAGGACTCCCGGAACGAACACTGCGGACAAGGTTGGATGATGAAGTTCTGCCCACTTTATTATGTGACTTACCTCCTTCATCGCTTTTTGGCTGTGAGTTCCTCCTTGATGGTTGAGGTATGCTACTGCCGTCGCATTTGTCCGAACGGATGTGGACTGGTTTTCCCCAAAGAATGTCCTTGCCTGAATCAGTGCCATGTATATGGCCCGAAGTTCCAATATATTTATTGGCAGGCAACTTTCTTCCTTGGTCCATTGCCCCTGAAAACAAAACCTTCCTAACACTGCTGAATCCTTGACTATACCTTGGATAACTTTTTCAGAGGTAAAATTACTCTCTGAAGACTAGAACCCAGTACAGCCCCCGAGTGAGTCATCCTTTGTGACAGAACCAGAGACGATTTTGCCCAATTTATGAGCCACCCGTGGTTATGCAGACACGTTATTGTCTGTTGCAGATGACATAAGAGCAATTCCTGCATCGGTGACGGGATTAAAAGATCATCAAGGTATGGAAATATTCTTATCCCCTGCTGGCAGAGATAAGATGCCATTACCACCATAATCTTGGTAAATACTCTGGGAGCTGTGGCTAATCCAAAAGGTAGAGCATGGAACTAAAAATGCTGTTGGAGGATAGCGAACCTGAGATAGCACTAATGGGGCAGTGCTATAGAAACATGTATGTAAGCATCCTGTATATCCAGGGATACCATATAATCCCCTGGCTTCATGGCCAAAACGATGGAACGTAACGTCTCCATGTGAAACCGAGGTACCCAAATGTATTTGTTCAGTACTTTGAGATTGAGAATGGGCCGAAATGACCCATTTGGCTTCTGAACTAAAAACAGGTTGGAGTAAAAACCCTGTCATCGTTGTGCAGGAGGAACTGGAATGACTATTCCTGACTGAAGCAATTTCTGAACTGCTTCTAACAAAACCCTGGCCTTCGTCTCTATCCGAGACGGGCTGGTACAAAAAAACCTTAGAGGAGGGTGCTTCTTGAAGGCAAAAGCATAACCTAGAGATACCACTTCCTGCACCCAGGCATCTGTTGTAGACTGCTGCCAGATCTGTGCAAACTGAAGAAGTCGGCCCCCCACCCTAGGGTCCCCCAGGTGGAGTCCCGCACCATCAGGCTGATGGCTTATTAACTGTTTTACCAACCGGTCCTCTGGTAGCCAAATGCTTTTTATTCTTATGTTGTATTGGGGCTGCTTGCCATCACTTTTTCCTTTAGCTTTTCCTTGAGACCGAAAGGGCCGAAAAGCCGGAACTTTAGGTTTGAAATTGTATGTGGAAGGAAACTTGACCTTCTTGGAGTCTGCCTCTGACTCCAGAATATCTGTCAATTCTTTACCAAAATGAATAACTCCAGTAAAGGGCAAAGATTCCAAAACCTTCTTAGATTCTGAATCAGCTTTCCCACGAACGTAGCCAAACTGTTCTACGAGCAGCTATTGTTGAAGCTGATGCCCTGGAGGCAATAGTACCCATATCCAATGCTGCTTCTTCCAAGAACATTGCAGCATGTTTTATATGAGCTATATGGGATTTTTGCTCTCTAGAAGCTATAGAAAAATCCCCCTCCAATGCATCAGCCCAAGCAGCCACTGCCTTAGCCATCCTAGCTGAAGCCATGGCTGGCCTCATGACTGGGGAAAAAGGTTTTTTTAGAAAACCAGCCACTCTCCTATCCGTGACATCATTTAATGATGTTGAAGGCAGAGGTAATGTAGATTTTCGCACTAATCGAATCACATGCATATCTACTTCAGGAGCAACCTTCCTTTTTAAACAATCCCCAGATGGAAGAGGATACTTGGAATTCCATTTCCTAAGAATTCTAAACTTCTTATTGGGCGTAGCCCAAGCCTCTTCCATAATTTCCGTCAGCTGATCTGACCCTGGAAACTCAGTTTTAACTGTTTTTGGACGTTTAAACATAGGTGCCTTGGTTTTTAACACAGGCTCTGCTGAATCCTCTAAGGATAGAATGGCTTTCATTGCTTTAATTAACTCAGCTATAATCAACTGAGCTGAGACCTTCCTCCTCCTCTTTGTATGCCGAAGTAGAATTGAGCTTTCATCTTCCGATGAATCCTCATCTGAATCATGTGTAGCCTGTGAGGGTGAAGATTTACTTACCACCGGCTTATCAGCTTGTTTCTTTTGAGAAGCTGCTGCTGGAAGTGATAAACCATAGGTGGGGAGCTGCATGTAAGGGTTAATATGTACCCTATCCCTGGTACAGGAGTTGGAGGAATTATCCATTCAGCTACTGTATACTAGATAAAGTCTGTGCAAACATAGCCCAAGATGGATCCATCTGCACATGAATCTGCCTTGTATTTTTCATTAACCCCTGGTGAAAGCTAAAACAATTTGCACACAAACCATTCTGAACCAGATCCTGAGAGGATGATACAGCTTTTCAAGACAAACCTGATATGAGTGTTGGTGTTGCTATGAGTGTACCTTCCTCACCTTTGTCACTCTTAGACATGATAAATAATCAACACTTCCACAGTGTACTACACAGTTTGTGACTGTAATCACTTTAAATTTCTTAAAGTGATATACAATCCGACCCTACCCATGCACCAGCATTGAGGATTGGAATAAACAAACTGACAGAAATATAGTAAAGTCATCAATCACACTAGCAGTCAGTCACATGTTATACGTTAGTATAATAAGCAATATGAGCACATCATCAACTACAACTACATTTTAAGTATGTAGAACATATTACTGCATCATGTTTAAACAGATCTAATGTATTCAGATGCAATGCAAAAGAAACAACAGTAAATGTATACAGACTCATATGCAATAGGCACTTATCTAACTATTCGTACTCAAGGGGAGATAGAGTGCTGTATAACCCGTACTCAGTAGAGTGGGATACAGGGAGACTCACCTCTCTTCCAGGACCGTTCAATACGTTAGCGAACGCTGAGTGGATCCAGACGCTACTAGTGTACACTGCAGCTCCATGAACCTATAGTGAACACAGACGCTCAGTGAACATGGACGCACCAGTCACACAGCCGCCTATGTTGTGACTGGGTCCTCTTCGTGTACAACATCTGAGATGGAAGCGGGAAACAGTTCATGGCGAGAGACTCGGAGGAAACTGGTCATGAACCGGGGGGAGGGGTGACCAGGAGAGCATCTGACTCCCCACTGCTGACATCAACCCTAGGAGGGATCATGGCCTCATACTATTCCTGGAGCCCCTGATCCCTAAGGCATAGCGCTGGTGCACCTGAGGTGGCAGCCGTGTCAGGGACTGTTTGGTGCTCTCCTCCAAAACAGTGCGGCTGTGTCCGTATTCCCCTTCTAAGCAGAACCGATGCCTTACCTTCTCCCCGTGCTCCGGCCACAGCCTGGTAACATCTGCTGGACCTGCTAGTATATCCGACACAGATGGCCACCGAAACAGATATATGAACAGGCCCGTTGCATGCTGGAAATCCGCTGTCGCTTCATCATATCCCATTGTTATCCTGTGGATAACCTGTGGACCCTGCCGGAGAAATCTGTGTTTTGGCATATTAGTGTCAGACATACAGTGTCTTGCAACAGTATATAAAAGTCCAGATCTGCCTGTATTACACATAACGCTTACTTACACTACCAAGAGAATTTTGTGTTTTACATGAAAACTTTTATTTATCAAATGAGTTGCAAAATGAATAGAACATATAGTCAAGACATTGGCAAGGTTAGAAAAACGTTCTCGCTCTGGCTCAGGCCTGTACAAACTCCTGGCTGTGTTTCACTTTATGGCTACTGGCAGCTTCAAGTCTGTGACTGGCGATGTCATTATTATCTCACAGGCCACCTTTTATAAATATTTAATTCTGGTAATTTAAAATATACATACACGTCTATGTGTAAGTGGTGTTTCTGTAATGTAATATAACACAGTATTGGATTGATTACAGGTCATGACACTCACCTTAAATTTAGGATTGTCCACTCAGGTTTTGGATGTCTTGGATGGCCACATAGATGCCTCTCTCTGCTTCCCTACCCAGAAGTCGCAGCGGCATGCAGTCAGGGTAGCTTTCTGTGAGCTTACGGCCATGCCCAATGTGCTGGGTGCCATAGATTACACACACGTTGAGCTGAGGCCACCTAGGGCAGGCAATATATTTATACCAATACACATCTGGGCCTAGACACTAATGTACAGGTGGTTTTGGTAGCTAATTAAACAAGAGACCTATTCCGTGTGAGCAATTTATTACCTACAACAAAGGCATTTTTGCCACAACAAATAAACAGAATATAATTTTTGAAAAAGTATTAGCTGCAGACAAGATTATTATTAATTTTTTGTGTGTGCTGGGTGCCGATGATTGGCCTGGATCGTTGCTCCTGGTTCGACTGGAGCGTCTAACTGGGGATTGAACTGGGGTCTGGTTTGGTGTAGTTGTCCCCGAGCTAGAGCTGAATTGGTGTGCTGCCAAAACATTAAGGCTTTGACTGAGTATATTGAGGCTGGCAGTGAGTTGCGTATTAGCTGCAGTGTGGCTTGCTATGATTCGGGACATGTTGTCATTGATAATTTGGTTGTGTTGGATGATCTGAATTAGTGATTGTTGTTGGCGCTGTTGTTCATCCATGATTCTTACGAGATTTGCTTGCATTTGGCAGTTGTCTGCCCTCATCTGTTCCATTGAATTTGCTATTCTTCCCACTTGAACGATAAATCTGCCAGAGTTTCGAGCCAGTCTAGGCAGATGATGGGGCAGACTTGCCAGGTATTGGCTGTGGGTGTTAAGGCACGCATAGTTTTGTGCCTGTTGTTTGGCCCAACCGCTCCAAAACTCCGGGCCCATTGGTGTCTGGCCTGGTGTTGTGCTCAATTGGGGGCTGTGGGATGTTTGTGGCGGTTGGGGTATGTCCTGCGGCGTGGTTGGCTGGGTATCATCTATGGGTTGCTGGTGAAGAGTGTATGTATCCTGCTGTACACTTTCCTGCTGGGCATCTTCGGGCATGATGGCTGGTTCTGTATAGGGTTGAAGACAGCCAGTATTTAGTAACTTGTTAGCATTGGTCTTACTCTAGCTTTACGTCAACATGCATTACTTCTTAATATTCATGTTTGAATTGATAAATAGATTGTGGCCTAAACTTAACTATGTTGTTCACCTTTTTTCTCTAAATCTGTGGCTTCGAACCTTCACTACTCAGTTCTAAAAAGTTTGTGCAAATTGTTGGACTCTGAGCCATAATTAATGTGCGACCACGAAGAACTCCAACAAATACAAATTGCTACATTTACATATTGGGTATGAAGCTTCCTTTGGAACAACACACACAATACAATAAATGTGTTTACCAATACACTCATACATTGTTCAAGGCAGTCAGTGGTCAGGCCAAAACGTTAGATAAATTTTAGTGAGAAAATGTAAACATTAACAATGGGTGAAAAAATCTTAAGGTGGCCTAAGTTTAGACCTGGTGATGTTGGCCATGCAAAAAAATTGGATGAGACTTAACATTTATGTAGGTGTTTTTCCTCAATATTAAAAAAATACATATTAGTTGCTATGGCCAACATGACATCTGACAATTAACCATCTAAAAAAACCTTACCACCATGTGCTTGCTGTTGGTGATTATTACAAGGATGACTGTTCACTTTTTTTTTTTTTTTTGGCTGTGCACAAACAGTGGGGCAGATGTATAAACCTGGAGAAGGCATAAGGAAGTGATAAACCAGTGATATGTTCAAGGTGATAAAGGCACAAGGCAAACCGCTCCAATATGTAAATTAACAGTTATGATGTTTTTGTGCTGCTGCCTTTATCACCTTGCACATCTCACTGGTTTTTCACTTCCTTATGCCTTCTCCAGGTTAATACATCTACCCCACTGTTTTTATCCTTCCTTACAGGAAATTGTTATGTTTACTCACCAGACAACTGAGGGGATTGTGGATCCTCACTTTGTGGGCTGGCCAAAATAGCTAGTGGTGGCAGGGCCGACACTGCGGAGATGCGCCGTTGGGGTGGTGATGCTGGTGCTGGGGATTCAGCCTCAAGACGGCGTCTTTTGCTTGGCCTCCTAGCCACAGTAACCGAGCCCTGTGTTGGTGGCCTTAGTGGAGGGGCGTTTGCAGAAGAAGAACCTATGTGAAAAAATACACATTAACATTTTGTTTTGCAATGTGTTTGCAGAATATGTGTTTACAGTAAAATCTTACCTGCATTGCCACCATCTGCATCTCTTGGCAGTGTGGGATGTGGCCTGGCTGTGCTGCTTCTCTGGCGTACTGTAGAAATATGAAGATTGTCCTTATGAACATACTTTGTTTAAGAATATGTTTATGCAAATTCATTATTGTGATGTAAACATATGTGGGACCTGATGAGAAGTAAACTAAACGATGCTTATGCATTTCTGCCTGACTTAATTGGGTGTCTATACTTTAAATACTAAACAATTTAACAAAACAATACATACACAAAGGGACATAATGCACAATATTATACTACTTAAAACCCAAACGTCGTAGATTGACACAACCACAATATTGCACGCTAAGTGACCAATTTTTCATGCTAACAAGAAAACACTAACCACAAATATGTTGCCATAAACATCTTAGTGATATTTGGTGGACCCCTTTCTTTGAAAGTAAAGCATTCATAATCATAACCAGAAATAACGACACTGAGACTTGAATTTGGCAGAAAATTGCTAGCTATTTATTTGTCCCTAACCATTAGGAAACCTGTAATAAAAAGAGATTAATTTAATATGCCGCTCCATCTGGCATATGGTGGCGGCCCAAAAGAACGGCTCCTTAATCTAAATTAACTTAAATAACTCAATCCTATAAATTTACTAAAAGCTTACCATAAACCGGTAATAGGTGACAACTCAACCCCCACAGTGGCTACCCACCGCTCCTGGGTGCCCTGCCGCTGCCTTCCCGGATGGGTGGTCAAGCGGCCATAAGTCGATGGAGGTGAGTGCACCTAAACCACAACAAACTGTAAAACACTACAGTTTTCTCTACCATACGAAACTGCCGTTCTTTTCCGCCAATAAATAGCCAACGAAAACAGCCAACAACTTAGAGCCAAAGCACCACGTGCCACAATCTCCAACTACCAGGGCGGGAGGGAGGGAAACCAAATCACCAAGAGACTTAAAATGGCCTCGCCTTCCCTATATATATCAAGCCCTCCCCTTAAAGGCTGTACTTTCCTAACAGCTAGGTCCACCCCTCCCCAGATGTTTAACTCTTTTCTCTCCTATGCAGTCAATACTCTCTTCTAAACATCTTAGTGATATTTGGTGGACCCCTTTCTTTGAAAGTAAAGCATTCATAATCATAACCAGAAATAACGACACTGAGACTTGAATTTGGCAGAAAATTGCTAGCTATTTATTTGTCCCTAACCATTAGGAAACCTGTAATAAAAAGAGATTAATTTAATATGCCGCTCCATCTGGCATATGGTGGCGGCCCAAAAGAACGGCTCCTTAATCTAAATTAACTTAAATAACTCAATCCTATAAATTTACTAAAAGCTTACCATAAACCGGTAATAGGTGACAACTCAACCCCCACAGTGGCTACCCACCGCTCCTGGGTGCCCTGCCGCTGCCTTCCCGGATGGGTGGTCAAGCGGCCATAAGTCGATGGAGGTGAGTGCACCTAAACCACAACAAACTGTAAAACACTACAGTTTTCTCTACCATACGAAACTGCCGTTCTTTTCCGCCAACAGCGAAAGACTCATCCCCAAAGTCTTTCGCACCGCCACCAGAAACCTACCCTAACTCCTGCAAAGCGAAACCTAGATCCTCCAGAAAAAACATCATCTCCTCCTCGGATAGATGTACTCCATCGCACCGGAAAAGGTGGCTGTCTCTGCACCGTATCCTCGGGTGGCGGACCACCCTACCCGCCGTGGGACAGCACCCACTGTGCCACAGCTCCTTACACCATTTTCCGGGCCTCATCAATCCGGCGACCATCCGCCACACCCCTCCAACACAAATCTCGGCACCATCATGGAAAAAACCAACACACAAATTGGTCCATTGCGCGGTCACACTTGCCAGATCCTGTATCATGGCCCACCGCAGCTCCAAGGATGTCCTCTTCCCCTAGTCGCTGCCCCCTAGATGGACAACGAAAACCTTAGGGACTCCATGCTTGCTGGCCTGACTCACTAACCTACTACTCAGCTCACCCCACATCATTCCGCGCCAGCCAAGCCATCTGACACCCTGTATTCCAAACAATGCCTGAGACCCTTCTGAGGCCACAAACCTGGCCGCCCCGTAAATGTAAGAGTGGCCAACCACCCAAATGGTCAAATTGACTTAAAACCATCCTGAAGGGAAAAAGAGGGGTAGGATTGATTACTAAGAGGCTTATTCATTGTTTATACTGAAGGATCTGCCAAAAAAGAAAACTTTATGACTCGCTGTTGCAGCAGTCACGGCCTAGCCGACTGCACCACTTTTCGTTGCCAATTTAGAAGTGCAATTAAAGACACAAAGGGGGAAAATCAAATAAAATTAAACGAAATAAAAACAGGGGGGGGGGGGTGGAAGGGGGGGGGGGTATAAAATGGGAAACACATGTAATAACTCAGCTGGAGGTGAAACGTAAAGACCTGCTGAGGGACTCTGATTAGACCAAATTAGCCGAATTATGGATTAGAATTCAGTCCGTCAAGTCAGGCAAAAAATCGCAAATAACTCCAGACCCCCGCTGCCGACTCATGCCAGCAACGGCGAGTAGCTAATCCCTGAGTAGGATAACAAACAAAAACAAAACAAAAGGGGTAACACCAACAGACGCACAACACCACAAATTCACAGAACTGTAACAGCATAATACATTGCGACTTTACGCAAAGCACCAAGCGCAAACCGACCTCTCATGCGACGGGGCGAATATATCGTCTATAACTCGCTGCTTTCCATCGCCCCACCGCCTGTATATCCGTTCTGGAGTAGCCCGCCGCAGCAGCCGACGTCACTGCGCCTATGCGAAAGGAGTGGGTACCAAAAGCAGTGGGTGGGAGGCCCAGGCCCGCCAAACAGCGACTCAGCATCCATTGAAACTGGTATTTCGTGACTGGCAGCCCATCATAATGCAACAGCCCAGACCCCTCCTTAACGGGTCGCACCCCCACGTATTGCAGTGCCAGCCTCACCGGGCAACGCTCTCTTCCAGCGCTGATACCATTGTAACCCAGCGCCCTCTCCCCACCTGATCCGTCTTGGAGCGTCGTAACCTGCACAGCCAGGACCTCTCACCCACTACCAAGTCCTCGACCAGCAAACGCGAATCTGCTCTCTTGGAAGGCGCTAACAACTCAGAAAATCGAAAGGCTCCGTGGAAAGCCATCGAGAACGCCAAACTAAACAAAAGCGTCTCAAACCTGGACGACTCAACTCGCCCTCCGGCCATTATTACGGCCGGCAACAAAGCCGCATCGATGGCCGCCTCCTATCTGGTGGCGACGGCGCAACTCGCGCCCACCCTTTCACTGCCTTCCGCAGAACTTCGCTTTTCGTTACGTCAGGGACGCCTCGCAGCTTGCAGAAAAAGAAATGCCTGCCAAGTACCGAGAAACCACTGCTCGTGACCTGTCGGAGACGTAGCGCTGCCACCTAACAGAAAGCAACAGCCGATGCCTGCTCTTACCTTGATGTTGCCGCCCCCGGACAAACTCCTCCCACTCACTCCAAGCCTGTCCGTACACCTTGCGCGTGTCCGGCGCGATTGACCGCAACGCTAAACCCTTCAGTCCGGTACGGTCACCTGCCAAACATAACCGGGACAGTGAAAACCTTGCTCTTCGGCCTTGGGAGCCAAACCCCCGAAATCTTTCCCACTGTCCACGCGACAACGCGTCTGCGATTTCGTTTTCCAACCCGAGCACGTGCTGCGTCCGGAACTATAGGTTCTTACGCAAGCAAGTGAAAAGCAGTTGTACAAGAACCCGTAGTACCACCAGCGATTTCGCCCTTTGGTTATTAATCGCATGTACCACGGCCAGATTAACTCCCTGAACACTATGCTGCGGTTAGCCAACCGATCGCCCCAAACTTCCAGCGCCACCATAATGGGAAAAAAGCTCCAGCAGCACCAGATCCTTTTTAAGACCTTCGCTATGCCACTTCGCCGGCCAAGATGCCGCACACCACGATCCCTACAGAAGACAGCCGAATCCAGAGGAACCCACAGCATTGGTAAAAAACTGCAAACTCTCGCTGTCAATGGCTGGCGCTTGCCATATGCTCACCCCGTTGAATTCCTCCAGGAATGAAGCCCAAACGGCCAAATCCCTTTTTAACTCAGAGGACAAACGAACGAAATGATGCGGCCTGGCACACCCCGCTGCAGCTCTGTCGAGCTTCCTGCAGAAAACCCTGCCCATCGGTATCACCCGACAAGCAAAGTTCAGCATGCCCCGCACGGACTGAGCCTGCCGCAGCGTGACTTTACGCGAGCCGTTGAAACGGCGAATAGTTTCGCGGAGCTTTGACACTTCGTCCTGGGGCGGGCTACACTCTCCCGCCACGGTGTCAATTTCATTCCCCCAAAATTGATAGACAGGATGCCGCAGTAATCTAAAAGCTGACTCAACATCGATCTTAGCCATGAGGGCCCCGCTCCCGTAGCTGCGGACCATACCTAGCGTCTCGTCGAACGACTGATACACCACCGAGCAATGAGCCGGTGGTATGGCGTCGCTGACCGACGCTCGTGGCGGGTAAGAAAAATGCTGAATCAGCCGAAAGGCGCCCGGAGTCTTCTTTGGCACCACCCGAACCGGGGAGATGACCAAGTCATCCACCGGGATTGACTTAAACGGCCCCTCCATCCTGCTCAACCTGAGCTCCCTATCCACTTTTCCCGCAACACCATCGGCGAAGCTCGGGCGGATTGAAGGTTCTGTGCGCACGCACGGACATCTCGCTTGCAACAGGCAAGCGGAACCCGAACTTAAAAACATCTAACCAAAAATTTGCATCCCGTTTATTAGGATAAAGACCCAACCATTTACCCATAGTTTCCAACTTAACTGGCGCTGGTGCCCTGCTGAGCGGTCCCGCTCGCGGCCTGCTTAGGGTAGGGTTGTTTCCCCCGATTGCCCTGTCGTCCCCCTTTGGAACGAGAGGAGGCTGGTTGGGTTCCACCGCCCTGCTGGCAAGAGTGGCGAAAACGGCACTGTTTGTCAATGAACATGCTCCGCTGTTAAAAGCGAAGCATTTCCCCCGAGGGGCAGACCGCCCGCCCATGCGAACGGCCAATCCGCCTGTTTTGGCAAATGCCCCGTCCGCGCCCGCTCCCTGCGCTGACGACCCCCCGCGGCGCCCCCCCGTACCCTGTTCCTGGGTCTCGTCCTCCCGCTGGGATGCCCGGGTCACTTTGAGACAGACCTCCAGGTCTTTGAACGCGAAGTCCATGACCCGTAACCTGTCCTGCTTCTCCCGAAACTCTTGGTCATATCGCCGCCATTCCGAACCCCAGGATGTGCGCTGCATGTCGTGCACTAGATGAAGGTACCGGGTGATATTGACGTGCTCTTCCGGCCTGTCCTCCAAATAGCAAGCCGCAAACACCCCAATCCGGCCAGCCATTTATCAAAAGACCTGGAAGCTTCCGCCCCCATGCCCTTTGTAGCGGCCGCCGCTTTGTAATCCTTCTTCATGGCCTTAGTCAAACCAAATAGTCTACAAAGTCACCCCTACGTATCTGTTTGCGGCAGCTATCTCGCAGGCCCCGCATCACTGCCGTATACCCGCAGCGCACTACCCCCGGAAGATCTCGCCTCTTCTTCGCCCTACGCTCCTCTTCCCACATTCGCCTGCCGCTTACGCCTCTTCTGCTGCTTTGCCGCCCTTTTGGCAAGTTTCTCAGTCTCCTTCCGTGTCCTAGCAGTACTATCAGCGTCGGACGTCTGCGATGCCCAAGAGGAGGATGAGGAGGGGGATGAAGAGTTACGCGAACTCGAGCTCGCGGCGGAATTTGATAAAGACTGTCCCAACTCACCGGATGCCGTCGACCTCTCCGACCCGGATTCTTCGTCGTCATCCTTCCAATCATCGTCAATCACGAAGTCTGCCAAATCCCTGTCACCTCGGTCCTCTGTGGAAGATAAAACAAAAAAGGGGGGGGGGGGGGGGGCGGCCCCCACCTGCGGCGCACGCCGGGCACCCCGCGTGGAATACGCAGCGACCGTGCTCCCCTGCCGTAACCGGTCTGATCCTAGCTTATAAATGAATATATATATAAATCTCGCAGCCTTTTTCTAGTGCTGCATGCGTGATTTTGCGATTCACCTGGAGATTCCATCTGCCAAGTCCTTTGCCATGACCTATGCGGAGCACTGTTTCCAGGTGTAGGGTCCTTGCTTTAGACATGTTGGTTAAAACCCCGTACCAGGGTATTTCACAGCACTGCCACCCTTTTAACTAGGAAGAGAAAGGCTGTGAGTGATGACGGAGCAAGGCTATCGGATCCGGCTGGAATTACTGTTCTCTTCTTTACATAGAATCCAGAACATGAGAAATGTATATATATAAATAAATGGGGGAAAAACGTTTAAACCACCAGCCGACATGCCGATATACACCCTTAACTGTAACTCAGCTACGCGGTAGAGTTGGTATCCGCTTGCTTCGTTGTATTCCTTTCAGGATCTTTATAATAGAAGTCCTTTGGACATACAATAGTCCAAAGGATTATTTTGTAAAGTAGATCCTCACATTTCTGCATATACTTTTTCGCCATTAGAGGGAGCTATTGGCACACATAAAACATCCCTCTGATCTATACAGGGGGGGGGGGGGCTATCCCTTCCCCGTAAATGGCGCTCGTTTGGGATATTTAAGATAGCTGACTATTAAGACCTTTTTAATAATTCTAACCATATGGGGAGGCGCGCTATTGTACTGAGCGGCCTCTCCCCCACACAAAGCTGAGGAGAACTTCTCCTACAGCCGCCCGGAAACACTGCGGCGTCTCTGGTGTGCGCATGCGCTACGAGACCGTTTCACACCAAGTCCCGTAGCGGCGCCATACAGTGTCTCCCCGCACGCTGGTAATGTCCCGGACGCGGCTCTCCCCCTGGCCGCTGGTGATTAGCACCCATTCAGTGCCTGCCCGCAGCTGAGTAAATCTCCTCAGCTGCGTGCTCACTGCCGCGTCTCTCCCCTGCTCCCCGCCTCCGGCGGCTGAGGGCATGTGCACCGCCGCACGGCATTGGGATCTCCCGCTGGCTGGGCGCGCTGGGACCGCTCGATCAGGTCCCGCAGGGCGCCTCCCTGTTAGGGGAAACTTTGCGGGAGGGATCCCGGCCGCCTCACAGCGGTGTGTCCGCTGCGATACAGAGGGGAGGGGGAAACTGACCACAATAAATGGTTTCTAAAACCTGTCATATGCAGGAAGCTGTGCTAACTGGCCCTTAATACAACCAGTACTCACAGCCAGATGATTTGCAGAGGATCGCCTGTGCCTCTCCCAGTGATGCAGATCCCTTCAAAAGGGGATCTTTGTCTCCTCTGCATTATCAGGCTTTGTCCCCCTTTTCCTAGGGAGACGCAGCACTGTCTTGCATAAAACCAAATCACCAAGAGACTTAAAATGGCCTCGCCTTCCCTATATATATCAAGCCCTCCCCTTAAAGGCTGTACTTTCCTAACAGCTAGGTCCACCCCTCCCCAGATGTTTAACTCTTTTCTCTCCTATGCAGTCAATACTCTCTTCAAATAGAAAACATCAAAACCAAATATGCATGCTAAATCACATCAACAACACACATTTCAACCCAGAACAACACACAATAAACATAAGTCCATTGAAATTTAAAATTAAAACAAAAAAACAACAACAAAAAAAAACCACTTCTTTAAAAATACACCAACAAACATTTACTTTTGAAATAAGACACCAGAAAAAGGCCAAGGCAACCAGAAAATTGTACAATACAAACTATTAAAACATACATAATTGAGATTAACACTACATCAGGCCTGGACAACCTGTGGCTCTCCAGATATAGTGAAACTACACATCCCAGCATGCCCTGCCACAGTTTTAGCATTCTCTAATAGCAAAACTGTGTAAAGTTATGATGGGACTTGTAGTTTCACAACAGGTGGAGAGCCACAGGTTGGACAGGCCTGCAAAACATCACCAACACATTAGAAGAATGAACCAACTACCAATCACAATTAGCTAGAAGACATTTCAGACAACTAAGGACAAGGCATAGATGTTTAAATAAAAAAAAATAAAAAAATAACTCACCATCCTGCCTTGGCCGATCAGAATCCCGGACATGAGTCGCACCAACCACTTCTGGCGGAATGAGAGTACGCACAGGCTCCTCCCAATCCTGATAAGACGCTCGGAAGGGGTGTCCACCCCCGGTTTGGTGGGCGGACTTATCCTCCTTCGACATCTTGGCCTTGACACGGCGCTTGATGTCGTAAAATCGCTTACGACACGTGTCCTCGGTCCGCCTCACCACACCCTCACTATTAACAGCCGCAACGACTTTCCCCCACAGAACAGTCTTCCTGCGTGACGACACCTTTGCAGCATCATGACCAAACAACTGCCGATGATGCCTCATCAGCTCCCGCACCAAAGCCATATTCTCAGCGTAGCTGAATTTAACATTGCGGCCTGTCTTTGTAGTGGTGCGTGGCTGCGGAGCCACAGCACCATCACTATCACTATTACTGAAGGCCGCAGCAGCAACCTCCCCCTCCTCCTCACTAACCTCCTCCACCTCACTCACCTCCTTCACCTCACTCACCTCCTCCACCACACTCACCTCCTCCACCACACTCACCTCCTCCACCACACTCACCTCTGACTGGGACATAATCAGGACAAACAACAAATAACACTGAGAAAAAAAAACCAGTAAACACACTCCCCCACTACCACTACACACCACACACACACACACACACACACACACACACACACACACACACACACACACAGTCACTCACAAACAATGACAATAGACTAGACAGACTTTTAAATAACTACACAACAAGTATGACAAGACTACTTACACACACAGTACAGCACTCAACAATAGACAAAAACATCCTCAAATCCTCCACAAACTCCAAAAAACTCACCAACTCCGAACACACCTTCCTCTCACCTCTCTACTAGCTAAACCCACGAGGTGCGGAGGGTTGGGGGCGTTTTTATAGTAATGAGCACAGTCACTCCTCCATCACGAATCAAACCAATCACCGACGAGTGACAAAAATGAAACTTAGAAAAAAAACGCGCCCGGAAATGGAAAAACACTGCCGTATCCGAAATGTGACGCAGTCGTAAGGAAACCTCATAACACGGCCGCAAAACCACTAAATCGGCCGCATTCTACCTTACAAAACCACGAATGACATCGGAAAACACGAAAAATACAAATACGACAGCTTAGTAAATGAGGCGTAACAAATTCAAAAAGTTGTAAATTTACACTTGCGGCGCTCACCACGCCACACTATTTATTCTCCCTTCAGGGGTGTTGTGGACACCCCAAGAGGGAGAATAGTTGACGATATGCTGGCTGTCTGGATCTCGGCGCCGGTATGCTGAGCGCTGGGATCCCGACAGCCGGCATATCAAATGCCTCCCGTCCCTATCTGCTGTAACTTCCCACTCTTAAGATAATTACAGGATAAGGCTGTTTTACAGTTAACTTTTGTCAGATGCTTGCCGCCAAGGTACAATATATCAAATAATACATGTTAATCTAGATCTGTAAAAGGGTGCTAATAAGAAAGAAATAATTTTCTGACGTCTGACATTATTAGTCTGATCGTGGATAAAGTAGACATATTTAGGGACTGATTCCGGCTCTCAAGGTCCAGAGGCCGGTAGCAGCACAGCACTGCAGCAGAGCTGGCAATTGGCAGTGAGTAGTAAGAAGCAGGAGCAGCCGCTGCTAGTGTGTCCAGGGCCAGTGCAAGGTTACTTGGTACCCTAGGCAAAACGTCTGCCTACTGCCCCCCAACACCATCAATTACCCACTTCCACAGTCAGTAAGGTGAAAATGCAGAGGCGGTGTATTGCTTGTGCCTCTGAGTCAGGCTCTATGTGCTGGGGCCTGATGCTGGGTAGCTGGTGACTGTGCTACGTCATGGCTACAGGTCAGTGGATGTGTAAGTCCTCCTGGCTCTGGTACTGAGTTAGTTCCTAATTCTGGATAGTTGCTGATTACAGGGACTATGTTCGTTCTTGGCACTGGGTGGATGGTAATTACGGGTACCGTGCTGTGCTAATTTCTGCCTCTGGATATTTGGAGGCTACTGGCACTGTGACCCTTGGTACAGTAGTTGGTGACTACAAACACTGTACTAGTTTCTGGCTCAGGAAGTGAAGCTTTGAGATACTGTACGGCGGTGTCTTATACATCTCCCAGCTGTCTGACTGCAATGAGTACGAAAAGGATGTATCTCTCAAAGACATCCTTAATTATTTGACAGGTACACTCAGTGGCACCCCCTTACCAGATCCTGGCACCCTACCCAGCTACCTATTTCTTTCTATTTCATTCTCTCTCTCATACATTCATATATACACGTCATCCATACACTGCCTCTCTCATACTTACATGCATCCACTGTCTCTCTAATCCATACATACATTCATACACTGGTCTTCAGTATGCTGCCGGCCAGGATCCCGACCGCCAGCATGCCGACACATAATCTCCCTCTTGGGGGTCCACGACCCCCATGGAGGGAGAATAAATAGCACCGTGCCCGCAGCGTGGCGAGTGCGAGCCCGCAAGGGGCTCATTAGCGCTCACCCAGCTGTCAGTATGCCGGCGGTCGGGATCCCGGCCCCGGTATGGTGGCCCCCGGGATCCCGGCCGCCGGTCACTCATACTACACCCCCTCTATCAAACATACATACATACACACACTGCCTCTATCATACATACATATATACACCCATACACTGCCCCATTCATATATATATGTATATATAACAAACAAAGTCCGTCCGGCACTCCACTCCCAATATATACAGCAGCTGCGGTGCCCTCCCGGCCAAAGACAAAAGAGTCCTGGGTTTACACAGCAAATAGTGAGGGCGGCACTCAGTCCAGACTTCTTTACTTGATAAAGATAAACTTTATTAGGCCAACATGTTTCGGGGCATACTCCCCGTCCTCAGGGCCAGACAACCCACTAACAACATAAAACAAGACTTATATAACAAAAGACAAGACACACACTAATGCTGATCGTACTCACCTGCTCCACGGCGCCGCCGCCCGCCAGCTCGTCCGGCCGCACTCCTGCGTCGCCTTCCGATGACGCCACGGCGCGCCGCGTCACAGGCAGAGTACCCATAGCAACCGGGCGATACTCCGCTCGGTCACCTACAGGGAGGCAATAAAAAAGGCCTTTGAAAATAAGGACAGCGAGCAACTTCTGGGCCACAGGGTAGCCAGCATTAGAGCCATCTTGATAGATCATGTTCCCCGTATGATTAGGGGTGGGAATAGAGACAGACTATTGTTACAAAAAGAGTCTAGGTGGATTTTTAAATTGGGTACACTGTCACCCGGTGGTCTCAATGAGAATCTGGGTTTGCAGTGTTTCCTCTGAATACCTTCAAAAATCTGTAATTTAATTATTTTCCCAGCCCAGCATCAGGTATTACAGTTATGCTCCACTACACTAGAAGTGCATGCATTTTTCTGTTTTTTTCTTTTTTTTTTTTTAAAAACACACTTTACTATATTATTTCATGATTGGTTTTTTTGATTATGCCCATTTATATCAGTACTGTATGTATTAATCTAGTGTTTGCAGCTATTTAGTCCATTATTACTTTAATCTCTCAGGATTGATTTGTACACTGCTGTTTTTATTAGTATGTATTATTTTTATGCATGTCATATTTTTCACTTTATTTGTTTTTATTGCCTCCCTGTAGGTGACCGAGCGGAGTATCGCCCGGTTGCTATGGGTACTCTGCCTGTGACGCGGCGCGCCGTGACGTCATCGGAAGGCGACGCAGGAGTGCGGCCGGACGAGCTGGCGGGCGGCGGCGCCGTGGAGCAGGTGAGTACGATCAGCATTAGTGTGTGTCTTGTCTTTTGTTATATAAGTCTTGTTTTATGTTGTTAGTGGGTTGTCTGGCCCTGAGGACGGGGAGTATGCCCCGAAACATGTTGGCCTAATAAAGTTTATCTTTATCAAGTAAAGAAGTCTGGACTGAGTGCCGCCCTCACTATTTGCTGTATATGTATATATATATATATATATATATACACACACACACACACACACACACACACCCATACACTGCCCCTTTCATATATATATATATATATATATATATCCAATAAATAGGAGCACTCACCAGTCTTCATAATATTCTCATTTTTATTAGCAGCAAGACATCAATTGAGGGGTGTAATCGACGTTTCGGTTCCAAGTGGAACCTTTGTCAAGATCTTGACAAAGGTTCCACTTGGAACCGAAACGTCGATTACACCCCTCAATTGATGTCTTGCTGCTAATAAAAATGAGAATATTATTAAGACTGGTGAGTGCTCCAATTTATTGGATATATTTGCACTGATGGATCTTGAGGATTCATCACTTTGTGGAAGTCACCCCAGCATTTGTGGATAAGGCAGGAGTGTGGACTGTTCTGTGAATATATATATATATATATATATATATCTGTCAATAGAACATATATAGGGGGCGCTCCATAGTGCATAAACCTTTTTTATTTTAAAAACACAAAGTCATTAAAACAAGTGTTTTACATTCGTACCAGACGGCAACCAGTGTGGGCTGGTTACCACGTGATTCCACAAACAATCACCGGACAATAGCTGGAACAGGTGTTAATCAATCGCGCTAGAGACCTCCACCCGCCGGCAACTGATTTCTCTACGGGCAGGAAACACACACGCGTCCGTGACTCCTCATTCAACAGCTACGGTGATCCTCAACGTCACTAGGCTCCGCTCCAACGCGTTTAGTCATCGACTTCGTCAGAGGGCTGGAGTCTGTGATGTTTAGAGGAATTGTTGCAAACATTCATTAATGCCATTAATAATAATGAATATAACTTGAAATTCACACACAAGGCAGACAAATATAAAATAGAATTTTTAGATCTAGTTCTTGATAGCTCAGAGTCCCTGATTACAGGTAAAATTAACACTTATACCTTTTTTAAAAAAGTTGACTGTAACAGCTACCTGGATTTCTCCAGCTGTCATTTACCCGGCTGGAAGAGAAATATTCCTTTCTCGCAGTTCACCAGATTTAGACGAAACTGTGCTAGCCTAGATAAATTTGATGAGCAGGCTTCAATTTATACGGGGAGATTTCTTGATCGGGGTTACCCAGCAAGCCTGATTGAACAATCCAAAAATCGGGCGAGGGGAAAGGATAGAAAAGACCTACTAGTTTATAAAGATAGGGCAGTAAACACCAGGTATGAGAACAATAAAGGTGTATGCTCATTTGTTACAGATTACAATAATGAAGCGGGAGCAATTAAAGCTATCCTCAAAAAGAATTGGCACATTTTACAATTAGACCTGGTTTTGGGAGAACATCTGCCCAATCATCCAGGGGTCTTTTATAGAAACAAATTGAAAGATCCTATTTGCGCTTATACTTAGGTGTCAGCCCTTAATTACACAGAAAAACCTTCACCGTGGTTTTTAGAAAAGAACCATACATCCACAATTAGTGAAATCAAGTGGCGCCACCTTATCACACCAGAATCTGAGAGGTAAAGAAAATGGCTTACACAATAAGTTTAAAGGGATGAATTCCTGCTCCAAATCACTTAGCAGTATGCTAGAAGAAATGACAAAAAATACAACACATAGTGTATCCCATTTAAACAAAAATGTGGTTGGAATTTCTCAATGGTACCACTCACAAATTATAGCTGGTAAATTTGCATGTAGAGAAGGAATTTCCTCTGGTTGGTTTTATTCCATAGATACCGTTCCCATAGACGCTTGAAATAGAGAATGATAATAGTGCAATACCGTCTGTGTGTTTGGTTAAAGATGAATTTATTACAAAACACACTTACAAACAAGGATTAAAAAACAGCATTAAGTGGAAAACATCCAGAGAGCCACAACGAACAGTGTGGAGATATAATCACCAAAAGTCCCGGTTACTAGCGGTGTCCCAAAGACTGCCGAGTGGTTCTTCCGTGCCCTCCGTAAATGCTGTGCAAATCTGTCCCCCAGGCTTGAGCGCTTTCGGACCAATTGTCCTTCTTCAGAAGCATGAGGGATAGTCCAAATTATTAGCCTTAAATAGCACGCTTTAATAATGGCAAATGAGTACAGCTGTTGCGATTGCTGACATCCACCCGGCGGTAACATACGCGTCACCGGAAGTGACGTTTACGTTTCTTTCCGCGATCCCGGAAGTGCCGCTCCCGGAAATGACATATGCGTGTCAAAGTCAGCGTAGTATGCGTTCCATTCCCCGTTTTCAATATGTGTAATCGTCATTATGTTTACAAGTCCAAATCTCAAAAATAAGAAAGTGCATATTACATTCTTATATAACAACAGTTTAATATATATTTTAAAATATAAAAATATAAAACGGAGAACTTGGAGTGGATTTAGAAAGAGATGAGGTGGATATTCACAACAAAGTTACTAGGTGAGTATCAACAAAAATCTAATACACAATCTGATAAATAATAAAAACAATTAAAAAATAATTAATTATTATTAAAAAATTATTAAAAATTATTATAAAAACCACTTCAATTCGAAGTCTCCGTTGAGGCCTAAAGGTGTTAGAGTTTTTAATTTATATATCCACTTCATTTCCGTTTTGGATAAAGTGACTTCAGTTTCTTTATTGCGTGGGGTAGGCTTAACTGTCTGAATACCCCAAAAGGATTTAAAGTGACAAGGTTTACATGAATGCTTAATCTTAAAGTGCTTTGAAACAGTGTGGGTTTCTAAACCTTTTTTCACATTGTAAATGTGTTCAGATAACCTTGTTTTGAGGTTCCTTGTGGTCTTTCCAATATAAATTAGACCGCAATCGCACTCCAAGGCGTATATAACATTCCTTGAATTGCATGTAATAAAATCTTTTATGGGGTATGTAATGCCCCCTACTGTAAACTCTTTGACCTTACTTATCCCCTTTGTGCATTTGCACATGGCACATAGGCCACATCTATAGAAACCTTGGCTTCTAATACTACTTCTTATAGGGGCCTCCATTGAACTCCGAACTAAACTATCTTTAATGGACTTGGATCTTCGATAAATGAAGCGTGGCTTTACTGGTAGTAATGGCCCTAAAATCGGATCTTTTATTAATACCTTCCAATGTTTCTTCATAATCCATTCAATTTCTTTATATTGAGAATTAAAATTTGAAATAAAAGACCATTGGGATGCATTATCCTTCAAATTCTTACCCTTACTCCTACTTAGTAAGTCCTCCCTATTTGTAGCTTTAACTCTTTCCTCTGCTTTAGTTAAATCATCCATATTGTATCCCTTCTCGACAAATCGGTCGCATAATTCCCTAGTCTGTGTTTCGCAGATGACCGGGTCAGTACAGTTGCGTTTGACTCTTAGGAATTGACTGTACGGTATCCCGTCTAACCAATGTTCATGATGTTGGCTCGTTTTCTCAATAAAACTATTTGAATCCGTAGGTTTACGGTAAAGTTTAGTATTAAGTGTACCTTCTTTTATATAAATGCATAAGTCAAGGTAGTTGATTTCTTCCTGACTGATAGTACTAGTAAGTTTGATACTAAATTGGTTATTATTGAGTTTTTCTATAAAAGCGTCCAACTCGTCTAAACTTCTGTCCCACACAAACAATAAGTAATCGATATAGCGACGCCACAGCACCAGGCCCGCCCCAAGCTCATCTCCATGCCACACTACTTGATCTTCCCAGTAGGCCATGAAGAGATTTGCATAGCTAGGGGCGAACCTGGTGCCCATAGCAGTCCCTACCCGCTGAAGGTAATAATTACCATTAAAAATAAAATAATTATTTTTCAATATGAATCTGATACCATCTATAGTGAATGACTTTAAATCAGCTGAGTAATCAGAAGATGCAAGGAAATAGGATACTGCCTCTACACCTTTATCTTCTTCTATGATTGTATATAACGTGGAGACATCAGAACTCACAAGTGTATATCCATCTTTCCATTCTAACTCATTTAATACGGTTAGAAGTTGTCCTGTATCCTTCAAATAGGACTTAGTTTGTCTCACCAAGGGTTGTAGGTAAAAATCAATTACCATTGAAAGATTTGAGGTAACGCTATTAGTCCCAGATACTATTGGCCTCCCAGGAGGATGAACAGGGTCCTTATGGACCTTGGGTAGGCAATAGATAGTGGGAATAGTAGGGTGTGTGATATTAATGAATTCAAATTCCTCTTTAGTCAAGACCCCTTTTGATAATGCTTCTGTAGTCCACTTACATAAAGCTTCACTAATTTTTAAAGTTGGATCTGACTTTATTTTTAGATAAGTATTCCCATCTCCAAGTTGGCGGTCTATCTCTGCTACATAGTCGGCCTTGTCCATCAGGACAAGGCCGCCCCCCTTATCGGCTGATTTTATGATAATACTTTCATCCTTTCTTAGGGTTTTTAAAGCTAACCATTCTTTTCTAGTCAGATTGCATTTCTTACGTTTTTTGCGTAATGTCTGCTCAACTTCATCTAAGACTAATTTATTAAAGCAGTCTAGGAAGCTGCCTTTAGCAAATGAAGGATAAAATGAAGATTTTGGTTTAAATATGGGAGTAGAGGACACTTCTGTATCTCCCATATTGTCTCCATTTTTTGCAAAAAACCTCTTCAATGTCAATTTCCGTATAAATTTCTGCAAATCGACATAGAAATCAAAAGGCTCCAATTGGCTAGTGGGGGCAAATTTAAGACCTCTCATTAATACCTTTTCTTCCTCCTTAGTGAGGATTTTCTTACTTAGATTAAAGATCTTGGATAAATCTGCTTTAGTCTTTGTGACCTTATCTTTATTTTTACGAAATTTCTTCTTAATTCCCCCCCTTTTCCCCCTTTTCTTTTGTTTGTTTTTTGGGGGTTCCGAAGGAGTAACTGATACTAAAACATCCTTCGTTGGGGCGGGTCTCTGTCTAAAAAACGATTTCTATATTGATTTTGTTCCCTCTGGTCCCATCTCCTATAAGGAGTATCTGTCCTATTAAAATGATCCTCATCTCTACCTTTATGTGTAAATCCTTCATTCCTCGTATTATCTCTCCTAAAATCTCTCCTCCTATTGTCAAAATGATTATATGTTTCTTTTCGCCATGTTCTTGTTTAATAGTTTTCTCCCTTTATATCTAACTTCCTGCCACTCATTTTGTCTATCAGGTATACGATCTCTAAGATTGGTCTTTTTAGATCTATCCAATCTAGGACTTCTTTTAACAGGAGTAATAATTTGATTGGTTACCAAGGGAGTCTCGGATTGATTTTTATCTCTGAGATACTTCTTTTTCTTTCTTTCCCTAATTTCCCTTGTTTCCTTATTTAATTTACGTACAATCTCTATTTCAGCTTCTTTTACATCTTCAAGATTTAATAGAGGTTCTAATGTAGTGTGTAGTCCAGAGATTTCATTATTCAAAATTTGTAAATCTTTTTTTCTTTCTTTTAATATAAGGTCTATTAATCTATAAGAACATTATTTAAGGCTAATAATTTGGACTATCCCTCATGCTTCTGAAGGACAATTGGTCCGAAAGCGCTCAAGCCTGGGGGACAGATTTGCACAGCATTTACGGAGGGCACGGAAGAACCACTCGGCAGTCTTTGGGACACCGCTAGTAACCGGGACTTTTGGTGATTATATCTCCACACTGTTCGTTGTGGCTCTCTGGATGTTTTCCACTTAATGCTGTTTTTTAATCCTTGTTTGTAAGTGTGTTTTGTAATAAAGTCATCTTTAACCAAACACACAGACGGTATTGCACTATTATCATTCTCTATTTCAAGCGTCTATGGGAACGGTATCTATGGAATAAAACCAACCAGAGGAAATTCCTTCTCTACATGCAAATTTACCAGCTATAATTTGTGAGTGGTACCATTGAGAAATTCCAACCACATTTTTGTTTAAATGGGATACACTATGTGTTGTATTTTTTGTCATTTCTTCTAGCATACTGCTAAGTGATTTGGAGCAGGAATTCATCCCTTTAAACTTATTGTGTAAGCCATTTTCTTTACCTCTCAGATTCTGGTGTGATAAGGTGGCGACACTTGTCTTTTATAGAAAAGCAAAAAAATGTCAAATCTTTGGTATCACGAAGTAGACTGGAACCTATTAGAGATAAAAAGGACAAGCATTTTCTGGATGATATTAAAGGTTGCTATGCATGTGGAAGCTGTAAAGTGTGTAAATTATTAGACAAGGAAAAAACAGTTTTCAATGATAAAAATGCAACAAATATATATCAGATTAATAGTTTCATCAATTGCAACTCCACTCATGTGGTGTATATGATTATATGTCCTTGTGGATATAGATATATTAGGTAAAACTAAGAGGATGTTAAAGATCCGTATCCTTGAACACACTAGAAATATAAAAAATCAAGTAACAAATCATAATGTGCCACGCCATTTTAAGGAACATCATTGCAGTGATCCTACCAGGTTACGCTTTAAAGGTATAGAACATGTCAGTTTAAACAAGTACGGTGGAGATAGGGATTTAGAATTAGAACGAAGAGAAACCTTCTGGATACTTACACTTAAAACACTCAAACCGGAGGGGTTAAATGAAGGGTTTGAAGTCACACCTTTTTTAAAATGATGCTATTTGATGTTCAGTTAAAGCATTGTTGTGTCATATCCCTCCTTTTCTATACGGACGTTTGTTATTATTTTTCATCATCTTATTATTTTTCATCTACTTATTGATGTATGTAGATCTTAAAAAAGTTTTTGAATCATGTTTTGAATTATTCTCATTATGAAATTAAATTCTCCGAGCCTGCACAGTTGTAATATGTAAACTAATCTTAATTTCGGGAGGTTTAGGTTTTTAATCATTGGGCACATTGTAAACCGAGCGGTGGATTGCGGTTCTAAGTGTTTAGTAACTGAAAGATAATCATTATAGACATGAGGCACTGAATATTTTAATGCAGTTGCGTGTGCTAATGAGCTCTGTTATATTTGTCTTATATTTGTCTTACATTTTAACTTACTGCTGGGACATTATGAATTAAGCGGCAGATTTTAGCTTTCAAGATGTGAATAATTAAAAAGATACTTTATATGAGGCATTGAATGTTTATAGTTATGCATGTGCTAATTATCACTAGCATATTGGCTTCTAACTCCAACCTACCGCTCAGGTGTATGGACTTAATATGTATGTAAATGAGGTATATGACCCTTTAAAATGGACCTAAACGTCACAGACTCCAGCCCTCTGACGAAGTCGATGACGAAACGCGTTGGGGCGGAGTCTAGTGACGTTGAGAATCACCGTAGCTGCTGAACGAGGAGTCACGGACGCGTGTGTTTCCTGCCCGTAGAGAAATCAGTTGCCGGCGGGTGGAGGTCTCTAGCGCGATTGATTAACACCTGTTCCAGCTATTGTCCGGTGATTGTTTGTGGAATCACGTGGTAACCAGCCCACACTGGTTGCCGTCTGGTACGAATGTAAAACACTTGTTTTAATTACTTTGTGTTTTTAAAATAAAAAAGGTTTATGCACTATGGAGCGCCCCCTATATATGTTCTATTGACAGATGTTTCTATCCGGTGGAGTTCGGATTGTTTGAAGGGGAGCAGCGGTCCTGAGGTTTCACAGGAGGATCTAGTGCTTCTTTGAGCGACTATTGAATAGCTGCGGTTCCACTTTGAAATATATTAATCTATTTCATATGCGTTAACACTCCAGACTGTATCGACCAGCGCTATATCTTTCATATATATATATATATATATATATATATATATATACATATACATATACATACACACAGCAGCGGATTGGCACTCACCCTTCACGATACACGCGGCCCCGGTGCCCTCTGGAATCTGTAGTACATACAGCGACTCCTAGCATGCAGCGGCACTAAGGGAAAAACACTCATGGGTATTCCAAACAAGTGGTATTTATTCCATAGTGATAAAAAACAGATCCAACGTTTCGGGGTGCTGACACCCCTTTGTCAAGGTGAACAAAACAGAAGTGAGTGATAAAACAGTGTGCTTACCTTTATAGCTGAAGGGAGTGAGGAAATCCCGCGAACGGGAGGTGCAGCAGCGTTATCAGGGACAGTTCTGAACTTCCTGCCCTGTGCGTGAGTGCGGTGACGTAGTGTGTGTGCTCCGGTCACATGTTCCGGCATCGCGTCATTGGACTTCCTAGTTCCCATGGCAACCTTCCGTGTACATGCCGCTCGGCCCAGCGGCTGTCACGGGGGCACAGGAACTTGCAGGCACGTCAAGCCGCGGTGGATATGGACTGGTTACGTGTAACTAAGTGCACTTAACAAAGTGTGCTGCTGTATCATCAGAACATAAGCAACTAAGTATTTATATCTGGACATCATTATATTGTACTAATACTGGCATTATGAGTCCCACTGACCAGTAATGTTGCACTGATGTAGATGTGCAACTAAACACATATGCATTAACTAACTTTCATGTGACCGATACAGGACCAAAGTGCTCCCCAGAAGTGTCTGCATCAATCAGACTATGCATCATGGGGTTCCTTAGTCCTGGATCCCGAAGTGGGCAGTGTGTGACATAATATTATTACAATAGAGTACTATATCACTGGTTCTTAAAACTGACATATCAAAATACATTCCACGGCATCTTGTCATTAAGTCCATTGGGCTTGATGGTTGCCAGGTTGTAAATCCATCTCGCCTCCAGTTTCAACAGATCCCCGGCCCTGTCTCCGCCCCTAAGTCTCTTTGGACACTGGTCGATGATTTGGAATTTTAAATCACTTAAAGAGTGTCCGAGGTCGGCATAGTGTCGAGCTACCGGTTGCTCCGAGGGTTTGCCTGACAATGCAATCTTGACTGCAGATCTGTGTAGTGCAAGACGATCACGTGCATTACGGATGGTCTTGCCCACATATTGTAGTCCACAGGGACAAGTGATTAGGTACACTATAAAAGTGCTGGTGCAGGTAAGTATGTGCCTAATATTGTATGCTCTGCCTGTGCAACATGATTTAAACGTAGCCCCTGGGATCAAGGATCTGCATGTTTCGCATCCCAAGCATCTATAGCATCCTGGGGGCCTGGAGAGAAACGTGGTCGGTGATGGATTGTCAAAGCCTGTTATATCCGCATGGACAACCCAGTCTTTGATGCTTTTGCCCCTGGTGTGGCATACCATGGGTTTGTTTTTATGCAATGCCGGTAGTGTTTTATCAGTTGTAATGATAGGCCACAGTGCCCGTAAGGCCCTAGGCACTACTGGGCTGGCAATGTTGTACTTTGTGACAAATGGTAGGACTTGTGCATCTTTTTTGGTCTTTTGGCATAGTAGATCCCTCCTATGCATACGTCTTACTTCACATTGACTGTCGTGTAATGCTTTATGGTCGTATCCCCTTTCTATAAACCGTTCTTTCACTGACGTCAGGGCTTCATCTAACTTTGTGGGATCACTGGTGATCCTTGCTGCCCTGATGAATTGTGATTTGGGCAAGCCTTTCTTCAATGCCCCTGGATGGTGACTATAATGTTTTAACAGTGTGTTCTTATCCGTCGGTTTATAAAATATCTCCGTTGATATTTTATTGTTGTTAATAGACACCATTACATCTAAATAATGCAGGGAAACCAAGTCACATGCCGCGGTCACCTTGATAGGGGAGTCCCTGCTGTTGATGTGGGTGATGAGTGCTTCAAATTTCTCCTGGCCGCCAGTCCATAAAATAAATATATCGTCTATATACCTTGAATAGTAAAAAATATGCTGCGATGTATTAAAATCATCAAAAAACATGTTTTGCTCTTCCTGCAGCATGAAGGTATTGGCGAAGGACGGCGACACATTGCTACCCATCGCACAACCACTCGTTTGGCGGTAAAATTTACCGTCAAATAAAAAATAATTTCTTGTGAGGGTTAACTCCAACATTTTAAGAAACAAGTTCACATCCACTGATTCCATGCCCCCACGAATTAAAAATTCTCTCATGGATTTAAGACCCGCCATCTGTGGGATGCTAGTATATAAACTGCAGATGTCAATAGTGCAGATCAAGGTGCCCGTGGGAATATCCGGTAGTAACATGAGCTGATTAAGGAACATGGTGGTGTCCTTGATACATCTGGGTTGTTGGCAGATAAGCGGTTGTAGTATACTGTCTAAAAAGGTCGAAATTGGCTGATAAAGTGACTTGTGCGCGGAAATGATTGGCCTCCCCGGGGGCTCGTTCACATCTTTATGTATTTTGGGCACTATAAACAAAACTGGTACCACTGGGAACTCTTGTTTAAGTACCGAGCATAATTTCTTGGAAATTTTTCCAGCAGTTTCCGCTAGATCTAGAATATTATCAATCTCCTGCTTGTATTCCATGGTGGGATCCTGGGGTAGCTCTTGGTAAACTTGATGATCCGAGAGTTGTCTGTAGACCTCAGCTTTATAATCTGATAAGTTCATAATAACAATTCCGCCCCCTTTATCAGCGGGGCGGATTATTATGTCCCTGTATGATGCCAGTTATTTTAGTGCTCTATGTTCCGACTTTGATAAGTTATAGTGCATCTTCGATGAGGCTGACGTGTATCTGGAAACTGAATCGTCTACAAGTCGGATAAAAGACTTGATTGAGGCATTTGTAGAGACGGGGTCGAATTGTGACTTATGGGTAGAGCTGAAATAGCTTTGGTGGGGGTCCGGGCTGGCGGGCAAAGGGTGATGCTGGAAAAATTCTTGCAAACTAAGTTTGCGTGCAAACTTGTGCAGTTCAACTTGCCAACCTAGGCCATCAAATTTGTTAGTTGGCACAAACGACAAACCATTGCTTAATACCCTCATTTCCAATTCACTAAGTTGGCGGGCAGATAGATTATATATTAGGCTTTCTTTTTTGATGATGCATTTTTGGAGCCTTGTGTTTTGTTTGCCCCTGCGGGTGGGCGTCCTCTTGCTCTTGTGCCTGCCGGAGTGGCTGGAGAGGTCCCTAAAGGGACACTGGGTGATGCTGATGGTCCCTCTGAGTCGCCCATGGCGAATTCGCTGTCACTGTTAGAAGTCGCCAGGTCAGTATTGCGATCTTCATGGCGCTTACGCCAGCTGTGCCTGGACCTATAGTTGTAAGGTCTGTGATTGCCGGGTTCCCCTCCAGCAAGCCATCGATAGACTTTGTTGGTCTCATAGTCGTCTTTAACGGTCAGTTGTTTCCCCCGCTTGAATTTTATTAGGTCGCATTTATATTTGTTCATTTGTGTTTGTAGTCGCTGAATCAAGCTCTGACTGGAGTCCAGGCTTAGCGTGTCTTTGTGTGCAGTCTCTAATAGATGTATCTTCTCACGGGTAACTTTAAGCTCACGGCCCGCCTCCTCCACAACCAGTAACATCAGGTCCATACTGCATTTGTTTAAAATGCGAATCCAGCGGCTACAAAACTCAGTGTTGAACCGGCCTATAGTAGGCACATTACGAATACGGAAGCCTCGCGGGATCATTTTGTCCCTATGATAGTTGGACAAAGAAATGCCATGCATCAAAAAGTCCAGTTCCCGTCTCTTTAGTTTTATTAATTGGTGAAAGATGTCCTCCATGCCTAGCTGGTCATCCGCCTCAGTTAAATCATCAGTGAATCTCAGCCTGTCTGCATCTGCATCAGTGAAGCTGTACGTGTCCGTGAGGTTGGTCGGCAAACCTCCGTAACCCGGGATTTGTTCATGTGCCATGTCTTAGGTCAATTATCTTCCAAATAGGTACAGGGAGCTTTAAAGTTGCCGTGCAAAGTATTTAGTGCAATATCTAGCAATTCAGTGCATAACAGACTCCAAGAAAGTGCTTAATGCTTTAGTGCAAACAATGTTCTGATGAAAAGTGCAAGAAAAAAGTGCAAAGTGCTTGTGCTGTGAATGACTCCTCAGTCTTCTCCTTTCCACAAAGGGTCACACTGTAATATTGCTATATTTCAATAAAATCAATGTTTAGCAATACAGGTGGGGGTGCCTCATCCCAGACGGTCAATGTGGTAAAAACCTCAAGGTCCAACACATATACAGCAGCGGATTGGCACTCACCCTTCACGATACACGCGGCCCCGGTGCCCTCTGGAATCTGTAGTACACACAGCGACTCCTAGCATGCAGCGGCACTCAGGGAAAAACACTCATGGGTATTCCAAACAAGTGGTATTTATTCCATAGTGATAAAAAACAGATCCAACGTTGCGGGGGTGCTGACACCCCTTTGTCAAGGTGAACAAAACAGAAGTGAGTGATAAAACAGTGTGCTTACTTTTATAGCTGAAGGGAGTGAGGAAATCCCGCGAACGGGAGGTGCAGCAGCGTTATCAGGGACAGTTCTGAACTTCCTGCCCTGTGCGTGAGTGCGGTGACGTAGTGTGTGTGCTCCGGTCACATGTTCCGGCATCGTGTCATTGGACGTCCTAGTTCCCATGGCAACCTTCCGTGTACATGCCGCTCGGCCCAGCGGCTGTCACGGGGGCACAGGAACTTGCAGGCACGTCAAGCCGCGGTGGATATGGACTGGTTACGTGTAACTAAGTGCACTTAACAAAGTGTGCTGCTGTATCATCAGAGCATAAGCCACTAAGTATTTATATCTGGACATCATTATATTGTACTAATACTGGCATTATGAGTCCCACTGACCAGTAATGTTGCACTGATGTAGATGTGCAACTAAACACATATGCATTAACTAACTTTCATGTGACCGATACAGGACCAAAGTGCTCCCCAGAAGTGTCTGCATCAATCAGACTATGCATCATGGGGTTCCTTAGTCCTGGATCCCGAAGTGGGCAGTGTGTGACATAATATTATTACAATAGAGTACTATATCACTGGTTCTTAAAACTGACATATCAAAATACATTCCACAGCATCTTGTCATTAAGTCCATTGGGCTTGATGGTTGCCAGGTTGTAAATCCATCTCGCCTCCAGTTTCAACAGATCCCCGGCCCTGTCTCCGCCCCTCAGTCTCTTTGGACACTGGTCGATGATTTGGAATTTTAAATCACTTAAAGAGTGTCCGAGGTCGGCATAGTGTCGAGCTACCGGTTGCTCCGAGGGTTTGCCTGACAATGCAATCTTGACTGCAGATCTGTGTAGTACAAGACGATCACGTGCATTACGGATGGTCTTGCCCACATATTGTAGTCCACAGGGACAAGTGATTAGGTACACTATAAAAGTGCTGGTGCAGGTAAGTATGTGCCTAATATTGTATGCTCTGCCTGTGCAACATGATTTAAACGTAGCCCCTGGGATCAAGGATCTGCATGTTTCGCATCCCAAGCATCTATAGCATCCTGGGGGCCTGGAGAGAAACGTGTGGTTGTGCGATGGGTAGCAATGTGTCGCCGTCCTTCGCCAATACCTTCATGCTGCAGGAAGAGCAAAACATGTTTTTTGATGATTTTAATACATCACAGCATATTTTTTACTATTCAAGGTATATAGACGATATATTTATTTTATGGACTGGCGGCCAGGAGAAATTTGAAGCACTCATCACCCACATCAACAGCAGGGACTCCCCTATCAAGGTGACCGCGGCATGTGACTTGGTTTCCCTGCATTATTTAGATGTAATGGTGTCTATTAACAACAATAAAATATCAACGGAGATATTTTATAAACCGACGGATAAGAACACACCGTTAAAACATAATAGTCACCATCCAGGGGCATTGAAGAAAGGCTTGCCCAAATCACAAATTCATCAGGGCAGCAAGGATCACCAGTGATCCCACAAAGTTAGATGAAGCCCTGATGTCAGTGAAAGAACGGTTTATAGAAAGGGGATACGACCATAAAGCATTACACGACAGTCAATGTGAAGTAAGACGTATGCATAGGAGGGATCTACTATGCCAAAAGACCAAAAAAGATGCACAAGTCCTACCATTTGTCACAAAGTACAACATTGCCAGCCCAGTAGTGCCTAGGGCCTTACGGGCACTGTGGCCTATCATTACAACTGATAAAACACTACCGGCATTGCATAAAAACAAACCCATGGTATGCCACACCAGGGGCAAAAGCATCAAAGACTGGGTTGTCCATGCGGATATTACAGGCTTTGACAATCCATCACCGACCACGTTTCTCTCCAGGCCCCCAGGATGCTATAGATGCTTGGGATGCGAAACATGCAGATCCTTGATCCCAGGGGCTACGTTTAAATCATGTTGCACAGGCAGAGCATACAATATTAGGCACATACTTACCTGCACCAGCACTTTTATAGTGTACCTAATCACTTGTCCCTGTGGACTACAATATGTGGGCAAGACCATCCGTAATGCACGTGATCGTCTTGCACTACACAGATCTGCAGTCAAGATTGCATTGTCAGGCAAACCCTCGGAGCAACCGGTAGCTCGACACTATGCCGACCTCGGACACTCTTTAAGTGATTTAAAATTCCAAATCATCGACCAGTGTCCAAAGAGACTGAGGGGCGGAGACAGGGCCAGGGATCTGTTGAAACTGGAGGCGAGATGGATTTACAACCTGGCAACCATCAAGCCCAATGGACTTAATGACAAGATGCCGTGGAATGTATTTTGATATGTCAGTTTTAAGAACCAGTGATATAGTACTCTATTGTAATAATATTATGTCACACACTGCCCACTTCGGGATCCAGGACTAAGGAACCCCATGATGCATAGTCTGATTGATGCAGACACTTCTGGGGAGCACTTTGGTCCTGTATCGGTCACATGAAAGTTAGTTAATGCATATGTGTTTAGTTGCACATCTACATCAGTGCAACATTACTGGTCAGTGGGACTCATAATGCCAGTATTAGTACAATATAATGATGTCCAGATATAAATACTTAGTGGCTTATGCTCTGATGATACAGCAGCACACTTTGTTAAGTGCACTTAGTTACACGTAACCAGTCCATATCCACCGCGGCTTGACGTGCCTGCAAGTTCCTGTGCCCCCGTGACAGCCGCTGGGCCGAGCGGCATGTACACGGAAGGTTGCCATGGGAACTAGGACGTCCAATGACGCGATGCCGGAACATGTGACCGGAGCACACACACTACGTCACCGCACTCACGCACAGGGCAGGAAGTTCAGAACTGTCCCTGATAACGCTGCTGCACCTCCCGTTCGCGGGATTTCCTCACTCCCTTCAGCTATAAAGGTAAGCACACTGTTTTATCACTCACTTCTGTTTTGTTCACCTTGACAAAGGGGTGTCAGCACCCCGAAACGTTGGATCTGTTTTTTATCACTATGGAATAAATACCACTTGTTTGGAATACCCATGAGTGTTTTTCCCTGAGTTCCGCTGCATGCTAGGAGTCGCTGCATATATATATATATATATATATATATCACTGCCCCTTTCATACATACTGTATATACATCTATATACTGCCTCTCTCATACATATACTGGGGTAAATTTACTAAGATTCGGGTTTTCCCGTTTGAGGTCAAAGTTCAATCACGAATGACATCGAAAGTGTAAATATGCAACTTTTTGAATTGATTACGACTAGTTTACTAAGCTGCCGTATTCTGCATTTTCGGGTTTTCCGATGTCGATGTCATTCGTTTTTTTAGGCAGTGTTTTACGTGAGTGACTTGTAAAACACTGCAGACTTTAATACAATGAATCTCGGCCGGATCTGAGAGATCCGTGCTGGGCTTCATTGTGCACTTTGTTAAAAAAATAAATAAAGTTTAAATGTAAAAAAAAAATTGCGTGGGGTCCCCCCTCCTAAGCCAAACCAGCCTCGGGCTCTTTGAGCCGATCCTGGTTGCAGAAATATGGGGAAAAAATGGACAGGGGTTCCCCCATATTTAAGCAACCAGCATCGGGCTCTGCGCCTGGTCCTGGTTCCAAAAATACGGGGGACAAAAAGAGTAGGGGTCCCCCGTATTTTTGAAACCAGCACCGGGCTCCACTAGCTGGACACTTATACAGAATTTCTTTGGGGTTAACTGCGCACTGAGGCCCTCTAGTGTTCGGATGAGCTGCTGCACTTAGAGGTGACCAGCCTAAATAACAGCAAACAATAAAATTGATAGTGCTGCGCTCAATCCTAGTGTTTCAATGAAAATATTGGGTGTTAATCGTTTAAAATGTTAATCCTTTCAGAATTTGTACCCTTGTTTCTCCGTCCCCCTTAGCCTCTAAAGTTGTAACCTAAACTAGGAGCCGTATATGGCACAGATGTGTGAATAGGAAATATCCCAATGACCAGCATATATATATAAATATAGAAATGAGTGATTGACCAATACAGATCCTTTTGGAGCACTGTTAATAACTTATTTATTGTTTAATAGTCCGCTTAAAGTCCGCTTCGAACTAGAAGTCTCTTAAATAAACTGTATATAATGCAATCTTCAATGTCGGATTGCGGCGTCCCGCAAATCCGTTAATTGGCAAGTCTATCAATCCTTCATATGCAAAAGAGATTCCAGCTGTAGCAAAAGAACACCCGGTCTTCACGTATGTCAGAGCCTCAGGTTATCAATACGAAAAATGGAAAAGGAGGGGGATCCGGACTGGCTCCTGCTTACCAAACCCCGTCGCCGGTGGTGCGTCCTGGTACAGCCGTCCCCTGGGCGCCGGTCGGTCCGGTAGTGGAACCTGTCTAAGGCTGGGGGAAACTCAGAGTGCGCTCTGCAGAGCCGCACACTGTGTAGCCTCCTGCCTCCTACGGACACACACCTGCCGTCCTTTCTCGTTCGTCACCGAGGCTCCGCCAACGACTTCCTCCTTCTTCTCCTCGTCCAGCTGTTGCTTGGTTGCACAGTCGCGTCCCGGACTTCCTGGTCACGTGACCCGGTTGTTTGCAGTTGATTCAGCGTTGTATACTCCGTGCATAAAGGTGGCAGTGATTTAGAATTAAAATCGGTAGATGTCTCCAACGCGTTTCGGCCTTTATTGGGCCTTCCTCTGGGAGTAGTGGGTACTTGATAAGTGTCCGGTAGGATCTTATATAGGGTGCCTCATTTCCCTAGTTTGGTCATGTGACCCCAATACACTGTTCCTATTGGTTTAAACTCTGCCCTCATCTTTGGTGTATCCTGGAATCTCTAAAATGAATTGTAGTTGTGCTTCCTATGGATAAATTCTGAATCGCCTCGTAATATCTGCTTACATGGCCTATGACTGTAGCAGACTTTGATTAATATTAGATCCCTGGTGGTTGATTATCCTACCACTAATGAATGTATGTAGAACAAAGCTGGAGTTTGTTACTGTTATCCTTGTGTTCCCTTCACTTTTTACATATTACCGATTTCACTTCATTGTCTTTATTGAGGCCAAAGGGAGTGAGTGTTTTCATTTCATACATCCATTTGAGTTCTGTTCTATTGATTTTTGCAATGTAGTCTCCTCCCCTCCAGTTGTGTTGTACTTCTTGGATTCCTACAAATTTTAGTGTTCGGGGGTCGCTATCATGGTGATCTTTAAAATGCTTTGACACATTGTGTTCCTCCAGCCCTCTTTTGATATTTCTAATGTGTTCACTTACTCTTGTTTTGAGTGGGCGTATGGTGCGGCCCACATACTGTTTTCCGCACCCACATTCTAACATATATATTACCCCTTTGCTGTTGCATGTCAATCTCTCTCTAATATTGAAGACCTTAAGTGTGTTGTTTGAGCTGAAACTAGTCACTGGTTTGGTGCTATGGGGTCCTCTATTCCTGCAGCCTAGACATGTTCCACAGTAGTAGAAACCTGCTTTCGGTTTGGATTGGTTAATGTGTGTTTGTATGATTCTGCTTGGTTGTATATGACTATGTACCAATTTCTGCTTCAAATCTGGTGCTTTCCGAAAAATGATTCTAGGTGTGGTGTCCAAGACGTCATTCAGAGTGTCGTCCTCCATAAGTAGGGGCCAGTGTTTTCTGAATATACGTTGTAAAGATTTCGACTGTTGCGTGTAGTCAGTGACAAAGGTGACTTTCTCTGTGTATTCCCTCTCTTTCTTGTTTTTGTATACGAGTAACTGTTCTCTATCCACTTCCCCTATTTGTTCAAATGCCCCTTTGATTTCCTCCTCTTTGTAGTGTTTCTCCCTGAAATCCGTCAATAATCTCTCTCCTTGTACTAGATAATCTGATTTTTTAGAGCAATTCCTTCGTAGTCGCGTGAATTGCCCTTTGGGGATTGACTTTAACCAGTTAGGATGGTGTCCACTATTTGATAAGATGTAGCTGTTTACATCCACGCTTTTCCTAAATGTTTTTGTGTGGAGAAAGCCTTCTTCTGAAAAAATATTTAGATCCAAAAAAGTTCTTGTTCATCAGTCCTATAAATTCTTTTAAATCATCTTCCTTCCCTTTCCATATGAAGAAAATGTCATCTATAAACCTTGTCCAGAGCACGAGACTCGCCCCCAGCCCCGGCCTCCCCCAGATGAACCGGTCCTCCCACCAGCTCATGAAGAGGTTTGCGTAGCTCGGGGCGAATCTCGTGCCCATCGCTGTGCCCTTGGTCTGGAGGTAAAAGGTGCCCTCAAACCATACATAATTGTGTTTCAGAATGTATATTATACTGTCAATGATAAACTTCTTTTGCGCTTCTGTTAAGTCTATGTCTTGGTCTAGATGGTATTTCACACTCTCTGCCCCTTGTTCATGGTCAATCACTGAATATAGTGATGTGACATCAGAAGTAACTAGCCACATGTCATCTGTCCATTCCATTCCCTTTATCTTGTTGAGTATGTGTGTAGTGTCTCTCAGATAAGATTTTTGCCTTTGTACATACGGTTTTAAAAATGTGTCCAAGTATTCCGATAAATGGGATGTCAATGAACCTATTCCTGATATTATGGGTCTCCCTGGTGGGTTCTGTGGATCTTTGTGGATTTTTGGTAAATAATAGAAAACTGGAATTATGGGGTGTGGAGTTTGTATGTACTGATACTCATGCTTGTTCAGAATCTCTAGATCAGCCCCCTTCTGTAGATGTGTGTTCAACTCTCTCTGAAATGTTATTGTTGGATCTTGGTGAGGTCACTTTCGGTCAACCGCTGACCTGAAAGTTCCCACCATGGTTACAATGGAGCGCATAGGCGCTACATTGTAACACTGCCGTGTGCTGCCTGTCATACAGTACAGGAGCACACAGCCGATCAGGAGGGTGCTACAACGTGGCGCTCCCTGATTGGCTGAAGAAAGCCACTTAGACATCAGTCAGAGTGGGTTTCTGGCATTCGGGGAAAGGGGGCCCATGTGAAAACATGGGTCCACTTTCAGTTCGTGGTCGGGTATCCGTTTTTTTATTTTTTCAAGTACGTGGATTACAAAAGGATTTACCGAGGAGCCGAAAACACTGGATTATGTGAGTATAATTTTTTCTACAGGTACACCATGGATTCTACTGGAGAAGAGGACCGTCCTGCGTGGGAACATAAGGTAAGTATGTGTATATGGAGGTGTGGATGGATGTATTAAAGTTATACTTTCAAGGTGTGTGTGTAATGTCTTTATTGTGGTATTTTTTTAGTAGTAGTACTACTACAGGTACCAGCGGGCCCATTTTTCCGCCGCATGCTGGTACTTGTGGTTCTCCAAGTACCAGCTTGCGGGGGAGGCTTGCTGGGCCTTGTAGTACTGCTACTAAAAACAATATCAAACACTTATCACAAAGGCTATCAGCCCCCCATCCGCAGCACATTGGATGGGGGGGACAGCCTCGGGCTTCACCCCTGGCCCTTGGGTGGCTGGGGGGGGGACCCCTTGATTGCAGGGTACCCCGGCCAGGGTTGACTAGTTGGATATTTGATGCCACGGCCGCAAGGCACTGTATAAAAGTGACTCCCGGCTGTGGCATTATCTGTCCAGCTAGTGGAGCCCGGTGCTGGTTTCAAAAATACGGGGGACCCCTACTCTATTTGTCCCCCGTATTTTTGGAACCAGGACCAGGCGCAGAGCCCGATGCTGGTTGCTTAAATATGGGGGAACCCCTGTCCATTTTTTCCCCATATTTCTGCAACCAGGATCGGCTCAAAGAGCCCGAGGCTGGTTTGCCTTAGGAGGGGGGACCCCACGCAATTTTTTTTCTGAAAATTTAGAACATTTCCCCCCCCTTCCCACTGAAAAACATGCACGGATCTCATGGATCCGTGCATGCCTATACAAACACGGGATAAAAAAGAAGGTCTGTTTTTTTTTAGCACTTTTTCACGATTTGTATTTTATCACGGCAGTGTTTGGCTATTGTCGGCAGTGTTTGTGTTTTGCACTTTTTAGTAAATTCCTGATTTCTAGCAAATTGCAGGCGTATTTGACCGATGGTGTATTGATTCGTGATTTTTTTCCTAGGACTTCCAAAATATTAAGAATGCCCTCATCACTGCCGTGATTTTTGCTTTGTAAATTACCGAGATGACACTTTGATGAAAAAACGGCATCTCGGTCAAAATCGGGACCTTAGTAAATATACCCCACTGCCTCCATACATACATAGATAGATACACTGCCTCATTCATACATCCATACACTGCCTCCATACATACATGTATACGTCCACACACTGCTTCTATACATACACACACTGCCTCCATCCATACGTCACACGCAGCCGCTGTGACCCGGGACGTGGCGGGCAACTGCCTGCCAGCACAGCTGGCAGGGAGCAACTCAGCAGGTGCAAAAGCATCGCCGCTGTGTAATGCTTTTGCACCCTTGTAGGGGGAAAGGGCCAGACATGTGGGGTGGACTAGCCCTGTGCTGGGTGTCCCCCCACATGTCTGAGAATCTGATCGTAGCTGTGCTAAATTTAGCACATCTACGATCAGCTCTGAATTACTCCCACAATTAGTATCTCAGTTATTTTGACCCATGTCCTGGTGGTTTGAATACTGTACACCTCCTGACAATCTGACCACACCTATCACATGAGGCTATGGGACAGCGTGTGTGTGTGTCAGGCTATGGGGAAGCGTGTGTGTGTGTGTCAGGCTATGGGACAGCGTGTGTGTGTGTGTCAGGCTATGGGACAGCGTGTGTGTGTGTGTCAGGCTATGGGACAGCGTGTGTGTGTGTCAGGCTATTGGACAGCGTGTGTGTGTGTCAGGCTATGGGGCAGCATGTGTGTGTGTGTGTGTCAGGCTATGGGGCAGCGTGTGTGTGTGTCAGGCTATGGGGCAGCGTGTGTGTGTCAGGCTATGGGGCAGCGTGTGTGTGTGTCAGGCTATGGGGCAGCGTGTGTCAGGCTATGGGGCAGCGTGCGTCAGGCTATGGGGCAGCGTGTGTGTGTGTCAGGCTATGGGGCAGCGTGTGTGTGTGTGTGTGTCAGGCTATGGGGCAGCGTGTGTGTGTGTCAGGCTATGGGGCAGCGTGTGTCAGGCTATGGGGCAGCGTGTGTCAGGCTATGGGGCAGCGTGTGTGTCAGGCTATGGGGCAGCGTGCGTGTGTGTCAGGCTATGGGGCAGCGTGCGTGTGTGTCAGGCTATGGGGCAGCGTGCATGTGTGTCAGGCTATGGGGCAGCGTGTGTGTCACAGGCTATGGGGCAGCGTGTGTGTCACAGGCTATGGGGCAGCGTGTGTGTCACAGGCTATGGGGCAGCGTGTGTGTCACAGGCTATGGGGCAGCGTGTGTGTGTGTCAGGCTATGGGGCAGCGTGTGTGTGTCAGGCTATGGGGAAGCGTGTGTGTGTCAGGCTATGGGGAAGCGTGTGTGTGTCAGGCTATGGGGAAGCGTGTGTGTGTCAGGCTATGGGGAAGCGTGTGTGTCAGGCTATGGGGAAGCGTGTGTGTCAGGCTATGGGGAAGCGTGTGAGTGTCAGGCTATGGGGCAGCGTGTGAGTGTCAGGCTATGGGGCAGCGTGTGAGTGTCAGGCTATGGGGCAGCGTGTGTGTGTCAGGCTATGTGGAAGCGTGTGTGTGTCAGGCTATGGGGCAGCGTGTGTGTGTCAGGCTATGGGGCAGCGTGCGAGTGTCAGGCTATGGGGCAGCGTGCGAGTGTCAGGCTATGGGGCAGCGTGCGTGTGTCAGGCTATGGGGCAGTGTGTGTGTGTGTCAGGCTATGGGGAAGCGTGTGAGTGTCAGGCTATGGGGCAGCGTGTGAGTGTCAGGCTATGGGGAAGCGTGTGTGTGTCAGGCTATGGGGAAGCGCGTGTGTCAGGCTATGGGGAAGCGTGAGTGTCAGGCTATGGGGCAGCGTGTGTGTGTGTGTCAGGCTATGGGGCAGCGTGCGTGTGTCAGGCTATGGGGCAGCGTGTGTGTGTGTGTCAGGCTATGGGGAAGCGCGTGTGTCAGGCTATGGGGAAGCGTGTGTGTGTGTCAGGCTATGGGGAAGCGTGTGTGTGTCAGGCTATGGGGAAGCGTGTGTGTGTCAGGCTATGGGGAAGCGTGTGTGTGTCAGGCTATGGGGCAGCGTGTGAGTGCGAGGCAGCTCCAGGCGTTGCACTGACCTGTAGGATGCATGCAGAGTTCACCTCACAGATGGTGACAGCTGCCCTGTGTCCATGCATTTTTCATCCTGGTATTTCCAGTATTCAGGTACTCCTGTAGGCAGCTCAGCCCCTGCAGCTGCCCTTTTTTGATAATTTCAGTGCCCAGGGTTCCCCACAGTTAATGGAGGGTGAATGGGAGAACTTCAGCCAAAATGGGGGCGGGGCACCAGGAGCAGCGGGTGGGCGGAGCTTCGGCAGCTACTGCAGAGGAGCTTCAGTTACACTATCTGGCCTGTGAATAGGCAATGCTTTGCTTATGGCCACGCCCGGTCCCTACGGCTCTCCCCTTCTATTCTAGTACTGCCACAGACAGTCTCTTGTTCTTGTCGGTGTGAGTGTGACTGGGTGCAGGGGAGCTGCGCGGGCCATGGAGTTAGCCGGGGCCACATAGCAGCTGCATCCCCTGCACCTGTAGTAGTTACACCACTACAACCGCCGGGTTAGGACTGTTCTTACTGGTGGGGAGGCACTGCTCCCGTTACTGCCCCCAGCTCCATAAGCGCGTGGTTGGCGCTGCTGCTGGTGAGGGGGCGGGCGGCTGCTGTTGGTGAGGGGGCGGGCGGCTTCTGCCTCTCCAATCCCCCCTGCCCCCCGTAACGCGCAAAAATATATATATATATTTTTTAAATGGTCCTGTGGGTTGTAGGGGGACAGTAGTGGCCGCCCTCCAGCGGGTGTAGTACGGGTGACCGGCGGTCTCCTGACCGCCGGTCACCTTACCGACGCCGGGATCCCGGCGGGGAGGGGCGAGTGCAGCAAGCCCCTTGCGGGCTCGCTGCGCTCGCCACGCTGCGCTCGCCACGCTGCGGGCTCGGTGGCGACCTGCGGTCGCCACGGGTTCTATTCCCACTTTATGGGTGTCGTGGACATCCACGAGTGGAAATAGTCCCTGTTGGTCGGCATGCCGACCATCGGGATAGTGAGCCGTCGGGCTCACGGAGGAGGTCATGTGACTGTCGGTCAGCCGACCGGCGGTCACATGACTACCACCCCCTCCAGCGGCTGGCACTCTAGGCAGCTGCCTAAAGCTGCCTAATGGTAGCGCCGGCCCTGAGTGTGTGTGTCACTCACAGTTCACCCTTTTCACAGTTCGCTCAATTTGATGGTGGGTGGCTGGAGGGCAGGCCTGCTGAAGGGTGGACGTAGAAACCGCGACTGGGAAGGGACTGCGCACTGCAGGGAATCCTGACAAAAAAAACAATTATGTGCATGTGCAGCTTAATCCCGGGATATATTGGCCACCCTAGTTGGGAGATTTTTTAGCAACTGCGCAAAAATTTCTGAAAACCCTACAGCGCATGGGTGAAAGTGTACACACAAAGCTACTGTTGTAATTGAGACAGACTATATCAGATATAGGGTAGAAAAGTAATGGGAATTCCTGGGTGAGCATCTCGGTACAAACACATTCAGATGCAGGCTAGTACACCACGGGAAAGGATGCTACTAGGTTTTATATATTATCACAGCAACAACTCCTGTAACAGATGTAAAAGCTGAAGCAGCACTGCCCATCTCTAACTCAGGCTCCTGGAATCCCTATTTCAGGAGAACAAGCGGATTACATTTTCAGAAATATATGAATAGAGTAACTAAGGAAGCAATAACAAATTTCTTTTATTTTTGCCATTTCTAACTATATAAAGCTCCTCAAAACTATATTTTGTATTCCACTATCAGAAGTAAGGTCTAGCTTTCACGAAAAATAGTTACAATTACTTTGTAAAAGCTAAAAAATGAAAAGTAGTTCCCTGTGAAAGAGCACATTGGTATATTGTATATTGTGAAAATTAGACTGGTCAGGAATGGGTAAAAACATAAAGATTATAAAGTGGAAGGACTGTTACCCCAATAATGTTCTTGATAGTGTATATGGCACTGCTCATATTGGCCTAAGCAAACCAAACATTTGTATGAATTAAACGTATGATGCTAGAACAGTATAAAACAGAAATAGAAATGGATTTACTCATTTTAATGTCTATCTATATATTACAGTACTTAAGTGAGAAGTTCTAAGATGTAAAATTTTCCTTAGTAGAGGATGAGAAAATACTGAATATGGCGATAGGCAATTTACCATTGCCTATCGCCATATTCAGTATTTTCTTATATAGCACTGGGGTGGTCAGGTGGCTGTCCCATTACTCTTCTCATACCTTGACAGACATTAGTAGAGCATTTATGACCAACTATAGGAAGCTGATACTTAATGTCATTCATCAAACTAATCACCTCATTGTCGATGTGTTATGGGCCTATGGATTAATCTGAAGAAAGGATAAAGCAGTGATAAGCGCAAGGTGATAACGCACCAGCCAATCATTAGAAATGTGAAAAAATTAGTTAAGAGCTGATTGGTTGATGTGTTATCACCTTGCACTTATCACTTCTTTATCCCTTCTCCAGGCTTAATACATCTGTCCCTATGTTACACAGCCAAAATGTCATACAGATAATGCAGACTTACGTTACTTTTTTTTCCCCCTCGTTCGTAACGAGACATGCAGCATCTCATTTGGTGGAAAGTGTTGTGTGTTATCTCCGGGGAACAAGGGAGGACTATTGTTGGCCATTAGTGCTACAGTGAAGACAACCATTCTCCAACATAGGATACTCCCTTCCCTCCCTGTTCACCGCCTGGAGTAGACTGATACCTTATGTTAAATAGTAAGTACAGACCAAATAATTTTTTGCTAGTTGGGAGGGCTATATAGGGGAGATGCATCAAACCTTTGAGAGAGAGAGAGAGAGAGAGAAGTTACCAGTTGCAACAAGCTTCTATATAGCACATTTATATAGCATTTATATAGCACAATCTAAAAAAATTATGTAAGTTGATGGGTTGCTATAGACAACTTGACCACTTTATAACTTTGGAAGGTTCGATACATCTCCGTCAGACACTTCGCCATTGCCACTTTGTTCCCAATACCTTAAAACCACTATCAAGTATCACTTATGTCTATTGGATAGAGGCACTCCTACTGTTGTCCAATCCTCAGCCTGATGGTCTTCTTGGTTTTATTGTACTTTTTGTCTTCTGTTTCATATTATTTGAAGTTTGTTCTTTTCTTGGTCATTACTTGCATCACTGGTAATTGGAAATGTGCAAGACTTTTTCATGCTCAATTGCCTTTATATTATATGTGCTCTACTGCTGTTCTATGTAGGGGGTTTTCTATGGTGACATGTTCACTGTACAAAGCCACAATGTGTTGTCATTTGATGCACCTGTGGCGGTACCTTGCTGAAAAGTACAGATGGAAAGAATGCAGCCTTTTCCTTTCCCCTTAAAGGTGATTTCGGAAGTTTTTCCTGTTGTAGACAACTTGCAGCTCTTCTCTATGTAGGATCTGACAGTAGTCCCCAATCATGGTGATGTTCCACCTACCCAGGCATCTGCGTTCCATCTCCTTGAAATCTTTCCCCTAGCTTCTCCCTTACAGCACCAAGATATTCAGGGAATAGTTTATATGGGAACTCAGAAAGTGCATCTTTATACTACTCCAGCAACACAAGTCTTTGTATTTCATCAGCATCTCTTCCACGATACACTTAAAAGTTTGGGTCATTGTTGCTCCCTAGAATATGTATTTTGCTATAATAAAAAAATTTATTTTGAAATTCTAAAAATACTGAAAACAAAAATCGGAGTTTGTGGAAAATGGAACGTGATTGCACTTTTGTAGTATGTTTTCTGAAGGTAGCATTCAAAAACCTACAGTGCATCCGCAAATAATTCACAGGGCTTCACTTTTTCCATATTTTGTTATGTTAGAACCTTATTCCAAAATGAAATAAATGCATTTTTTCCCTTAAAGTTCGACACACAATACCCCATAATGACAATGTGAAAAAGAAGTTTTTTTTTTAGAAATTTGCAAATTTATTAAAAATAAAAAACTAAAGAAATAACATGTACACAAGTATTTACAGCCTTTCCCATGAAGCTCAAAATTGAGCTCAAGTGCATCCTGTTTCCACTGATCTTCCTACAGCTTAATTGGAGTCCACTTGTGGTAAATTCAATTGATTGGACATGATTTGGAAATACACACACCTGTCTATAAAAGGTCCCAAACTTGACAGCGCATGTCTGAGCACAAACCAAGCATGAAGTCAAAGGAATGGTCTGTAGACCTCCAAGACAGGATTGTCTCAGGGCCCAAATCTGGGGAAGATTACAGAAAAATATCTGCTGCTCTGAAGGTCCCAATGAGCACAGTGGCCTCCATCATCCGTAAATGGAAGAAGTTCGGAACCACCAGGACTCTTCCTAGAGCTGGCTGGCCGTCTAAACTGAGCGAACAGGGAAGAAAGGGAGGTGACCAAGAACCCGATGATCACTCTGTCAGAGCTACACCATTCCTCTGTGGAGAGAGGAGAACCTTCCAGAAAAACAACCATCTCTGCAGCAGTCCATCAATCAGGCCTGTATGGTAGAGTGGCCAGACGGAAGCCACTCCTTAGTAAAAAGCACATGGCAGTCCGCACAGACTTTGCCAAAATGCACCTGAAGGACTCTCTAATCATGAGAAACAAAATTCTCTGGTCTGATGAGACAAAGATTGAAATCTTTGGTGTGAATGCCAGGCGTCATGTTTGGAGGAAACCAGGCACCGCTCATCACCAGGCCAATACCATCCCTACAGTGAAGCATGATGGTGGCAGCATCATGCTGTGGGGATGTTATTCAGTGGCACTATCTGAAAGACTAGTCAGGATAGAGGGAAAGATAAATGCAGCAATGTACAGAGATATCCTGGATGAAAACCTGCTCCAGAGTGCTCTTGACCTCAGACTGGGGCGACGGTTCATCTTTCAGCAGGACAACAACCCTAAGCACACAGCCAAGATATCAAAGGAGTGGCTTCAGGACAACTTTGTGAATGTCCTTGAGTGGCCCAGCCAGAGCCAAGACTTGAATCCGAGTGAACATCTTTGGAGAGATCTGCACATGGCTGTGCACCGGCGCTTCCCATCCAACCTGATGGGGCTTGAGAGGTGCTGCAAAAGAGGAATGGGCTTAACTGCCCAAAGATAAGTGTGCCCAGCTTGTGGCATCATATTCAAAAAGACTTGACGCTGTAATTGTATTGAGCAAAGGCTGTGAATACTTATGTACAAGTGATTTCTTATTTTATTTTTAATAACTTTGCAAAAATCTAAAAAAAACACACCTTTTTTTCACATTGTTATTATGGGGTATTGTGTGTAGAATTTTGAGGGAAAAAATAAATTTATTCCATTTTGGAATAAGGCTGTGACATAACAAAACATGAAAAAGTGACGTGATGTGAATACTTTCCGGATGCACTGTTTAAAAAAAATATACGTTTTGGTAAGAACTTACCGTTGATAACGGTATGTCTCCTAAGTCCACAGGATAACATTGGGATATGATGAAGCCACACCGGATTTGCACCAAATTGGTCAAAGCTTTTCAGCCTCCCAGCATGCAACGGGCCCGTCCATATATCCCCGCCTCCTGGCTCAGGCAAATCCATTGTATTCCCAAAACTCCAGGCAGGAGCATCACAGATAGCCCTAATCAGGCGAGAAGAACACACATGCACACCCTTCCGTACAAGAAGGAAGAGGTTAGTGAGTAAAAGGATCCTCAAATCAGGTGCATCAGGGTGGAATCCCTGTGGATTTAGGAGAAATACCATTATCAACGGTAAGTTCTTACCATAACGTATATTTCTCTGGCAGGGTCCACAGGTTATCCACAGGATAACATTGGGATTTCCCAAAGCAAATTTAGTGGCGGGGACGCTCCTGACTGGACAGGAGAATTCTTTGCCCGAATTCAGTGTCATGAGAGGCAAAAGTATCCATGGCATAATGTCTAATGAATGTGTTAATGGAAGACCATGTGGCTGCCTTACATATCTGTTCTGCTGAAGCACCACGTTGTGCTGCCCACGATAGACCTACCTTACATGTAGAGTGAGCAGAGACATTAGCTGGAATAGGGAGATCAGCTTGAGAATATGCTTCTGAAATAGTCATCCGAAGCCACCTTGCCAGTGTCTGCTTATCAGCAGGCCACCCTCTCTTGTGAAATACGTAGAGAATGAAAAGATAATTTTTCTTTCTGGATGGCACTGGTACAATCCACGTAGATCCTTAAGGCACGGACCATGTCCAGCGATGCATCTCCAGCAGAAAGGCCCGATTCCTGAAAAGCCGAGACTACAATTTCTTCGTTAAGGTTAAATTTAAACACCACCTTGGGAAAATACCCAGATTTAGTTCCGAGAACCGCTCTATCTGGATAAAAGATCAGAAATGTTGGACGACATAACAATGCCCCTAAATCTGATACTCTTCTAGCTGATGCCATGGCCAGTAGAAAGAGAACCTTAGCTGTCAACCATTTAAGATCCAGTTTATTAAGTGGTTCAAATGGGTCAACTTGAAGTGCCTTTAGGACTAAATTTAAGTTCTCAAGGCACTATAGGAGGAACAAAAGGATGATGAATGGGCAGCATTCCCTGGAAAAAAAGTACACACATCCTGTAAGTTGGCAATTTTCTTTTGGAACCAAACAGTCACTTGAACTCTCAAGGAAGCCACCTTCAAACCTTTATCCATTCCTGCCTGAAGGAATGCTAAGACCCTGGAAACTCTGAAAAACCTAGGGTCCATTTTCCGTTCACTGCACCAATGAATATAGGCTTGCCATATTCGGTGATGAATACGAGCTGAGGAAGGTTTCCTTGCTCTGAACATTTTTTTAATTACCTGCTATGAGAATCCTCTTGACTTCAGGATAGATGTTTCAAGAGCAACGCTGTCAAAGACCATCGATCCAGATGTCTGTGATAACAAGGACCCTGCATCAGTAGATCTGGACGTTGAGGGAGCAGGAGTGGAGCATCAATCGACATTCTCTGCAGATCTGTTTACCAATGTCTTCTGGGCCAAGCCGGAGCTATTAGTATCACGGCACCCTTTCCTTGCTTTACCTTTCTCACCACCCTGGGTAATAAGGCGATTGGAGGAAACACATAGGCCAGGTGAAAGTCCTATCACACCGACAGGGGATCCACAAAGATCGCTCTGGGATCCTTTGTTCTTGACCCGTATGCGAGAACCTTGTTGTTCTGACGGGACGCCATGAGATCTATCTCTGGCAACCCCCACTTGTCTACTAGAGTCTGGAAGACCTCCGGGTATACAGCCTATTCGTTTGCCTGAATGGCGTGTCGACTGAGAAAATCTGCTTCCCAGTTTAGGACTCCTGGAACGAACACTGCAGACAAGGCTTGATGATGAAGTTCTGCCCACTTTAGTGTATGACTTACCGCCTTCAAAGCTTTTTGGCTGCGAGTTCCTCCCTGATGGTTGAGGTACGCTACTGCCGTTGCATTGTCCGACCAGATCTGAACTGGTTTTCCCCGAAGAATGTCCTTTGTCTGAATCAGTGCCCGATGTTCCAATATATTTATTGTCAGGCAACCTTCTTCCTTGGTCCAATTCCCCTGGAAACAAAGCCTTCCTGACACTGCTCCCCAGCCCTGGAGACTGGCATCTGTTGTCAGAATTTCCCAATCCGATATCCAAAAGGGTCTCCCCTTGTCCAGATGGGATGTCTGTAGCCACCAGGCTAATGACCTTCTTATTTCCCTCGTAAAGGCCATAGTCTGCGTTTTTATCATCTGATGCAACCCATTCCATTTGGCAAGGATCAGATGCTGCAGAGGCCTTGAGTGGAACTGTGCATACTCCACCATGTCGAATGTTGACACCATCAATCCCATCACACGCATTGCTGTGTGAATGGATACCTTTGGACTGTGTAGCAACTCCTGAATCCTTGACTGAACTTTGTATATCTTGTTCAGAGGTAAAGTTACTCTCTGAAGGCTTGAATCCAGTACAGCCCCCGAGTGAGTCATCCGCTGTGACCGAACCAGAGACAATTTTGCCCAATTTTGAACCACCCGTGCCTTTGCAAACATGTTATTGTCTGTTGTAGATGAAATAGAAGCAATTCCTGCTCTGTGCCAGGATTAACAGATCGCCGAGGTATGGAAAAACTCTTATCCCCTGCTGGCGGAGATAAGCTGCCATTCTCACCATAATTATGGTAAATACTCTGGGTGCTGTGGCTAACCCAAAAGATAGGGCCTGGAACTGAAAATGCTGTTGGAGGATAGCGAACCTGAGATAGCACTGATGAGACAATGCTATAGGAACATGTAGGTAAGCATCCTTGATATCCAGGGATACCATATAATCCCCTGGCTCCATGGCCAAAATGATGGCACGTAAAGTTTCCATATGAAACCGAGGTACCCAAATGTACTTGTTCAGCACGTGGAGATTGAGAATGGACCAGAATGACCTATTTGGCTTCTGAACTAGAAACAGGTTGGAGTAAAAACCCTGTCCTCGTTGTGCAGGAGGAACTGGAATGATTACTCCTGACTGAAGCAATTTCTGAACTCCCTCTTGCAAAGCCCTGGCCTTAGTCTCTACCCGAGACGGGCTGGTATAAAAAAAAAAACATTTGAGGAGGGTGCTTCTTGAAGGCAAATCATAACCTAGAGATACCGCTTCTAGCACCCAGGCATCTGTTGTAGACTGCTGCCAGATCTGTGCAAGCTGAAGAAGTCAGCCCCCCACCATGGGATCCCCCAGGTGGAGGCCCACACCATCAGGCTGATGGCTTATTTTCTGTTTTACCAACCGGTCCTCTGGTAGCCCAATGCTTTTTTAGTCTTACCAGACTTGTTTTATTGGGGCTGCCTGCCATCACTTTTTCCTTTAGCTTTTCCCTGAGACCGAAAGGCCCAAAAAGCTGGGACTTTAGGTTTGAATTTGTATGTGGACGGAATCTTTACCTTCTTGGAGTCTGCTTCTGACTCCAAAATATCTGTCAAAAAAAATAAAAAAAATTATATATATATATATATATATATATATATATATATATATATATATATATATATATAATATAAATACAGAGGGTGGTTGCGCTATCAATGCTCTGTGTCCTTTGTTAGTAAAGTCCAGATTTCCAATTGATGTGAGTGCTGGCGCCTCTAATTCAACAATGTTACCAACATTGTTCCCAGGAAAATGCACTGCAATAAATGAGGGCGCACTCAGTGAGATTTAGGGGTATATGCAATTGCGGTCGAATTCCCGAAATTGTCGAATTTCGGGTCATTTTCGCCCAAAAAAAAAATTCGCCTATGCAATTCAGTGCTTTCCGACCAAAAAACGGACTTTCAAAATTCGACTTTTTGAAATTCGAATTTTTGCAAATTCGACTTTTCTGCAATGATACAAGTGCTGCAATTCGACCAAAGCATATTCAATTCAAGTTTGGAAATTCGACAGCAGTGCTTTTAGACAGCAAATTCGTCATTTTCAATCCGCCACACTTTGGAGGGTGAAAACAATAAAAAAAAAATTAAACATGTTTTTTTTGGTGTTTTTTTTTTTTAGGAATAGCATATCTATTTATATTAGAAGGGATTAGGTACTTTTTTTTTTTTTTTTTTGGAGGCACAAATATTATTTATATATTTTTTAAAATATTATTTTTATTTATTTATTTTTTTATTGCTGGAACGGTAAAATCCTAAATAAAAATGGCGTGGGGTCCCCCCTCCAAAGCATAACCAGCCTCGGGCTCTTCGAGCTGGTCCTGGTTCTAAAAATGCGGGGAAAAAATTGACAGGGGATCCCCCGTATTTTTAAAACCAGCACCGGGCTCTGCGCCTGGTGCTGGTGCCAAAAATACGGGGGACAAAAAGAGTAGGGGTCCCCCGTATTTTTAACACCAGCATCGGGCTCCACTAGCTGGACAGATAATGCCACAGCCGGGGGTTACTTTTATGCCGTGCCCTGCGGCCGTGGCATTAAATATCCAACTAGTCACCCCTGGCCGGGGTACCCTGGGGGAGTGGGGACCCCTTCAATCAAGGGGTCCCCCCCCCCAGCCACCCAAGGGCCAGGGGTGAAGCCCGAGGCTGTCCCCCCCCCATCCAATGGGCTGCGGATGAGGGGGCTGATAGCCTTTTGTGATAATGAAAAGAATATTGTTTTTTCCAGCAGTACTACAAGTCCCAGCAAGCCTCCCCCGCAAGCTGGTACTTGGAGAACCACAAGTACCAGCATGCGGGAGAAAAACGGGCCCGCTGTACCTGTAGTACTACTGGAAAAAAAAATACCCAAATAAAAACAGTACACACACACCGTGACAAGTAAAACTTTATTACACACTGCCGACACACACATACTTACCTATGTTCACACGCCGACATCGGTCCTCTTCTCCATGTAGAATCCACGGATACCTGAAAAGAAAAGATCAATATACTCACCTCAACCAGGGTCCAGAGATAAATCCACGTACTTGGCAAAAAAAGAAAACGAACACACGGACCACCGGACTGAAAGGGGTCCCATGCTGACACATGAGACCCCTTACCCCGAATGAGACCTGTCAGTGACAGCTGTCACACAAAGGTCTCTAAAGCCAATCAGGAAGCGCAACTTCGTTGCGCTCACCTGATTGGCTGTGCGCTGTCTGTGCTGTGACAGCGCATCGCACAGCCCCGTCCATTATATTCAATGGTGGGAACTTAGCGGCTAGCGGTGAGGTCACCCGCCGGTCAGCGGCTGACCGCGGGTAACCCCCCGGCTAGCCGCGAAGTTCCCACCATTGAAACTAATGGAGCGGCTTTGCGATGCGCTGTCACAGCACAGACAGCGCACAGCCAATCAGGTGAGCGCCACGGAAGTAGCGCTTCCTGATTGGCTGAAGGGACTTCAGTGACAGGAGTCACGTGATGTCCCGGCATTCGGGAGAAAGGGGTCTGATGTGTCAGCATGGGACCCCTTTCAGTCCGGTATGGAGCGGGTATTTGCGGTTTGTTTTTTTAACAAGTACGTGGATTATACTCTGGACGTGGATGTACCTCTGGACGCTGGAAGGTGAGTATAATTTTTTCACAGGTACCCTCGGATCGTCGGAGACCGTGGCAGTCGGCGTGTCAACATAGGTAAGTATGTGTGTGTCGGTAGTGTGTAATAAAGTTTTACTATCAAGGTGTCTGTGTACTGTTTTTATTTGGGTATTTTTTTTCCAGTAGTACTACAGGTACCAGCGGACCCGTTTTTCTCCCGCATGCTGGTACTTGTGGTTCTCCAAGTACCAGCTTGCGGGGGAGGCTTGCTGGGACTTGTAGTACTGCTGGAAAAAACAATATTCTTTTCATTATCACAAAAGGCTATCAGCCCCCCATCCGCAGCCCATTGGATGGGGGGGGGACAGCCTCGGGCTTCACCCCTAGCCCTTGGGTGGCTGGGGGGGGGGGACCCCTTGATTGAAGGGGTCCCCACTCCCCCAGGGTACCCCGGCCAGGGGTGACTAGTTGGATACTTGATGCCACGGCCGCAGGGCACGGCATAAAAGTGACCCCCGGCTGTGGCATTATCTGTCCAGCTAGTGGAGCCCGATGCTGGTGTTAAAAATACGGGGGACCCCTACTCTTTTTGTCCCCCGTATTTTTGGCACCAGCACCAGGCGCAGAGCCCGGTGCTGGTTTTAAAAATACGGGGGATCCCTGCCCAATTTTTCCCCGCATTTTTAGAACCAGGACCAGCTCGAAGAGCCCGAGGCTGGTTATGCTTTGGAGGGGGGACCCCACGCCATTTTTTTTTTCGGGTTTTTCCCGTTTTTTAAAATCGCGGCAAAATCCGCCAAATCGGCCGATTTTCGCCCGCGGTTCTGGCGAATCCGTCTTTCATTGAATATGGTGAATTCCGGCAGCCACCTTCCGGAATTCACCTGTCGAATTAAGTCGAATTAAAAAATGGCGAAAAATTGCCGCGATTCGCCGTGAATTGCATATACTCCATAGTATCAATTGCTTTTACTACACACACAACATATGCTCACGTACATCAAGGTTTAAAAGCACCAATATGTGAAGGAATCACCGCTGTCTCGAAATTACAGCAGGCGGTTTGCCCCGCACCGATCCGGCTGCAGCTTTCCCATAAAACAGAGTCTCAGCTTCTGGACTTCACACTGCTCATCAGCTGGTAAAACACGTCCTTAGTTGGCCACGTCCAACGCTTTTCGTCACCGTTGGATTTCGTCATATATGTGTATATATATATATAACCCATATCCTCTGCTGCATTTTCCAAGAACATTGTTTATATGAGCTATATGGGATTTATGCTCTCTAGAAGCTACAGAAAAATCCCCATCTAATGCATCAGCCCAGGTAGCCACTGCCTTAGTCATCCAAGCTGAAGCCATGGCTGGCCTTATGACTACCCCAGATAGGTAAAAAAAAAAAAAAAAAAAAAATTATTTTTTAAAACCATCCACTCCCCTATCCGTGACATCATTTAATGGAGTCGAAGGCAGAGGTAATGTAGATTTTCACACTAATCGAATCACATGTGTATCTCCCTTGGGAGCCACCTCCCTTTTTAAACAATCCCCAACTGGAAGAGGATATTTGGAATTCCATTTCCTAGGAATTCTAAACTTATTGGGCGTAGCCCAACCCTCTTCCATGATTTCGGTCAGCTGATCTGACGTCGGACACTCAGTCTTAACTGTTTTGGGACGTTTAAACACAGGTGCCTTGGTTTCAAACACAGGCTCTGCTGAATCCTCTAAGGATAGAATGGCTTTCATTGCTTTAATTAACTCAGCTATATCCACTGAGCAGAGACCTTCCTCCTCCTCCTTGTATGCCGAAGCAGTTTACTGAGCTTTCAACCTCCGATGAATCTGAAACATGGGTAGCCTGTGAGGATGAAGATTTACTCACCACTGGCTTATCAGCCTGTATCTTTTGAGGGGCTGCTGCTGGAGGTGATAAATCGCAGGTGGGAAGATGCATGTAAGGGTTAGTTGTGTAACCTACACCTGGTACAGGAGTTGGAATTATCCGTTCAGCTATACTGGATAATGTCTGTGCAAACATAGCCCAAGGCGGATCAACCTGCACCTGAATCTGCCTAGTATTTTTTAAGAGACCCTGGTGAAAGCTATAACAATTTGCACACAAACCATCCTGAACCAGATCCTGAGAGGTTAACCCAGCTTTGCAAGACAAACATGACTTGAGTGTTGGTTTTGCTGCGAGTGTATCTTCCTCACCTTTGCCGCTCTTAGACATGATAAATAATCAACACTTCCACAGTGTACTACACAATTTGTGACTGTAATCACTTTAAGCTTTTTAAAGTGATATACAATCCGACCCTACCCTGCTATGCACTAGCATTGAGGATCGGAATAGAAAAAAAAAAAGGCAGAACATATAGTAAAGTCAGCAATCACACTAGCAGTCAGTCACATGTCATACATTAATATAATAAGCAATATGAGCACATCATCTACGACAAATACATTTCAAGTATGTAGGAGAACATATTACTGAATCATGTTTAAATAGATCTACCGTATTCAAACGCATAGCTAAAGAAACCATAGTAATAGTATACAGACTCCTATGGAATAGGCACTTATCTAACTATTCATACTCAAAAGGTAGATAGAGACTTAGTGCTGTATTACCCGTACTCAGTAGAGTGGGATACAGGGAGACCCACCCTGCTTCCAGGATCGATCAATACATTTGCAAACGCCGAGTGGATCCAGACACTACTAGTGTACACTGCCGCTCCATGAACCTATAGTGAACACAGGCGCTCAGTGAACACAGATGCACCAGTCACACAGCCGCCTATGCTGCGACTGGGTCCCCTTTGTATACAGTGTCTCAGACGGAAGTGGGAAAACAGTTCATGGCCGGAGACTTGGAGGAAACTGGTCATGAACCAGGGGGAAAGGCAACCAGGAGAGCGTCTGACTTCCCACTGCTGACATCAATCCTAGGGATCGCTGCCTCATACTATTCCTAGAGCCTATGATCCCTAAGGACTAGCGCTGGTGCACCAGAGGTGGCAGCCGAGTCAGCGACTGTTTAGTAGTCTCCTCCCAAAACAGTGCGGCTGTGTCAGTATTCTCCTTCTAAGCGGAACCGATGCCTTACCTTCTCCCCGTGCTATGGCTCTGGTAATGTCTGTTGGACCTCCCAGTATATCCGAAACAGACGCCCACCGAAACAGCACTGTACTCGTGGGTAAGCATTTTCGCGACCCGGCGGAGAGTTGTTGGAGCTACGCTTTCTAAGGTACGTATAAGATGCTTTTTTAGAAAGCTCACTCAAGAAAAAATAGTAAGACTATAAAAATAAAATAAGAAAGCTTAGGGCTGCTAAAAACCAGCAGCCCTCTGACCATGGTCCGGCTCCTGCTGCACCAAACAAAAAACTGATTTGCCTGAGCCAGGAGGCGGGGATATATGGATGGGCCTGTTGCATGCTGGGAGGCCGAAAAGCTTTGACCGATTGGTGCAACTCCGCTGTCGCTTCATCATATCCCAATGTTATCCTGTGGACCCTGCCGGAGAAAACAGTTATTTGTTTTTAGACAATTTTCCATTGTAGTCCTGTGTAATCATTTGTCTAGAGGTGGCCAGTCAGAGCAATAATTGTCAATCAGCACAATAACACACAGTGTGGTCAGAAAATGAACTATTAAGATTTTAAACCTACCGGTAAATCTTTTTCTCGTAGTCCGTAGAGGATGCTGGGGACTCCGTAAGGACCATGGGGATAGACGGGCTCCGCAGGAGACATGGGCACTTTAAGAAAGACTTTAGGTATGGGTGTGCACTGGCTCCTCCCTCTATGCCCCTCCTCCAGACCTCAGTTAGAGAAACTGTGCCCAGAGAGACGGACAGTACGAGGAAAGGATTTTTGTTAATCCAAGGGCAAGATTCTTACCAGCCACACCAATCACACTGTATAACTTGTGTATCCATTAAACAGTTAACAGTATGAAAAAAACAACGTAGCATCAGTCCAAAACTGATGAAACTATAACATAACCCTTATGTAAGCAAAACTATATATAAGTCTCGCAGAAGTAGTCCGCACTTGGGACGGGCGCCCAGCATCCTCTACGGACTACGAGAAAAATATTTACTGGTAGGTTTAAAATCTTATTTTCTCTTACGTCCTAGAGGATGCTGGGGACTCCGTAAGGACCATGGGGATTATACCAAAGCTCCTAAAACGGGCGGGACAGTGCGGATGACTCTGCAGCACCGATTGAGCAAACAGGAGGTCCTCCTCAGCCAGGGTATCAAACTTCTAGAACTTTGCAAAGGTGTTTGAACCCGACCAAGTAGCAGCTCGGCACAGTTGTAGTGCCGAGACCCCTCGGGCAGTCGCCCAAGACGAGCCCACCTTCCTAGTGGAATGGGCCTTGACCGATTTTGGTAACGGCAATCGAGCCGTAGAATGAGCCTGCTGAATCGTGTTACAGATCCAGCGAGCAATAATCTGCTTTGAAGCAGGGGCGCCAACCTTGTTGGTTGCATATAGGACAAACAGTGCTTTTGTTTTTCTGACTCTAGCCGTTCTGGCCACGTAAATTTTCAAAGCCCTGACTACATCAAGGGACTCTGAATCCTCCAAGTCTCGTGTAGCCCCAAGCACCACCATAGGTTGGTTCATATGAAAAGATGATACCACCTTAGGCAAGAACTGAGGACGGGTCCGCAATTCTGCCCTATCCATATGGAAAACCAGATAGGGGCTTTTATGAGACAAAGCCGCCAATTCCGACACTCGCCCAGCCGAAGCCAAGGCTAATAACATGACCACCTTCCAAGTAAGATATTTTAACTCCACCGTTTGAAGTGGTTCAAACCAGTGCGACTGAAGGAAACTCAACACCACGTTAAGGTCCCAAGGCGCCACCGGAGGTATAAAAGGAGGCTGAATATGCAGCACTCCCTTCACAAAAGTCTGTACTTCTGGGAGAAAAGCCAATTCTTTTTGAAAGAAAATGGATAAGGCCGAAATCTGAACCTTAATGGAGCCTAATTTTAGGCCCAAATTCACTCCAGTCTGTAGGAAGTGAAGGAAACGGCCCAGATGGAATTCTTCCGTAGGAGCATTCCTGGCCTCACACCAAGAAACATATTTTCGCCATATCCGGTGATAATGTTTCGCTGTCACGTCTTTCCTAGCCTTTATCAGAGTAGGAATGACCTCATCCGTAATGCCCTTTTCCGCTAGGATCCGGCGTTCAAACGCCATGCAGTCAAACGCAGCCGCGGTAAGTCTTGGAACAGACAGGGCCCCTGTTGCAACAGGTCCTGTCGCAGAGGAAGAGCCCACGGATCTCCCGTGAGCATTTCTAGCAGATCCGGATACCAGGCCCTTCGTGGCCAATCTGGAACAATGAGAATTGTTCTCACTCCTCTTTTTCTTATTATTCTCAACACCTTGGGTATGAGAGGAAGAGGAGGAAACACATAGACCGACTGGAACACCCACGGTGTCACTAGGGCGTCTACTGCTACCGCCTGAGGGTCTTTTGATCTGGCGCAATACCTCTGTAGCTTTTTGTTGAGGCAGGACGCCATCATGTCTATCTGGGGCAGTCCCCACTGACGTGCAATCTGTGCGAAGACTTCCTGATGAAGTCCCCACTCTCCTGGATGCAGGTCGTGTCTGCTGAGGAAGTCTGCTTCCCAGTTGTCCACTCCCGGAATGAACACTGCTGACAGTGCGCTTACATGATTTTCCGCCCAGCGAAGAATCCTGGTGGCTTCCGCCATTGCCACTCTGCTCCTTGTGCCGCCTTGGCGGTTTACATGAGCCACTGCGGTGATGTTGTCTGACTGGATCAGAACTGGTTGGTTGCGAAGTAAGTTCTCCGCTTGACGTAGGGCGTTGTATATGGCCCTCAGTTCCAGGATGTTGATGTGAGGACAAGTCTCTTGACTTGTCCAAAGTCCTTGAAAGTTTCTTCCCTGTGTGACTGCTCCCCACCCTCTGAGGCTCGCGTCCGTGGTCACCAGGATCCAGTCCTGAATGCCGAACCGGCGGCCTTCTAAAAGGTGAGCACTCTGCAGCCACCACAGGAGAGATACCCTGGCTCTGGGGACAGGGTGATCAGCTGATGAATTTGTAGATGTGACCCGGACCACTTGTTCAATAGGTCCCATTGGAAAGTCCTTGCATGGAACCTGCCGAAGGGAATGGCTTCGTATGTTGCCACCATCTTTCCCAGGACTTAAGTGCAATGATGTACTGACACTTGTTTTGGCTTCAATAGGTTCTTGACTAGAGTCATGAGTTCCTGAGCTTTTTCTATCGGAAGAAAAACCCTTTTCTGGTCTGTGTCCAGAATCATGCCCAAGAAGGTCAGAAGAGTCGTAGGAACCAGCTGCGACTTCGGGATATTTAGAATCCAGCCGTGTTGCTGTAACACCTTCAGTGAAAGTGACACGCTGTTCAGTAACTTTTCTCGTGATCTCGCTTTTATGAGGAGATCGTCCAAGTATGGGATAATTGTGACACCCTGCTTGCGCAGGAGCACCATCATTTCCGCCATTACCTTGGTGAAAATCCTCGGGGCCGTGGAAAGCCCAAACGGCAACGTCTGAAATTGGTAATGACAATCCTGTACCGCAAATCTCAGGTACGCCTGGTGAGGTGGATAAATGGGAACATGAAGGTATGCATCCTTTATGTCCAGAGATACCATAAAATCCCCCCCTTCCAGGCTGGGGATGACCGCTCTGAGCGATTCCATCTTGAACTTGAACCGTTTTAAGTATAGGTTCAGGGATTTTAAATTCAAAATGGGTCTGACAGAACCGTCCGGTTTCGGGACTACAAACAGAGTTGAGTAGTATCCCATCCCTCTTTGAAGCAGGGGAACCTCGACCACCACTTGTTGAAGACACAATTTGTGAATAGCATTTAACACTATCTCCCTTTCCGGCGAAGAGGCACCTCTTCGAATTCCAGCTTGTATCCCTGAGAAACAATTTCCATTGCCCAGGGATCCACCTGTGAGTGAACCCAGATGTGGCTGAAAAGTCGAAGATGTGCCCCCACTGGGGCGGACTCTCTCAGCAGAGCCCCAGCGTCATGCGGTAGATTTTGCAGAGGCCGGGGAGGACATCTGTTCCTGGGAACTAGCTGTGTTGTGCAGCTTTTTTCCTCTGCCCTTACCTCTGGCAAGAAAGGACGATCCACGTACTCTTTTGCTTTTATTTGACCGAAAGGACTGCATTTGATAATGTGGCGCTTTCTTAGGCTGTGAGGGAACATAAGGCAAAAAATTCGATTTACCTGCCGTAGCTGTGGAGACGAGGTCCGAGAGACCTTCCCTAAACAATTCCTCACCCTTGTCAGGCAAAACCTCCATATGCCTCTTTGAGTCGGCATCACCTGTCCACTGCCGGGTCCATAAGACTCGCCTAGCAGAAATAGACATAGCGTTTATTCTGGAACCCAGTAGACTAATGTCTCTTTGAGCATCTCATATATAAGACAGCATCTTTTATATGCCCTAGGGTCAATAAAATGGTATCCTTATCTAGGGTCTCAATTTCCGCTGATAAGGAATCTGTCCATGCTGCTACAGTGCTACAAACCCAGGCCGACGCAATTGCCGGTCTGAGTAACGTACCAGAATGTGTGTAAATGGACTTCAAGGTAACCTCCTGCTTGTGGTCAGCAGGATCCTTGAGGGTAGCCGTATCTTGGGATGGCAGCGCTATCTTTTTTGATAAGCGTGTCAATGCTTTGTCTACCCTAGGGGAGGATTCCCACCGTATCATGTCCGTTGGCGGGAAAGGATACGCCATAAGAATTCTTTTGGGAATCTGCAGTTTTTGTCTGGAGATTCCCAAGCTTTTTCACATAATTCGTTCAACTCATGTGAGGGAAAAGTTACCTCAGCTTTCTTTCCCTTATACATGTGTACCCTCTTGTCAGGGACAGGGGGTTCCTCTGTGATATGCAAAACCTCTTTTATTGCAATAATCATATAACGAATACATTTAGCCACTTTTGGCTGTAACTTTGCATCATCGTAGTCGACACTGGAGTCAGAATCCGTGTCGGTAACTGTGTCTCCTATTTGGGATAGTGGGCGCTTTTGAGACCCCGAAGGTCCCGGCGACATAGGGACAGACATGGGTTGACTCCCTGACTGTTCCCTAGCTTCAGCTTGGTATAATCTTTTGTGCAATAAATTTACATTAGCACTTAAAACATTCCACATATCCATCCAGTCAGGTGTCGGCGCTGCCGACGGAGACCTCACATTCATACGCTCCCCCTCCTCCCTAGGCGAGCCTTCTACCTCAGACATGTCGACACACACGTACAGACACACCACACACACAGGGAAACTCTTATCTGAAGACAGTTTCCCCACCAGGCCCTTTGGAGAGACAGAGAGAGAGTATGCCAGCACACACCCCAGCGCTATATGACCCAGGAAGAAACACAAAATGTTTACCCAGTAGCGCCTTTTATATGTATATGCGCCAATTATGTGCCCCCCCCCTTGAAAACCCTCTGTCACCGTGAGTAAGCAGGGGAGAGTCCAGGGAGCTTCCTCTCAGCGCTGTGCTGTGGAGAAAATGGCGCTGGTGAGTGCTGAGGGAGAAGCCCCGCCCCCTCGGCGGCGGGCTTCTGTCCCGCTCAGAAATCTTAAAAAACTGGCGGGGGCTATTTATATACATGTACAGTGCCCAGTTGTACATGTATATATGTATTTTTGCCAAAGGAGAGGTTTATATGCTGCCCAGGGCGCCCCCCCTACGCCCTGCACCCTTACAGTGACTGTCGTGTGTGAGGTGTATGGGAGCAATGGCGCACAGCTTTACTGCTGTGCGTTACCTCTGTGAAGATCAAGAAGTCTTCTGCCGCCTCTGAAGTCTTCTTTTCTTCTCATACTCACCCGGCTTCCATCTTCCGGCTCTGCGAGGAGGACGGTGGCGCAGCTCTGGGACGGACGGTGAGGGTGAGACCTGCGTACCAATCCCTCTGGAGCTAATGGTGTCCAGTAGCCTAAGAAACAGAGCCTTGAAACTCACAGAAGTAGGTCGGTTTCACTCTCCTCAGTCCCTCGATGCAGGGAGTCTGTTGCCAGCAGTGCTCCCTGAAAATAAAAAACCTAACTAAAATACTTTGACAGGAAACTCAGGAGAGCTCCCTGTAATGCACCCAGTCTCCTCTGGGCACACTATCAAACTGAGGTCTGGAGGAGGGGCATAGAGGGAGGAGCCAGTGCACACCCATACCTAAAGTCTTTCTTAAAGTGCCCATGTCTCCTGCGGAGCCCGTCTATCCCCATGGTTCTTACGGAGTCCCCAGCATCCTCTAGGACGTAAGAGAAAAATAATCTGCTTTGTTTTGGATATATGCTTGTGGTTATCTTCCATCTGCACTAACTGGTCCCTAATCTAGATAACCAGCCATTTGACTAATGCGCTGGACAGAAGGATCCTACAGTGATTCTACCACCAGGCTCTGAAGAAAGTTTGGCTAAGAAAGTAGTAAAGGTAAATAATCTTATAGGGAAGATCATTCTTGCCTACTCTCCCGGTTCCTGTGGGATACATCCGATTGCTCGGGTAGTCCCCCGCACCTCTGGAAGAGTGGGCATCCATTCTGCATCCTGCCCACTTCCTAGTGAAGTGGGCAGAAGGTGGAGATAAATACAGTAACCTGCGGTCCCGGAAAACGGGGTAGGGCCTAATGCAGCAATTCTATGCTAATTGCTGTATTTTAGCTCCGCCCCTATGCAAATCCTAAACAAATTGCAACATTTTCCCCACGAGGGGCAGGGCCTAATGATGCAATTAGCCTGTCGCCGCACACCTGCTTCTCTTCTCTGTGCATCTACCAGAGAGGAAGAATGTGCTAGATGAGCGACAGTTAGAAGCTGATTGATTGATGTACTGTATTTCGAGTGTTAACAAGAAATTCTAGTTACAATTTAGGAAAACAATGTAAAAGCAAAAGGTATTTAGAAAAAGCAAACATTTATTTTTATGCTAACAGTTTCTTTATACATGCTTAAAAAAAAAACTACTGATAAACAATTTAAACATTTTATTTACACAACACTTTATAAAAAGATTCATATGTTCTGTTTACCTTTTTGCGCACATGCTCCTCATTTTTAGCATTTTTGTTTAGGTCTTGGTCGTGCTATTTTAATTGTGAAGCACAGAGTGGGTTGCAGGTCAGACATAGGATTTGTTTACCTTTGCTGGATAAGTAGTAGGTAGGGGCAGTATACAGATCATACAGGTAGCCTTGAGGTATCTCATGCTCTCTGCACGAATAGCCATCAGCTCTTTAAATAGCAACAAGTTCTAAACAGCAAAATGATGGACAGAACCATCTGTGACCCACTTTAGTTTCCCAAAAAGTTTTGTAAACAATGAATATGGATGAGCAGTTGTTGCAAATAGCACATCTAATAAAGTTCATACATTTCTTAAGTTTAATAAATTCTAGTAGAGCCTTTATGTCAGTAACTGCAGATTCTAGACACTGTAGGGCAGTGGATCATGGTTAAGGATTCTTCATTGGTGGAGTATTGAGAAGTACAGTAAAAGCGTAAGGCAATTAAAAAAAAAAAAAAAAACAGGGAAAAAAACTGCAAAAAAAGCAAGCTCACGGTGGAAGTTATCCTGAGTGTAGCTGCTCTCTAGTAATTGATGTTGCAGTACCCAAAATGATGCAGTACACAGAAAATACAGGACAACGTACCTGTAGAAATGCTATTGCCATAGGCTAGGTACACACATGAATGTGAAAATCACAGTTTACCAAAAAGAAAGTAAGCGTATAATCTACGCGGCGTTTATACATGCACTTAACATGAGTGATTTACAAAAGTGCGTACAGTTCACATTTCTTTAAAACTGCACCTGTACCAAACAATGTTATTGCAAACAAGCAAACACATATGTAAACGCTTCTTGACTGCATTTCATTGCATTAGAAATTGTTCTTCACATTGAGATGAAAGTTTTCAACTGCATTGCAGGACAAAAAGACATCGAAAGTGAACAGAAAGCCTTAAAAACAATGCCCTAAACGCAAGAATGCATATGTGTACTGTCGCGCTTGATGAAATTATTTTTGTTTATTCGCATCTATTAAAATGCGCTTAACTTGCATTTTTTTACGTCAGTGTGTGTATAACCCAAGCGAGAATTATCGGTAAATACAGAGAAGTTATACCACAGCACATTGCACTTGCTATATATCCTAGTAAGAAAAATATTAAATGGTTCAAGATTTGTAAAGGTGCATACACACTAGCTGATTTTCAGCTCAAAGTAGCTCACTTTTGGCGTTTTGAGCTACTTTGAGCTCAAACTCGGCCAGTGTGTATGGCCGGGCGATGAGCGGTGAGTGCTGATGCACGCTGCCACATCATCGCTGGCTGCCGCCGTCCATCGGGCTGTTTTACCAGCCGAGTGAACCACTTTCCACAGTCTCCTACTGTGGAAAGTGGGTCACCACCACCACACACCCCCTCCCCCCCATGAACATCGCTGGGCAGTATTTTCCTGTCGGCGAAGTTCACATCATTGCCCAGTGAATATGGACCTTTAAAATTCTTTCCAACAAACGAAAGGCCGAAACATTGTTTTTCTAGGTCCACACACTTTCAAATGCATTAACCACAATTCATTTTATTGCCCTAGCTATTTAATGCAGATGTCTTACACATGTGGATAAATAATAAAAAAAAAAAAAAGTAAATTTTATTCTAGGTATAAAATCATTCATGATGTGATATTTCCTTGCACCATTTTTCTGTGTGTCTGACATAGTGAGTTTTTTTTTACTGATGGTCATTTTCTACAGTGTTACCAGATGATTTATCAGTTAAAAACTGGAAATACATTAAATGAGAAACATTGCCTACAATGGAAGGGAAGAAGTCAGATTCTGCAGACAATCTAGCAGCGCACATGAAAGATGTTCCTGGGAAAGGCTGAGTAATAATCACGGTTTCCCTGTGTGTTTATTTTTAGCACTCAGAGGCAGATGTATTAACCTGGAGATGGCATAAGGAAGTGATAAACCAGTGATAAATGCAAGGTGATAAACGCACCAGCCAATCAACTCCTAACTGTTGATTTATATATTGAAGCTGATTGGCTGGTGCGTTTATCACCTTGCAATTATCACTGGTTTATCACTTCCTTATGCCTTCTCCAGGTTAATACATCTGCCCCACAGTGCCTAAGTAAAGCCATATTTGTGTGCATGTTAGGTCTACTTTAAGGAGTGACGCTTGATCACATTGAACTGAACAGCGGTGCAAAGCGCTTGCACATTTGTAAAGGTATATTAAGGGGTATGGGTCATTGGGTCGACACAGCTTAGGTCGACAGTCATTAGGTTGACCACTATTTGTTGACATGCATTAGGTCGACGGTCACTAGGTCGACATGACTTTTTTTTAAAACCTTTTTAGGTGTTGTTTTCTTCGTAAAGTGACGGGGAACCCCAATTAGTGCACCGTGTCCCCTCAAATGGCTCACTTCGCTCGCCATGCTTCGGGCAAGGTGCCTTGCGCAGGTTACAGTTCCCAATTGTAGTCCACGTGGATCGTAATGTATGAAAAAGGTCAAAAAAATGTAATAAAAAAAAAAAAAAACTCATGTCACCCTTTTGAACTGTCGACCTAGTACGTCAACCTAATGACCATGTCGACCTAGTGACGGTCGACCTAATGCATGTCGACCAATAGTGGTCGACCTAATGACCGTATCCCATATTAAGTACCCACACTACCCGATGTGTGTCCTCTAGCCAAGACTCCTTGAATTTAGCTACAGCACCCCAAAAATAATTCTAATTCTCTAGACTAGATGAACCTAAACTCATTGCTTTGTTAATTTGTCATCGGGTCTTATTAGCCAAAGAAATACGTTGCAAAATTTTATAGACCTAAAAATACCTTATAAAAGAGTTTTTTTTTGTCTTAAATAAGATACATATATATTTAATGTTAGCACCTTAGAATTCACTACACTTTAATATTATGTGGCAAAGAGCATGTGGAAGTAGGTTTATTGCGTTGCAGGTGTGCAGATATTTACGTGTTTTGATGCACATAATACTGTGTTCTAATGTCTGAAGAATGTGGTCTTTCAACATACAAACTGATGTTTCATCTACAGCAACATTTGTTACTTACAACACAAACTGTACAATTTTTGCTACATCTTTAAAAAGGCAACACTACTGAAGAGTAGCCTAGTCGTGGGCTGGACCAGTATATAAGCTAGCAATCAGTGCAACAGGTTTTAGAGGCACAAGGAAATAGGGAGAGAAACTAGTGCACGTGGCTGTACAAAGCATGTACTGCAGCATCTTACTATGTTTGGGGACAGCTGATATAACGCAAACAAGGTTCTATTAGGAACACTTAATCGGAGATCGCTATGCAAACCTAGTCACATCCCTGTTGTTATAGCAACAAACTTTGTTTCGTTTTTTTTTTTTTTTTGCTTGAACCATAAGCTGTAAAGAACCTCATAACTGCTTGATTATGGAACAGCCTTGGATATGCCAAAGCCCATATACTGAAACAAGATCCCCTGATCAGTAGCATATGAACCAGGTTTGTGGATCACTACCACCACATTCAGATCCAGATAAACGATCAGAAAACATTCATCACCTTCATAGTGATCAGGTTCTGGGGAAGTCATACTGACAGGAGAACCAAATTAGATTTGCACTCTTTCAATAAAACAGAAGACTTGCAATTTTTCTGGGACATAAATAACAAAACAAAAAAAACATTAGTAAGAAATATAAATTTCTACTAATGACACTAGGTGGCTCACTGAGCAACGGACCACAAGGTCTTCTTATCTTCTTCTCCGGAAGCCAATCTCTAGCAGAGTCCATGAACTGAGGCTTTGACAGATTTCTTTTCCTACCAGATGTGAGATTCACAGTGTGTCATTTTGATAACTCCAACACCTCCTCCCAGCCGCCGGTAGTTCATGCCTCCGTACAACCTGTAAAATAAGCATAGGTGACTGCCTCACTGGGAAAATGTATCAATGAAGAATAAAAAAACAAAAACCTGGTGAAAGTAGTGTCATTACGTCACAATCCTAGGAGTTACGACTGGACGTATAAAAATAAATACACATCTTTGAGATTTTGCCATGTACATATTTTTTCCCACTGAAGTTAGTGCAGTAGCCGTGAATGCAACGCTAGTAAAAGCATTGCTATTTTATATATCAGGCATAAACACGATCAGAAGCTTCGGAATTTCACCCCTATATGTAAGCTAGAAGAGCTCTGCAAGGAGTGGGAAACTAGTTCAGGTAAAGGAACAATAAATTAGGCAAGGGGGGTGGAAGCAGTCACACATCTAAAATAAGCAGAAGGCCAAGGTGGAGAGGCATAGGACAAAGTATAATATTTGGATTAATAAGGCAGATGCGTACATGGTTACATTTGGGACTGCACATACTGTACACTGTGTGAGGAGTATAAATAAGTATGTTAGTACATGCTAAATGTACTCCCGTCTTTCCATCTACAGATTTATAAGTGCATCTACTGATTTGGTGCATCTTATTGTCCTGAATGTCATATTGTAACCAGCACTATTCTTATAAAATGTCCACTATATTTCATATGAAATCAATAAACAGTGTACTGTGCAGACAATGAACATGTTATTGTGTAAGGTTATTACGCATTTAATGATTTTGTATTTCACTGCTTTACTACACTTGTTAGTCACTTGCATGCTGTTTCTCCTAGTGTTGCTGTTCCCCCAAGTGCTCAACCTTGGAAAGTCTCCAATTTTGCAAACTGCATTCTCATTTACAGTATATTAGATAAGTATGCCGCCTACAGATCATATAGGTATAAGAATATGGGACAAGTGAATAAATATATATATTTAAAGAGCAATCTATATAATAAAATTAGATTTAATTTTGTATTAATTAATAAAAAGATTTAGGAATATATTTACTAAATGCCGGGATTGAAACCCCACCCATTTTGTGGCAGAACAACAAAGAGATTGTACCCTACAGATTTACAATGCACTAGAAAACCGCTGAGAAAATAAGATTTTACTTACCGATAAATCTATTTCTCGTAGTCCGTAGTGGATGCTGGGACTCCGTAAGGACCATGGGGAATAGCGGCTCCGCAGGAGACAGGGCACAAAATAAAAGCTTAAGGATCAGGTGGTGTGCACTGGCTCCTCCCCCTATGACCCTCCTCCAAGCCTCAGTTAGGATACTGTGCCCGGACGAGCGTACATAATAAGGAAGGATATTGAATCCCGGGTAAGACTCATACCAGCCACACCAATCACACCGTACAACTCGTGATCTGAACCCAGTTAACAGTATGATAAACGCAAAGGAGCCTCTGAAAAGATGGCTCACAACAATAATAACCCGAATTTTTGTAACAATAACTATATACAAGTATTGCAGACAATCCGCACTAGGGATGGGCGCCCAGCATCCACTACGGACTACGAGAAATAGATTTATCGGTAAGTAAAATCTTATTTTCTCTGACGTCCTAGTGGATGCTGGGACTCCGTAAGGACCATGGGGATTATACCAAAGCTCCCAAACGGGCGGGAGAGTGCGGATGACTCTGCAGCACCGAATGAGAGAACTCCAGGTCCTCCTCAGCCAGGGTATCAAATTTGTAGAATTTAGCAAACGTGTTTGCCCCTGACCAAGTAGCTGCTCGGCAAAGTTGTAAAGCCGAGACCCCTCGGGCAGCCGCCCAAGATGAGCCCACTTTCCTTGTGGAATGGGCTTTTACTGATTTTGGTTGTGGCAATCCTGCCACAGAATGTGCAAGCTGAATTGTACTACAAATCCAACGAGCAATCGTCTGCTTTGAAGCAGGAGCACCCAGCTTGTTGGGTGCATACAGGATAAACAGCGAGTCAGATTTTCTGACTCCAGCCGTCCTGGAAACATATATTTTCAAGGCCCTGACAACGTCAAGCAACTTAGAGTCCTCTAAGTCCCTGGTAGCCGCAGGTACCACAATAGGTTGGTTCATGTGAAATGCAGAAACCACCTTAGGTAGAAATTGAGGACGAGTCCTCAATTCCGCCCTGTCAGAATGAAAAATTAAGTAAGGGCTTTTATATGATAAAGCCGCCAATTCTGACACACGCCTGGCTGAAGCCAAGGCTAACAGCATCGACACCTTCCATGTGAGATATTTTAAGTCCACAGTGGAAAGTGGTTCAAACCAATGTGACTTTAGAAAACTCAACACAACATGGAGATCCCAAGGTGCCACTGGAGGCACAAAAGGAGGCTGTATGTGCAGCACCCCTTTTACAAAAGTCTGAACTTCAGGTACTGAAGCCAGTTCTTTCTGGAAGAAAATCGACAGGGCCGAAATTTGAACCTTAATGGACCCCAATTTTAGGCCCATAGACAGTCCTGTTTGCAGGAAATGAAGGAAACGACCCAGTTGAAATTCCTCTGTAGGGGCCTTCTTGGCCTCACACCACGCAACATATTTACGCCAAATGCGGTGATAATGTTTTGCGGTTACGTCCTTCCTGGCTTTGACCAGAGTAGGGATGACTTCTTCTGGAATGCCTTTTTCCCTCAGGATCCGGCGTTCAACCGCCATGCCGTCAAACGCAGCCGCGGTAAGTCTTGGAACAGACAAGGCCCCTGCAGTAGCAGGTCCTTTCTTAGAGGTAGAGGCCACGGTTCGTCCGTGAGCATCTCTTGAAGTTCCGGGTACCAAGTCCTTCTTGGCCAATCCGGAACCACGAGTATAGTTCTTACTCCTCTCCTTCTTATGATTCTCAGTACTTTTGGTATGAGAGGCAGAGGAGGGAACACATACACTGACTGGTACACCCACGGCGTTACCAGAGCGTCCACTGCTATTGCCTGAGGGTCCCTTGACCTGGCGCAATATCTGTCCAGTTTTTTGTTTAGACGTGACGCCATCATGTCCACCTTTGGTTTTTCCCAACGGTTTACAATCAGGTGGAAGACTTCTGGGTGAAGTCCCCACTCTCCCGGGTGAAGGTCGTGTCTGCTGAGGAAGTCTGCTTCCCAGTTGTCCACTCCCGGAATGAACACTGCTGACAGTGCTATCACATGATTTTCCGCCCAGCGAAGAATCCTTGCAGCTTCTGCCATTGCCCTCCTGCTTCTCGTGCCGCCCTGTCTGTTTACGTGGGCGACTGACGTGATGTTGTCCGATTGGATCAACACCGCCTGACCCTGAAGCAGAGGTTTTGCTTGACTTAGGGCATTGTAAATGGCCCTTAGTTCCAGAATGTTTATATGAAGAGATGTTTCCATGCTTGACCACAAGCCCTGGAAATTCCTTCCCTGTGTGACTGCTCCCCAGCCTCTCAGGCTGGCATCCGTGGTTACCAGGATCCAATCCTGAATGCCAAATCTGCGGCCCTCTAGTAGATGAGCACTCTGCAGCTACCACAGGAGAGACACCCTTGTCCTTGGCGACAGGGTTATCCGTTGATGCATCTGCAGATGCGATCCGGACCATTTGTCCAGTAGATCCCACTGAAACGTTCTTGCATGGAATCTTCCGAATGGAATCGCTTCGTAAGAAGCCACCATTTTTCCCAGGACCCTCGTGCACTGATGCACTGAGACCTGTCCTGGTTTTAGGAGGTTCCTGACTAGCTCGGATAACTCCCTGGCCTTCTCCTCCGGGAGAAACACATTCTTCTGGACTGTGTCCAGAATCATTCCTAGGAACAGTAGACGTGTCGTTGGAATCAGCTGCGATTTTGGAATATTTAGAATCCACCCGTGCTGACGTAACACTACCTGAGATAGTGCTACTCCGACTTCTAACTGTTCCCTGGATCTTGCCCTTATCAGGAGATCGTCCAAGTAAGGGATAATTAAAATGCCTTTTCTTCGTAGAAGAATCATCATTTCGGCCATTACCTTGGTAAAGACCCGAGGGGCCGTGGACAATCCAAACGGCAGCGTCTGAAACTGATAATGACAGTTTTGTACTACAAACCTGAGGTACCCTTGGTGAGAAGGGTATATTGGGACGTGGAGATAAGCATCTTTGATGTCCAGAGACACCATATAGTCCCCTTCTTCCAGGTTCGCTATCACTGCTCTGAGTGACTCCATCTTGAATTTGAACCTTTTTATGTAAGTGTTCAAGGATTTCAGATTTAAAATTGGTCTCACCGAGCCGTCCGGCTTCGGTACCACAAACAGCGTGGAATAATACCCCTTTCCCTGTTGCAGGAGGGGTACCTTGATTATCACCTGCTGGGAATACAGCTTGTGAATGGCTTCCAAAACTGCCTCCCTGTCGGAGGGAGACTTTGGTAAAGCAGACTTCAGGAACCGATGAGGGGGAAACGCCTCGAATTCCAGTTTGTACCCCTGTGATACTACCTGTAGAATCCAGGGATCCACTTGCGAGTGAGCCCACTGCGCGTTGAAATTCTTGAGACGGGCCCCCACCATATCTGAGTCTGCTTGTAAAGCCCCAGCGTCATGCTGAAGACTTGGCAGAAGCAGGGGAGGGCTTCTGCTCCTGGGAAGCGGCTGCATGGTGCAGTCTTTTTCCTCTTCCTCTGCCCCGGGGCAGAAAGGAGTGGCCTTTTGCTCGCTTGTACTTATGGGAACGAAAGGACTGAGTTTGAAAAGACGGTGTCTTTTTCTGCTGATGTGGAGTGACCTGGGGTAAAAAGGTGGATTTTCCAGCCGTTGCCGTGGCCACCAGGTCCGATAGACCAGCCCCAAATAACTCCTCCCCTTTATACGGCAATACTTCCATGTGCCGTTTGGAATCCGCATCCCCTGACCACTGTCGCGTCCATAACACTCTTCTGGCAGAGATGGACATAGCACTTACTCTTGATGCCAGGGTGCAAATATCCCTCTGTGCATCACGCATATATAGTAATGCATCCTTTAAATGTTCTATAGTTAACAAAATATTGTCCCTATCCAGGGTATCAATATTCTCGGTCAGGGAATCCGACCATGCGACTCCAGCACTGCACATCCAGGCTGAGGCGATTGCTGGTCGCAGTATAACACCAGTATGTGTGTATATACTTTTTAGGATATTTTCCAGCCTTCTATCAGCTGGTTCTTTGAGGGTAGCCGTATCAGGAGACGGTAACGCTACTTGTTTTGATAAACGTGTGAGCGCCTTATCTACCCTAGGGGGTGTTTCCCAACGCGCCCTAACCTCTGGCGGGAAAGGATATAATGCTAATAATTTTTTAGAAATTAGCTGTTTTTTATCGGGGGAAACCCACGCTTTTTCACACACCTCATTTATTTCCTCTGACTCAGGAAAAAATATTGGTAGTTTTTTCTCACCCCACATAATACCCTTCTTTGTGGTACTTGTAGTGTCAGAAAGGTTCAATGCCTCTTTCATTGCCGTGATCATGTAACGTGTGGCCCTACTGGACATTACGTTTGTCTCGTCACCGTCGACACTAGACTCAGTATCTGTGTCAGGGTCTGTGTCGACCCACTGAGGTAACGGGCGTTTTAGCGCCCCTGACGGTGTTTGAGACGCCTGGACAGGCACTAATTGATTTGCCGGCTGTCTCATGTCGTCAACAGTTTTTTTTTGCAAATTGCTGACATTATCACTTAATTGTTTAAATACAATCATCCAGTCAGGTGTCGACTCCCTAGGGGGTGACATCACCAACACAGGCAACTGCTCCGCCTCCACATCATTTTCCTCCTCATGCATGTCGACACACGCGTACCGACACACAGCACACACACCGGGAATGCTCTGATAGAGGACAGGACCCCACTTAGCCCTTTGGAGAGACAGAGGGAGAGTCTGCCAGCACACACCCAGCGCTATATATATATATATACAGGGATAACCTTATATAAGTGTTACTCCCTTATAGCTGCTGTTAATATATTTATTTGCTGCCAAACGTGCCCCCCCTTCTCTTTTTTACCCTGATTCTGAAGCAGGACTGCAGGGGAGAGTCAGGGAGCCGTCCTTCCAGCGGAGCTGTGAGGGAAAATGGCGCTTGTGTGCTGAGGAGATAGGCTCCGCCCCTTCACGACGTCCTTATCTCCCGCTTTTTTGTGTAAAATGGCAGGGGATTAAAATACATCCATATAGCCCAGGAGCTATATGTGATGTATTCTGTTTTGCCACCTAAGGTATTCTGTTATATTGCGTCTCAGGGCGCTCCCCCCCCAGCGCCCTGCACCCTCAGTGACCGGAGTGTGAAGTGTGCTGAGAGCAATGGCGCACAGCTGCGGTGCTGTGCGCTACCTTAGTCTGAAGACAGGATGTCTTCTGCCGCCGATTTCACCGGACCTCTTCGTCTCTTCTGGCTCTGTAAGGGGGACGGCGGCGCGGCTCCGGTGACCCATCCAGGCTGAACCTGTGATCGTCCCTCTGGAGCTAGTGTCCAGTAGCCTAAGAAACCCGATCCACTCTGCACTCAGGTGAGTCCGTTTCTTCTCCCCTTAGTCCCACGATGCAGTGAGCCTGTTGCCAGCAGGACTCACTGAAAATAAAAAAAAAACCTAACTAAACTTTTATTCTAAGCAGCTCAGGAGAGCCACCTAGATTGCACCCTTCTCGGCCGGGCACAAAAATCTAACTGAGGCTTGGAGGAGGGTCATAGGGGGAGGAGCCAGTGCACACCACCTGATCCTTAAGCTTTTATTTTGTGCCCTGTCTCCTGCGGAGCCGCTATTCCCCATGGTCCTTACGGAGTCCCAGCATCCACTAGGACGTCAGAGAAACCACATTTTAGAATAGAATAAAATATTAAATGCCAATCAATTTTCTTTTCATTAGAAGAACAGAAACCCCAGATATACTAAGTGGCAGGTTTAGAACCTGCCGTTAAACTGCTGCCAAATGCGCCAAAATAAAGGACCTGCCTCGGGCGTGTTTGTAGGTTTAGGCTGTAGGGAGAGGGGGTTAGGTTTATGCACCACCAAGAAGGGTTAGGTTTAGGCTGCTACAAGGGAGGGTTAGGGTGCCAGTGGGGGAAGGTAAGTATACTTACCTTTTCCTGTTGGGATTCTGATCATTGGCATCCCAACCAGCGGCATTTCAATACCAACCCGTGTGAGGTTCCCCTGCAATAAAGGCAACTAGCCCTAGACTGTTCAGCCCAGGCTGGAGACACTATAGCAGAAACATGCACAGTGTATGGTCTCCCTGCGATAACATCAACTAGCCCCAGGGTTGGAATTCCTAGGGAGCCGTCTCTTTGTTTTTTTGAGACCCATGGATGCTACATGTACTGAAGAGTACCTGTTCCAGGGATTGATGGCTGGATTTGTTTGGAAGCTCCAACTGACTTTTAGTAAATGCTGTATTTTAGCTTTAGAACCAGTCGTCCATTTGCGGCAGGTCACGCCGGTTTCTAAACCCCAGTTTAGTAAATTATAGATTTTATTTTACTGCATGAAGTTTAAAGAACAGAAAGAACTTATCACCACTCTATATAAATGAAAAGGTTTTCTTGTTTTAATTACTCTGGATGTAAATAAATGTTGTACAGGACGATCAAGTCACCTACTGAATACCACACCTTTACACCAAGAGTGTTGCAAAAGCACAATATGGCTTTCACTTTTTTATATATGGCAACACTAATTAAAACTGTAATGGACAAGTATAAGGATTTCAGCTGAAATGGAGCAAACTGTAACGTGCCATATTGAATTTACAAATCTATAGTATTACCAGTCAGCTATGGGCACCAATGTTACAAAAAATGAAAACAGAATAAAGATGATGCTGCTTACCTCCACGTATTAGCATCTGGGTCAAACACCTCTATTGTTTTCAAGTACGTTGTTCCATCAAATCCTCCTACAGCCATCAACTGTCCGTTCACCACAGCCAGGCCAACCTGGGACAAGTAAAAGAAGATGAGTATTACAAATCACAAGTCTCTCTGGTGTACTACATTCATAAACTGTATTACAAAACCATTTTTAAAACAACATGCCTTTCTCATTCACATTTTAATAGCATGTGTTATATTAATATTCAGTACTATATTTAGTCCTAATGTGATACTGCATAGTATACAACAACTGGTATGTACAAAATTTCTCAAACGTTTTGTGGAAAACTCATGAGGTCAAATCACAATAAAAATCAAACATAAATATGGGGTTCGGTATGAAATCCCAGCGGTCAGGAGACCAACGCCGGAATCCCGACCTCGAGCGCAGCAGATCCCCTCACGAGCTTGGTGACAAGCTTCACTCGCCACACTATTATATTCCCCCTTAGGTGGTGAGGTGGGAATACCGGCGGAGGTCGGGATTTCGACCGCTGGCATTTTCCCTGCTGTCGGGATTGCAGCAGCAGTATTTCGACTGCCGGGATTACCTTCATTCGGGAAATTAACTGCATCCCCATAAAACATACTTGTATACTTACAAATGCGTCCTTATACATCTTGCCTCAATACGCCATGCAACGGTAGATGGCTGGTGTGAGCTGGCAGGTCCCATGCAGCTCTGCTAACCTTTGGAGTCTATTTTTTTGCTGAAAATGTGTATTAGTCGCATCGCTATGTGAACAGGATGCACAAGCAGGTTACGCCGATTAAAATATGTGACATGCCTATATTCTGTGTGCGTCTGCATCTGCATAGGAAAACACTGAAGCATTTCATATGCAGACAGAACCGCAGTCACACAGTATATCATTTTAATCAGCATAAGCTGCTCGTGCATCCTACTCGCATATCTATATGTTTAAGACACATTTTAACAGAAAAAGTTGCACATAAAAGAAGCTCTACAGTCACGGACTAGAAGGGCTGTTTAACGTGACTTCAGCAAGGATGTAGGAGGACACATCTGTAGGTTTTAGCTAATTAACTTTGAATAAGAAAATAAGAGAGTGTTCACTCCTACCCCACTCCGGCGGGAGGTCATGGCAACCACTGGAGACCACTGATTGGTTCTGGGATTGTACCGTTCAGCGCTGCTCAGTTCTGTTGTGTCGTCTCTTCCACCCACAGCATAGATCATGTCCTGGTACACAGCACAGCCTAGGTGCTTTCGTCGTGTGCCCATTGGCGCTATTGTGTGCCAGCGGTTTTCCTGAGGATTGTACCGCTCCACTGAAAATGGAGCATATGAGCTAATGAATATAATGTATAAGAAACCTTTTGGACCCTTGCAAAAGAATGTATATTCTTAAACATGTGATTAGAAAATTGAATTAACAGATTTTGTTTTGCAGTTCCAATAAAAAGAATACAGAGACTTCTATAGACCTTGTAAGTTACTTACCAGTATTGAGAGGAGACGTGCCATCTGATCCCCCAACAGCATACAGGAAACCACCTAGAACTGCAACAGCCACTCCTAGCCTCCGTGTGCTCATAGAGGCAACGCGCGTCCACTTATTCTCCTTTGGGTCATACCTAGAACACAGGAAGTGTTAATGAATTGCCTATGCTTTCTAGGGCATGTACTATTCATTTAGAGTGGTGAGGGTTTAATGTGCCTGTTTTCCAAATTATGATCCTACTTTCCCCTTGGAGCACACATCTTGTACAAAATCAAGCATGCTCCAGTGCCAGTTCTGCCAGTTTCAAGGTCGTTAAACCACTTATCTGTGTAAACCCCCCCACCACCACCACCCAACCCCCGCATAAAAAAATAAGAATTTACTTACCGATAATTCTATTTCTCATAGTCCGTAGTGGATGCTGGGGACTCCGAAAGGACCATGGGGAATAGCGACTCCGCAGGAGACTGGGCACAAAGTAAAAACTTTAGGACTAGCTGGTGTGCACTGGCTCCTCCCCCTATGACCCTCCTCCAAGCCTCAGTTAGGATACTGTGCCCGGACGAGCGTACACAATAAGGAAGGATTTTGAATCCCGGGTAAGACTCATACCAGCCACACCAATCACACCGTATAACTTGTGATCTGAACCCAGTTAACAGCATGATAACAGAAGGAGCCTCTGAAAAGATGGCTCACAACAACAACAATAACCCGATTTTTGTAACAATAACTATGTACAAGTAATGCAGACAATCCGCACTTGGGATGGGCGCCCAGCATCCACTACGGACTATGAGAAATAGAATTATCGGTAAGTAAATTCTTATTTTCTCTAACGTCCTAGTGGATGCTGGGGACTCCGAAAGGACCATGGGGATTATACCAAAGCTCCCAAACGGGCGGGAGAGTGCGGATGACTCTGCAGCACCGAATGAGAGAACTCCAGGTCCTCCTCAGCCAGGGTATCAAATTTTGTAGAATTTAGCAAACGTGTTTGCCCCTGACCAAGTAGCTGCTCGGCAAAGTTGTAAAGCCGAGACCCCTCGGGCAGCCGCCCAAGATGAGCCCACTTTCCGTGTGGAATGGGCTTTTACAGATTTTGGCTGTGGCAGGCCTGCCACAGAATGTGCAAGCTGAATTGTACTACAAATCCAACGAGCAATCGTCTGCTTAGAAGCAGGAACACCCAGCTTGTTGGGTGCATACAGGATAAACAGCGAGTCAGATTTTCTGACTCCAGCCGTCCTGGAACATATATTTTCAGGGCCCTGACTACGTCCAGCAACTTGGAATCCTCCAAGTCCCTAGTAGCCGCAGGCACCACAATAGGTTGGTTTAAGTGAAATGCTGAAACCACCTTAGGGAGAAATTGAGGACGAGTCCTCAATTCCGCCCTGTCCGAATGGAAAATCAGATAAGGGCTTTTACAGGATAAAGCCGCCAATTCTGACACGCGCCTGGCCCAGGCCAGGGCCAACAGCATGACCACTTTCCATGTGAGATATTTTAACTCCACAGATTTAAGTGGTTCAACCAATGTGACTTTGGGATCTCAATGTAGTTTTTTGGGTTCCAAAAGTGCCACTGGAGGCACAAAAGGAGGCTGTATATGCAGTACCCCTTTTACAAACGTCTGAACTTCAGGGACTGAAGCTAGTTCCTTTTGGAAGAAAATTGACAGGGCCGAAATTTGAACCTTAATGGACCCCAATTTCAGGCCCATAGACACTCCTGTTTGCAGGAATGTAGGAATCGACCCAGTTGAATTTCCTCCGTCGGGCCTTACTGGCCTCGCACCACGCAACATATTTTCGCCAAATGCGGTGATAATGTTTTGCGGTTACATCCTTCCTGGCTTTGATCAGGATAGGGATGACTTCATCCGGAATGCCTTTTTTCCTTCAGGATCCGGCGTTCAACCGCCATGCCGTCAAACGCAGCCGCGGTAAGTCTTGGAACAGACAGGGTCCTTGTTGGAGCAGGTCCCTTCTTAGAGGCAGAGGCCACGGATCCTCCGTGAGCATCTCTTGAAGTTCCGGTTACCAAGTCCTTCTTGGCCAATCCGGAGCCACGAATATAGTGCTTACTCCTCTCCATGTTATCAATCTCAGTACCTTGGGTATGAGAGGCAGAGGAGGGAACACATACACTGACTGGTACACCCACAGTGTTACCAGAGCGTCTACAGCTATTGCCTGAGGGTCCCTTGACCTGGCGCAATACCTGTCGAGTTTTTCCCAACGGTTTATAATCATGTGGAAGACTTCTGGGTGAAGTCCCCACTCCCCCGGGTGGAGGTCGTGCTGAGGAAGTCTGCTTCCCAGTTGTCCACTCCCGGAATGAATACTGCTGACAGTGCTAACCCATGATTTTCCGCCCAGCGAAGAATCCTTGCAGCTTCTGTCATTGCCCTTCTGCTTCTTGTGCCACCCTGTCTGTTTACGTGGGTGACTGCCGTGATGTTGTCCGACTGGATCAACACCGGCTGTCCTTGAAGCAGAGGTCTTGCTAAGCTTAGAGCATTGTAAATGTCCCTTAGCTTCAGGATATTTATGTGAAGTGATGTCTCCAGGCTTGACCATAAGTCCTGGATATTCCTTCCCTGTGTGACTGCTCCCCAGCCCCGCAGGCTGGCATCCGTGGTTACCAGGACCCAGTCCTGAATGCCGAATCTGCGGCCCTCTAGAAGATGAGCACTCTGCAACCACCACAGGAGGGACACCCTTGTCCTTGGTGACAGGGTTATCCGCTGATGCATCTGAAGATGCGACCCGGACCATTTGTCCAGCAGGTCCCACTGGAAAGTTCTTGCGTGGAATCTGCCGAATGGGATTGCTTCGTAGGAAGCCACCATTTTACCCAGAACCCTTGTGCATTGATGCACTGAGACTTGGCTCGGTTTGAGGAGGTTCCTGACTAGCTCGGATAACTCCCTGGCTTTCTCCACCGGGAGAAACACCTTTTTCTGGACTGTGTCCAGGATCATCCCTAGGAACAGAAGACACGTCGTCGGAACCAGCTGCGATTTTGGAATATTGAGAATCCAATCGTGCTGCCGCAACACTACCTGAGATAGTGTTACACCGACCTCCCACTGTTCCCTGGATCTTACCCTTACCCTGGATCATCATTTCGGCCATTACCTTGGTAAAGACCCGGGGTGCCGTGGACCATCCCTACGGCAGCGTCTGAACTGATAGTGACAGTTCTGTACCATAAACCTGAGGTACCCTTGGTGAGAAGGGTAAATTTTGACATGAAGGTAAGCATCCTTGATGTCCCGAGACATCATGTAGTCCCCTTCTTCCAGGTTCGCAATCACTGCTTTGAGTGACTCAATCTTGAATTTGAACCTCTGTATGTAAGTGTTCAAAGATTTTAGATTTTAGAATCGGTCTCACCGAGCCGTCTGGCTTCGGTACCACAATAGTGTGGAATAATACCCCGTTCCCTGTTGCAGGAGGGGTACCTTGATTATCACCTGCTGGGAATACAGCTTGTGAATGGCTTCCAAAACTGCCTCCCTGTCAGAGGGAGACGTCGGTAAAGTCGACTTTTGGAAACGGCGAGGGGGAGACGTCTCGAATTCCAATATGTACCCCTGAGATATTACCTGAAGGATCCAGGGGTCTACTTGCGAGTGAGCCCACTGCGCACTGAAATTCATTGAGAACGGGCCCCCACCGTGCCTGAGCTTGTAAAGCCCTAGCGTCATACTGAGGGCTTGGCAGAGGCGGGAAAGGGTTTCTGTTTCTGGGAACTGGCTGATCTCTGCAGCCTTTTTCCTCTCCCTCTGTCACGAGCAGAAAAGAGGAACCTTTTGTCCGCTTGCCAACAAAGGACTGCGCCTGATAATACGGCGTCTTATTTTGAGAGGCGACCTGGGGTACAAACGTGGATTTCCCAGCTGTTGCCGTGGCCACCAGGTCTAAAAGACCGACCCCAAATGTCCCCTTTCAAAGGCAATACTTCCAAATGCCGTTTGGAATCCGCATCACCTGACCATTTTACTGGTAGAATTGGACAACGCACTTATACTTGATGCCAGTCGGCAATTATTCCGCTGTGCATCATGCATATATAGAAATGCATCTTTTAAATGCTCTATAGGCAATAATATACTATCCTTATCTAGGATATCAATATTTCCAGTCAGGGAATCCGACCATGCCAACCCAGCACTGCACCTCCAGGCTGAGGCGATAGCTGTTCGCAGTATAACACCAGTATGTGTGTAAATACCTTTTTTGGATACCCTCCTGCTATCTATCAGCAGGATCCTTAAGGGCGGCCATCTCATGAGAGGGTAGAGCCCTTGTTCTTACAAGCGTGTGAGCGCCTTATCCCCCCTAGGGGGTGTTTCCCAATGCATCCTAACCTCTGGCGGGAAAGGGTATGCAGCCAATACTTTTTAAGAAATTATTAATTGTTATCGGGGGGAAACCCACGCATCATCACACACCTCATTTTATTTCTCAGATTCAGGAAAACTACAGGTAGTTTTTCCCTCACCGAACATAATACCCCTTTTTTGGTGGTACTCGTATTATCAGAAATGTATAAAACATTTTCCATTGTCTCAATCATGTAACGTGTGGCCCTACTGGAAATCACGGTTGTCTCTTCACCGTCGACACAGGAGTCAGTATCCGTGTCGGCGTCTGTATCTGCCATCTGCCTGACGGCCTTGAGACGTCTGGACAGGCACAAGCTGAGTAGCCGGCTGTCTCATGTCAACCACTGTTTTTTTATATAGAGCTGACACTGTCACGTAATTTTCAACAGTACATCCACTCAGGTGTCGACCCCCTAGGGGGTGACATCACTGTTACAGACACTCTGCTCCGTCTCCACATCATTTTTCTCCTCATACATGTCGACACAAACGTACCGACACACAGCACACACACAGGGAATGCTCTGATAGAGGACAGGACCCACTTAGCCCCTTGGGGAGACAGAGGGAGAGTTTGCCAGCACACACCAGAGCGCTATATATGTATAGGGACAACCTTACAATAAGTGTCTATCCCTTATAGCTGCTTATATCTGTTATTTTGCCAAATAAGTGCCCCCCTCTCTTTTTTACCCTGTTTCTGTAGTTGCAGGATGCAGGGGAGATTCTGGGAGCCTTCCTACCAGCGGAGCTGTGTGGGAAAAATGGCGCTGTGTGCTGAGGAAATAGGCCCCGCCCCCTTCACGGCGGGCTCTTCTCCCGCTTTTTTCTGGAAAACTGGCAGGGGTTAAATACATCCATATAGCCCAGGAGCTATATGTGATGTATTTTTTGCCAAATAAGGTAAATTCATTGCTTCCCAGGGCGCCCCCCCCCAGCGTCCTGCACCCTCAGTGACCGAAGTGTGAAGTGTGCTGAGAGCAATGGCGCACAGCTGCAGTGCTGTGCGCTACCTTATGAAGACAGGAAAGTCTTCTGCCGCCGATTTATGGACCTCTTCTTGCTTCAGCATCTGTAAGGGGGCCGGCGGCGCGGCTCCGGGACCCATCCATGGCTGGGCCTGTGATCGTCCCTCTGGAGCTAATGTCCAGTAGCCTAAGAAGCCCAATCCACTCTGCACGCAGGTGAGTTCGCTTCTTCTCCCCTTAGTCCCTCGATGCAGTGAGCCTGTTGCCAGCAGGTCTCACTGAAAATAAAAAAACCTATTTAAACTTTTACTCTAAGCAGCTCAGGAGAGCCACCTAGATTGCACCCTTCTCGTTCGGGCACAAAATCTTAACTGAGGCTTGGAGGAGGGTCATAGGGGGAGGAGCCAGTGCACACCAGCTAGTCCTAAAGCTTTTACTTTGTGCCCAGTCTCCTGCGGAGCCGCTATTCCCCATGGTCCTTTCGGAGTCCCCAGCATCCACTAGGACGTTAGAGAAAAAGAAGTAACATACAAACTATCCAACTGACTACAGACATTATATAATCTACTGACTTCCTGAATTTGACAAGACTTGCCAACGAGCAGCAGACTGCAATTTTCCCCACTCAAACGTCACTGGCAGGGATTTAAATATGGGTGTGCATCATTAGGGCGGCAGTCAATACATTGACCCCATATGATCGACATGTTCCAGGTCGACATGAAAAAGTTAGACAACACAGAAGGTCAACAGGTACAAAAAAATAAGATTTTACTCACCGGTAAATCTATTTCTCGTAGTCCGTAGTGGATGCTGGGAACTCCGAAAGGACCATGGGGAATAGCGGCTCCGCAGGAGACTGGGCACAACTAAAAGAAAGCTTTTAGACTACCTGGTGTGCACTGGCTCCTCCCACTATGACCCTCCTCCAAGCCTCAGTTAGGATACTGTGCCCGGAAGAGCTGACACAATAAGGAAGGATTTTGAATCCCGGGTAAGACTCATACCAGCCACACCGTATAACTCGTGATACCATATCCAGTTAACAGTATGAAACATAACCGAGCCTCTCAACAGATGGCTCATAACAATAACCCTTTAGTTAACAATAACTATATACAAGTATTGCAGACAATCCGCACTTGGGATGGGCGCCCAGCATTCACTACGGACTACGAGAAATAGATTTACCGGTGAGTAAAATCTTATTTTCTCTAACGTCCTAGTGGATGCTGGGAACTCCGAAAGGACCATGGGGATTATACCAAAGCTCCCAAACGGGCGGGAGAGTGCGGATGACTCTGCAGCACCGAATGAGAGAACTCAAGGTCCTCCTCAGCCAGGGTATCAAATTTGTAGAATTTAGCAAACGTGTTTGCCCCTGACCAAGTTGCAGCTCGGCAAAGTTGTAAAGCCGAGACCCCTCGGGCAGCCGCCCAAGATGAGCCCACTTTCCTCGTGGAATGGGCTTTTACTGATTTAGGATGCAGCAATCCAGCCGCAGAATGCTCCAGCTGAATTGTGCTACAAATTCAGCGAGCAATAGTCTGCTTAGAAGCAGGAGCACCTATTTTGTTGGGTGCCTACAGGATAAAAAGCGAGTCAGTTTTCCTGACTCCAGCCGTCCTGGAAATATAATTTTTTAAGGCCCTGACTACGTCCAGTAACTTGGAATCTTCCAAGTCCCTAGTAGCCGCAGGCACTACAATAGGTTGGTTCAAGTGAAAAGCTGATACCACCTTAGGGAGAAACTGGGAACGAGTCCTCAATTCTGCTCTATCCATATGGAAAATCAGATAAGGGCTTTTACATGACAAAGCCGCCCATTCTGACACACGCCTGGCCGAAGCCAAGGCCAACAACATGACCACTTTCCACGTGAGATATTTCAAATCCACAGTTTTAAGTGGCTCAAACCAATGTGATTTTAGGAAACTCAACACCACGTTGAGATCCCAAGGTGCCACAGGAGGCACAAAAGGGGGCTGAATATGTAGCACTCCCTTTACAAATGTCTGAACTCCAGGCAGTGAAGCCAGTTCTTTCTGGAAGAAAATCGACAGAGCCGAAATCTGGACCTTAATGGAACCCAAGTTTAGGCCCATAGTCACTCCTGACTGTAGGAAGTGCAGAAAACTACCCAGCTGAAATTCCTCTGTTGGGGCCTTCCTGGCCTCACACCACGCAACATATTTTCGCCAAATACGGTGATAATGGTTAACGGTTACTTCTTTCCTGGCTTTTATCAGCTTAGGAATGACTTCCTCCGGAATGCCCTTTTCCTTTAGGATCCGGAATTCAAACGCCATGCCGTCAAACGCAGCCGCGGTAAGTCTTGGAACAGACAGGGCCCCTGCTGTAGCAGATCCTGTCTGAGCGGTAGAGGCCATGGTTCCTCTGATATCATTTCTTGAAGTTCTGGGTACCAAGCTCTTCTTGGCCCATCCGGAACCACGAGTATCGTTCTTACTCCTCGTTTTCTTATTATTCTCAGTACCTTTGGTATGAGAGGCAGAGGAGGGAATACATAAACCGACTGGTACACCCACGGTGTCACTAGAGCGTCCACAGCTATTGCCTGAGGGTCCCTTGACCTGGCGCAATATCTAGTTTTTTGTTTAGGCGGGACGCCATCATGTCCACCTGTGGCCTTTCCCAACGGTTTACCAACAGTTGGCAGACTTCTGGATAAGTCCCCACTCTCCCGGGTGTAGGTCGTGTCTGCTGAGGAAGTCTGCTTCCCAGTTGTCCACTCCCGGAATGAACACTGCTGACAGTGCTAAGACGTGATTTTCCGCCCATCGGAGAATCCTTGTGGCTTCTGCCATCGCCATCCTGCTTCTTGGGCCGCCCTGTCGGTTTACATGGGCGACTGCCGTGATGTTGTCTGATTGGATCAGTACCGGCTGGTTTTGAAGCAGAGGCCTTGCCAGACTTAGGGCATTGTAAATGGCCCTCAGTTCCAGAATATTTATGTGTAGGGACGACTCCTGACTTGACCAAAGTCCTTGGAAATTTCTTCCCTGTGTGACTGCCCCCCAGCCTCGAAGGCTGGGGGGCAGTCACACAGGGAAGAAATTTCCAAGGACTTTGGTCAAGTCAGGAGTCGTCCCTACACATAAATATTCTGGAACTGAGGGCCATTTACAATGCCCTAAGTCTGGCAAGGCCTCTGCTTCAAAACCAGCCGGTACTGATCCAATCAGACAACATCACGGCAGTCGCCCATGGTTACCATCCGTGGTTACCAGGACCCAGTCCTGTATGCCGAATCTGCGGCCCTCTTGAAGATGAGCACTCTGCAGCCACCACAGTAGAGATACCCTGGTCCTTGGAGACAGGGTTATCAGCCGATGCATCTGAAGATGCGATCCCGACCACTTGTCCAAGAGGTCCCACTGAAAGGTTCTTGCATGGAACCTGCCGAATGGAATTTTGCTTCGTAAGAAGCTACCATTTTTCCCAGGACTCGTGTGCAGTGATGCACCGATACCTGTTTTGGTTTCAGGAGGTCTCTGACTAGAGATGACAGCTCCTTGGCTTTCTCCTGCGGGAGAAACACTTTTTTCTGTTCTGTGTCCAGAACCATCCCCAGGAACAGTAGGCGTGTGGTAGGAACCAGCTGTGACTTTGGAATGTATAGTATCCATCCGTGCTGTTGTAGCACTTCCCGAGATAGTGCTACTCCGACCAACAACTGCTCCTTGGACCTCGCCTTTATAAGGAGATCGTCCAAGTACGGGATAATTAAAACTCCCTTTTTTCGAAGGAGTATCATCATTTCTGCCATTACCTTGGTAAAGACCCTCGGTGCCGTGGACAGTCCAAACGGCAGTGTTTGGAATTGGTAATGGCAATCCTGTACCACAAATCTGAGGTACTCCTGGTGAGGATGGTAAATGGGGACATGTAGGTAAGCATCCTTGATGTCCAGGGATACCATGTAATCCCCCTCCTCCAGGCTTGCAATAACCGCCCTGAGCGATTCCATCTTGAACTTGAATTTTTTTATGTATGTGTTCAAGGATTTCAAATTTCAAATGGGTCTCACCGAACCGTCCGGTTTCGGTAGCACAAACAGTGTGGAATAGTAACCCCGTCCTTGTTGAAGTAGGGGCACCTTGACTATCACCTGCTGGGAATACAGCTTGTGAATTGCCTCTAGCACAGCCTCCCTGCCTGAGGGAGTTGTCGGCAAGGCAGATTTGAGGAAACGGCGGGGGGGAGACGCCTCGAATTCCAGCTTGTACCCCTGAGATACTACTTGAAGGATCCAGGGATCCACCTGTGAGCGAGCCCACTGATCGCTGAAATTTCTGAGGCGGCCCCCCACCGTACCTGGCTACGCCTGTGGAGCCCCCGCGTCATGCGGTGGACTCAGAGGAAGCGGTGGAAGAATTTTGATTCTGGGAACTGGCTGACTGGTGCAGCTTTTTCCCTCTTCCCCGTCTCTGTGCAGAAAGGAAGCGCCTTTTACCCGCTTGCTTTTCTGAAGCCTAAAGGACTGTACCTGATAATACAGTGCTTTCTTAGGCTGTGAGGAAACCTGAGGTAAAAAAAATTTCTTCCCAGCTGTTGCTGTGGATACGAGGTCCCAGAGACCATCCCCAAACAATTCCTCACCCTTATAAGGCTCTATGTGCCTTTTAAAGTCAGCATCACCTGTCCAGTGTCGGGTCTCTAATACCCTCCTGACAGAATGGACATTGCATTAATTCTGGATGCCAGCCGGCAAAATATCCCTCTGTGCATCCCTCATATATAAGACGACGTCTTATGTTCGCAAAATAGTATCCCTGTTTGACAGGGTTACAGACCACGCTGCAGCAGCACTATCTGCAGGTCTCAGTCTAGTACCTGAGTGTGTAAATACAGACTTCAGGATAACCTCCTGCTTTTTATCAGCAGGTACCTTCAAAGTGGCCGTATCCTAAGACGGCAGTGCCACCTTTTTTGACAAACGTGTGAGCGCCTTATCCACCCTAGGGGATATCTCCCAGCGTAACTTATCCTCTGGCGGGAAAGGGTACGCCATCAGTAACTTTTTAGAAATTACCAGTTTCTTATCGAGGGGAACCCACGCTTTTTCACACTTCATTCACTCATTTGATGGGGGAACAAAACACTGCCTGCTTTTTCTCCCCAAACATAAAACCCTTTTTTAGTGGTACTTGGATTAATGTCAGAAATGTGTAACACATTTTTTATTGCCGGGATCATGTAACGGATGTTCCTAGTGGATTGTGTATATGTCTCAACCTCGTCGACACTGGAGTCAGACTCCGTGTCGACATCTGTGTCTGCCATCTGAGGGAGCGGGCATTTTTGAGCCCCTGATGGCCTTTGAGACGCCTGGGTAGGCGCGGCTGAGAAGCCGGCTGTCCCATAGCTGTTACGTCATCCAGCCTTTTATGTAAGGAGTTGACACTGTCGGTTTATACCTTCCACCTATCCATCCACTCTGGTGTCGGCCCCACAGGGGGCGACATCACATTTATCGGCATCTGCTCTGCCATCACATAAGCCTCCTCATCAAACGTGTCGACACAGCCGTACCGACACACCGCACACACACAGGGAATGCTCTGACTGAGGACAGGACCCCACACAGCCCTTTGGGGAGACAGAGAGAGAGTATGCCAGCACACACCAGAGCGCTATATAATTTAGGGATTAACACTATATTGAGTGAATTTTTCCCAATAGCTGCTTGTATATACAATATTGCGCCTAAATTTAGTGCCCCCCCTCTCTTTTTAACCCCTTGAGCCTTGCAAACTACAGGGGAGAGCCTGGGGAGCTGTCTTCCAGCTGCACTGTGAAGAGAAAATGGCGCCAGTGTGCTGAGGGAGATAGCTCCGCCCCTTTTTCGCGGACTTTTCTCCCGCTTTTTTATGGATTCTGGCAGGGGTATTTATCACATATATAGCCTCTGGGGCTATATATTGTGATATATTTGCCAGCCAAGGTGTTTTTATTGCTGCTCAGGGCGCCCCCCCCCAGCGCCCTGCATCCTCAGTGACCGGAGTGTGAAGTGTGCATGAGGAGCAATGGCGCACAGCTGCAGTGCTGTGCGCTACCTTGGTGAACACTGATGTCTTCTGCCGCCGATTTTCCGGACCTCTTCTTGCTTCTGGCTCTGTAAGGGGGACGGCGGCGCGGCTCCGGGAACGAACACCAAGGCCAGTTCCATGCGGTCGATCCCTCTGGAGCTAATGGTGTCCAGTAGCCTAAGAAGCCCAAGCTAGCTGCAAGCAGGTAGATTCGCTTCTTCTCCCCTTAGTCCCTCGATGCAGTGAGCCTGTTGCCAGCAGGTCTCACTGTAAAATAAAAAACCTAAAATAAACTTTCTTTCTAGGAGCTCAGGAGAGCCCCTAGTGTGCATCCAGCTCGGTCGGGCACAGAAATCTAACTGAGGCTTGGAGGAGGGTCATAGTGGGAGGAGCCAGTGCACACCAGGTAGTCTAAAAGCTTTCTTTTAGTTGTGCCCAGTCTCCTGCGGAGCCGCTATTCCCCATGGTCCTTTCGGAGTTCCCAGCATCCACTAGGACGTTAGAGAAAGTAACATAGTTAAAACGTTGACATAGGGTATTTTTTGTGTGATTTTGTATGTTTAACCACATATACAGTAGGCCAAATTAGTGGAATAGTGTTTGCTCGCCACGATTCGGGCAAGGTGCCTCGCTGTGCTTGGCAGAAATAACTATTCCCAATCAGTGACCACGTGGATGGTAAATGTTGACTAAACATCAACTGAAAATAAGAATATTAGAGAATACACGCAGCATAGTCAATAAGGTTAATAATCACAGAGTCCCTAGACATTTTTCTAGTTGTGGAGGGAGTAGAGGGGCTGGAGCAATGTTGCCTGAACCATAGGTTCCTTTGCACTGCCTTAAGGTGAATGTCAGAAACTGGAGAAAGTGTAGAATGTGTTGTCCTAACTTGAAGTTCAAACCGATGGGAAGTATTATATGGTAATTAAAGAGCAGCTGATTGAAGGGCTAGAGAGTCTCAATATATATTATTTGTATACAATATGTTGTCTTTTTTATATATATTTTTCGTCTGTTTTTAGAAAGTTTTTTTCTAATTGTATAAAATGTATCTTTGTACACCAAGAGAGCGGTATCAATATAAACAGCCTGAGTGGTTAGGTTTGTTACAAGGTTTGGTAATTATATGTTGTTATAATATAAATGCATGTAATGATGGGGTTAATTCCTGTAGACTGCTGGTTAAACGGGCTATGTATTATATACTATAGAATGTGGATGTATTATATGCTACTGCTGCCGCTGGTAAATGATAAATATGTATGTATTTTTAATTGTGACCATTATGAAATGTCGTTTTAATAGTTAAATTAACTTGTATTATACTAATGGGTTAAAGAATGTATAAATGTGCTAATCTGCCTAGTAGATTGAAATGATCATAAATACTGAGCAGTTGCTAGCTTGGCCACACACACCTGACGAAGTCTAACGACGAAACCGGTTGGGAGTGGCCTGTGGACTGAAGCTGACAGACGTCATAGTCTGTGTCCGTGGAGAGTGGAGATCTGATGCTGGGAAATGCTTTAATACACTGCAGACAAGCGTTCTGCTAGCAGGAGACCTGGAGCCGGAGCCACTGCTGCTACCAGCCGTACAGCGTTTATACTGTGAGCCATCCTGAGGTATCACAGGAGGAGCATGAGGCTGATGATTTCTTTCTTAGATGTATGTGAACCTTTTACCTTGTCATTAAATCATTGATACTTATATGCTCACCTGGTGCACCCATCATTTTCTATATCTATATATACAGTATATCTCCTATATAATAGCCCAAATCTGTGACTCTGTGCCTGTGTCTCTAACGCTGGGCGGAGTCACAGGGCTAGGTGGAGTCACAGATGTGGGCAAATCTATGCAGATCAGTGACGCCTGGCAAGGAGGACCAGCTGGCACAGGCATGGCACCGGCAGGGGTGTGTGAGGGGGTACGCGAACGCCGTACAAACAGACAGGGGCACCGGCTTACTGTGTGCTTGACCCCCCGCACCAGCACGCTCAGCAGGGGCTCGCAGGCGCAGGCCAGCTTCACTCTGCCACACACCACGCTTCTTCTCGGCGCTCATGTCCCCAGTCTTCCTACCAAGGTCCAGTCCAGCCGGATCCATCGTTCCTCCGGTCCTGCGGCAGTGATGTGAGCCCGGAAGGAGACTCTCCGTCTGACGCTGAGCGGGTCTCACTCCCGCTCCCCGCCTGAGCGCAGGTGCCTCTCCCCAGACGCCTGTCACAGTAGCCCCTGCAACAGCCTGACACAGCGAGGATAGAGGCAACCCTGCACCGCGCTCTTATTGCCGGATCAGCCCTCCCGCAGCTCTCCGTCCGGCGCTTCGGACATGATGGCTGCCTGCTGTGGCCGGTGCGGACCGCTGCATGTGGGGCAGCTGGCAGGGGGAGATGTGAGGCAGAGCGGGTTACGTGGGAGCAGGGACACCGCATACTGCTGTGCTTCCCGGCTGTCCGCGACAGCGCTATAGTTACCCTGACACTGAGCCCGGGTGGCCTGCGGCCCAAACGGAGGAACATCCGCAACCCCCGGCTTAGCACCGCAATGAGACAGTACGAGAGAGGCAGACATAGCATGTGTGTGCGGGAGCTGCTGCTGCTGCTGCTGAGAGATGGGATGATAGGGGGAGAGATTAGCATTGTGACTGATAGCTGTTACTGCATACCCTCCAACTACCTTTCTGGCAGGTATGGCACCCGCACCCTTCCACCATCTGCCGCACCTGCCCCGCCCCTCCACCATACGCGGTGCCTCCGGAACCCCTACCTCACCCGCAGCCCTCACTCCCCTGTCCCTACACCAACCGCGGCACCTCCCAATCCCCTACGGCGGCCTCCCCCCCCGCATCCGCCCCCCTCCACCCACAGCATCTACAAACAGCCTCCCCCATCCGTGGTCATCCACCACAACCACCCCTCCCCCACCTGCAGCGCCACCTGACCCCCTCCCCCACCCGCGGTACCCCCGCACCCACCCATCCACCACCCGTAGCGCCTTCGGACCCTTCCACCATCCGCCGCACCTGCCCCTCCCCCACTCGCGGCGCCTCCAGACCCCCTACACCACCCACGGCCCCCACTCCCCTGCCCCTCCCTCAACCACAGAGCCTCCCAACCACAGGCCTCTCACATCCACCCCCCCTCCACCCATAGCATCTACAGACACCCTCCCTCATCCGCGACTATCCCCCGCAAACGCCCCTCCCCCACCCGCAGTACCTTCGGACCCCTCCGCCACCTGTCCCCCACACGCAGCGTCTACAGACCCCCTATACCACCCATTCCCCTGCCCCTCCCTCAGCCACAGAACCTCCCAACCGCAGGACCCCCTCCACCCACAGCATCTACAGACACCCTCCCCCATCTGCGGTTGGCGAGGGGGTCAGGAAGCGCTGCGGGTGGGGGAGGGGTGGTTGGGAATGCCTGGTCTAGGGAATTAAACGCATTATTTGAAAAATCCTGGGAAAACCCGGAGAAAAAATTCCAGATCCCAAAGAGTTCTGGTTGCTTTTCTTTTCCCTGAAGAGGATAGGAAAAAGTGGGAAAACCCTCCTATAGTAGACGCTTCTGTTTCTAGATTGTCTAAAATGGGGGTTTTACCTGTCCCTGGGTCTACCGCTTTGAAAGAACTGGCAGACCGCAAGATTGAGACTACGCTCAAAGCCACATACACTGCTTCAGGCGTGGCGCTTAGGCCCACTATTGCTTGTGCATGGATTTCTAAAGCCATAGTAAAGTGGTCAGGCACGTTACTAGAGGATTTAGATACTATGGATAGAAGTGACATTGAAATGTTTTTACATCACATACAGGATTCTGCGGGTTTCATGGTGGAGGCCATGGAGGACCTTTGCAATCTAAATGCATGGACGTCTTCCATGGCTGTCTCGGAAAGCAGGGAACTCTGGCTGCGCCAATGGTCTGCGGATGCGGAATCCAAGAAGAGTGTGGAGAACCTACCCTTCACAGGTCAGGCTCTATTTGGGGAAGCGTTGGATGCGTGGATTTCCACAGCAACCGCGGGTAAGTCAACCTTTCTTCCCTCAGCCACTCAGACGCCGAAAATAACCCTTCTCTGCGTCTACAATGCATTCCTTTTCGGACCTCAAAGGTTAAGAAGTCCAAGTCCCCTTCCACTTTCTTCAGAGGTGATCGGGGAAAATACAGAAAACCTGTACCGGCAGGTTCCCAGGAACAGAAGCCAGGTTCTGTTTCCTCAAAATCCTCAGCATGACGGTGGACCTCCCAGCCTGGAGGTCGGGCAGGTGGGAGCACGTCTAAGAAATTTCAGTCAGGTCTGGGCATCCCCAGGCCTGGACCCCTGCGTACAAGATATTGTATCTTAGGGGTACAGACTGGAGTTTCAAGAGCTCCCACCTCACAGATTTTTCAAATCAGGCTTACCAGCTTTGCTGACAGAAAGGGCTATCTTATAGGAAGCCATTCAAAAATTGGAAAGGGCAAATGTCATTGTTCCAGTTCAACCTCATCGGGAAAAAAGGGTTACTACTCGAACCTTTTTGTGGTGCTGAAGCCGGACGGTTCAGTCAGACCAATACTGAATCTCAAATCGTTAAATCCATATTTGAGGGAATTCAAGTTCAAGATGGAATCTCAGAGCGGTCCACCTCAGGTCTGGAGGAGGAGGGGGAATTCCTGGTATCCTTATATATCAAGGATGCATACCTTCACATTCCTATTTGGCACCCACACCAGGCTCATCTCAGGTTTGCGCTGTGGGACTGTCACTATCAGTTCCAGGCGCTGCCATTCGACCTATCCACGGCACCGAGGGTGTTCACCAAAGTAATGGCAGAGATGATGCTATTACTCTGCAAGCAGGGAGTGAACATAATGCCATATCTGGATGATCTGCTGATAAAAGAATCGTCCAGGCAGAAGTTGTTGCAGTCCATTGTTCTCACAACTCGACTGCTCCGGGATCATGGTTGGATCCTGAATATTCCAAATTCACATTTGGAGCCAACAAGGAGATTGTCTTTCCTAGGGATGATCCTCGACATGGAAGTGTAGAGGGTATTTCTACCACTGGAGAAAGCGTTGGTGATACAAACAATGGTCCGCGATGTCTTGAAGCCTACCTGGGTATCGGTTCATCAGTGCATTCGTCTTCTGGGGAAGATGGTTGCCTCCTACGAGGCTCTACAGTACGGAAAATTTCATGCACGCTCCTACCAACTAGATCTTCTGGACAAGTGGTCGGGATCCAACCTACACATGCACCAGAGGATACGTCTGTCGCCGAAAGCCAGGATTTCACTCCTATGGTGCAAATACCTCATCTTCTCGAGGGCCGCAGGGTCGGGATTCAGAACTGGATCCTTCTAACCACGGATGCAAGTCTCAGAGGTTTGGGCGCGGTAACCCAAGGGGAAAACTTCCAAGGAAGGTGGTCAAGTCTGGAATCCATCCTTCCAATAAACATTCTGGAACTGAGAGCCGTATTCAACGGCCTTCTACAAGCGGCACATCTTCTATCTTCTGGAAGGACAGGCCATTCAGGTGCAGTCGGACAATGCAACGACTGTGGCCTACATCAACAGACAAGGCGGAACGAAGAGCAGAGCTGCAATGACAGAGGGAACAAAGATCCTCCTCTGGGCAGAAAGACAAGCGATGGAGCTGTCAGCAATCTTCATTCCAGGAGTGGACAATTGGGAAGCGGACATCCTCAGCAGACACGATCTCCATCCACGAGAGTGGAGAATCCACCCAGAGGTGTTCGCAGAGGTGACAAGTTTTTGGGGCGTACCTCACATAGACATGATGGCCTACCGACTCTAAAAGAAGCTTCGCAGGTACTGTTCCAGGTCGAGACACCCACAGGCAGTGGCTCTGTGGATCTTCCCGTCAGTGTATGTGTTCCCTCCACTCCCAATCATCCCAAGGACTCAAAAACGTATTAAAAAAATGAGAGTTTAGGCGATCCTCATTGCATGTGTCTTGTTGTGAATCCAAGAAGTTTCCAACGGTGGAGTTTCAACTTGGGCAGTTTCTCCTCTTCCTGCAAGCAGGTGTAGATGTGGGCCTACGTTTGGGCTCCATAAAAGTCCACATTTCGGCATTGTCCATTTCCTTCCAGAAACGGTTGGCTTCCCTCCATGAGGTTCAGACTTTCTTGAAAGGGGTGCTGCATATCCAGCCTCCTAAAGCACCTTGGGATCTTAACATGGTGTTGCAGTTCCTGCAATCATATTGGTTCGAGCCTTTACAGGAAGTTGAGGTCAAGTTTCTCACTTGGAAGGCGGTCAAACTGTTGTCATTAGCTTCTGCTAGGCGTGTGTCGGAATTGGGGGCTTTGTCCTGCAAAAGCCCCTACTTAATTTTCCATGAAGATAGAGCTGAGCTCAGGACGCATCAGCAATTTCTTCCGAAGGTTGTGTCGGCTTTTCATATCAACTGACCTATTGTGGTGCCAGTGGCTACGGACTCCTCAATTGCCTCAAAGTCATTGGATGTTGTGAGGGCTTTGAAGATTTGTGACAGAGCAAAGGGCGATCGGGCACAGGTCAAATATTGCAAACATAGATGAAAAAAACAAAATTGGACAATTATACCCTTAAAGTTCGGGAAGAAAAAAATTATGTATAATTTTTTCTGTTAGATACTGTCCTAGTTGGTGGTGCGCCCAGAGCCAGAAAGTACATGTACTGTCGCTGGAAGAGAGAGAAGGCTCTTGCGTGGGCGCACTCTTATAAAATGAAGGAAAGTTCCTGAATTATGTGAAAAAAAGTTTTTAAGACATAGTTTTTTATTAGTAAAATTTAAAACATAGTTACCCACAAAGATGATCCATAGTAAAAAAAAAAAAAAAAAAAAATGTTAAAATGTTCTGGTCTTTTATCACAGAAAGTGATTGAAAAGGTTGTAGACACTTGATTGTCTTAACCACAATTCCACTAACCAGTACAGAATTTCTGTATTGATGGGACCAAAGAATGGTCGTGAAAATAATGATAGATATGTCCAATTAGGACCACTTAATTTAAGTCAATACATTAGAATCCATTGGTCACCAATAATAAGCACCTGACCGCTGACTGATAATAAGAATTTACTCACCGGTAATTCTATTTCTCTTAGTCCGTAGTGGATGCTGGGAACTCCGTAAGGACCATGGGGAATAGCGGCTCCGCAGGAGTCTGGGCACAACTAAAAGAAAGCTTTTAGACTACCTGGTGTGCACTGGCTCCTCCCACTATGACCCTCCTCCAAGCCTCAGTTAGGATACTGTGCCCGGAAGAGCTGACACAATAAGGAAGGATTTTGAATCTCGGGTAAGACTCATACCAGCCACACCGTATAACTCGTGTTACCAGAACCAGTTAACAGTATGAAATTTAACTGAGCCTCTCAACAGATGGCTCATAACAATAACCCTTTTGTGAACAACAACTATGTACAAGTATTGCAGACAATCCGCACTTGGGACGGGCGCCCAGCATCCACTACGGACTACGAGAAATAGAATTACCGGTGAGTAAATTCTTATTTTCTCTGACGTCCTAGTGGATGCTGGGAACTCCGTAAGGACCATGGGGATTATACCAAAGCTCCCAAACGGGCGGGAGAGTGCGGATGACTCTGCAGCACCGAATGAGAGAACTCAAGGTCCTCCTCAGCAGGGTATCAAATTTGTAGAATTTTGCAAACGTGTTTGCCCCTGACCAAGTAGCAGCTCGGCAAAGTTGTAAAGCCGAGACCCCTCGGGCAGCCGCCCAAGATGAGCCCACCTTCCTTGTAGAATGGGCTTTTACTGATTTAGGATTTTAGGATGCGGCAGTCCAGCCGCAGAATGCGCCAGCTGAATTGTGCTACAAATCCAGCGAGCAATAGTCTGCTTAGAAGCAGGAGCACCCAGTTTGTTGGGTGCATACAGGATAAATAGCGAGTCCGTTTTCCTGACTCCAGCCGTCCTGGAAACATAAATTTTCAAGGCCCTGACTACGTCCAGTAACTTGGAATCCTCCAAGTCGCTAGTAGCCGCAGGCACTACAATAGGTTGGTTCAAGTGGAAAGCAGATACCACCTTAGGGAGAAACTGGGGACGAGTCCTCAATTCTGCCCTATCCATATGGAAAATCAGATAAGGACTTTTAAATGACAAAGCCGCCAATTCTGATACACGCCTGGCCGAAGCCAAGGCCAATAACATGACCACTTTCCACGTGAGATATTTTAGATCCACGGTCTTTAGTGGCTCAAACCAATGTGATTTTAGGAAATTCAACACCACGTTGAGATCCCAGGGTGCCACTGGAGGCACAAATGGGGGCTGAATATGCAGCACTCCTTTTACAAATGTCTGAACTTCAGGTAGTGAAGCTAGTTCTTTTTGGAAAAAAATCGACAGAGCCGATATCTGTACCTTAATGGAGCCTAATTTTAGGCCCATAGTCACTCCTGCCTGTAGGAAGTGCAGAAGTCGACCCAGCTGAAATTCCTCTGTTGGGGCCTTATTGGCCTCACACCAAGCAACATATTTCCGCCATATGCGGTGATAATGTTTTACCGTTACATCTTTCCTGGCTTTAATCAGCATAGGAATGACATCCTCCGGAATGCCCTTTTCCTTCAGGATCCGGCGTTCAACCGCCATGCCGTCAAACGCAGCCGCGGTAAGTCTTGGAACAGACAGGGCCCCTGCTGCAGCAGGTCCTGTCTGAGCGGCAGAGGCCATGGGTCCTCTGAGATCATCTCTTGAAGTTCCGGGTACCAAGCTCTTCTTGGCCAATCCGGAACCACGAGTATTGTCCTTACTCCTCGTTTTCTTATTATTCTCAGTACCTTTGGTATGAGAGGCAGAGGAGGGAACACAAACTGACTGGTACACCCACGGTGTCACTAGAGCGTCCACCGCTATCGCCTGAGGGTCCCTTGACCTGGCGCAATATCTCTCCAGTTTTTTGTTTAGGCGGGACGCCATCATGTCCACCTGTGGCCGTTCCCAACGATTTACAATCAGTGTGAAGACTTCTGGATGAAGTCCCCACTCTCCCGGGTGGAGGTCGTGCCTGCTGAGGAAGTCTGCTTCCCAGTTGTCCACTCCCGGAATGAACACTGCTGACAGTGCTAGCACGTGATTTTCCGCCCATCGGAGAATCCTTGTGGCTTCTGCCATTGCCGTCCTGCTTCTTGTGCCGCCCTGTCGGTTTACATGGGCGACCGCTGTGATGTTGTCTGACTGGATCAGTACCGGCTGGTTTTGAAGCAGGGGTTTTGCCTGACTTAGGGCATTGTAAATGGCCCTTAGTTCTAGAATATTTATGTGCAAGGAAGTCTCCTGACTCGACCATAGTCCTTGGAAGTTTCTTCCCTGTGTGACTGCCCCCCAGCCTCGAAGGCTGGCATCCGTGGTCACCAGGACCCAGTCCTGTATGCCGAATCTGCGGCCCTCTAGTAGATGAGCACTCTGCAGCCACCACAGCAGAGACACCCTGGTTCTTGGAGACAGGGTTATTAGCCGATGCATCTGAAGATGCGATCCGGACCATTGGTCCAACAGGTCCCACTGAAAGATTCTGGCATGGAACCTGCCGAAAGGAATTGCTTCGTAAGAAGCTACCATCTTTCCCAGGACTCGCACGCAGTGATGCACCGACACCTGTTTTGGTTTCAGGAGGTCTCTGACTAGAGATGACAGCTCCTCGGCTTTCTCCTCCGGGAGAAACACTTTTTTCTGGACTGTGTCCAAAATCATTCCCAGGAACAGTAGACGTGTCGTCGGAACCAGCTGTGACTTTGGAATATTCAGAATCCAACCGTGCTGGTGTAGCACCTCCTGAGATAGTGCTACTCCTACCAACAACTGCTCCCTGGATCTCGCCTTTATTAGGAGATCGTCCAAGTACGGGATAATTAAAACTCCCTTTTTTTCGAAGGAGTATCATCATTTCCGCCATTACCTTGGTAAACACCCTCGATGCCGTGGACAGTCCAAACGGCAGCGTCTGGAATTGGTAATGGCAATTTTGTACCGCAAATCTGAGGTACTCCTGGTGAGGATGATAAATGGGGGCATGCAAGTAAGCATCCTTGATGTCCAGGGATACCATGTAATCCCCCTCGTCCAGGCTTGCAATAACCGCCCTGAGCGATTCCATCTTGAACTTGAACTTTTTTATGTATGTGTTCAAGGATTTCAAATTTAAAATGGGTCTCACCGAACCGTCCGGTTTCGGTACCACAAACAGTGTGGAATAGTAACCCCGTCCTTGTTGAAGTAGGGGCACCTTGACTATCACCTGCTGGGAATACAGCTTGTGAATTGCCTCAAGCACAGCCTCCCTGCCTGAGGGAGTCGTTGGCAAGGCAGATTTGAGGAAACGGCGGGGGGGAGACGCCTCAAATTCCAGTTTGTACCCCTGAGATACTACTTGCAAGATCCAGGGATCCACCTGTGAGCGAGCCCACTGATCGCTGAAATTTTTGAGGCGGCCCCCCACCGTACCTGGCTCCGCCTGTGGAGCCCCACCGTCATGCGGCGGACTTGGAAGAAGCGGGGGAGGACTTTTGCTCCTGGGAACCTGCTGTTTGTTGCAACCTTTTTCCCCTACCTCTGCCTCTGGACAGAAAGGACCCGCCTTTTCCTCGCCTGTTTCTCTGGGTCCGAAAGGACTGTACTTGATAAAACGGCGCTTTTTTAGGCTGTGAGGGAACCTGGGGTAAAAATGCTGATTTCCCAGCTGTCGCTGTGGAAACTAGGTCTGAGAGACCATCCCCGAATAACTCCTCACCCTTATAAGGCAAAACTTACATGTGCCTTTTGGAATCTGCATCCTGTCCACTGTCGAGTCCATAAGCCTCTCCTAGCAGAAATGGACAATGCACTTATTTTAGATGCCAGCCGGCAGATCTCCCTCTGTGCATCTCTCATGTATAAGACTGAGTCTTTTATATGCTCTATGGTTAGGAGAATAGTGTCCCTGTCTAGGGTGTCAATATTTTCTGACAGGGAATCTGACCATGCAGCGGCAGCACTGCACATCCATGCTGACGCAATAGCTGGTCTAAGTATAATGCCTGAGTGTGTATATACAGACTTCAGGATCGCCTCCTGCTTTCTATCCGCAGGCTCCTTTAAGGCGGACGTATCCGGAGACGGAAGTGCCACCTTTTTAGACAAACGTGTGAGCGCTTTATCCACCCTAGGAGGTGTTTCCCAACGTGCCCTATCCTCTGGCGGGAAAGGGAACGCCATTAGTAATTTTTTAGGGATTACCAATCTTTTATCGGGGAAATCCCACGCTTCTTCACACACTTCATTTAATTCTTCAGATGGGGGAAAAACTACGGGTAGTTTTTTCTCCCCAAACATAATACCCTTTTTAGTGGTACCTGGGTTTATATCAGAAATGTGTAATACCTCCTTCATTGCCTCAATCATGCAACGAATGGCCCTAGTGGACATTAGATTTGACTCATCTTCGTCGACACTGGTATCTGTTTTAGAGCCCCTGACGGCCTTTGAGACACCTGGGCAGGCACGAGCTGAGAAGCCGGCTGTCCCGCATTTGGCATGTCGTCAAATTTTTTGTGTAAGGAGTCGACACTTGCACGCAATTCCTTCCATAAAACCATCCACTCAGGTGTCTGCCCCGCAGGGGGTGACATCACTTCTATGGGCATCTGCTCCGCCTCCACATAATTTTCCTCATCAAACATGTCGACACAGCCGTACCGACACACCGCACACACACCGGGAATGCTCTAATAGAGGACAGGACCCCACAAAGCCCTTTGGGGAGACAGAGAGAGAGTATGCCAGCACACACCAGAGCGCTATATAATGCAGGGACTAACTGAATTATGTCCCCTATAGCTGCTATAATATTTACTGCGCCTAAATTTAGTGCCCCCCTCTCTTTTTTACCCTTTTCTGTAGTGTAGACTGCAGGGGAGAGTCAGGGAGCTTCCTTCCAGCGGAACTGTGAGGGAGAAATGGCGCCAGTGTGCTGAGAGATAGCTCCGCCCCTTTTTTGCGGACTTTTCTCCCGCTTTTTTAAGGATTCTGGCAGGGGTAATTATCACATATATAGCCTCTGGGGCTATATATTGTGATTGTTTTGCCAGCCAAGGTGTTTTTATTGCTGCTCAGGGCGCCCCCCCCCCCCCCCAGCGCCCTGCACCCTCAGTGACAGGAGTGTGAAGTGTGTATGAGGAGCAATGGCGCACAGCTGCAGTGCTGTGCGCTACCTTGGTGAAGACAGAAGTCTTCATGCCGCCGATTTTCCGGACTTCTTCTTGCTTCTGGCTCTGTAAGGGGGACGGCGGCGCGGCTCCGGGACCGAACACCAAGGCCAGTTCCATGCGGTCGATCCCTCTGGAGCTAATGGTGTCCAGTAGCCTAAGAAGCCCAAGCTAGCTGCAAGCAGGTAGGTTCGCTTCTTCTCCCCTTAGTCCCTCGTTGCAGTGAGCCTGTTGCCAGCGGGTCTCACTGTAAAATAAAAAACCTAAATTATACTTTCTTTCTAAGAGCTCAGGAGAGCCCCTAGTGTGCATCCAGCTCGGCCGGGCACAAAAATCTAACTGAGGCTTGGAGGAGGGTCATAGTGGGAGGAGCCAGTGCACACCAGGTAGTCTAAAAGCTTTCTTTTAGTTGTGCCCAGACTCCTGCGGAGCCGCTATTCCCCATGGTCCTTACGGAGTTCCCAGCATCCACTAGGACGTCAGAGAAAACACGTATATTGATATAGACTGGATATTAAACTACAGTATAGAAAAATGTAATGAATAGAAGAGAAGAGAATCAGTGGTGATACTGCTGTTGGTGTCACATTTCACATAAGGAGGAAATTGATTCCTACTCTACAACACCAGGTATTCACCGGCAGTCTCCTCTCCAGGCACTAATCCGGCCCAACGCTGTTTAGCTTCCAAGATCGGACGAGATCGGGCATTAGCAGTGTGGTATGATAGTAGAGGAGATATGTGATCTGTATACCAATGAGAGTGCACCTATATAAGAAATTAGTGAGAAGTATGGATATAATTTTAGACAAAGAAAAAAAGAGATATGAATAAGTAAAGATAAATAAAGCAGTGTGGATCTGCTTTCTACGTTAGGCACGGTGCAACAAATCCCACATCCGTGGTATTGTGCGTCATGGATCGTAGATGAGAGTCCACGGAAAATGAAAGAGAACAGGAAAAGGAATTACTGAATTTTTACCAACTGTATAATAAAACAATGCAAATAGAGAGATATCGTATTAAACGTCAGGTCAGGTCTAGAAAATATATATGTCACCATCAATGATATTATGCTCCTGACACCAGGTGCTATTTTTAACACACAAATTTAGACATAGGAATCCAATCCTCACAGAAAAAATGTATAACTGGTACAATATTCCATTTTTGTCCAGAGTAAAGCAAGACATACAATCATAAGATTTTGTTGTCAGTTAACTGAGATAATACTGAAAATTCCAGTAGATAAAGCAGTGTAACAGTATGCTTGCCCCTATTTGAAATTGCACAAGATATCTGCAAACTCAAAAAGTTTTGGCACACGGTGTCTGCCAAGTGCTGGAAATTGCGGAATAATAGGGAAGGATGGTAATGTATTTGCATCAATTTTGAAAGCTTGAATCGCAGCCTGAAAAGATCAAATATTGTAGCATGAAACTAACAGCTCTGGTACAGTGTAAAAGAGTGTAGATATATGCAGTGAAAAAGTTGCTGTCTGTGAAGTATGTTCACAGAACAGATACAGGCTTACGATACTCCAAGCTGAAAGGTCATAGTAGAAGTGTCAGAGCATCATCAGGTGTGGGAAAAGGTGCCAAAGGATCCTTCCATAGCAGGTCCCACCATGGAAGACGCATTTCGCCCGTACGGGCTTGTCACTTCCGGGTTTAGAGGGGTGGGTGGAAGTAGAGGGTTTAAAAGCAGCTACATATAATGTGTAAACCAATGCCCGCTGGTTATGTCAGAGCGGACGCGGTGGGCGGAAGCGCCATAACTACCAATTGGAGGCGTCCATCCACCGCGTCATCCGTATCATCTGATCAGTGAAGCGTAGCTTAAAGACGTAGGGGGGATATGAAACCTAAGGCGCCATCTTAGTATAGGGAGATGACAGGATTGGGGTTGCACTGAAATACATTGAGGATATACACGCATTGGTATAAAAATAAGATTTTACTCACCGGTAAATCTATTTCTCGTAGTCCGTAGTGGATGCTGGGAACTCCGTAAGGACCATGGGGATAGACGGGCTCCGCAGGAGACTGGGCACTCTAAAAGAAAGATTAGGTACTACCTGGTGTGCACTGGCTCCTCCCTCTATGCCCCTCCTCCAGACCTCAGTTAGGATACTGTGCCCGGAAGAGCTGACACAATAAGGAAGGATTTTGAATCCCGGGTAAGACTCATACCAGCCACACCAATCACACTGTATAACTCGTGATACTATACCCAGTTAACAGTATGAAATATAACTGAGCCTCTCAACACATGGCTCAACAATAACCCTTTAGTTAGTTAGGCAATAACTATATACAGGTATTGCAGATAATCCGCACTTGGGACGGGCGCCCAGCATCCACTACGGACTACGAGAAATAGATTTACCGGTGAGTAAAATCTTATTTTCTCTGACGTCCTAGTGGATGCTGGGAACTCCGTAAGGACCATGGGGATTATACCAAAGCTCCCAAACGGGCGGGAGAGTGCGGATGACTCTGCAGCACCGAATGAGAGAACTCAAGGTCCTCCTCAGCCAGGGTATCAAATTTGTAGAATTTAGCAAACGTGTTTGCCCCTGACCAAGTTGCCGCTCGGCAAAGTTGTAAAGCAGAGACCCCTCGGGCAGCCGCCCAAGATGAGCCCACTTTCCTCGTAGAATGGGCTGTTACTGATTTAGGATGCGGCAATCCAGCCGCAGAATGCTCCAGCTGAATTGTGCTACAAATTCAGCGAGCAATAGTCTGCTTAGAAGCAGGAGCACCTATTTTGTTGGGTGCCTACAGGATAAAAAAACTAGTCAGTTTTCCTGACTCCAGCCGTCCTGGAAATATAAATTTTTAAGGTCCTGACTACATCCAGTAACTTGGAATCTTCCAAGTCCCTAGTAGCCGCAGGCACTACAATAGGTTGGTTCAAGTGTAAAAGCTGATACCACCTTAGGGAGAAACCGGGGACGAGTCCTCAATTCTGCCCTATCCATATGGAAATTCAGATAAGGGCTTTTACATGACAAAGCCGCCAATTATGACACACGCCTGGCCGAAGCCAAGGCAAATAACATGACCACTTTCCACGTGAGATATTTCAAATCCAGTTTTAAGTGGCTCAAACCAATGTGATTTCAGGAAACTCAACACCACGTTGAGATCCCACGGTGCCACAGGAGGCACAAAAGGGGGCTGAATATGTAGCACTCCCTTTACAAAAGTCTGAACTTCAGGTAGTGAAGCCAGTTCTTTCTGGAAGAAAATCGACAGAGCCGAAATCTGGACCTTAATGGAACCCAATTTTAGGCCCATAGTCACTCCCGACTGTAGGAAGTGCAGAAAAACGACCCAGCTGAAATTCCTCTGTTGGGGCCTTCCTGGCCTCACACCACGCAACATATTTTCGCCAAATCCGGTGATAATGGTTTGCGGTTACTTCTTTCCTGGCTTTTATCAGCGTAGGAATGACTTCCTCCGGAATGCCCTTTTGCTTTAGGATCCGGAATTCAACCGCCATGCCGTCCAACGCAGCCGCGGTAAGTCTTGGAACAGACAGGGCCCCTGCTGTAGCAGATCCTGTCTGAGCGGTAGAGGCCATGGGTCATCTGATATTATTTCTGTAAGTTCTGGGTACCAAGCTCTTCTTGGCCCATCCGGAACCACGAGTATCGTTCTTCCTCCTCGTTTTCTTATTATTCTCAGTACCTTTGGTATGAGAGGCAGAGGAGGGAATACATAACCGACTGGTACACCCACGGTGTCACTAGAGCGTCCACAGCTATTGCCTGAGGGTCCCTTGACCTGGCGCAATATCTAGTTTTTTGTTTAGGCGGGACGCCATCATGTCCACCTGTGGCCTTTCCCAACGGTTTACCAACAGTTGGAAGACTTCTGGATGAAGTCCCCACTCTCCCGGGTGTCGGTCGTGTCTGCTGAGGAAGTCTGCTTCCCAGCTGTCCACTCCCGGAATGAACACTGCTGACAGTGCTAAGACGTGATTTTTCGCCCATCGGAGAATCCTTGTGGCTTCTGCCATCGCCATCCTGCTTCTTGTGCCGCCCTGTCGGTTTACATGGGCGACTGCCGTGATGTTGTCTGACTGGATCAGTACCGGCTGGTTTTGAAGCAGGGGTTTTTCCTGACTTAGGGCATTGTAAATGGCCCTTAGTTTCAGAATATTTATGTGTAGGGACGACTCCTGACTTGACCAAAGTCCTTGGAAGTTTCTTCCCTGTGTGACTGCCCCCCCAGCCTCGAAGGCTGGCATCCGTGGTTACCAGGACCCAGTCCTGTATGCCGAATCTGCGGCCCTCTTGAAGATGAGCACTCTGCAGCCACCACAGTAGAGATAACCCTGTCTCCAAGGACCAGGGTATCAGCCGATGCATCTGAAGATGCGATCCCGACCACTTGTTCAAGAGGTCCCACTAAAAGGTTCTTGTATGGAACCTGCCGAATGGAATTTTGCTTCGTAAGAAGCTACCATTTTTCCCAGGACTCGTGTGCAGTGATGCACCGATACCTGTTTTGGTTTCAGGAGGTCTCTGACTAGAGATGACAGCTCCTTGGCTTTCTCCTGCAGGAGAAACACTTTTTTCTGTTCTGTGTCCAGAACCATCCCCAGGAACAGTAGGCGTGTGGTAGGAACCAGCTGTGACTTTGGAACGTATAGAATCCATCCGTGCTGATGTAGCACTTCCCGAGATAGTGCTACTCCGACCAACAACTGCTCCTTGGACCTCGCCTTTATAAGGAGATCGTCCAAGTACGGGATAATTAAAACTCCCTTTTTTCGAAGGAGTATCATCATTTCTGCCATTACCTTGGTAAAGACCCTCGGTGCCGTGGACGGTCCAAACGGCAGTGTTTGGAATTGGTAATGGCAATCCTGTACCACAAATCTGAGGTACTCCTGATGAGGATGGTAAATGGGGACATGTAGGTAAGCATCCTTGATGTCCAGGGATACCATGTAATCCCCCTCCTCCAGGCTTGCAATAACCGCCCTGAGCGATTCCATCTTGAACTTGAATTTTTTAATGTATGTGTTCAAGGATTTCAAATTTAAAATGGGTCTCACCGAACCGTCCGGTTTCGGTACCACAACCAGTGTGGAATAGTAACCCCGTCCTTGTTGAAGTAGGGGCACCTTGACTATCACCTGCTGGGAATACAGCTTGTGAATTGCCTCTAGCACAGCCTCCCTGCCTGAGGGAGTTGTCGGCAAGGCATATTTGAGGAAACGGCGGGGGGGAGACACCTCGAATTCCAGCTTGTACCCCTGAGATACTACTTGAAGGATACAGGGATCTACCTGTGAGCGAGCCCACTGATCGATGACATTTTTGAGGCGGCTCCCCACCGTACCTGGCTATGCCTGTGGAGTCCCTGCGTCATGCGGTGGACTCAGAGGAAGCGGGGGAAGAATTTTGATTCTGGGAACTGGCTGACTGGTGCAGCTTTTTCCTTTGACCCGCTTGCTTTTCTGAAGCCGAAAGGACTGTACCTGATAATACAGTGCTTTTCTTAGGCTGTGAGGAAACCTGAGGTAAAAAAATTTTCATCCCAGCTGTTGCTGTGGATACGAGGTCCCAGAGACCATCCCCCAAACAATTCCTCACCCTTATAAGGCTCTATGTGCCTTTTAAAGTCAGCATCACCTGTCCAGTGTCGGGTCTCTAATACCCTCCTGACAGAATGGACATTGCAATAATTCTGGATGCCAGCCGGCAAAATATCCCTCTGTGCATCCCTCATATATAAGACGACGTCTTATTGTTTGAAAGGGTGACAGACCACGCTGCAGCAGCACTATCTGCAGGTCTCAGTCTAGTACCTGAGTGTGTAAATACAGACTTCAGGATAGCCTCCTGCTATTTATCAGCAGGTACCTTCAAAGTGGCCGTATCCTAAGACGGCAGTGCCACCTTTTTTTGACAAACGTGTGAGCGCTTTATCCACCCTAGGGGATATCTCCCAGCGTAACTTATCCTCTGGCGGGAAAGGGTACGCCATCAGTAACTTTTTAGAAATTACCAGTTTCTTATCGGGGGAACCCACGCTTTTTCACACTTCATTCACTCATTTGATGGGGGAACAAAACACCGCCTGCTTTTTCTCCCCACACATAAAACCCTTTTTTAGTGGTACTTACTACATTTAATGTCAGAAATGTGTAACACATTTTTTATTGCCGAGATCATGTAACGGATGTTCCTAGTGGATTGTGTATATGTCTCAACCTCGTCGACACTGGAGTCAGACTCCGTGTCGACATCTGTGTCTGCCATCTGAGGGAGCGGGCGTTTTTGAGCCCCTGATGGCCTTTGAGACGCCTGGGCAGGCGCGGGCTGAGAAGCCGGCTGTCCCATAGCTGTTACGTCATCCAGCCTTTTATGTAAGGGGTTGACACTGTTGGTTAATACCTTCCACCTATCCATCCACTCTGGTGTCGGCCCACAGGGGGCGACATCCCATTTTCAGCATCTGCTCCGCCTCCACATAAGCCTCCTCATCAAACATGTCGACACAGCCGTACAGACACACCGCACACACACAGGGAATGCTCTGACTGAGGACAGGACCCCACACAGCCCTTTGGGGAGACAGAGAGAGAGTATGCCAGCACACACCAGAGCGCTATATACTGTAGGGATAAACACTATCACTGAGTGAATTTTCCCCTATAGCTGCTTGTATAAACAATATTGCGCCTAAATTTAGTGCCCCCCCCTCTCTTTTTAACCCTTTGAGCCTGAAAACTACAGGGGAGAGCCTGGGGAGCTGTCTTCCAGCTACACTGTGAAGAGAAAATGGCACCAGTGTGCCGAGGGAGATAGCTCCGCCCCTTTTTCGCTGACTTTTCTCCCGCTTTTTTATGGAATCTGGCAGGGGTAATTATCACATATATAGCCTCTGGGGCTATATATTGTGATTATTTTGCCAGCCAAGGTGTTTTTATTGCTGCTCAGGGCACCCCCCCCAGCGCCCTGCACCCTCAGTGACCGGAGTGTGAAGTGTGCATGAGGAGCAATGGCGCACAGCTGCAGTGCTGTGCGCTACCTTGGTGAAGACTGAAGTCTTCTGCCGCCGATTTTCCGGACCATCTTCATGCTTCTGGCTCTGTAAGGGGGACGGCGGCGCGGCTCCGGGTACGAACACCAAGGACGGGTCCTGCGGTCGATCCCTCTGGAGCTAATGGTGTCCAGTAGCCTAAGAAGCCCAAGCTAGCTGCAAGCAGGTAGGTTCGCTTCTTCTCCCCTTAGTCCCTCGTTGCAGTGAGCCTGTTGCCAGCAGGTCTCACTGTAAAATAAAAAACCTAATTTTAAACTTTCTTTCTAGAAGCTCAGGAGAGCCCCTAGTGTGCATCCAGCTCGGGCCGGGCACAGAAATCTAACTGAGGTCTGGAGGAGGGGCATAGAGGGAGGAGCCAGTGCACACCAGATAGTACCAAATCTTTCTTTTAGAGTGCCCAGTCTCATGCGGAGCCCGTCTATCCCCATGGTCCTTACGGAGTTCCCAGCATCCACTAGAACGTCAGAGAAAAATAAAATCTAACGTGGTAATAGACATTAAGCATATGGTTCAGAGAAAGAGGAAAAGCAACAAGGACAAATATCGAGGATCCCAGTATTGATCCAAAAAATGAAAGTAAAGAAACCCCATAGTGAATTATAGATATGAGCCTAAATAAAATGTTTATAGCAAATAGTTTGTATATATGTGTATATAAATCTTTATTAACTGTGTCTGGGAGAAGACAAGTCTTTGGGGCGTACCTCACATAGACATGATGGCCTACCGACTCTTCAAGAAGCTTCGCAGGTACTGTTCCAGGTCGAGACACCCACAGGCAGTGGCTCTGTGGATCTTCCAGTCGGTGTATGTGTTCCCTCCACTCCCACTCATCCCAAGGATTCAAAAACGTATAAAAAGAACGAGAGTTCAGGCGATCCTCATTGCTCCGGACTGGCCAAGAAGGGCTTGGTACGCGGATCTTATGGAGTTACTGCTGGAAGATCCGAGGCCTCTTCCTCTTCGGGAGGACCTTCTGCAACAGGGGACTTTCGCTTATCAAGACTTACCACAGCTACGTTTGACGGCATGGAGGATGAACGCCAGATCTTAGCTCGGAAAGGCATTCCGAAAAAGGTTATTCCTACCCTGATCCAGGATAGGAAAGGAGTAACGTCTAAACATTACCATCGCATTTGGAAAAAGAATGTGTCTTGTTGTGAATCCAAGAAGTTTCCAACGGTGGAGTTTCAACTTGAGCGGTTTCTCCTCTTCCTGCAAGCAGGTGTGGGTGTGGGCCTACGTTTGGGCTCCATAAAAGTCCAAATTTCGGCTTTGTCCATTTTCTTCCAGAAACAGTTGGCTTCCCTCCATGAGGTTCAGACTTTCTTGAAAGGGGTGCTGCACATCCAGCCTCCCTTTGTGCCTCCTAAAGCACCTTGGGATCTTAACATGGTGTTGCAGTTCCTGCAATCAGATTGGTTCGAGCCTTTACAAGAAGTTGGTCAAGTTTCTCACTTGGAAGGCGGTCAAACTGTTGTCATTAGCTTCTGCTAGGCGTGTGTCTGAATTGGGGGCTTTGTCCTGCAAAAGCCCCTACTTAATTTTCCATGAAGATAGAGCTGAGCTCAGGACGCATCAGCAATTTCTTCCGAAGGTTGTGTCGGCTTTTCATATCAACCGACCTATTGTAGTGCCAGTGGCTACGGACTCCTCAATTGCCTCAAAGTCCTTGGATGTTGTGAGGGTTTTGAAGATTTATATGAAGAGAACTTCTCGTCACAGAAAGCCGGATTCTCTATTTGTCCTTTATGATCCCAACAAGATTAGGTGTCCTGCTTCTAAGCAGACGATTTCTCGCTGGATCAGGTGCACTATCAAGCACGCTTATTCTACGGCAGGATTGCCTTGTCCAAAATCTGTTAAGGCCCACTCTACTCGTAAGGTGGGTTCTTCCTGGGCAGCTGCCGGGGTGTCTCGGCTTTACAGCTTTGCCGAGCGGCTACTTGTTCAGGGTCGAACACGTTTGCTAAGTTTTACAAATTCGATACTTTGGCCTCCGAGGACCTAAAGTTTGGTCAACCGGTTCTGCAGGAGCCTCAGCACTCTCCCTCCCGTATTGGGAGCTTTGGTACATCCCCATGGTACTAATGTGGACCCCAGCATCCTCTAAGACATAAGAGAAAATAGGATTTTAATTACCTACCAGTAAATCCTTTTCTTTTAGTCCGTAGAGGATACTGGGCGCCCGCCCAGTGCTTAGTTTTCCTGCAGTTGTTACTTGGTTCAGTACTGCCTTGTTACTTGGTTAAGTACTGCATTGTTACTTGGTTAAGTACTGTTGTTCAGTTGTTGCTGAATTGTTTCAAGCAGGTTAGCTTGGTTTGCCTTGTTATGTGTGAGCTGGTGTGAATCTCACCACTATCTGTGTTTTTCCTTCTCTCGAAGTATGTCCGTCTCCTCGGGCACAGTTTCTAGACTGGGTCTGGTAGGAGAGGCATAGAGGGAGGAGCCAGCCCACACTCTCAAACTCGTAAAGTGCCCATGGCTCCTAGTGGACCCGTCTGTACCCCATGGTACTAATGTGGACCCCATCATCCTCTACGGACTACGAGAAAAGGATTTACCGGTAGGTAATTAAATTCCTATTTTTAGTTTTCAGACATTTAATTATTCTCAGCTTGGACAGTAAAGCAGCCATGTGGTCTTTCAACCTTTTAACCTACAGTATCTTGATAACTTACCACTTACACTTGAAAGGAGACCACATTACAAGAGTTGACTACATGAAGTGGTCTCACAGTTGAGTAGGCTTCAACAGAAAACACAATGGAGCTGAATCTGAGTTAGAATCAAGGCAAAATAAATAAATAGGATTTTAATTACCTAACGGTAAATCCTTTTCTCGTAGTCCATAAGGAATATTGGAGAATCTAGTACGATGGGGTATAGAAGGGGTCCAAAGGAGCCAGTGCACTTTAAATTTCTTCAACAGTGTGCTGGCTCCTCCCCCTATGCCCTCTCCCACAGGCAGTTATAGGTAAAAACGTGCCCGAAGGAGAAAGGACATATATGAGAGAAGGAATCCGATAACAGAGTGGTGACCTGCCCTACTGTATTTGAGTGGAGACACAGAGAGAAAGGGAGAACACCAGCACACCCTGAGCTGCACAGCTCCCTATAATACAGTAAACACTAACAATTTCTGTCCTAAATAGGATCCAGATAGTATACACAAGCGGATCTCCCCCTTTGCTACACCCTGTACCAGATTTCCAGCGTGGCTGAGGAAGCAGGAAGCACTGTGTGTGCTGTGGATGGCTGCAGTAAGCAGAGGAAGGCGCCAAAATGCCTCAGGTCCCGCTCTGATGTAACTCTGGCGCCATTGGAGGGGGCGGAGCTACACTAGTATATTATATTATAATGGCAAAGTCTCCTTTTTAGCTGGCAACATCACAAGTGCTAGTCAAGTGTTCTTGTGCCAGTTCCACACGGGGGATCTTAGCAGACTTCCCCCCCCCCCTTCCCCCGGAGGGTGCCGTACGCCGCACCCGTGGTCAGCCGCACTTTGAACCGGGGGACCCCCCTAGCGGGGCCCCCGATTTGTACTCACCACCAATGTCACCTTCAAGCAGAGTTAGGGGTGTGCGGCTGTGACAGCCAAGGCGCAGTGCACCGCTGAACAACAACCGCTCAGGATGGTGGTCCTGCAGCGGGGAAGCGTCCACCCCCAACTCCCACGGTGCAGGTTTGCTGTTGCCCAGACAGCATACCAAAAATAACAAACTGAAAAAAGAAATTGAAGGAAACTCTGGAGCTCTGAGATGTGCATCTTCTCCTGAGGGCACTTTTTTTCTAAACTGCGTGTGGGAGGGGGCATAGAGGGGAGAAGCCAGCACACCCAGTTGAAAAAATGTAAAGTGCACTGGCTCCTTTGGACCCCGTCTATACCCCATCGTACTAGATTCCCCAATATCCCTTATGGATGCTAGAGAAAGTAACCTTGCACCTGGACAAACCATGTTTCACTGCAGCTTGGGCAGATTCAAAATGTGCAGATATATTTAGATGATTTGAGAGGGACATTGCCAAACCAATCTAAACTGCAGTGTAAATATAAAGCTGTCCAGCATTTTTGGGCTACATACAAAAGCAGCCAGTGTTTACACTGCATACAAAACTGTATTTGTAACCCTTACATTGCAACATAATTTGTTCCAGGTGCTTGCTTTGTTTCCAACTCCGAAGCAGCCACAGTGCCCATAGCTGCTATATGTAACCAATGAGGCAGAAGAAATCATTTCCAAACATTCTTCTATTAAATTAGAGCTATAAATAAAAAAAGGGGTGAAGTGAGCTGGCCTAAGGGTGTAGCATGTGCTATAATGTGAACAGATGTTAGATGGCCAAGGGAATGTAGAATGTCCTATAAAGTGAACGGTTGAGGTGAGGTGAGCCGGCCTAGGGGTGCAGTGTGCGCTATAATGTATACAGGTGAGCTGGTCTAGGGGATGTAGCATGTTCTACAATCTGAACGAGTAAAGTGAGCTGGCCTAGAGGGTAAGCGTGTGCTATAATATTAATGGGTGAGGTGAGCTGGCCTAGGGGGTGTAGCATATGCTGTAATGTGAACAGGTGAGGTGACCTGGCCTAGGGGGTGTAGCATGTCCTATAGTGTACAGTGCATCCAGAAAGTATTCACAGCGCTTCACTTTTTCCCACATTTTGTTATGTTACAGCCTTATTCCAAAATGGAATAAAATCATTTTTTCCCCTCAAAAGTCTACACACAATACCCCATTATTAAAAATAAAAAAACTAAGAAATCACACGTACATAATTATTCACAGCCTTTGCCATGAAGATCAAAATTGAGCTCAGGTGAATCCTGTTTCCACTGATCACCCTTGAGATGTTCCTACAACTTAATTGGAGTCCACCTGTGGTAAATTCAGTTGATTGGACATGATTTGGAAAGGCACACACCTGTCTATAGAAGGTCCCACACTTGACAGTCTGAGCACAAACCAAGTATGAAGCAAAAGGAATTGTCTGTAGACCTCCGAGACAGAATTGAAGGTCCCAATGAGCACAGTGGCCTCAATAATCCATAAATGAAGGAAGTTCGGAACCACGACTCTTCCTAGAGCTAGCTGGCTAAACTGAGCGATTGGGGGATAAGGACCCTAGTCAGGGAGGTGACCAAAAACCTGATGGTCACTCTGTCAGAGCTACACCATTCCTCTGTGGAGAGAGAACCTTCCAGAAGGACAACCAGACGGAAGCCACTCCTTAGTAAAAAGCACATGGCAGCCCGCTTGGAGTTTGACAAAATGCACCTGAAGGACTCTCAGACGATGAGAAACAAAATTCTCTGGTCTGATGAGACAAAGATTGAACTCTCTGGCGTGAATGGCAGGCGTCATGTTTGGAGGAAACCAGGCACCGCTCATCACCAGGCCAATATCATCCCTACAGTGAAGCATGGTGGTGGCAACATCATGCTGTGGAGATGTTTTTCAGCGCCAGGAACTGGGAGACTAGTCAGGATAGAGGGAAAGATGAATGCAGCAATGTACCGAGACATACTGGATGAAAACCTGCTCCAGTGCGCTCTTGACCTAAGACTGGGGTGACGGTTCATCTTTCAGCAGGACAATGACCCTAAGCACACAGCCAAGACATCAAAGGAGTGACTTCAGGACAACTCCGTGAATGTCCTTGAGTGGCCCAGCCAGAGCCCAGATTTGAATCAGATTGAACATCTCGGAAGAGATCTGAAAATGGCTGTGCACGGACGCTTCCCATCCAACCTGATGACAGCTTGAGAGGTGCTGCAAAAGTGGAATGGGCGAAACTGCCCAAGATAGGTGTGCCAAGCTTGTGACATCATATTCAAAAAGACTTGAGGCTGTAATTGCTGCCAGAGGTGCATCAACAAAGTATTGCGCAAAGGCTGTGAATACGTATGTACATGTGATTTCTTAGTTTTTTTATTTTTAATAAATGTACAAAAATCTCAAAAAAACAACTTTTCACACGTTGTCATTATGTGGTAGTGTGTGTAGAATTTTGAGTGAAAAAATTAATTTATTCAAGTTTGGAATAAGGCTGTAACATAACAAAATGTGGAAAAAGTGAAGCACTGTGAATAATTCCTGTATGCATTGTACATTATAGGACATGCTACACCCCCTAGGCCATCTCACCTCGCCTTTTCACATTACAGCATTTGCTACACCCCTTTCCAGATGCACTGTATAAAGGTAAGGTAAGCTAGCCTAGGGGGTGTAGCATGCACTATAATGTATACAGGTGAGGTGAGCTTGCCTAGAGGTTGTAGCATTAATGTATACAGGTAAGGTATGCTAGCCTAAGGGTGTAGCATGCACTATAATGTATACAGGTAAGCTGAGTTAGCCTAAGGGTGTAGCATGGACTATAATGTATACAGGTAAGGTGTGCTAGCCTAAGGGTGTAGCATGCACTATAATGTATACAGGTAAGCTGAGTTAGCCTAAGGGTGTAGCATGCACTATAATGTATACAGGTAAGCTGAGTTAGCCTAAGGGTGTAGCATGGACTATAATGTATACAGTTGAGGTGAGCTTGACTAGAGGTTGTAGCATGCACTATAATGTATACAGGTAAGGTGTGCTAGCCTAAGGGTGTAGCATGCACTATAATGTATACAGGTCAGGTGAGCTGGCCTAGGGGTGCAGCATGTGCTATAAATGTGAACAGGTGAGGTGAGCTGGTCTACAGTAGAAGTGCAGCATGCACTATAATGTATACAGGTGAGGTGAGATGGCCTAGGGGTGTAGTGTACACTATAATGCGAACAGGTGTGGTCAATAGCTGCATCACTTAGAAAGTGAATTAACCTTCGGCTGTAGAGAAACTGAATACTCTACAGTTTTTATAGGTGCAGGTTAAAACCACATATTTGCATGCTAGCATGATACTAATACAAAGGGCTAAATGTAGTAGCCTGTGAGCAGCCGGAGGTGCAGGACTTTGTGCGAGTCTGACCATATTTTTAAAGCGGAAATCACTAACGAGGCAAAACCAGGTTAGTTACGCCTTGTAAATTTTGCCGCTTTAAAAATATGGGCCGACTTGAACAAAGTCCTGCACCTCTGGCAGCTTGCAGGCTATTACATTTATCCCAAAATATTTTAGTTCCTTCCTACAGAATATGTCATGCTTTCAGATTTCTTTTATCTATGTTAGTCTCCAACAGTACTTGGAAACTGAGAGACCAATCGCATGTTTTTTTCATTAATTTTACATTCAAACAGCAAAATTCCATGAATACCTTTCCACAATGTTGAGGCAGGAAACACCGTCCTGTCCACCCACAGCATAGAGATATCCCCCAAGAACTGCAACACCAACACTTGTCCTGCAAGTGCTGGTTGGAGCCACATCACTGCTCCATTGGTTTGTCTTTGGGTCATATCTATGAGAAATGACAACAGTTTGTTTCAAAATAGAATACAAATATCTCTAAGTTACTGGAGAACAAAGATTCCCATTTAGAGATGCCACATAAATACACGTATAAGGTTTTTGTCAATTACCGTTCTACACTGTTGAGGTATGAAGAGCCATCATGGCCACCGACAGCATAGAGGAGGTCATCTAGAACACTGACTCCAACCCCACAGCGCCTTTTGCTCATGGAAGCCACCATTCTCCACTCATTGGTCTGAGGATCATAACGTTCAACACTAGAAATTGCATCTCCACTACACCAACCTCCCACTGCAAAAAAAAAAAAAAAAAAAAACATTTAATGAGCAGGTTTCTATCTGGTGAGCTATAGAAAAACTAGTTTTATGGTAAGAAACTTACCTTTGTTAAAACTCTTTCTGCGAGGTACACTGGGCTCCACAAGGATAGACATTGGGGTGTAGAGTAGGATCTTGATCCGAAGCACCAACAGGCTCAAAAGCTTTGGCTGTTCCCAAGATGCATAGCGCCGTCTCCTCTATAACCCCGCCTCCCTGCACAGGTGCTCAGTTTTTAGTTAACCAGCCCAATGCAGTAGCAGGAAAAGAGACGACAACAGTTAGTAGCCACAAACACCACATTCTCACGACCTGAGGAGAAGTGTCAGCGGCTAATGCCATACTAACCCAAAGAAGCTAAGTGCGTCAGGGTAGGCGCCTTGTGGAGCCCAGTGTACCTCGCAGAAAGAATTTTAACAAAGGTAAGTTCTTACCATAAAACTCGTTTTCTGCTGCGGGGTACACTGGGCTCCACAAGGATAGACATTGGGGATGTCCTAAAGCAGTTCCTTATGGGAGGGAATGCACTGTAGCGGCCACAAGAACCCGGCGTCCAAAGGAAGCATCCTGGGAAGCGGCAGTATCGAAGGCATAGAACCTTATGAACGTGTTCACTGAGGACCACGCAGCCGCCTTGCACAATTGTTCAAGGGTCGCACCACGGCGGGCTGCCCAAGAAGGTCCAACAGACCGAGTAGAATGGGCCGTAATGTGAGCAGGAGCTGACAGACCAGCTTTCACATAAGCATGTGCAATCACCATTCTAATCCATCTGGCCAAAGTCTGCTTGTGAGCAGGCCAGCCACGTTTGTGAAAACCAAACAGAACAAAGAGAGAATCAGATTTCCTAATAGAAGCAGTTCTCTTCACATAGATACGGAGAGCCCGTACCACATCCAAAGACCGGTCTTTGGGAGACAAGTTAGAAGAGACCAGGGCCGGAACCACAATCTCCTGGTTAAGGTGGAACGAAGATACCACCTAAGGTAAATATCCGGGATGAGTTCGAAGAACCGCCCGGTCACGGTGAAAAATCAGATATGGGGAACTACAGGACAAGGCACCCAAATCAGACACTCTTCTAGCGGAGGCAATAGCCAGCAAAAACACCACCTTAAGGGAAAGCCACTTAAGGTCAGCTGAGCCCAGAGGTTCAAATGGGAACTCTTGCAACGCCTCCAACAACACCGACAAGTCCCATGGAGCCACAGGCGGGACATAGGGAGGTTGTATATGCAACACACCCTGAGTAAAGGTATGATCATCAGGCAAGGTTGCAATTTTTCTGAAACCACACCGACAAGGCAGAAATATGAACCTTGAGGGAAGCCAGACGCAGGCCTACATCTAGGCCCTGCTGCAGAAAAGCTAAAAGTTTGGCCATACTAAACTTGGAAGCGTCATAATTGTTAGATGCGCACCAAACAAAGTAAGAATGCCAGACCCTATGTTAAATCCGAGCAGAAGCCGGTTTCCGGGCCCGCAACAGTTTTAATGACCGGCTCAGAAAAACCTTTAGCCCTCAAGACGGAAGCTTCAAGAGCCACGCCGTCAAAGACAGTCGGGCCAGGTCCTGGTAGACACAGGGGCCCTGAACGAGGAGATCTGGGCGTTGTGCAAGTAGAATCAGACGCTCTGACGATAGACCTTGCAGGTCTGAGAACCAATGCCGTCTGGGCCACGCTGGAGCTATGAGAAGCAGGATTCCTCCTTCTTGCTTGAACTTCCGAATTACCCTGGGCAGGAGTGACACAGGAGGGAACACGTACGGCAGCCGAAACCTCCATGGCACCGCCAGCGCATCCACGAATGCTGCTTGAGGATCCCTTGTCCTTGCTCCGAAGACCGGAACCTTGTGATTGTGTCGAGAAGCCATCATATCCACGTCTGGAAAGCCCCACCTTTCCACTATGAGTTGAAACACTTCTGGATGGAGGCCCCACTCTCCGGCGTGTACGTCCTGACGACTGAGAAAGTCCGCTTCCCAATTCAGGACTCCCGGAATTGGGAAGCAGACGAGGGGGACGGTTTTTGAAGGCTATGGCGTAACCTCGAGTGACAACTTCCCGTACCCAGGCATCTGAAGTGGTCTTCAACCATTCCTGGGTATACCCTAGAAGCCGGCCCCCCACCCTGAGGTCCCCCAGGGGAAGGCCCACCCCGTCATGCGGCAGGCTTATCGGTCTTGGAAGCTGGCTGACGGGCAGCCCAGGCTCTTTTGGGCTTTGGCTTACCATGTTTGGAAGTGCGGGCCTGTTTGTGGTACGCCTGACCTTTTGCTTTACGTGAAGGACGAAAGGGACGAAAGGAAGAACTTTTAGCCTTCTGCACAGAAGGAGCGGTAATTGGCAGACAGGCAGTTTTGGCAGTAGCCAAATCAGCCACTATCTTATTTAAGTCCTTCCCAAACAGAATATCTCCCTTAAAAGGGAGTACCTCCAGGGTTTTCTAGAATCCAGATCCACGGACCAGGATCTCAGCCACAATATCCGGCGGGCCATGACTGATGTAGTAGAAGCCTTGGCTGCTAGAATACCGGCATCAGAAGCCACCTCTTTAATATAGTGAGAAGCTGTGACAATATATGACAAGCACTGTCTAGCATGGTCAGAAGAGATTTCAGCTTCCAACTCTAGGGCCCACGCTTCAATAGCTTCTGCAGCCCATGTCGCTGCAATAGTGGGCCTTTGCGCAGCACCCGTGAGGGTGTAAATCGCTTTCAGACAACACTCCACACGTTTATCCGTAGGCTCTTTCAGAGACGTGACGGTAGTGACAGGTAGAGCTGAGGAACCCACCATCCTTGCCACATGCGAGTCCACTGGAGGAGGCGTCTCCCAATTTTTTTGACAGCTCTGGCGCGAGCGGATAGCAAGCCAGCATCTTCTTGTGAGGCACAAACTTCTTCCCTGGATTTTCCCAGGATTCCTGACGTATATCCACCAGGTGATCAGAATGAGGTAAAACTTGTTTAAACCACCTTCTGACGCTTGAACATATCTGGTTTCTTAGGAGGGATGGATGGCTCAGGATCATCCGTAATCTGTAGAATCAACTTAATAGCTTCCAAACGATCAGGAACATCCACTTGTGAACTACCCTCCCCATCAGCAGTATCTGTGTCAGAATCTGTGGGGTCAGTGTAAGCGCCATCTTCATCAGACGAGGTGTCAGTGACAGCAGTGAATTGTGAGGGGTAATAGCTCGCTTAGAGGACCAAATGGTCTTAGGCGAGCGAGGGTCAGACTTTTTAGTACTCAAAAGACTGGTTCAATTTCTTCAATTGAGCAGACAAGTTATCTGCCCACGGCGGGTTAGCCGCGGGGACCACATACGGTTGAACCGGCATAGAAGGTCCCATAGGGGACGTTAGTTTAGTAACTAGCGTATTCAGAAGTGTGGAGAAAGTAGCCCACGGCGGGTCATTATGGACCCCTGTTGCCACAGTCCCACTGGGGGGCAAAGAGCCCCGAGTACCAGAGCCCTCAGCTGCTATATTATCCTCATAGGGATCTGTGGCGTCAGCAACACCGGTAGTGTGTTCAGCCCCAGAACCGTTACCCTCAGAAGCAGACATGATATAACTTGCAATATCAGGTAACACAGTACAATTGTCAGCCGCACAATAACTCTTGCCCAAACGCCTGCGCAGTGTAGTCAGCACAAGCAGGGATACAGGAGAGATATGGTGACTAAAATCACAGAGAAAAATACAATTAGAGTATATCTTGTGAATATCCTATATTACAGTATTATTAACCTGACGCACCAAGCCCCCTCAGGTTATAGAATATAGGGATAGCAAGTTGAGTGAGGGACATGAAATGGACACCACTCAGCGAGCTAATGCACACACATATAGTCACAGTTATACAATGCAGAGGTTATTACTAACAATAATACTGCACTGGACCAGCTTATATATATAGCTATGTAGTCAATAGATATAACACTGCACAGTAAGAAATGGATGTATATCACAGGGCACTTGTACCTGAGAACCCTGACTAAATGCACTCTTTCTTATCTAACACTGTCTAATTGACATGTAGAATACTTAAGTGTCATGTAAAGTCAAAGCGCTGACAACCAGGCAGCTTTACAAAGAAGGATTTGCCCAAGCAGTCCCAGGAACAGTGTAGCTGAGAGAAATGGCGCCCAAACACTGACTGGGAGTGAGGGAGACACAGATATGCAGCTCCGGGGCGGGAACATTTACTGTAAATGGCGCCCTGGGGCTGGGGGAGAGGTTACAGGTCTAAGCCTTGTCCCCTCTGCTGGCTTAACCACCTGGTACTGCGGGCCAATATAAATAGGTTTATGAGAGAAAACCTGACCTGTACCCTTGGCCTAGTGGGGTCGCCTGTATGCCACAGTGTCCACATCCAGCGCGCGCGGGCCGCCTCCCACCGGCCGCGCCGGATCGCGATACAGCGCAGGTCCCGCGAACAGGACCCACTTACCCCCTCCCAAAGCGCGCCCATGCGATCCCGGAGAGCCCCAGCCGTGTGTGTCTGACTGGAAGAAAACCGTAGCCTCCTGCTGTAGTTACCCGGCAACCAGGGCACGGGAGTGTACAGCGCCGTTGGGGAGAGATGGAGCTGCAGCAGTGAATGTCTCCAGACATTTACACACTGCTGCTGCCCTTGTAGTCAGTCTTCACTTTTTAGCTCTTCTTAGGGCTGCCTGGAGCAGCCCCTCTGTTATGTGCCTGCTATCTGCAGCACCAACTACAAAACTGAGCTCCTGTGCAGGGAGGCGGGGTTATAGAGGAGGCGGCGCTATGCATCTTGGGAACAGTCAAAGCTTTTGAGCCTGTTGGTGTCTCGGATCAAGATCCTACTCTACACCCCAATGTCTATCCTTGTGGAGCCCAGTGTACCCCGCAGCAGAAATAACCATTATATTTTTTAATCCAGAAATAAGCTGTGTGTGACAGGAACCATAATAAAGTCTAAACACGCTACATACACATTTTTTAATACAAGTAGAACCAGACATACAAGACCGTCCCAGACCTGATGAAATCATAAAAAAATAAGTCCTTAAATCAAGAAGTTTAACAGGGAGATTGATAATAACAATACTTACTACGAGTCTCAACCTGAATTTTTTCCCCCCAATATCAATTACACATTTTACATGTCAGAGAGATTTGGCCATTATCATACTTACCCGACCGCTATCGGGATTCTCTGCTTCAGGATGCCGGAGACCATCATATGACCTCAGGCATTCCATCCTCCAGCATATCTGTACTCAAACTCCAGCCATTTCTCACCTCTGGCTGCAAAATTACTGGTGCTCTTTATTACCACTCACTTATGCAAACAGGCTTCCAACCTTTTCACTTTAACGAGGCTGCCTCTACTAAAGTGACCAATGATCTACTTATGGCAAATAGAAAGAAAAAATTCCCTTCTACTTACACCTCCACCTTGATCTCTCTCTGCCACATTCTTCTTCTACCTGACAATCACTGCACTCTCCTGCTTCATCTCCTACTTAAAACACTCCATCAGACTCTACTAAAGATATATCATCCGATTTACTCCTATCTGTTGGGGTTCTACAAGGCTACGTTCTCAGCCCCTGCTTCTCTACATTTAAACGTCTTATGTCATTGTACTAATATGCTCTTTTAGTCACCACTACCACTTCTATGCAGCCAATGCACAAATCTACCTCGCCTCCGCTAACCTCTCTCCTCGGTTATCCTGTCTCCAACAACTTTCCTGCAACATCCACATGGATGTCTCACCGCAACCTAAAGCTCAACATGGATGTCCTCCCTTATGTGTGATCGTATTTGTAGGATTTATAATGTTTCAGTGTCTGGCATTACATAGTTTTGTGGTCGCTCACAAGTAAACGATGATGAATGGGTGATATATATGAAAAACGTGCAATAATAATGGTAACATTCATTTCATGAGTTTGATCAAAACTCTGTAAACATATAATGTACTGTTCACAAGCATACCTGCAAACAGTACTTCTCCACAGCGGATGGGTTTTCGAGGCCTTGTCCTTGGCCCTTGCATTAGAGGACGCTCCTGAGGAAGCAGAAGATAGTTCTTGGCTTCATCCACCAAGTCCCTATAAGAAACAAATTACATAGGTACCACAAAAATCAATATGTAGGAAGATCCCATTTAATTTTCTGCTGGCCTAGGGGTGTAGCGGTGGTTTATAACAATTGTACATTTGCTCCCAAAACATTGGAAAATGCACAAAACTTATCAATCAGACAAATTGGTTAAATCACGATGTAACCAATTTGTATGAACGAAAGTTTGTGTCCGTTCCCCAGTGTTTGCGAGCAAATTGTCTATTGTAATTTCCTCTCATCCATTACCAGATTTTCATTCCAACCCACCAAATCTGGCAGATTATCTGCCAGATAATTGTATAGTGTATGCCCAGCTATAGCGACTTGAGTAAAATTCATGAGATGAAAGCAACATTTTGAAGCCACCAGGGATGGACAAATTGTCAAGCAGTCTTCAACTGTGGGGAATCCCGGGAAGTGACCCTAATCTTTGTTGAGGAGCCCTAGAGAATCAGTTTTAAAGGCACCCCTAGGGCAAAAGTTTTTTTTTCAGAGCGCTGTGTGTGCTGCGAGAGGAAAAACAAACAAACATAAAAAAAACCACTCCCTTCACTCAGCAATGAAGTGAGCAATCTGACTAGATTTGGCGTGCATGCAGGCCAACCTAGAGTCAGTGATAGCAACGCCCGGGGCCTTGCATCGCTGTGGACTATACACACGGCGTGATGTGTGCTAACTTTCTAAGAAATCTATTCAGATTGCTAAGAATTTAAGCACACATCTCTACGTGTGTACCCCCTTAAGAGTATTCAATCCACTTGTGGTGTGAGAATTTTCAGTAATCTTTGGAAAGAGGATTGATCACATTCCTTTAATCAGTATATTCACACAAGGGTATTTACACTGTTAAATGGCATTGCACCATTAGAAGTTTTTTCTTTTTTGTTTCAGATATTTGATATCAAAAACTTTGCACCGCTGAAGGAGAAAAACATTAACAGAACATATTTCATTTCGTAAATAAGAGTTATCAAATTTACTCAATAAGCAGAAGTTGAAGGTGGGCTAAATTTTATTATTTGTTTATCACAATTACTGCTAATTTACTATGTATCAAAGGCGTAAAGGATTTTTTTTTATATGACGGAAGTGAAAGTGAAGTGAATGAAGACAAAGTAGAAGATGTTATATGCTACAAATGATAGCGGATTATGTAACAGATATAGTATCAGTATGCGGTTAGCATACCACTCGTCGGGATCCCGGCTGTCACAATACCAACGCTGGGATCCCGACAGGGGCACCATACCGCCGCCGGTACGGTAGGCGATTCCACCTCTATGGTTGTCCACGACACCCATAGAGAAAGAATAGAACCGGGCCCGCATTGTGGCAAGCGCAGCAAGCATGTAAGGCCCTTTGTTGTGTTCGCTCCCCTGCCAGCATTCTACCGCTCGGGATGCTGATGTCGGGATACTGACATTCAGCATCCCGGCAGGCGGTAAATCATACCGAACCCATAGTATCAGCTGGCACCATAGTGTTGCATATCTGGGCAGAGCACAGTGCCAAACTCAGCATTGCAGACAGGAAAGTCAACATCTTTAGAAACATCAGGGCAGCAGCTGTTTCCAATGTAAAACAATTGCTTATTACAGCATAAAGAAGAAGATTACAGCTTTGTCATCCAAATCACCAAACAGTTCTTGAGCTGCTAACTATTTATTTTTTGGCATTAAGAAATTAAGTTTCACCCAAATGTATTAAAAAACACCAGCAGGGACATGGGTGCCAAAAGGAGCTCACCCCTGCGGAACGTAAGAGGTGTATTCTTCAGGCACCGTGCTTGCATTGCTGTGGATCATGAATGTGAGTACTGGGGAGGGATCCTACTGATCCCTCTAACGTAGACATTTCCAACCTCGGTCCTCAAGGCACACTACAGTCCAAGTATTAAGCACAGCACACATGGTTAAATCAAAATAACTGAGGCATTAATTAAGTCACCTGCGCTCAAGCATGGATATCACTAAAACCTGGACTGCTAGGGTGCCTTGAGAACTGAGGTTGGGAAAGCCTGCTCGAACGGTACTTTTTGTGATATGCTGCCCATAGGCTACAATGGCTAATGCCATCTCCAAAAAGAGCATTAAATAGGAACCCAAATCCTGTTTGGGAAATCACATGCACAGGCAGCTACAAAGCAGAGGTTGTTCCCAAAACCTGTAAACACATTTGACTGATACAGATTAGAGAACTTTTTCCTTAACTTCACATTGCTGATTTGTTCAGACTCCAAACACATCACATGTTCCACCGATGAGGTGATTGCACAAGCAAATACTACTTTGCATAGTGTCCTAAATAAGCATTGCCAGAGAAAGCTGGTCAGTTATACAAGTTCCAATTTTACCAGTTCTTAATCCTGCATTAAAAAAAGGTAGTGGACAGCGAGCGGATCCTGACCAGACCAGATGTGAAGTGGTCTGGTCAGTAACAATGCTTCCCCCGCGCATTGTTACTGACCCCCCCCCACCACCACCACCACCACCCCGCAATCGCTGCCTGTCTTGTCCGCATCAGCAAGTGTGTATGCACTTGCAGATACCTCCGCCAACCCCCCCCCCCCCCCCATTATCGCCAGGGATCGCGTAGTGTGTAGGGCCCTTAAGCAAATAAATATGCAAAATTCAGGAGGAAGTATGTAAGGCAAAATACAGAGGTTGTATAGCACCTGTCTCCTGTCTTTTGCCTTTTTAATCAGATTACACACTTTTTCCTGAATTTCACATCTTAATTCACTAATAGTGTACTAAGTACTTGAGATTAGTATAGCACATTAACACTCCTATTTAAAGAAAAGGTGCATTGCGCATCAAAGTCACAAAGTCTGTAGCGCACAAAAGGGGGCTATTTGGTGTGATTTGAGGATAGGTGTATGTGGACATATCTGTATGTCATTTTAAAGTATGAACAACTATTAAAGCATGCGGCTTAAAGGCAGAGCAGGAAAGGGTTTTATTTGACAGGCAAGGGAAGTAAAAAAATAGTTGAAAAAGTAAAAAGAAAAAGTTGACCCTATGGAATATACCTGCATTCTTCATCACTTTTTATTAACGGATCAGATCCCACAGTTCCCACCAAAAACTTAGGACTTAGCAGTGGTAGTCGGACATGTTGAAGGACCTGATGGAAGAAGACACAAATGTACTTAATATACTTTAATAAAAACATTAGTTTCACAATAAAAAATGAAGAAAAAAAAATATCCTTGTATAAATTACAATCCAATTTACAAAATCTAAAAGCCAATTATAAAAATCAGAAACAGGAACAAACACTAAAATCAGAAACTTATTAAGAGAGCTACCAGCAGAAAATACTAGGAGCTGTGATAAGAATTCCATGCATCTTACAATGTTGTGTACCGCTCTCTCCCTAGCTTGACAAACCACTACAACATCCAACCCTCCGAGTTCTCCAAACCTCCCTATTCTTTGTGTTGAATTTCTAAGCCAGCGATAGGCAACCTGATATAGTTTTGGGGCCGCAACTTGCATAATTTCAGCAAGTTAAATTAATACAGTTTAAAGAAAGAGATGTTTATCTGTAGAAACATGTTAATAGGCCTTTTAAACAAGCATGATAAACAATTATGTCAACAAAGAGGGAAGGAGCTGAAGGCTGCTAGTGGTCTATATGCCAATTGTCCATCACTGGTATAATCTATACAGTGGCTCATCCAACCATGTGAGCTTAGAAAACATATATGCACTATTTTAAAAAGTTGCCCATAGTATTCTGTGGTCTGGGGAAAAGATCTCACTTTAGTACTGTATGCCAGGGAATTCTTATTCTCACTACTGTGGAGGTTTCAGGTAAAGGACAACAGTGCTCTTAAGAATTAGCGGAAAGAGAATATTTAACAAAAATGTCAATTGAGACTGCAATGCTCCTACAATATTCATGTGTTTCCTGTGCAGGGCCAAACAAAAAATAAAAAATAGAAAAAGCACTTTTGATGTCTTAGCAAGAACCAAGTCCCATGTTCTCTCTATGGGGTAAATTTACTAAAATGGGCGTTCTATTTAAGATGGGATGTTGCCCATAGCAACCAATCAGATTCTACTTCTCATTTATCTAGCACCTTCTAGAAGATAATACCTGGAATCTGATTGGTTGCTATGGGCAACATCTCATCTTAAATAGAACCCCTCATCTTAGCAAATTTACCCCTATGGGGTATATGCAATTGCGGTCGAATTCGCGGCAATTTTCGCCGTTTTTTAATTCGACTCAATTCGACAGGTGAATCCCGGAAGGTGGCTTCCGGAATTCACCATATTCAATGAAAAACGGATTCGCCAGAGTCGCGGGCGAAAATCGGCCGATTTGGCGGATTTTGCCGCGATTTTAAAAAACGGTAAAAAAACGTGAAAAACCCGAAAAAAAATGGCGTGGGGTCCCCCCTCCAAAGCATAACCAGCCTCGGGCTCATCGAGCTGGTCCTGGTTCTAAAAATGCAGGGGAAAAATTGGCCAGGGATCCCCCGTATTTTTAAAACCAGCACCGGGCTCTGCGCCTGGTGCTGGTGCCAAAAATACGGGGGACAAAAAGAGTAGGGGTCCCCCGTATTTTTAACACCAGCATCGGGCTCCACTAGCTGGACAGATAATGCCACAGCCGGGGGTCACTTTTATGTCGTGCCCTGCGGCCGTGGCATTAAATATCCAACTAGTCACCCCTGGCCGGGGTACCCTGGGGGAGTGGGGACCCCTTCAATCAAGGGGTCCCCCCCCCCCAGCCACCCAAGGGCCAGGGGTGAAGCCCGAGGCTGTCCCCCCCCATCCAATGGGCTGCGGATGGGGGGGCTGATAGCCTTTTGTGATAATAAAAAGATATTGTTTTTTCCAGCAGTACTACAAGTCCCAGCAAGCCTCCCCCGCAAGCTGGTACTTGGAGAACCACAAGTACCAGCATGCGGGAGAAAAACGGGTCCGCTGGTACCTGTAGTACTACTGGGAAAAAAATACCCAAATAAAAACAGGACACACACCTTGATAGTAAAACTTTATTACACACTACCGACACACACATACTTACCTATGTTGACACGCCGACTGCCACGGTCTCCGACGATCCGAGGGTACCTGTGAAAAAATTATACTCACCTTCCAGCGTCCAGAGATAAATCCACGTCCAGAGAGTAAAATCCACGTACTTGTTTAAAAAAAAAAAAAACGCAAAAACCCGCTCCATACCGGACTAGAAAGGGGTCCAATGCTTTCACATCAGACCCCTTTCTCCCGAATGCCGGGACATCACGTGACTCCTGTCACTGACGTCCCTTCAGCCAATCAGGAAGCGCTACTTCCGTGGCGCTCACCTGATTGGCTGTGCGCTGTCTGTACTGTGACAGCGCATCGCAAAGCCGCTCCATTACTTTCAATGGTGGGAACTTTGCGGGTAGCGGTGGGGTCACCCGCCGGTCAGCCGCTGACCGGCGGGTGACCTCACCGCTAGACGCTAAGTTCCCACCATTGAATATAATGGAGGGAGCTGTGCGATGCGCTGTCACAGTACAGACAGCGCTCAGCCAATCAGGTGAGCGCAACGAAGTTGCGCTTCCTGATTGGCTTAGAGACCTTTCTGTGACAGCTGTCACTGACAGGTCTCATTCGTGGAAAGGTGTCCCATGTGTCAGCATGGGACCCCTTTCAGTCCGTTATGGAGCGGGTATTTGCGTTTTTTTATTTTTAACAAGTACGTGGATTTATCTCTGGACCATGGCTGAGGTGAGTATATTGATCTTTTTTTTCAGGTATCCGTGGATTCTACATGGAGAAGAGGACCGATGTCGGCGTGTGAACATAGGCAAGTATGTGTGTCGGTAGTGTGTAATAAAGTTTTACTGTCGACGGTGTGTGTGTGTCCTGTTTTTATTTGGGTATTTTTTTCCCAGTAGTACTACAGGTACCAGCGGGCCCGTTTTTCTCCCGCATGCTGGTACTTGTGGTTCTCCAAGTACCAGCTTGCGGGGGAGGCTTGCTGGGACTTGTAGTACTACTGGAAAAAACAATATCTTTTTATTATCACAAAAGGCTATCAGCCCCCCCATCCGCAGCCCATTGGATGGGGGGGGACAGCCTCGGGCTTCACCCCTGGCCCTTGGGTGGCTGGGGGGGGGGACCCCTTGATTGAAGGGGTCCCCACTCCCCCAGGGTACCCCGGCCAGGGGTGACTAGTTGGATATTTGATGCCACGGCCGCAGGGCACGGCATAAAAGTGACCCCCGGCTTTGGCATTATCTGTCCAGCTAGTGGAGCCCGATGCTGGTGTTAAAAATACGGGGGACCCCTACTCTTTTTGTCCCCCGTATTTTTGGCACCAGCACTAGGCGCAGAGCCCGGTGCTGGTTTTAAAAATACGGGGGAACCCCTGTCAATTTTTTCCCCGCATTTTTAGAACCAGGACCAGCTCGAAGAGCCCGAGGCTGGTTATGCTTTGGAGGGGGGACCCCACGCCATTTTTTTTTATGATTTCACCGTTCCAGCATAAAAAAAAAATAAAAAAAAAATAATATTTAAAAAAAAAAAAATATAAAAAATATTTGTGCCTCCAAAAAAAAAAAAAAAAGTACCTAATCCCTTCTAATATAAATAGATCTGCTATTCCCCAAAAAAAAAACACAAAAAAAAACATGTTTAAAATTTATTTGTTTTCACCCTCCAAAGTGTGGCGGATTGAAAATGACGAATTTGCTGTCTAAAAGCACTGCTGTCGAATTTCCAAACTTGAATTGAATATGCTTTGGTCGAATTGCAGCACTTATATCATTGCAGAAAAGTCGAATTTGCAAAAATTCGAATTTCAAAAAGTCGAATTTTGAAAGTCCGTTTTTGGGTCGGAAAGCACTGAATTGCATAGGCGATTTTTTTTTTGGGTCGAAAATGACCCGAAATTCGACAATTTCGGGAATTCGACCACAATTGCATATACCCCTATGTCTTTCTAATCTAACATGTGTATTAGCATACCTGTGGTAACTGCGGCCTCCTTTCCTGAATGCTGTATTTTACCCAGGCCATGACTGCATTGAACACCTGCTCCTCACTGCGCACATTTAGCTCATCGCTGGAGATGATATCGATCAGCTGATTGGCAGGGAGAAGCATGAACTCCTCACTTTCCATAACCTGAGGAGCAAAATAATTAAAAAACAAAAACACAACAAATGAGTTGTGGGTACAGTGTGAGCATAAAATTGGCAATCACACCCTTAGGATAAGCAGTGCATTCTCCTGATAAAGTCATATAAAATGCCTGCAACAGTGCAACTTAAAAGCCCAAAACACATGCAACAATAAATAAAAGGGTTTATTATTCAGTGTTACAATAAATGAAATAAATTATATAATATAAAACAGGCTATTACTAGACATTGTACCACTGCCTCACAGAATACAAAGTTTCACAATCTAATATGAATCATTTGTATTATTTGTAAATAAGAACTAAAATACAAAACAGTGTTTAATAATCATGTTATGTTATTTTTAATGTGGAACTACCTGAAACTCCAAGCAGCCTGAATATTTGTCTGGGTGGTTAATCTATACAGTTCTATATTAACATATTTAGGACACTATGTTAACTGTAATGGACTGATCAAATTATGCATCAGCTGTCTTTTCGACTCAATACGTTGCCCTCTAAATCCTGTTACCAAGTCCTGAATATACAGTATTGTGCATGTGCTGTTTAGCATAACACTGTCTCTTATGAAGTTTTGCTTGTGAGATCTGCATGTACTATCGGCAGATTCAGGTCTGAAAAGAGAATTAGACACACTGCAGAACGGGTGTAGTACTGGTGACCGTCGGGGTCACCTTACCGACGCCGGGATCCCGGCAGCATACCGACGCCAGGATCCCGGCGGGGAGGGGCGAGTGCAGAAAGCCCCTTGCGGGCTCGCTGCGCTCGCCACGCTGCGGGCTCGGTGGCGACCTGCAGTCGCCACGGGTTCTATTCCCACTCTATGGGTGTCGTGGACACCCACGAGTGGAAATAGTCCCTGTTGGTCGGCATGCCGACCATCGGGATAGTGAGCCGTCGGTCAGCTGACCGGCGGTCACATGAATACCACCCAGAACGGTGGGAAGACACTGGCCATGACCAATCTACCCATGAAGAGGATCTATACATTAGGTTTTATTTGATTTTACATGTTTAGCAAACAGCCCTGATTTACAAAGCTGATGTTTTTACTATGATAAAGAGAAGCAGCAATTTCTTTTCCTTGGTTGTGGTGGTCACCTGTATCATAATCATCCATAAACTCCGAAGGAACAGCATCCAGAGTGGTCAAATTAAACAGACTAGCAATTACTGCTTAAAACACCCCAAAAACAAGGATTATGTGCTAATATGTGACAGCCAGGGGTTCTAAACCTTTTTAATGGCAAGGCAAAGTCCCAGATGATACACGTTAAGTATTCTAGAGTACATTTGCCAAATATTATGCAATACACTAAGTTTGGGCTATTACAAATGAGCCTCATTAATTTATTATGGGGACTGGTAAAGTAGTAGATCGCACTTTAGCAAATGGGGAATGAGAAAGCCAATGATCATATTTGAAGCTTGGGATAACTACATCATATATGGGCAAAAGTTACTGACTAGTTACCCTTTCTCTGTGGTCTCTTGAGAAGCTGAGCGGATAATGTAAAACTGGCAATGAATTTTAGAAGAATTTCAAATAATGAGAGTACACAGAGCCTCAGGTTATCGCTATCCAGTTCTTGGGGTGGAGAGTCCCCTACATCTCCATGTTTTATCTGGGTGTGTATGGACTTCGGAGCCAGACTACGTGGACTGGAAAGGAGGGTAAAAAATTTCCTGGCCTGGTAACAGCATGAGAGTGACATCACCCTAAACCTTGGATACTGCGATGATAGCAATTGAATTATGAAACCAAAAAAGTGGATAATAACTAAAGCTATAGAAGTGTGCCAGTTCTATCTGTACAGATTTATTTGAACAACACGTATCTGGCAAAATGCAGGAAACAGGGTTCTAAACTGTAATGGTTTATTATTAAGACGCAGAGGAACCAATATTGCATATGTTGAGCAATGGTCCATCATGTCTGGCTCCATATATCTGCACATCAAAACACAAGGGGCTATCTTACTACATTATCTCAAGTGTGGTCTAATTGCAAACAGGGTGTCTGCTTAAATGAAACAAATAAGCCCTATGGCTCAGCTAATGCTGGTTAAATCACTCATTCAACTTTTTACAATTGCTGAAAATAATTTGACAAAGTCTTGTTATTCAAGTATGCCAGTTATTCAGATCAGCAATAGGTAACGCTACTATTAAAGTTTGTTAATTATAGTAATATGTACGCCTACAATGCTTTGAGAAAATGTGAAATGTGAAAATGTGAAAATGCAGCCCTACCATTTTTGTCTAGTTCCACCTGTAACTATTCCTAACCTATATTGGGGTATTTGTATTAGGGTGTACAGCACAAACTGCAGATAATGTTATATTTCAGTATATGCAGAGCTTTAAAAAATAAAAATAAAAGATCTTTTACTTCTAGATCTCACAAAGGCTTTAACTGGAATCTGTATACCTATAAAACATACAAGTATTCACGTATAGCCAGCCATAGTGAGAGCTGTACAGTGTCAAATTCACATATATTAAATCATACAGGAACAAGAAGGTACAATTAAAACCTCTTAAGTATGCCACTGTAAAAACACACACAGTACAAATTAACACATTGGCAGTTGTCTATAAACCACCAGTAGAAGCCAAAACGATTTATTTTGCATACTTAGTGCTTTGTTACAAGAACTTAAAAAAAATATATATATATACACATTACAAAGAAAGCACCCACATAACTAGATCACACTTACTGCAAACAATATCAAAACACTACAAAATTATTAATTTGACTGAAAGTAAAAATTTACAAACTGGATTTCCATAAAGTAACCCTCCCAGCAACCCAAAATTATTACCAGGAGCCATAGGGTCCCCATAACTGCTTGCACCTTTTCCAGGCTGCAGTCAATCCTGAAATAGCATGGGCATTGGAACGTGTCTATCAGAATCTTAGTTTGATCTCTAAATAGATCTGCTATGGGGAGCGCGCGCACACACACACACACACACACACACACACACACACACACACACACACTCTTCTTAGGCCAAGAAACAAAATACGGGATATCACAAGCAGAAACCATCTGAGCATTTAAATGAAAACCCACCTGGGACCCTGCTGATGGTACGCAAATTAATACACAGAGAATACCATGGGAAAACATTAACTATTTCCTTGTGCAAACAATTCTTCAGTACCTTTATCAATTTTGCTGTACTGTCACTTTAAGAAGGTAACAAGCACTTTAGCTTAATTAAAAGTAATGTCCACGTCTGCAAAACAAAAACTGAATGCACTACTTTAAAGAATCCCTAAAACATCACACACGTGACATTTTTCACAAGAAAATATATAGAATTTAAAAAATAACTAAAACTGTAATTTTTTTGCAGTACAAAACAAACACACAGCCTGAATAAAATTGTAGCTGCAGAGTAGTTATGAACACATAAACCACTTGTGCCCATCTCCATATCACAAATGCTTTATACATTGGTTTAAATTAGCAGCTGGAGTAGGCAGAACTTCCTGTTCATGTGACCAATCACAGCCAATGCACTGAGAGATGGCTCCTGATGATGTCAAATGACATTTCTCGGGTGCATAGTGACCACGGTCCTGGCAGTACACTCTTTTATGAATATTAATAGTTACCCATAAAATGGTTGACCTTGTACGGTCACAGAAAAAGATCAAGATAGAAGAAACTAAACCGATAACACATTGTAAACAATTTTTTTTATTACGTGTTGTCTGTTCAGGTCAGGGTTGGCTGGTTTAAACCACTCTGTTTTTTTTAAATTATGCTGTTAGTACAGGAATGGCGTTATGACTTATTAAAAAGAGCCTATTATACAAAAAAAAAAAAAAAAAGTAGTGTTTTATATTCAAAATGTTTAATGCCAGTGGCATGCCCAGTGCTTATGCTTAACTTTGCGTGTGTATTTCCCTGAAAAGTGATTTTTTATTTTCCATTTCTATTCAGATTTATATAATTATAATAAGACTAATGCTTAACATTAACTTGTTGTTCTTATTTTCAATTTCGTCTATCTATGAGTGTTCTTTGTATATATTAATATGTTTAATCAATCTACATATATTCAGATGTAATAGCAATAATAAGCACTAAAAATGGGTTTTATTAAAATATGTAAAATAATTCAAAAGCAAAGCCTAACAACATTATTAATGTTAGAAAGCATTAAAACATGGTTGATTGAGGTTTCTAATACAGGATTCATTTTTTTTTTCCACTAAAACTTTGATGCAAAGAAAAAAAAAATTGCTTAAAAAAAAAATACAAAAAAAAACAAAAATCAGTTTAAATTAAAAAAAAAAAGCTGGGTTTTTTTTTCTTCTTAAAAACAGGATTTTTTTCCCCAACCCTGGTTCAGATATAGTCTTAATGTGAAGTTGTGTGTAAGTGACTGTTATCCTTTAAAGGACTGAATTTCCCAGCTACTGTCTACTACAATAATACACTGCAAAACAATAAGTGCAGCATTCTACAGCAGATTCAGCTTATAAAGGTATTTTCCAATATTTGTCAAGCAACAGTTTTACTTGGTACTTATCGCCTTTAGGAAAGGCCCATAGAATACTTCTTTGGGTATAACCCCTTGCTGTGGCATGAATCTGCAATCCTAGCTCAGTGGAGAAACTGATATTCCAGCATTTCAGACATAGAAGATAATCACTAATTAGCAACGTCAAATGGAAATGTCAATCACTAATGCAATGTGCACAGTTAAAGTATACTCATCACCTACACGCACTGGATGCACAGCTAGTTCGAAGGCTGAATCTGAGTCATGAGCAAGAAGTTTATTGATTCACCAAGATACAAATCTGATGCATAAAGTGCATAGCAGATTTACAAGTGGCCTGCTAGGCTGCATTCACAATGTAGCTTCTTATGTTTTTGTTTTCTAAAATCATTATATTCCCAAACTGCAAGGGTATTTTAACAGCCTGGGACACTATTCTTGGAAACTAGTGAAATAAATAGGATATAACCCTTAAGTGTGCAATCAGAGACTCGTGGGAAGGATATTGAAATTTGGCTAGAGGATACCACTGTGGTGTTTAAGTACAACATGTGTTTTGGTTGTGCAAAGGTGGTGTCCTTTAGTTGTCATTACAGGGTCACTTTTGTCATTTATCAACGACAGCAAACACGCAACTGTTGGGAAACATTATCCCACATAAAGCATTGACTTTCTGCACTGCACATCTTACCTCTTGGAAATTATGCTGGGTAAATTTATCTGCAATCCTTAGCAACTCTCTGCATGAGTGAGTGTCAGCAAAGGCTCGGATCCCTAGACAGTTGGATGGGTCAAGTTGCCTTTTCAGGAATTCACAGCAGGCCTCCTGGATTTCGGCAAGCTGAAGAAGACAGGCAGCTGGCAGCAGTGTTTGCACATTGCCCTCTTCAACCGTTATTTGTGAAGTGTATGAGAAGTCAATAAGCAATTCCATGGCTCGCTCATCAATGTCCCGGATCACTACCTCTGTCTGTCGACTTTCAGCTAGCTCTCCCGTAAACATTGCCCGAAAGTACGGGCTGCAAGCGGAGAGGATAACCCGATGGGCATAGATCTTCTTGGCACCAACCACAAGCACCACATCACAGAGCTCTCTATGCTTCCGCAAGAGGTTGATGACCTCCAGGGTCTGCCGTGGATGTTTATCGGAGACATAAGGCATGCGGGCCGGTTGTGGGACCCCCTCCGGTAACTTGTTGGGATCTCCCAGGGTGCAACGGCTCGTCACATCCATTCCAGTCTCACCTGGGCGAGTGCTGAGACACCTGAGAATAAAACCAGACACAATCAGTAATTTACAGCCAACAAACACTGAGCATGTGGGCACACAGTTCTCCAAATTCTCCACCAGCATTACTGTATGCAAGAAACGTACAAGCCGAATCAAATTTTTGGAAAAAACTGACAAAGACAATAGTTTTTGTCCTAGGTCCTGCAAGTGAAGACTACTCATCGGATATTCCTTTACCTGAGCTTCTGTACAATTGGGTGTAAACTTATATTTGTTAAACAGAATCAGAGACACTACAGACTTCTTTTATTATATTTTTTAAAAAGGAGCATATATATTTCTTTGAATAGAACTTTCATAATACAGACTTGCTTATCTGCATATATTAACATTACATAACAATTGGTCCTAAGGCCCAAAGGTGCTGCCTGTGCATATACACTGCACCTTTATAAAATATGCTATTAAATATTTTTGTACGATTCATGTGAACAAATAAATGTCCGTTTTATCCAAGTTAATGCAGTATTAGCACTATGTAAATAGTGGGCTATTCCAAACTAGGGAGGTGATTAATTAGTTTTGAGGAACTACAATCAAGGAACAAGGTCCCAAGGTAACGTGAAATTCCCTTCGATGGGATCGGTCTAAATTCTTATCGACTAACCTGAATTTAATGGTGTATTTCTAGGTTTGTATGTTATGCGTTTATTGTAGTAGAAGTTCCTTCTACCCTTAACATTAGTCAGTTTTCATACTGAAGTGCTTTCCATAGACTAAAGTGGAACAGTGCCCCTTCTTGCCAAACGGTTATGAACAAGGCATGAAGTTTTGCTTACAAATACCAAGCGATAACTTTTGAACAAAAAACATCTCTCAGACATGGGGCTTCCAGTGTATATATTGATATATAACTGCATAAATGTTTAACTGTAATGTTCCTAGAACAGTATAAATCTGACAATCATGCACAGACCATCAATTCACCACCAACAAATTGGACAGCACAAAAAAGGACATAGATAAATGGACTCAACAAAGCTCAATAATATACAAAAGTAGTTTATAATCATATGTAGCAATATTTCAAACAGCAATAATAACTATATACGTGATGATAAAGTATCAAAAGGTCATAAGCTTGCAAGCACAAACATTAATTGTAACAAGTTAATAAAAACAGTTCATGCAGCAACTCTATCTGTGTGACTGAAAGAGTTTTTAGTCATATTAAAATAAATATTGCTACATATTATAAATTATTTTTGAGTATTGAGCTTCGTTGAGTCCATTTATTTAATAAACCGCACAATTTGTATCTTAACAGTAATAACAATCTCCAAGCGCAGTGATATGGTGTGTGTCTATATATTATATATATTTAATTTTATATTTTTTTTCTCTCTTGTTATAGCCTAGCGAGCTGTGATAACTTTGCAGCAGGAGATTTTTTTTTTACAAAACAAAAGTTTCTTTTGTATAAAAGCGCTGGGATTATACAGATAGAACAAAACAAGGTAATTTATGTGTCTAACAAAAGCAACACCTGCATGCTAACTGTAAAAAGATGACATATCATTTCACAGTGAGACATGAGAACATAACATCCACTTGTTCATCTTCAGATGCCTTACAAAAGGGAACATATTACTTCAAAAATACTGAGCATTTTATTTGTACATTCAAATTCTGTGCGTCTTGTGCATTTGTATGCAGATGGCCTGATTTAGGAGTATGATCTGTCACACTACTCATGCACAGAACTTGTTCCCACATTATGGGTTGTGCATAATTTATTCCAACAGCCCCATGGGTAGTTGGAGAGGCACCCTGGGGATGCTTGCATGCAAATTCAGTATAGTAACGGCATCCGGGCCAGATGAACCACCTCCATTTCAGAGGTGTCCTATTTCTGGACAATAGGTTACCTAAAATGCGTATTTTTTTGTACATCCATATGCAAGTTAAAAAATTGATGATGACATGCATCTTTTCTTAACTTTATCAGGCTCAATCTAAATAAAATAGGTGTTGGTTGTTCAAAAGGTAATTTTCTTACTTTTAATTTAGCAGACTGAAGAATTAAGCTAAGCGCCTTAACTATAAGGTTGACACTGTATTTAAGTATTGTGACCGTCTTAGTTAAAGCAAGCCATGAGATTAACCAGCACCCACTGATAAGATTTTTCAGAACTGTAAAAGATGGCCCATTCATCTTCACATTTCAAGAGGAGAAAAATGTGAAGAGGCACATAGTGAGTAAGTGTAATGTCACACCAAAAAAACAACAACCCTTCTGTTTACTAAACCTTTCAATTTATTTTAATTCGAACTCTGTTGTTTATTCTGATGTATAGCTTTAATTAATGATTAAAGTGAGTGGACATCATGATTGTCTAAAAAAAATAAAAAATATAATGTTTCTACAAATATGCTTCTCCATCAAGTGCATCTCATTGAAAGTAGAGATTACAATTGCATCCCTTTCCCCTTATACAGTATGTACTACAAAGAAAAAAACTGCCTGCACACCCCTTTATTAGGCTTACCATCCCATCCCTTTAAACCAGAACACTGATAGATTACAGAGGTTCTGTGGCTAACTAAAACCAGAAAAAAATGAAGTCAGCCAGCCACAAAACCTGTGTAATTCAAGTGTCCCACTTTAAAAGGATGGTATGTGCCTTTATCCACTAATCTCATTTCTGTACAGTTTTAGACTCTCTCGAAATCTCTCTACTCAACAAATGTATAAAAAAAAGAACATATTTATTTAAAAAGATTGTCATAACAAAACAACCGCACACCCTTCTCCAATTCCTATGTCTGCATGTGCAAGTATAGGCACATACACTTGTCGATAAGCTCCTTGAGCGATACCGCTTAGTATTTGCCCTACCCTCCTGGTGGCCGATATAGTGCGTACCCACTGAACGATACTGCCACGGATATAGTTCAGCAACGTCACGCGCGTCCGGCCCGAATGTGCCGTTTTGGACGATAAGTCCAAATTGCCCTGCATGCACAAGGCGACGGAGGGGGACGATAATGCATGGAAGCGTGCATTACTCAACGGTCGTAGTGCACACACTGGGCAATATTTTAAATGATATTCAGAAGGGTGAAAATGAGCGATATCGTCTAAAATATCACAGAGTGTGTATGCACCTTATGTTGTATATCAAATTAAATTTTTACAAAAAACAAACAAAAAACCCTTTGCTATACTATTAATACATGTATACATGAAAATATTATAATACCTCAACAAAACAGTCTCCAAAGTGACTGAATGTAAGTAGCAATATACTATAAAGCATGGTAAATACATACAAGTAGCAGGGTATTATAGTAGAACAGAGACACAGAGATATTGGATTACCAAAACAAAGAAAAGGAGCAGAAAAAAAAACATAACAGTTCACACAAACCTGTTATACATAGACAGCACAAAACACGTATTGTATATACAGTATACATACACACAAGTTTCCCCATAACATTTTATTCAATTGATCTGCAGTGTGTAAGACCTATTACCAGGCTATGAGATCTGGCATCTGTGAGCTTTTCCCTCCTTACTCCGGAACGGGCACGGCTAGCGGCTGCTGCTGCTTCTGGGACCACAAGACTGAGGAAAGTGTTGAGTAAACGACACACAGGGTGCGCTTCTCTGGCTCATTTCATTAATCCAACAGCTGCAAAGTGAAACTAGATCTGGGGCTACATGGCAAAGGGCCTTAGCAATCTATCTCCGCTCTTGGCATAGGGAAGAACATTTAATCAAATTTAAATATAGAAAAGGCAGGGAAGGGAGGATACGCATTATGGGGCTGCAACACATTTCTGGAATTATAGAAGTAATAAATATTTAAACGCATTTTCCAGAATCATGTGCTCATCAACCACCATTAGTATAACTGACTGCACATACAGGACATGACATACAGATATTAATACAAAGGGGGCATATATTTAAATTAGCCACAATAATGCCATTTTCTGCTGCGGGGTACACTGGGCTCCACAAGGATTGGACAATGGGGTGTAGAGTAGGATCTTGATCCGAGGCACCAACAGGCTCAAAGCTTTGACTGTTCCCAGAATGCATAGCGCCGCCTCCTATATCACCCCGCCTCCCTGCACAGGATCTCAGTTTTGTAGTTGGTGCTGCAGTAGCAGGCACTTAACATAGGGGCTGCTCCAGGCAGCCCTAAGAAGAGCTTTTTTTCTGAGGAAAAAAGTGAAGACTTCAAGGGCAGCAGCAGTGTTACATGTCAGTGGACATTCACGGCTGCAGCTCCGGCTCTCCCCAGCGGCGCTGTACACTCCCGTGCCCTGGTTGCCGGGTAACTACAGCAGGAGGCTCCGGTTTTCTTCTTATCGGGCACACACGACGGGGGCTCCCCGGGATCGCGTGGCCGCGCTTCGGGAGGTGGTAAGTGGGTCCCGCTTGCGGGACCCGGTCTTTATCGCGATCCGGCGCGGTCAGTGGGAGGCGGGCCGCGCGCGCTGGCGGTGGACACTGTGGCAGTACAGGCGATACCACTAGATCACCAGGGCATGGGACAGGTCAGGTTCTCTCTATAAACCGTTTTATTAGAGCCCGCAGTACCCGGTGGTTTTGCCAGCAGGGGGATAGAGCTTGGACCTGAAGCTCCTCCTCCAGCCTCAGGGCGCCATTTTCTGCAAATGTTCCCGCCCTGGAGCTGCATATCTGTCTCTCCCTCACTCCCTGGCAGTATCTGCGGCGCCATTATCCCTCAGTTCACTGTTTCTGGGAATGCTTGGGCAAATCCTCCTATGTAAAGCCGCCTGGTTGTCAGTGCTGTGACTTTAAAACACAATTAAGTATTCTACCTGCCTTTTTTAGTCAGTGTTAGTTAAGAAAGAGTGCATTTAGTCAGGGTTTCCTAGTACAATTACCCTGTGATATACACCCAGTTCTTACGGTGTGTGTACTGTTATATCTATTGTTATATAGCTGTGTAAGCTAGTCCAGTGCAGTATTATTGTTAGTAATAACCTCTGCATTGTCCAACTGTGACTATTTGTGTGTGCATTTGATAGCGGAGTGGTGTCCATTTCGTGTCTTTCACGCAACCTGCTATCCCTATATTCTATAACCTGAGGGGGCTTGGTGCGTCAGGTTTTATCCAATATAGGATTTTCACAAAGATATACTGTATTACGCATTTTTCTCTGCGATTTAGTCGCCATATCTCTTCTTTATCTCTGCTGGTGCTGACTACACTGCGCAGGGGTTTGGGCTAGAGGTATTGTGCTGCTGACAAATTGTACTGTGTTACCCGATACTGCAAGTTATATCATGCCTGCTTCTGAGGGTAACAGTTCTGGGGCTGAACACACTGCCGGTGTTGCTGAAGCCACAGATACCTATGAGGAGAATATAGCAGCTTTCGGCTCTGGTTTTGGGGGCTCCTTGCCCCCCCAGTGGGACAGTGGCAACGGGGGCAAATAATGACCCGCCGTGGGCCGCTTTATCCACGCTTCTGCAAACGCTAGTTCATAAACTAACACCCCCTATGGGACAACCAATGCCGGTACAACCGTTTGTGGTCCCTGCAGCTGACCCGCTGTGGGCGGCCGATTTATCTGCTCAAATAAAGAAGTTGAACCAGTCCCCGACTACTAAAAAGTCTGACTGTCGCTCGCCTACGTCCAATGGGTCCTCTAAGCGAGCGCTTGTCTCCTCACAATCCACTGCTGTCACTGACACCTCGTCGGATAAAGACGGCACTTACACTGACCCCACAGGTTCTGACTCAGATACGGCTGATGGGGAGGGTGGTTCACATGTGGATGTTCCTGATCTTTTGGAGGCTATTAAGTTAATTTTACAGATTACGGATGATCCCGAGCCATCCGTTCCTCCTAAGAAACCAGATAGGTTCAAGCGTCAGAAGGTGATTAAACAAGTTTTACCTCACTCTGACCACCTAATTGATATACGTCAGGAACCCTGGGAAAACCCGGGTACGAAGTTTGTGCCTCAAAAGAAGATGCTGGCTTGCTATTCACTCGCGCCGGAGCGGTCTAAGAATTCGGAAACGCCTCCTCCAGTGGACTCACATGTGGCTAGGATGGTGGTTTCCTCAGCTCTACCGGTCACCACCGTCACGTCTCTAAAAGAGTCTACGGATAAACGTGTGGAGGGTTGTCTGAAAGCGATTTACACCCTCACGGGTGCTGCACAAAGGCCCACTATTGCAGCTAGTTGGGCTGCAGAGGCCATTGAAGCATGGGCCTTGGAGTTAGATGCTGAAATCTCCTCTGACCATGCTAGACAATGCTGGTCTTATATTGTCACAGCTTCTCGTTATATTAAAGAGGCGGCTTCGGATGCCGGTATCCTAGCAGCCAAGGCCTCTACTACGTCAGTCCTGGCTCGCCGGATATTGTGGCTGAGATCCTGGTCTGTGGATCTGGACTCTAGAAAAACCCTGGAGGTACTCCCTTTTAAGGGAGATATTTAAATCCTCCCCAAACAGAATAAGATTGTGGCTGACCTGGCTACTGACAAAACTGCCTGTCTGCCAAGTACTGCTCCTTCTGTGTCGAAGGCTAAAGGTACTTCCTTTCGCCCTTCAGGTAAAGCAAAAAGGTCAGGCGTACAACAAGCAGGCTCGCACTTCCAAACCTGGTAAGCCTAAGCCCAAAAGTGTCTGGGCGGACCGTCAGCCAGCTTCCAAGACAGATAAGCCTGCCGCATGACGGGGCGGTCCTCCCTCTGGGGGATCCCAGGGTGGGGGGATGGCTTCTGGGGTATACCCAGGAATGGTTGAAGACCACTTCAGATGCCTGGGTACGGGAAATAGTCACTCGAGGTTACGACATAGCCTTCAAAAACCGACCCCCTCATCGATTTTGCCAGACAGATGTCCCGTTGGACAAGACAAATGCAAACACTCTACATTCGGTGGTACAGACCCTCCTGGACACAGGAGTCGTAGTACAGGTGCCTCTTGCGCAGAGGGGCCTGGGGGACTATTCTCCGCTGTTTCTAGTCCCGAAACCGAATGGGTCCTCCCGGCCCATTCTCAACCTCAAGGCACTGAACAGGTTTGTGAAGGTTTCCAAGTTCTGGATGGAAACCCTTCGCTCTATAGTTCTGGCCTTGGAACCTGGGGACTACATCGTCTCCCTGGACATACAGGATGCTTACCTGCATATTCCTATAGCAGTGTCACATCAACAATACCTGAGGTTTGCTATTGGCAACATCCATTACCAGTTTCGGGCGTTACCTCTTGGTTTAACAACGGCTCCGCTAGTCTTTACCAAAGTTATGGCGGTGATGACGGTAGTACTCCGCCGTCAAGGGGTCAGGAAACTGCCGTATCTGGACGACTTGTTAATCCTGGTAAATTCCCCAGATCTTCTCCTGTGTCATCTGGATATGACGGTCCGGTTTCTACAAGCCCAAGGGTGGATCATCAACTAGAAGAAATCCTCCCTAGTCCCTGCTCAGAGCATGATGCACCCGGGAGTGCTGTTGGGCACTCACAACCAGCGGTTGTTCCTGTCTCAGGAGAAAGTCCTGAAGCTTCAGGACAGGATTCGTTGCTTCCTTTCTCGTCCGCAAGTGTCGATACATTCGGCGATGCAGGTGCTGAGCCTCATGGTGTCAGCATTCGACATGGTGGAGTACGCTCAATTTCACTCTCGCCCTCTCCAGAGGCTGTTTCTAGCCAAATGGGACGGCCTGCCTCACCGGATCAGGTCTCAAATGATCTTATTGACTCCGGAGGTCCGTCTGTCGCTGCTCTGGTGGCTCCGGGACCAACAACTGTGCAGGGGCCGTCCGTTCTGGATATCTGACTGGGTCCTGTTGACGACAGTTGCCAGTCTACGAGGTTGGGGCACTGTGCTGGAGCAACACTCCCTTCAGGGGCGGTGGACCAAGGAGGAGTCCCTCCTCTCGATCAATATTCTGGAGTTGCGGGCGGTCTTCAATGCCTTGAACCTAGCCCAGCATTTAATTCAGAACCGTCCTGTTCAAGTACAGTCGGACAACGCCATCACAGTGGCTTACATAAATCATAAAGGCGGAACTCGAAGCCGCCTAGCAATGAAGGAAGTCTCATGGATTCTACAGTGGGCAGAACGCCATCTACCGGCCATATCGGCAATCTTCATTCCGGGAGTCCTGAATTGGGAAGCGGACTTTCTCAGTCGTCAGGACGTGCATGCCGGCGAGTGGAGCCTCCATCCAGAAGTGTTTCAACTCCTAGTGGAAAGGTGGGGCCTTCCAGACGTAGATCTGATGGCGTCTCGACACAATCACAAGGTTTTGGTCTTCGGAGCAAGGACAAGGTATCCTCAAGCAGCATTCGTGGATGCGCTGGCATTACCGTGGAGATTTCGGCTGCCGTACGTGTTCCCTCCGGTGTCACTCCTGCCCAGGGTAATTCGGAAGTTCAAGCAAGAAAAAGGAATTCTGCTTCTCATAGCTCCAGCGTGGCACAGACGGCACTGGTTTTCAGACCTGCAAGGCCTATCGTCAGAGCGTCCAATTCTACTTCCACAACGCCCAGACCTCCTCGTTCAGGGGCTCTGTGTCTACCAGGACCTAGCCCGGCTGTCTTTGATGGCGTGGCTCTTGAAGCTTCCGTCTTAAGGGCTAAAGGGTTTTCTGAGGCGGTCATTCAAACTATGCTGCGGGCCCGGAAACCGGCTTCGGCTCGGATTTACTATAGGGTCTGGCATTCTTACTTTGTTTGGTGCGCATCTAACGATTATGACGCTTCCAAGTTTAGTATAGCCAAGTTGTTGGCTTTTCTTCAGCAGGGCCTGGACTTAGGCCTGCGTCTGGCCTCCCTCAAGGTTCAAATATCTGCCTTGTCGTGTGGTTTCAGAGAAAAATTGCCACCTTATCTAATGTGCATACCTTTACTCAGGGCGTGTTGCGTATTCAACCTCCCTATGTCCCGCCTGTGGCTCCTTGGGACTTGTCGGTGGTTTTGGAGGCGTAACAAGAGTCTCCGTTTGAACCTCTTGCTCCAGCTGACCTTAAGTGGTTTTCCCTTAAGGTGGTGTTTCTGCTGGCTATTGCTTCCGCTAGAAGAGTGTCGGATTTGGGTGCCTTGTCCTGTAGTTCCCCATATCTGATATTTCACCATGACCGGGCGGTTCTTGGGACTCGTCCCGACTATCTACCTAAGGTGGTTTCTTCGTTCCACCTTAATCAGGAGATTGTAGTTCCAGCACTCGTTTCTCCTGATCTGTCTCCCAAAGAGCGGTCTTTGGATGTGGTACGGGCTCTCCATATATATATGTGAAGAGAACTGCTCCTATTAGGAAATCTGATTCTCTTTTTGTTGTGTTTAGGTTTCACAAACGGGGCTGGCCTGCTCACAAGCAAACTTTGGCCAGATGGATTAGAATGGTGATTGCACATGCTTATGTGAAGGCTGGTCTCTCTGTTCCTGATCACATTACGGCCCATTCTACTCGGTCTGTTGGACCTTCTTGGGCGGCCCAACGTGGTGCGACCCTTGAACAATTGTGCAAGGCGGCTACGTGGTCCTCCGTGAACACGTTCATAAGGTTCTATGCCTTCGATACTGCCGCTTCCCAGGATGCTTCCTTTGGACGCTGGGTTCTTGTGCCGGCTACAGTGTGTCCCCTCCCATAAGGAAATGCTTTAGGACATCCCCATTGTCCATTCCTTGTGGAGCCCAGTGTACCCCGCAGCAGAAAACGAGTTTTATGGTAAGAACTTACCTTTGTTAAAACTCTTTCTGCGAGGTACACTGGGCTCCACAAGGCGCCCACCCTGACGCACTTCGCTTCTTTGGGTTGGTGTGGCATTAGCCGCTGACACGTCTCCTGTCGGGTGAATGCGGTGTTGTGGCTACTAACCGTTGTCGTCTCTTTTCCTGCTACTGCATTGGACTGATTAACTAAAAACAGAGATCCTGTGCAGGGAGGCGGGGTGATATAGGAGGCGGCGCTATGCATTCTGGGAACAGTCAAAGCTTTGAGCCTGTTGGTGCCTCGGATCAAGATCCTACTCTACACCCCATTGTCCATTCCTTGTGGAGCCCAGTGTACCTCGCAGAAAGTTTTAACAAAGGTAAGTTCTTACCATAAAACTCATTAATCACCTCAATCGGACTTTTGCGGCTTTTTGTGGATTTGCGCTCTCCCGCGATATGACCTATACTATCGCAAATTTGCAATAACGGGATTATTTCAGTAATTGCTGCCGTTAAAACCAGAGAAAAGTGTAGGAGAATGTGTAGAATTCTGCCTGTACTCCCAAAGCCAAACTAAGATAGGAAAACAGTGTATGTGTCTATTAGTGGTCATAATAATAGGATTTGGGGTACTAAAATTGGGTTATAGAATGCACTTGCTTTTATATTGTGGGTACAGGTAAATATTTGGGTCATTTTAAGCCACAAAAAAAAAAAAAAACGATTACTCCCACCTGCAAGCCTAAAAACACCTGTCCCACTCATAAATCACCCCATTATACCAGTCCCATTCCTTGTACCCCAAATTCCATCACTTTATACTTTAAAACCCCTAAGAGCCTAATCAGTCATTCAGAGGGGTGTCCCAGGCATTCTGAACCAAATACCAACTTTTTTACCTTAAAGAAGGGGTTTTCCCCGAGCTTATCACCTGCTCAGAGGCGGTCAAGTGAAAATTGCGGTATACCTACGGAGAATTATCGCTGATAGTTTTTTTAAGACAACTAAATAGGGGCTTATCTTGGGTTGCGATAATATATCTGGTTTTATCAGGAAAATTGCATTTTGCGGCTAATTGAATTCCCCCCCAAAATACTGATTCTGCTATATATAAAAAAAAAAAACAACAACAAAAAAAAACACACACACCTACCACAAAATAGTTTTCCAAAAAAAACAAGGGAGAGAGGTAATTTATCAGAGACCACAGCCATGTACTTTATAGGGTATGTGAAAGATGGTTGCTCTAGGAGAGGAACATCAACAACAGCCCTGTCAGTCGAATATGATTTGTGCTAGAATTCCTGTAATGGGGAGTTACAGAGTGGCCAATGCCAGTGGTTCTCAAACTGTGCGCTGTGGCACAATGGGGTGTCTCGGGACACTTGCAGGGGTTCCCCGGGTTGGTGGTGCAGGACCAATTTAAATTATTTATATTCAATGTAATATGAAAAACCAGTGCTGGTGGCTGACAGTCCTAAAATATGTGGAAGAACAGAAGCAAATCCTGTCCCTCACCACACACTTATAAACCTAATCATGATAAACAAAATTTACTTCATTTAATACATTCTTATAAATTTCTCAATAAGAAACGCTTATCCTAAGGATGCCGTGAAAACAATTCTGATACTCTAGGGCGCCGTGATTCAAAAATGTTTGGGAACCACTGTCCAATGCTATTAGCCTATTTATATACTAAATTATTAAAAAAAACAGTGCTAAGTTATTTATGCGAAATGTTACACATGCATACAAATTGTATGCAATGGGTCAGAGCCTATAGGGTGTCTTAATGCCAAAACTTAATATATTTACTTATGGTAAGATCTTGAGTCAAATTTACAGTACTAGTGTAGTGGAAGGTTAAGGGGGGTACACACAGAGAGATCCATGCTTAAAATCTAAACAATCTGACTAGATTACTTAGATTTTAAGCACGGATCTCTCTGTGTGTATGCCCCACAGCGATAGTGATGCGCGGCCCCGCGTGCCGCTATCGCCGGTGCTAGATTGGCCTGCATGCAGGCACAATCTAGCACATCGCTGTGTGCTGAGTAGGGGGAGAGATGTGTGCTGAGCAGTCTGTGACAGATCGCTCAGCACACATCTCTTCCCATGTGTACTGCCCTTTAATCTGGTCACCACTAATAAGCCTTAGGGGCTAGATTTCTTAAAACTTCTAAACATACAAGTGGTAGTGTTGACCATAGCAACCAACCAGATTCTAGCAGTCACTTCTCAATCGCACTCTTAAAATAAGAATTTACTCACCGGTAATTCTATTTCTCGTAGTCCGTAGCGGATGCTGGGACTCTGTAAGGACCATGGGGAATAGCGGCTCCGCAGGAGACTGGGCACAACTATAAAGAAAGCTTTAGGTCTAACTGGTGTGCTCTGGCTCCTCCCACTATGACCCTCCTCCAGACTTCAGTTAGGATACTGTGCCCGGAAGAGCTGACACAAGGAAGGAAGGATTTTGAATCCCAGGTAGGACTCATACCAGCCACACCAATCACACCGTATAACTCGTGATACAATACCCAGTTAACAGCATGATAACAACTGAGCCTCTCAACAGATGGCTCAACAATAACCCTGTAGTTAAGCAATAACTATATACAAGTATTGCAGACAATCCGCACTTGGGATGGGCGCCGAGCATCCACTACGGACTACGAGAAATAGAATTACCGGTGAGTAAATTCTTATTTTCTCTGACGTCCTAAGTGGATGCTGGGACTCCGTAAGGACCATGGGGATTATACCAAAGCTCCCAAACGGGCGAGAGAGTGCGGATGACTCTGCAGCACCGAATGGGCAAACTCTAGGTCCTCCTCAGCCAGGGTATCAAACTTGTAGAATTTAGCAAACGTGTTTGACCCCGACCAAGTAGCTGCTCGGCAAAGTTGAAGAGCCGAGACCCCTCGGGCAGCCGCCCAAGAAGAGCCCACCTTCCTCGTGGAATGGGCTTTCACTGATTTAGGATGCGGCAGTCCAGCCGCAGAATGTGCAAGCTGAATCGTACTACAGATCCAGCGAGCAATAGTCTGCTTTGAAGCAGGTGCACCCAACTTGTTGGGCGCATACAGGATAAATAGCGAGTCAGTCTTTCTGACTCCAGCTGTCCTGGAAACATATATTTTCAGGGCCCTGACTACGTCCAACAACTTGGAAGCCTCCAAGTCTTTTGTAGCCGCAGGCACCGCAATAGGTTGGTTCAGATGAAACGCTGATACCACTTTAGGGAGAAACTGGGGACGAGTCCTCAATTCTGCCCTATCCATATGGAAAATCAGATAAGGGCTTTTACATGACAAAGCTGCCAATTCCGATACACGCCTGGCCGAAGCCACGGCCAACAACATGACCACTTTCCATGTGAGATATTTCAAATCCACGGTTTTCAGTGGCTCAAACCAATGTGACTTTAGGAAATCCAACACCACGTTGAGATCCCAAGGTGCCACTGGAGGCACAAAAGGGGGCTGAATATGCAGCACTCCCTTAACAAAAGTCTGAACTTCAGGTAGTGAAGCCAGTTCTCTCTGGAAGAAAATCGATAGAGCCGAAATCTGGACCTTAATGGAACCCAATTTAAGGCCCATAATCACCCCCTGACTGTAGGAAGTGCAGGAAACGGCCCAGCTGAAATTCCTCCGTTGGGGCCTTCCTGGCCTCACACCACGCAACATATTTTCGCCATATGCGGTGATAATGGTATGCGGTTACTTCTTTCCTAGCCTTAATCAGCGTAGGAATGACTTCCTCCGGAATGCCCTTTTCCTTCAGGATCCGGTGTTCAACCGCCATGCCGTCAAACGCAGCCGCGGTAAGTCTTGGAACAGACTGGTCCCCTGCAGCAGCAGGTCTTGTCTGAGCGGTAGAGGCCATAGGTCCTCCGAGATCATTTCTTGAAGTTCCGGGTACCAAGCTCTTCTTGGCCAATCCGGAACAATGAGTATAGTTCTTACTCCTCTTCTCCGTATTATTCTCAGTACCTTTGGTATGAGAGGAAGAGGAGGGAACACATAAACCGACCGGTACACCCACGGTGTCACTAGAGCGTCCACAGCTATCACCTGCGGGTCTCTTGACCTGGCGCAATACTTTTCTTGCTTTTTGTTTAGGCGGGACGCCATCATGTCCACCTGTGGCCTTTCCCAACGGTTTACAATCATTTGGAAGACTTCTGGATGAAGTCCCCACTCTCCCGGGTGGAGGTCGTGCCTGCTGAGGAAGTCTGCTTCCCAGTTGTCCACTCCCGGAATGAACACTGCTGACAGTGCTAACACGTGATTTTCCGCCCATCGGAGAATCCTTGTGGCTTCTGCCATTGCCGTCCTGCTTCTCGTGCCGCCCTGTCGGTTTACATGGGCGACCGCCGTGATGTTGTCTGACTGGATCAGTACCGGCTGGTTTTGAAGCAGGGGTTTTGCCTGACTTAGGGCATTGTAAATGGCCCTTAGTTCCAGAATATTTATGTGCAGGGAAGTCTCCTGACTTGACCATAGTCCTTGGAAGTTTCTTCCCTGTGTGACTGCCCCCCAGCCTCGAAGGCTGGCATCCGTGGTCACCAGGACCCAGTCCTGTATGCCGAATCTGCGGCCCTCTTGAAGATGAGCACTCTGCAGCCACCACAGCAGAGACACCCTTGTCCTTGGAGACAGGGTTATCAGACGATGCATCTGAAGATGCGATCCGGACCACTTGTCCAACAGGTCCCACTGAAAGGTTCTTGCATGAAACCTGCCGAATGGAATCGCTTCGTAGGAAGCTACCATTTTTCCCAGGATCCGCGTGCAGTGATGCACCGACACCTGTTTTGGTTTTAGGAGGCCACTGACTAGAGATGACAGCTCCTTGGCCTTCTCCTCCGGGAGAAACACTTTTTTCTGTTCTGTGTCCAGAACCATCCCCAGGAACAGTAGACGTGTCGTAGGGACCAGCTGTGACTTTGGAATGTTTAGAATCCAGCCGTGCTGTTGTAGCACTTCCCGAGATAGTGCTACCCCGACCAACAACTGCTCTCTGGACCTCGCCTTTATCAGGAGATCGTCCAAGTACGGGATAATTAAAACTCCCTTCTTTCGAAGGAGTATCATCATTTCGGCCATTACCTTGGTAAAGACCCTCGGAGCCGTGGATAGACCGAACGGCAACGTCTGGAATTGGTAATGACAATCATGTACCACAAATCTGAGGTACTCCTGGTGAGGATGGTAAATGGGGACATGCAGGTAAGCATCCTTGATGTCCAGTGATACCATGTAATCCCCCTCGTCCAGGCTTGCAATAACCGCCCTGAGCGATTCCATCTTGAACTTGAATTTTTTTATATATGTGTTCAAGGATTTCAAATTTAAAATGGGTCTCACCGAACCGTCCGGTTTAGGTACCACAAACATTGTGGAATAGTAACCCCTTCCTTGTTGAAGTAGGGGTACCTTTACTATCACCTGTTGTGAATACAGCTTGTGAATTGCCTGTAACACTGCCTCCCTGCCTGAGGGAGTGGTTGGCAAGGCAGATTTGAGGAAACGGCGGGGAGGAGACTTCTCGAATTCCAGCTTGTACCCCTGAGATACTATCTGAAAAATCCAGGGATCCACCCGTGAGCGAGCCCACTGATTGCTGAAATATTTGAAACGGGCCCCCACCGTACCTGGCTCCGCCTGTGGAGCACCAGCGTCATGCTGTGGACTTAGAGGAAGCGGGGGAGGACTTTTGCTCCTGGGAACTGGCTGTATGCTGCAGCTTCTTTCCCCTACCTCTGCCTCTGGGCAGAAAGGACGCGCCTTTAACCCGCTTGCCCCTATTGGCCCGAAAGGACTGTACCTGATAATACGGTGCTTTCTTTGGTTGTGAGGGAACATGGGGTAAAAATGTAGACTTCCCAGCTGTTGCTGTGGAAACGAGGTCCGAGAGACCATCCCCGAACAACTCCTCACCCTTATAAGGCAGAACTTCCATGTGTGTCTTTTGGAATCTGCATCTCCTGTCCACTGCCGAGTCCATAACCCTCTCCTGGCAGAAATGGACATTGCACTAATTTTGGATGCCAGCCGGCAAATATCCCTCTGTGCATCCCTCATGTATAAAAGTGCGTCTTTTATATGCTCTACGGTTAGCAATATAGTGTCCCTGTCTAGGGTATCTATATTTTCTGACAGGGAATCTGACCATGCAGCAGCAGCACTGCACATCCAGGCTGAAGCAATAGCCGGTCTCAGTATAACACCTGTGTGTGTATATATAGATTTCAGGATAGCCTCCTGCTTTCTATCAGCAGATTCCTTCAGGGCGGCCGTATCCGGAGACGGTAGTGCCACCTTCTTTGACAAGCGTGTGAGCGCTTTATCCACCCTAGGGGATGTTTCTGCCTCTGGGCAGAAAGGACGCGCCTTTAACCCGCTTGCCCCTATTGGGCCGAAAGGACTGTACCTGATAATACGGTGCTTTCTTTGGTTGTGAGGGAACATGGGGTAAAAATGTAGACTTCCCAGCTGTTGCTGTGGAAACGAGGTCCGAGAGACCATCCCCGAACAACTCCTCACCCTTATAAGGCAGAACTTCCATGTGTGTCTTTTGGAATCTGCATCTCCTGTCCACTGCCGAGTCCATAACCCTCTCCTGGCAGAAATGGACATTGCACTAATTTTGGATGCCAGCCGGCAAATATCCCTCTGTGCATCCCTCATGTATAAAAGTGCGTCTTTTATATGCTCTACGGTTAGCAATATAGTGTCCCTGTCTAGGGTATCTATATTTTCTGACAGGGAATCTGACCATGCAGCAGCAGCACTGCACATCCAGGCTGAAGCAATAGCCGGTCTCAGTATAACACCTGTGTGTGTATATATAGATTTCAGGATAGCCTCCTGCTTTCTATCAGCAGATTCCTTCAGGGCGGCCGTATCCGGAGACGGTAGTGCCACCTTCTTTGACAAGCGTGTGAGCGCTTTATCCACCCTAGGGGATGTTTCCCAGCGTGACCTATCCTCTGGCGGGAAAGGGTACGCCATTAGTAACCTCTTAGAAATTACCAGCTTTTTATCAGGGGAAGCCCACGCTTCTTCACACACTTCATTTAACTCCTCAGATGGAGGAAAAGCTACTGGTAGTTTTTTCTCTCCAAACATAATACCCTTTTTTGTGGTACCGGGGGTAACATCAGAAATGTGCAACACATTTTTCATTGCCTCAATCATGTAACGTGTGGCCCTACTGGAAGTTACATTAGTCTCATCGTCGTCGACACTGGAGTCAGTATCCGTGTCGACATCTGTGTCTGCCATCTGAGGTAGCGGGCGTTTTAGAGCCCCTGATGGCTTTTGAGACGCCTGGGCAGGCACAGGCTGAGAAGCCGGCTGTCCCACATTAGGTATGTCGTCAAACCTTTTATGCAAGGAGTCGACACTGTCGCGTAATTCCTTCCACAGCACCATCCACTCAGGTATCGACCCCGCAGGGGGTGACATCACATTTACAGGTATCTGCTCCGCCTCCACATAAGCCTCCTCATCAAACATGTCGACACAGCCGTACCGACACACCGCAAACACACAGGGAATGCTCTGACAGAGGACAGGACCCCACAAAGCCCTTTGGGGAGACAGAGAGAGAGTATGCCAGCACACACCAGAGCGCTATATAACACAGGGATCCCACTATAAATGAGTGTTTTCCCTTATAGCTGCTTTTTATATATCAATATATATATATATATATATCTATCCTGCGCCTAAATTTAGTGCCCCCCCCTCTCTTTTTTACCCTTCTGTAGTGTTCAGACTGCAGGGGAGAGCCAGGGAGCTTCCTTCCAGCGGAGCTGTGAGGGAAAAATGGCGCCAGTGTGCTGAGGGAGATGGCCCCGCCCCTTTTCCGGCGGACTTCTCCCGCTTTTTCTGGAATACTGGCAGGGGTATTTTTACATCTATATAGCCTCTAGGACTATATATGATGTAGATTTACCAGCCAAGGTGTCATACATTGCCCTCAGGGCGCCCCCCCCCCCCCCAGCGCCCTGCACCCATCAGTGACCGGAGTGTGAGGTGTACATGAGGAGCAATGGAGCACAGCTGCAGTGCTGTACGCTACCTTGGTGAAGACCGAAGTCTTCTGCCGCCGATTTTCCGGACCTCTTCATGCTTCTGGCTCTGTAAGGGGGACGGCGGCGCGGCTCCGGGAACGAACACCAAGGTCGGGTCCTGCGGTCGATCCCTCTGGAGCTAATGGTGTCCAGTAGCCTAAGAAGCCCAAACTACCACCTGTTAGGTAGGTTCGCTTCTTCTCCCCTTAGTCCCTCGCTGCAGTGAGAGTCTGTTGCCAGCAGATCTCACTGTAAAATAAAAAACCTAAATATACTTTCTTTCTAGGAGCTCAGGAGAGCCCCTAGTGTGCATCCAGCTCAGCCGGGCACAAGATTCTAACTGAAGTCTGGAGGAGGGTCATAGTGGGAGAAGCCAGTGCACACCAGTTAGACCTAAAGCTTTCTTTATAGTTGTGCCCAGTCTCCTGCGGAGCCGCTATTCCCCATGGTCCTTACGGAGTCCCAGCATCCACTTAGGACGTCAGAGAAAATAGGATTTTAATTACCTACCGGTAAATACTTTTCTCGTAGTCCACAGAGGATGCTGGGATCCACATTAGTACCATGGGGTATAGACGTGTCCCTTGGGAGCCATGGGCACTTTAAGAGTTATAGTGTGGGTTGGCTCCTCTCTCTCTATGCCCCTCCTACCAGTCTAGAAACTGTGCCAGAGGAGACGGACATACTTCGAGAGAAGGAAATACACAGATAGTGGCGAGATTCACACAAGCTCACACATAAGGCAAACCAAGCTAACTAGCTTGAACAATTCAGCAACAGCTGAACAACAGTACTTAACCAAGTAACAAGGTAGTACCGAACCAAGTAACAACTGCAGGAGAACGAAGTGCTGGGTGGGCGCCAAGCATCCTATACGGACTACGAGAAAAGGATTTTCCGGTAGGTAATTAAAATCTTATTTTCTCTTACGTCCTAAATGATGCTGGGGTCCACATTAGTACCATGGGGATGTACCAAAGCTCCCAGTATGGGAGGGAGAGCACGGAGGCTCCTGCAGGACCGATAGACCAAACTTTAGGTCATCAGAGGCCAAAGTATCGAATTTGTAAAACTTAGCAAACGTGTTCGACCCTGAACAAGTAGCCGCTCGGCAAAGCTGTAAAGCCGAGACACCCCGGCAGCTGCCCAGGAAGAACCCACCTTACGAGTAAAGTGGGCCTTAACAGATTTTGGACAAGGCAATCCTGCCGTAGAATAAGCGTGCTGGATAGTGCACCTGATCCAGCGAGAAATCGTCTGCTTAGAAGCAGGACACCCAATCTTGTTGGAATCATACAGGACAAAGGGAGAGTCCGACTTTCTGTGACGAGAAGTTCTCTTCACATAAATCTTCAAAGCCCTCACAACATCCAAGGACTTTGAGGTAACTAAGGAGTCAGTAGCCACTGGCACCACGATAGGTTGGTTGATATGAAAAACGACAACCTGTGGAAGAAACTTCTGACGCATCCTGAGCTCAGCTCTATCTTCATGGAAAATTAAGTAGGGGTTTATGCAGGACAATGGGGGTAATTCTGAGTTGATCGCACCAGCAAGTTTGTTAGCAATTGGGCAAAACCATGTGCACTGCAGGGGGGGCAGATATAACATTTGCAGAGAGAGTTAGATTTGGGTGGGTTATTTCGTTTCTGTGTAGGGTAAATACTGGCTGCTTTATTTTTACACTGCAATTTAGATTTCAGTTTGAATACACGCCACCAAAATCTAACTCTCTCTGCATATGTTATATCTGTCCCCCCTGCAGTGCACATGGTTTTGCCCAACTGCTAACAAATTTGCTGCTGCGATCAACTCAGAATTAGGCCCAATGCCCCCAATTCAGACACACGTCTAGCAGATGCTAATGCCAACCGTGTAACCGCCTTCCAGGTGAGAAACTTGACCTCAACCTTCTGTAAAGGCTCAAACCAATCCGATTGCAGGAACTGCAACACCACATTAAGATCCCAAGGTGCCGTAGGAGACAAAAAGGGAGGCAGGATGTGCAGCACCCCTTTCAAAAAAGTCTGAACCTCAGGGAGGGAAGCCAATTGTTTCTGGAACAAAATGGACAAAGCCGAAATCTGGACCTTTATGGAGCCCAAACGTAGGCCCACATCCACACCTGCTTGCAGGAAGAGGAGAAACCGCTCAAGTTGAAACTCCACCGTAGGAAACTTCTTGGATTCACAAAAAGACACATACTTTTTCCAAATGCAATGGTAATGTTTAGACGTTACTCCTTTCCTAGCCTGGATCAGGGTAGGAATAACCTTATTCAGAATGCCTTTACGAGCTAAGATCTGGCATTTAACCTCCATGCCGTCAAACATAGCCGTGGTAAGTTTTGATAAGCAAACGGCCCCTGTTGCAGAAGGTCCTCTCGAAGAGGAAGAGGCCTCGGATCTTCCAGCAGATCCGTGTACCAAGTTCTTCTTGGCCAGTCCAGAGCAATGAGGATCGCCTGAACTCTTGTTCTTTTTATAAGTTTGAGAATCCTTGGGATGAGAGGAAGTTGAGGGAACACATACACCGACTGGAAGAACCACGGAGTCACCAGTGCGTCCAGCGCCACTGCCTGTGGGTCTCTCGACCTGGAACAGTACCTGTGAAGCGTCTTGTTGAGGCAGGAGGCCATCATGTCGATTTGAGGTATGCCCCAAAGACACCTCTGCGAACACCTAGGGGTGGAGGCCCCACTCTCCTGGATGGAGATAGTGTCTGCTGAGGAGGTCCGCTTCCCAGTTGTCCACACCCGAAATGAAGATCGCCGACAGCGCCAGCGCGTGCCTTTCTGCCCAGAGGAGGATCTTTGTCACCTCTGACATTGCAGCTCTGCTCTTCGTTCCGCCTTGTCGGTTTATGTAGGCCACCATCGTTACATTGTCCGACTGCACCTGAATGGCCTGATCTTGTAGAAGATGTGCCGCCTGTTGAAGTCCGTTGTACATGGCTCTTAGTTCCAGAATATTTATCGGAAGGATGGATTCTAGACTTGACCACTTTCCTTGGAAGTTTTCCCCTTGGGTGACCGCGCCCCAATCTCTGAGACTTGCATCCGTGGTTAGAAGGATCCAGTTCTGAATCCCGAACCTGCGGTCCTCGAGAAGGTGAGGCATTTGTAGCCACCAAATGAGTGAATTCCTGGCTTTCGGCGACAGACGTATCCTCTGGTGCATGTGTAGGTGAGATCCCGACCACTTGTCTAGGAGATCCAGTTGGAAGGACCATGCATGAAATCTTGCATACTGTAGAGCCTCGTAGGAGGCAACCATCTTCCCCAGAAGGCGAATGCACTGATGAACATCCCGTACCATTGATTGTATCACCAACGCTTTTTCCACCGGCAGAAACACCCTCTGCACTTCCGTGTCGAGGATCAACCCCAGGAAAGACAATCTCCTTGTCGGATCCAAATGTGACTTTGGAAGATTCAGGAGACACCCGTGATCCCGAAGTAGTCGAGTTGTGAAATCAATGTTCTGCAAAAACTTCACCTGGAGGATGCTTTTATCAGCAGATCGTCCAGATACAGAATTATGTTCACTCCCTGCCATTACCTTGGTGAACACCCTCGGTGTCATGGATAGGCCAAATGGCAGTGCCTGGTACTGATAGTGACAGTCCAACGGCGCAAATCTGAGATAAGCCTGGTGAGGCGGCCAAATCGGAATGTGGAGATACGCATCCTTGATATCCAGGGATACCAGAAATTACCCCTCCTCCAGACCAGAGATCACCGCTCTCAGAGACTCCATCTTGAACTTGAATTCCCTCAAGTAGGGGTTTAAAGATTTCAGGTTCAATATCGGTCTGACCGAACCATACGGTTTCGGTACCACAAAGAGGTTTGAGTAGTAACCCTTGTTATCCAGATGAGGTGGAACTGAGACAATGACATTTGCCTTTTCCAATTTTTGAATGGCTTCCTGTAGGATAGCCCTTTCTGTCAGCAAAGCTGGTAAGCCTGATTTGAAAAATCTGTGAGGTGGGAGTTCTTGCAACTCCAGTCTGTATCCCTGGGACACAATATCTTGTACCCATGGGTCCAGGCCTGATGACGCCCAGACGTGATGGAAATTTCTAAGACGTGCTCCCACCTGCCCGATCTCCAGGCTGGGAGGTCCACCGTCATGCTGAGGATTTTGAGGAAACAGAACCAGGCTTCTGTCCCTGCGAACCTGATGGTACAGGTTTTCTGGATTTTCTCCGACCACCTCTGAAGAAAGTGGAAGGGGGCTTGAACTTTTCAACTTTTGCGGTCCGAAAAGGACTGCATAGTAGACGTAGGATAAGATTTCCTCGTTGGCGGAGTGGCTGAGGGAAGAAAGGTTGACTTACCCGCGGATCCAACGCTTCCCCAAACAGAGCCTGACCTGTGAAGGGTAGGTTCTCCACACTCTTCTTGGATTCCGCATCCGCAGACCATTGGCGCGGCCAGAGTCCCCTGCACGCTGAGACAGCCATGGAAGATGTCCATGCATTCAGATGACCAAGGTCCTTCATGGCCTCCACCATGAAACCTGCAGAATTCTGTATGTGACGTAAAAACATTTCAATGTCACTTCTATCCATAGTATTCAATTCCTCTAGGAACGTGCCTGACCACTTTACTATGGCTTTAGAAATCCATGCACAAGCAATTGTGGGCCTTAGCACCACGCCTGAAGCAGTGTATATGGATTTGAGCGTAGTCTCAATCTTGCGGTCTGCTGGCTCTTTCAAAGCGGTAGACCCAGGGACAGGTAAAACCACCTTTTTAGACAATCTAGATACAGAAGCATCTACAATAGGGGGGTTTTCCCACTTTTTCCTATCCTCATCAGGGAAAGGAAAAGCAACTAGAACTCTCCTTGGGATCTGGAATGGTTTCTCCGGGTTTTCCCAGGATTTGTCAAATAATGCGTTTAATTCCTTAGACGCAAGGAAAGTAAGGGAGGCTTTCTTATTGTCTGTAAAGTAAGCCTCCTCTACCTGCTCAGGTACCTTGTCAGCAATGTGTAAAACATCCCGAATGGCCTCAATCATGAGTTGCACCCCTTAGCAAGGGATGCCTCCCCCCCCCCCCCCCCCCCAATATATCCCCATCACTGTCTCCCGTATCAGAGTCGGTATCTGTGTTCACTTGCATTATCTGTGCAAGAGCCACGCTTTTTTGGGCATATACCAGGGGATTTTGAGGAAGAATTGGGAGCAGAATATGACAAAACCTCTACAGATTTTTTCAAAACCTGTGTTTCAGTCTCATTATGAGCTGTCCTAGAAGAAATATGGGATATCATTCCCTTAATAGAAGCCACCCACTGGGGTTCGGATTCAGAAGGCTGAGACAGTATATTGCATTCCTGAGTACAATGAATAGACTCTTCTGGAGAAGATACATACTCAGCAGCACAAGACACAGAGTCCCTAGACATGGCAATGTGAGATACATCACACACACACACAGGAAAATGTCAGACAGTTTCCCCCAAGTACCTTCAGAGAGAGACAGAGTTAAGGAGCCAGCACACAGAGTGCCCCAGTAGGCAGCTATATAATAAAAGCCTGGCGCTGACTGAGTAACCTTAATAGACCACCCAGTCTTTAATGTGAATAAACACTCTCCCCCTCCCCACCCCCTTTCTATAACCCCTTGGTACAGCACAGGATAGCTGGAGTTATGTGGAGGGTCAGCGCTCCCCGTCAGCATCTCTGATCTGTGATCTGCAGGGAGGAAATGGTGCTGGCGAGCGCTGGACCCGCTCTGAGAAGCTCCGCCCCCTAAAATGGCGCGTCTTCCCGCACTTGTAAGGATTATACTGGCCTGAGGTATCGCATGCTAGCAGCAGTACAGAGACCCTGATGGCTTAGATGACCAGTCTGTAGGGTATTGCGCTGGCCCAGGGCACCCCCCACAGCACCACACCACAGTACTGCTGAGCCCTCCGGAGCGCAGCATCAGCGCTGCGCTCCCACCCTGATGCCAGCAGCCTCCCTCAGTCTAACGCTTAATAAAATAAAAAATAAAATAAAAAAAGAACTCCTAGGAGCTCCCCTAGCTGTGACCGGCTCCACCGGGCACATTTTCTAAACGGAGTCTGGTAGGAGGGGCATAGAGGGAGGAGCCAGCCCACACTATTAAACTCCTAAAGTGCCCATGGCTCCCAAGGGACCCGTCTATACCCCATGGTACTAATGTGGACCCCAGCATCCTTTAGGACGTAAGAGAAAATATATAGCAGAATCTGATTGATTGCTATGGGCAACACCACCACTCTACCCCATAGACTGCTAGGGACCAAGGGAGCGGCGGTTCTGAAGTGTCCTACTCCCAGACCGGAGAATGAGATTTGCAAATCATATAATAAAGCAAACAATTAGATAAATAGAAGTACAGTATTTCCTCCACGCTGTTATATTATGCATCTATCCACTAGGGACATTAAGGAGTCTTGGTAGAACTACAACATGCGTGATTGGTAAAGTATTATAAAAGCACTTTCCAACCAGGAATTTACCACCATTAACACCAGACAATGAAGTGCTTAGTACAAATGAAAATCAAAACGGGAGTCAAGCCTCACAATATATTGGCTGACAAACTTGCCCTTAAAAAAGTGGCAGAAACCCCCAAAGCATTGCATGAGTTGGACAGATGGCTGAAAAGTGCATTCAGTTTTAAGCTTCCTTTATAGGAGAACTCCAATTTGAGAATAAAAACAATTAAAAAATTTTTAAAAAAAAATGCATATACAGGTTGAGTATCCCTTATCCAAAATGCTTGGGACCAGAGGTATTTTGGATATCGGATTTTTCCGTATTTTGGAATAATTAGATACCATAATGAGATATCATGGTGATGGGACCTAAATCTAAGCACAGAATGCATTTATGTATCATATACACCTTATACAAACAGCCTGAAGATAATTTTAGCCAATCTTTTTTATAACTTTGTGCATTAAACAAAGTGTGTGTACATACACACAATTCATTTATGTTTCATATACACCTTATACACACAGCCTGAAGGTCATTTAATACGATATTATTAATAACTTTGTGTATTAAACAGAGTTTGTGTACATTGAGCTATCAGAAAACAAAAGGTTTCACTATCTCACTCTCACTCAAAAAAGTCCGTATTTCGGAATATATGGATATGGGATACTCAACCTGTATCTTACCTTGCAGAGGCGTCACTAGGTGGGGGTGGACTGCATTCGGGTGTCACTCACAGGGGGGGCGGGGGTGGAGAGGGGAAGGGTGTCGCACTGACATTATCGTGCAGCATTTAGCTCCTGTCACTGAGGCAGCTCAGCATCTCTGGGAATGCTGGGCTTGCCGCCGAAGAGATGAATGGGGTCGGCTCACACCCCTTTCGGTAACATGGACCCCAATGATGCCCCTGCTGCTTTGCTATTCAACTAGACCTTGACCTACCCACCATGCAGCTCCAGGCCGGAACTTTAACATAAAATTATGCAAACGGAGGCAGTGGATGCAGCTCATAACACAAATTGTATTGCCAGCCTCTGCAGCAATTCATAGTCAAACTCCAAAATGCAAGCCCTGGAACATCAAAGGGCAGCAGAGGTGTGCTTCTTCTGAACCACAGTTTTAAGGGCCTGGACCAAAGTAATTCCGCCATTTGTAGGTAAGGGCATAATCCCAACAAACCATGGAGTTCATTTTGTAATCTTCTGAATAAACCTTTTTCTCCCAATGAAAAACACATGGTGAATAATTTTGCATACTTTCTGTTCTAGTACTTACCTACGCATTGGTTTTCTGTCCATGCACAGTGAAGAGAATTCTTCACACCAAGTTTAAAAACAGTAATTGAGAAGACAGACGCATGGAGTCTCTCCAAGTCTTGTGTATAGTTGGAACCAAAAAATCTCTCATCAGCAAATCTCTGTTGTATCCTGTTTGCAGCCGTCTGGGATGGCAGAGGCAATAAGCCTTGATACATCTGAAAGTAAGAATAAATAAATCAGCCCTATTTTGGGGACAGTCAAACAATGGTCAGAGAATTAAGCAGAGTGCTGAACTGGTTTTCACATCTTATTACAGTACAATCCAGAATAAACAGTCACAGCTTCTCTACATCAGCTTCCAATTACTTAGTACATTCCATTACTGGAGTTTTTCTCAACATTTTGGTGCAGAGTCACACTGAGAAAGTCATTTTAGCATTTGAGCACAGTGAAAGGAAAAAGCAGTATAGCAAGAAGGTACTACGGGGGTTATTCAGAGTTGTTAGCAAATCAAAAAAATTAGCAATTGGGCAAAACCATGTTGCACTGCAGGGGGGGCAGATGTAACATGTGCAGAGAGAGTTAGATTTGGGTGGGTTATATTGTTTCCGTGCAGGGTAAATACTGGCTACTTTATTTTTCCACTGCAATTCAGATTTCAGTTTGAACTGACCACACCCACATTGAACTCTCTCTGCACATGTTACACCTACCCCACATGCAGTACAACATGGTTTTGCTAACAAATCTGAACAACACTCTATGGTGGTCATTCAGAGTTGATCGCTCGCTTGCAGTTTTTAGCAGTCGTGCAAACGCTAAGCCGCCGCCCTCTGGGAGTGTATTTTTGCTTAGCAGAAGTGCGAACGAAAGGATCGCACAGCAGCTACAAAATAATTTTGTGCAGTTTCAGAGTAGCTCCAGACCTACTCAGCGCTTGTGATCACTTCAGACTGTTCAGTTCCTGTTTTGACGTCACAAACACGCCCTACGTTCTCCCAGCCACGCCAGCGTTTTTTTCGAACACTCCCTTAAAACGGTCAGTTGACACCCAGATACGCCCACTTCATGTCAATCACTCTGCGTCGAGCAGTGCGACTAAAAAGCTTCGCTAGACCTTGTGCAAAACTGCATCGGGCGTTGTGAAAGTACGTTATGCGTGCGCATTGCGCCGCATGCGCAGAAGTGCCGTTTTTTTTGCATCATGGCTGCGCTGCGAACATTTTTATCTAGCGATCAACTCGGAATGACCCACTATGTGCCATATTTGAAGATCAGACATGGAAGGGGTTATTTTGATTAAAAACCAATATATTAATATTAATCTCTCTCTCTCGTATATATATATCATCCGAATTCCATCAGGGTATATTTATTAAGTGACGTTTCCGTGGGACATATCCCCTTCCTTTGTATGAGGAAGCGGATAAGTCCTCAAAACGTCACTAAATAAATATAACCTGAGGTTTTGTTTTTTTTCACGTGTTCAGCAGTCTCCGAGTGCCGCCTGAGATTTGGACTCTGTACTATAGTGGGCAAACACCCACTAGGAGGGCACCGGAGCAAGTGACAGTGAAGATGGAAATCCTGAAGTGCTACCTTGTCAATCTTTTTTAAATGTAGTAACTATCACACAACTGTCCCTTAACGTGTGACCCAACAAGTAAACACCCACAAAATAATGTATGAAGGTTTATTTAGCATTTTGTGCTGCCGGAGGAAGGGGTTCAGGGATGGACCCTGAATTGCTGTACAGAAACGAATAAGGATAGAGGTGGGGTAGAATGGATTGTGGGTGGAGCGCTCATCACTAATTGTCACGTATTGGTCATACGTAAGGATTTAAGGGGACGTGGGGCGAGAATGCTATGCTTACTTACAGTGTTGAGGATGGTCTGCAGGTAGAACCAGGGGGGTAATTCAGACCTGATCGCTAGGGTGCGTTTTTTGCAGCCCTGCGATCAGGTAGTTGCCGCCTACAGGGGGAGGGAAAATGGCCTGTGCAGGTGTGCATGCGCATTTGTAGCAGAGCTGCCCAAACATGAGTTTGTGCAGTCTCTGCTCAGCCCATGACTTACTCTTTCGCTGCAATGGATTGCTGGTGATGGGGGCCAGAGCGGACGTCAGACACCCTCCCTCCAAACGCCTGAGTCCGCCTGCATTTTTCCGGACACTCCTTTAAAACGGTCAGTTGCCACCCACAAAGGGCCTCTTCCTGTCAAACACCCTGCGATTGCCTGTATGATCACTTTTTTCACACCAGTTCGCATTCGCAGTTTAGACCTGATGGCCCGCTGTGTGAAAACGCAAAGCAGCGATCAGGTCTGAATTACATTGGTTAAAATGACCTTCAGGCTGTGTGTATATGAAACATAAATGCATTCTGTGCTTAGATTTAGGTCCCATCACCATGATATCTCATTATGGTATGCAATTATTCCAAAATACGTAAAAATCCGATATCCAAAATACCTCTGGTCCCAAGCATTTTGGATAAGGGATACTATGTATGTATGTATGTATGTATGTATGTATGTATGTATGTATGTATGTATGTATGTATGTATATATATATATATATATATATATATATATATATATATATATATATATATATATATATATATATATATTTATTTATTTATTAGCCCAGTGACTCTGTGGCTGCACTTCTAACGCTGGGTGGAGTCACAGACCCTGCCCTGTCTGTGTCAGCACACCACATGATACACCATAGCAGAAGGGACCACCAGGCAGACACACCATTCTCACTGACGGCCCACACTGCCAGGTAAGCAAGGAGACCTACACACCCTCACCCCACTCTACCCCTCCCCTGCAAACACCCACCACGGCAACACACACACACGCTAACAAGTCCGGTGCTAGCCCCCCCCCCTACCATCTGTTACACTGCAGCCGCGCCGTTGATATACAGACACGGCTGCACACATTGCTACACACACTGGACTTACGGACCACACCGCACAGCCAGCCTCCTTCACTTACACCTCCCTTCAGCAGCCCCGTAACCCACACCTCACGGAGGTGCCGTACAGGACCCACCACCGCAAAATACACTCACGGCCGCACAACTGCACACACTGCACTTACGGAGCCCGAGCACTCAGCAGAGTGACAGCCAGGCTCCCTCACTTCCACCGCCCTTCAGCAGCCACCTCACCCACAGCTCACGGAGGTGCCGTACAACACCGCACAGAGCGCTCACACTGCCTGACGGAGGCGCCACACGCCGCAGCGTAACCCTCCCTCACTACCAAGCCAGCGGCACCTCCGTCACCCGCAGCGCTCTGCCTGCTACCTGCGCCTCCCGCATCGCTGTGCCTGCACCCACCATCTGACACTCCACCATCACCCAGCACTAATCCACCCCTGCACCCCCACCCCCAACCACCTGCAGCGGACCCCCTTACCACACCTTGGGAGTAAGGCTTATATTGTTGGGGGGGGGGGGGGGGGGGGGGAAGAGTTCAATTCATGCCTGTTATTGTGCTGGAAGGGGGGGAAGTGGAATGCTTTCACCCACCACAATCCACCCTCCCCATCCACCCCCCGCCCCCAACACCATCAGTCTATCTGCTGTATATAGGAGCCACACACTTACGGCTAATCACACACCGCTCCCCACTACCGCTGCACACACTGTCACTGAGGCGCCCGACAGCACACCGCCAGCCTCCCTCACTCCCAGCCCCGTCACCCGCACCTGTCTTCCTGTGCGCAATAGGGCCGCACACACTCTCGCACGGAGCTGCCCGACACCTGGCCGCCATCCTCCCCTCCCTCACTACCAGCCCAGCTACCTCTGCCCTTCACCAGCCCCCTCACCTGCCCCGGTTTTCCACCGCCCGACAGGCCTGCACACACCGCTCCCCCCCTCCCCACTACCGCTGCACACACTCTCTCACCAGCCTCCCTCACTAGCACGCCAGCTCCCTCTGCCCTTCACCAGGCCCGTCACCCGCACCTGTCTGCCTGTGCAAGACACTCCTGTTGCCACTCCAGCAACACCCACTGCAACCTTCACCCAACACCCTCCCCATCCACCCGCAGCCCCCAACACCATCATCCACACAATAATCTATGTGGTTTATATACGAGGCAGCAGCAGCGCACCCTTCCCCACCTGGGAAGGAAGGCTGTTATGGGGACGACGACGACATAACGGAATGCCTGATATTATGGGCGAAGGGAGGGAGGGGCATGCCTTATAAAGGGGAGGAGATGACTGATATTGGGAGAGGGGGATGGCTCATGTTATGGGGGGGGGGGGGGGGTGGCCATCTATTCTTGTGTGCCTTTTTCCCTCTTGCCATGGTGGAGGTGCTGCGATGGGAGGTTTTTTTGTACACCTGCCGCTGGGGACAGGACTGCCATCAGCCCTGTCATCCCCACCCAGGCAGCTGCTGCTGACGCTACTGTGGACGTGCGCAGGGTCCGGACGTTGTGGTGATGCCCACTCCCGAAACAGTGTGGGACGGAGTCCCCTGTATTATACACTTTCTGCTGGGGTAGTGGGGAGGGCTGGAACCTTCACTGTAGCCCCCCTGTTTCCATCACTGTGTGACCCCAGCACACCTGTAAACCAACACATGTTGGGGGCCTTTGCAGACCTCTATGTTGCCCCTGTCTGCGCCGACGTGATGGGGAAGCTGGGTGTACTACGCTAACAACATACATCACTACCCAACACTTTTTACTTACACACACACACACACACACACACACACACACACACACACACACACTTACCCCTCTGCAATTACACTGCAACACCTACATAACCTTCCAGACCCTCCACAATTCTGCACACCACCACACAACCCCTACTACACACCCGCCACCCTCTCTATACAGCCAATGCATTCTGACAACACAATAACACAACCATATGCCCACAATGGAGCCCTCCCCCCCACACATGCAATAACATGCCAACTCATGTCCACACCCCCCCCCCCCCCCCAACTTCCACACACTACAATACCATATACAAAGTTCCAAAAACATACAACACACAGCCATGCCACCTTCCGGTCCCATCCACATCTTCCCCGCACCTGCCACTCCCCCAACCACAGCACGTACTAGGTGATTCACCAGGCCCTACGTGCGCTGTTCACGCCGTTGCAAAGGGCTTCGACCCCTTAACCATTGCACACCCTTTGTCCGTGCAATATTTAACCACTCACACAATTATGATTGGATGTAATACTCCATATAATAAAAATATTGCACGCCACAAGGGTGTGCAAGGGTTAAGGGGGCACAGCCCCTTACGACGGTGTGAAGAGCGCCCGTAGGGCGCGATGAATCACCTAGTATATATATATATATATATATATATATATATATATATATATATATATATATATATGGGTGTGGTATTGAAAGTCGACAGTAACTAGGTCGACAATGTCTAGGTCGACCACTATTGGTCGACAGTAACTAGGTCGACAGGGTGTCTAGGTCGACAGGGTCTTTAGGTCGACATGTTCTAGGTCTACATGAGTTTTTAATGTTATTTTGGTGTCGTTTTCTTCGTAGAGTGACCGGGAACCCCAATTACTGCACCGCGTCCCCTCGCCATGCTTCGGGCATGGTGCCTTCGCTTCGCTCGGCACAGATTACCGTTCCAATCGTAGTCCACGTGGATCGTTAATTATGAAAAGGTTCAAAAAAAGAAAAAAAAAAAATTGTGAAAAACTCATGTCGACCTTTTGACCTGTCGACCTAGAACATGTCGACCTAAAGACCCTGTCGACCTAGTTACTGTCGACCAATAGTGGTCGACCTAGACATTGTCGACCTAGTTACTGTCGACTTTCAGTCCGGATCCCATCTAGATATAGATATATTTCTATATCTATAAAAAAAAAAAAAAAAAAAAAGAGACATTTTTCGAACAACTGGTTTAAAAAATGTTTTTCAAAATAAAAATCTTATTTTTATTGTAATTGTGTAAACTTGCCAAGGAACAAACTGAGGGAGCACCATCGGAATGTGCCCACAATGTTGGGCTGCCAGGCCCCCCTGGATTATGTGTGTTTTGCAACTGCTCTGTACAAACAGGTCTGTTGGGATAGTGCCACACTAGCTTTTCTGAAGCAGTTTTTTTTTTTATTTTTTAAAGTTGCTGTTCAGAAATGCCACACCCATAAGAGATCAACGTTAAATGGGAAAAGTAATTTTCATGTGACAACAGTACTTGAACACAGCATCCAATTATCTGAAGCGCTCAAAATGTTCAAAGTTTTTCCCATTAAAGGTTGTGGTTACTCCATTAGGCAGAGAACTGGATTACCTTTAGACTTCACCTGTGCAACAACACAAAATATACATATCTAAGTACTAATAAACCAACATATTAGGTAAATCACCATATATATGCTATTGCAAATAAATATTTTTGTTCAAATTCACTAACTCTCAGATTAAAAAAAAAACTTTTTTTTTTTTTTTTTTTAAATACAGCTGCAAAACCAACTACATAAAAATGGAGTAAAACCAAAAACTCCAAATTCACAAAGGCATCGCATGGACCCCTGCAATGGAGCTCACTGTGCCGAATAATTTCTAGCCGCTGGACAATCTTTCCAGGGCTTTAAATAGAAACCTGCTGCAGAAAGATCAATAACAGCATAGAAGAACAGATCAGCTAATCATCATTAGCAGTGTGAGGCAGCAGTGGCAGGAGGATGTGCTCCTCTAAGGGCTATTTCACACACTCAATTTTCACCGGATGGCAAAAAGTCGGACAAACTTACACACACAACGGCTTTGTGCATGCGCAGCAGCACAGCACAAAAAACCCAGTGTGTGAAAGCGCACAGTCACACACTCAGCTCATTGCCTTCGGCAAATCCCCAACACGGCAGCCGGACTTTCCAGAGGATATTTCCGTCTGCAAACCGCAGCCGTGCCGTGCTTTCTGAAAGCCCCCATGTGTAGCAATACTTCATTAAAAAAAACACACACTGGGGAAAAAAAAATAGTGTTTGAACCCAACCAAGTAGCTGCTCGGCAAAGTTGTAATGCCGAGACCCCACGGGCAGCCGCCCAAGATGAGCCCACCTTCCTGGTAGAATGGGCCTTAACCGATTTCGGGAACGGCAGTCCAGCCGTAGAGTGAGCCTGTTGAATCGTGTTACAGATGCAACGCGCAATAGTCTGCTTGGAAGCAGGCGTCCCAATCTTATTGGGAGCATATAGGACAAACAGAGCCTCCGTTTTCGTAATCTGAGCCGTTCTGGCTGCATAGATCTTCAAAGCCCTGACCACATCCAGAGACTTTGAGTCCATGATGGTGCCAGTAACCACTGGCACAACAATAGGTTGGTTCATGTGAAAAGTTGAAACCACCTTTGGCAGGTCCGCCATGCGGACGCCAATGCCAACAACATGACCACTTTCCAAGTTGGAATTTCAACTCAACCTTCCGTAAAGGTTCAAACCAAGGAGATTGCAGGAACCTTAACACCACGTTGAGATCCTACGGTGCCACCGGAGGCACAAATGGAGGCTGGATATGCAGCACCCCCTTGACGAAAGTCTGAACCTCAGGGAGGGAAGCCAATTCCTTTTGAAAGAATATTGATAAGGCCCGAAATTTGTACCTTAATGGAGCCTAGCTTAAGGCCCGCATCCACACCAGTTTGTAGAAAATGGAGAAAACGCCCCAGCTGAAATTCCTCCGTAGGGTCCTTCTTGGATTCACACCAAGACACATATTTTCTCCAAATACGGTGGTAATGCTTCGCCGTTACTTCTTTTCTAGCCTGAAATAGAGTGGGGATAACTTCAATGGGAATCCCCTTCTGGGCTAGAATACGGCGTTCACCCGCCATGCCGTCAAACGCAGCCGCGGTAAGTCCTGGAACACGCACGGACCTTGCTGTAACAGGTCCTCTCGTAGAGGAAGAGGCCACGGATCTCCTATGAGCAACTCCTGAAGATCCGAATACCAGGCTCTCTTCGGCCAGTCTGAGACAATGAGTATCGCCGGAACTCTTGTTCTTCTTACGATCCTTATCACCTTCGGGATGAGTGGAAGCAGCGGGAACACGTAGACCGACGGAAACACCCACGGTGTCACCAGGGCGTCCACCGCTGTTGCTTGAGGGTCCCTTGACCTGGAACAATACCTCAGAAGTTTCTTGTTGAGGCGAGACGCCATCATGTCTACATGAGGAATTCCCCAGTGACTTGTCACGTCTGCGAAGACCTCTTGATGAAGACCCCACTCCCCTGGATGGAGATCGTGTCTGCTGAGGAAGTCTGCTTCCCAGTTGTCCACTCCAGGAATGAAGACCGCCCCCAGAGCGCTTACGTGTCTTTCCGCCCAGCGGAGAACTTTTGTGGCCTCTGCCATTGCCGCTCTGCTCTTTGTTCCGCCCTGGCGGTTTATGTACGCCACTGCTGTTATGTTGTCCGACTGAATCAAGATGGGCAGATCTTGAAGAAGATTTTCCGCTTGTCGAAGGCCATTGTAAATGGCCCTTAATTCCAGAATGTTTATGTGCAGACAAGCCTCCTGACTTGACCATTTTCCCTGGAAATTCTCCCCGTGTGATTGCTCCCCATCCCCAGAGACTTGCATCCGTGGTTACCAGGACCCAATCCTGGATCCCGAACCTGCGTCCCTCTAGAAGGTGAGGACTGTGCAGCTACCACAGGAGAGAGATTCTGGTCCTGGAAGACAGGACTATTTTCCGGTGCATAAGCAGGTGAGACCCGGACCACTTGTCCAGCAGGCCCCACTGAAACACCCTGGCATGAAACCTGCCAAACGGAATGGCCTCGTAGGCCACCACCATTTTTCCCAGCAACCGAGTGCACTGATGAATCGACACCCTCGCCGGTTTCAGAATCCCTTTTACCATGTTCTGGATTTCCAGAGATTTCTCCACCGGCAGAAAAACTCTAACTCCGTGTCCAGAATCATGCCCAGGAACGACAGCCGCTTTGTCGGAACTAACTGTGATTTTGGCACATTTAGGAGCCAACCATGTTGCTGTAGAATCTTCAGGGAGAGCGCGACGTGTTCTAGTAATTTCTCCCTTGATCTCACCTTTATCAGGAGATCGTCCACGTATGGGATAATTGTGACTCCTTGCTTGCGCAAGAGGACCATCATTTCCGCCATCACCTTTGTGAAGATCCTTGGAGCTGTGGAAAGCCCAAACGGCAACGTCTGAAATTGGTAATGACGATCCTGAACCGCAAATCTCAGGTACGCCTGATGCGGAGGGTAAATGGGAACAAGTAAGTACGCGTCCTTTATGTCTACTTATACCATACAGTCTCCTCCCTCCAGACTGGAGATCACTGCCCGAAGAGATTCCATTTTGAATTTGAATCTCTTCAGATAGAAATTGAGACTTTAAGTTCAGAATCGGTCTGACCGAGCCATCCGGCGTCAGTACCACGAATAGGTTTGAATAAAAGCCTTTTCCTTGTTGTGACGGTGGTACTGTGACAATGACCTGATGTAGGCACAGGCCGTGCATACCACCTCCCTTTCCGGGAGAGAAGCTGGCAAGGCTGACTTGAAAAAACGTTGAGGGGGTACGTCTTGAAACTCCAGCCTGTAACCCTGGGTTACTAAACCCAAGGTTTTGCTCCTGGGAACCTGCCACCGCGGGTGATCTTTTTCCCCTTCCCCTACCTCTCGTAGCAAGGAAGGAGCTCCCTCGCCCTCTTTTGTACTTATTGGGCCGAAAGGACTGCATCTGATAGTGAGGCATTTTCTTCTGCTGTGCAGGGACGTAAGATAGAAATGATGACTTACCCGCAGTAGCCGTAGATACCAGGTCCGCGAGGCCGTCACCAAACAAGACACCACCTTTATACGGCAGAGTCTCCATATTTTTCTTCGAATCAGCATCAGCATTCCATTGACGAATCCACAATGCCCTTCTAGCCGAGACTGACATGGCATTGGCCTTTGATCCCAAAATGCCAATATCCCTTGCAGCGTCTTTCAGATACCCTGCAGCGTGCCTTATGTAACTTAAAGTTACGAGAATGCTATCCCTGTCCAGGGTATCAATTTCAGAGGATAAATTATCCGCCCATTTTTCAATAGCGCTACTCACCCATGCCAACGCCACGGTAGGTCTGAGCAGTGTACCCGTAGTGACATAGATCGATTTCAATGTGCTTTCCTGTCGACGATGCGCAGGATCCTTCAGGGCTGCTGTGTCCGGACTCGGAAGAGCCACTTTCTTGGACAGTCGGGATAAGGCCTTGTCCACAGTGGGGGTTGACTGACATTTTCCTGTCCCCGAGGGAAATGGATATGTCAGCAGAATTCTCTTGGGAATCAAAAACTTTTTGTCAGGATTTTCCCAAGCCTTTTCAAAAAGAGCATTCAGTTCATGAGACGGAGGGAACGTTACCTCAGGTTTCTTACCCTTATACATGCAGACCCTTGTATCAGGAACCTCAGGGTCCTCCGTGATATTCAACACGTCCTTTATCGCCACAATCATGTACTGAATATTCTTAGCCAATTTAGGATTCAATCTGGTATCATTATAGTCGACACAGGAATCAGAATCCATGTCGGTATCTGTGTCCACTAACTGGGCAAATTAACGTTTCTGTAACCCCGAAGGGGTTTGTGACAATGCATCCTCCATGGACCTTCTCCATGCTCGGTGCTGTGACTCAGATTTATCAAACCTCTTATTTAACAAAGCCACATTAGCATTTAAAACACTCAACATATTCACCCAATCAGGAGTCGGCGGTGCCAACGGGGTCACTCCCACAGCCTGTACTGTCTCCACATCTACTTCCTCCTGGGAAGAGCATTCAGCCTCAGACATGCCGACACACGTGCACCAACACCACCAAACACACTGGGCTATATGGAACAGATCTACACTAAGCCTGTCAGGGAGACACAAAAGGAGTTTGCCAGCTCACACCCCAGCGACCAACTTTGATCTGAAGTGTGCAATACACAGCCCCAGAGATGTCAGCGCTTTTCTTATCAGAAATAACAATAATAAGCACCAAATAAACTGTGCCCCCCCTGTTTTTTCCCTGTTACTTGTTACAGTGGAGAGGAAGGCTCAGCGTCTCTGCAGCTCTGTGGAGAGAAAAATGGCGCTGGTTAGAGCTATGAGGGCTAAGCCACGCCCCCTCAATGGCGCGCTTCAGTCCCGCTTCCTTTGAAAATATATTTATACTGGCGGGGGTATAATATGTGCCCAGGCACCATCTGTCTTTGCCAGTGCCAGATCTGAGGTTTCCTGCTGCCCAGGACGCCCCCCCTGCGCCCAACAGTGCCGCTGTGTGTGTGTGAGCATGGCGCGCAGCGCGACCACCGCGCAGTACCTCAGTCAGCGTCTGCCGCCTCTGAAGTCTTCTTCTTTTCTGAATACTCACCTGGCTTCTTTCTTCTGGCTCTGCAAGGGGGGTTGATGGCGAGGCTCCGGGAACGAGCATCTAGCACGGCTAGCGATCAGACCCTCTGGAGCTAATAGTGTCCAGTAGCCTAAGAAGCAGAGCCTTTGAACTCATTAGAAGTAGGTCTGCTTCTCTCCCCTCAGTCCCACGAAGCAGGGAGCCTGTTGCCAGCAGTGCTCCCTGAAAATAAAAAACCTAACTAAGTCTTTTTCAGAGAAACTCAGGAGAGCTCCCCTGTTAGTGTCCAGTCTCTCTGGGCACAGAATCTAACTGAGGTCTGAGGGGGGGGGGGGGGGGCACAGAGGGATGAGCCAGTTCACACCTAGTAAAGGTCTTGGAGTGCCCATGTCTCCTGCGGATCCCGTCTATACCCCATGGTCTATGAAGTGTCCCCAGCATTCTCTAGGACGTATGAGAAATAAGTAGTAAAGGTGGTAAAAAAATGTTTTTAATTCTACTTTTAGTGTTGTCTGTACGCTCAGTTGTTAATTGAAATATTCTCTAGGCCAGTGATGGCTAACCTTGACACTCCAGCTGTTGTTGAACTACATATCCCAGCATGCCCTGCTACAGTTTTGTTATTTGGCCATGCTAAAACTGATGCAGGGCATGCTGGGATGTGTAGTTCAACAAGCTGGAGTGTCAAGGTTAGCCATCACTGCTCTAGGCACTCAGACTTGCAGTGTACATGAAGTAAGGTAGGGCCTAATATTTCATGAAAAATTGGGGTACCTGCTGTCCAAGCATGGTTAGAGTAATTAGGAGGGCCTTCAATGCAACATTCTGAAGTTCTCTTTAAAATAAGAATTTACTTACCGATAATTCTATTTCTCGTAGTCCGTAGTGGATGCTGGGAACTCCGTAAGGACCATGGGGAATAGCGGCTCCGCAGGAGACTGGGCACATCTAAAGAAAGCTTTAGGATCACCTGGTGTGCACTGGCTCCTCCCCCTATGACCCTCCTCCAAGCCTCAGTTAGGATACTGTGCCCGGACGAGCGTACACAATAAGGAAGGATTTTGAATCCCGGGTAAGACTCATACCAGCCACACCAATCACACTGTACAACTTGTGATCTGAACCCAGTTAACAGCATGATAATAGAGGAGCCTCTAGAAAAGATGGCTCACTACAACAATAACCCGAATTTTTTGGTAACAATAATTATGTACCAGTATTGCAGACAATCCGCACTTGGGATGGGCGCCCAGCATCCACTACGGACTACGAGAAATAGAATTATCGGTAAGTAAATTCTTATTTTCTCTGACGTCCTAGTGGATGCTGGGAACTCCGTAAGGACCATGGGGATTATACCAAAGCTCCCAAACGGGCGGGAGAGTGCGGATGACTCTGCAGCACCGAATGAGAGAACTCCAGGTCCTCCTCAGCCAAGATATCAAATTTGTAGAATTTTACAAACGTATTTGCTCCTGACCAAGTAACTGCTCGGCAAAGTTGTAAAGCCGAGACCCCTCGGGCAGCTGCCCAAGATGAGCCCACCTTCCTTGTGGAGTGAGCATTTTAAGATTTTTGGCTGTGGCAGGCCTGCCACAGAATGTGCAAGCTGAATTGTACTACAAATCCAACGAGCAATCGTCTGCTTAGAAGCAGGAGCACCCAGTTTGTTGGGTGCATACAGGATAAACAGCGAGCCAGATTTTCTGACTCCAGCCGTCCTGGAAACATGTATTTTCAGGGTCCTGACCACGTCAAGCAACTTGGAATCCTCCAAGTCCTTAGTAGCCGCAGGTACCACAATAGGTTGGTTCATGTGAAATGCAGAAACCACCTTAGGTAGAAAATTTGAGGACGAGTCCTCAATTCTGCCCTTTCAGAATGAAATATTAAGTAAGGGCTTTTATATGATAAAGCCGCCAATTCTGACACCCGCCTGGCTGAAACCAAGGCTAACTCGTCACTTCCATGTGAGATATTTTAAGTCCACAGTGGTGAGTGGTTCAAACCAATGTGACTTTAGGAAACTCAACACAACATTGAGATCCCCAAGGTGCCACTGGAGGCACAAAAGGAGACTGTATATGCAGTACCCCTTTTACAAATGTCTGAACTTCAGGCACTGAAGCCAGTTCTTTTTGGAAGAAAATCGACAGGGCCGAAATTTGAACCTTAATGGACCCTAATTTTAGGCCCATAGACAGTCCTGTTTGCAGGAAATGGAGGAAACGACCCAGTTGAAATTCCTCTGTAGGGGCCTTCTTGGCCTCACCCCACGCAACATATTTTCGCCAAATGCGGTGATAATGTTTTGCGGTTACGTCTTTCCTGGCCTTGACCAGGGTAGGGATCTTCAGGATCCGGCGTTCAACCGCCATGCCGTCAAACGCAGCCGCGGTAAGTCTTGGAACAGACAAGGCCCTTGCTGGAGCAGGTCCTTTCTTAGAGGTAGAGGCCACGGTTCGTCCGTGAGCATCTCTTGAAGTTCCGGATACCAAGTCCTTCTTGGCCAATCCGGAACCACGAGTATAGTTCTTACTCCTCTCCTTCTTATGATTCTCAGTACTTTTGGTATGAGGGGCAGAGGAGGGAACACATACACTGACTGGTACACCCACGGTGTTACCAGAGCGTCCACCGCTATTGCCTGGTGTCAGCTGAGGAAGTCTGCTTCCCAGTTGTCCACTCCCGGAATGAACACTGCTGACAGTGCTATCACATGATTTTCCGCCCAGCGAAAATCCTTGCAGCTTCTGCCATTGCCCTCCTGCTTCTCGTGCCGCCCTGTTTACGTGGGCGACTGACGTGATGTTGTCCGATTGGATCAATACCGCCTGACCCTGAAGCAGGGGTTTCGCTTGACTTAGGGCATTGTAAATGGCCCTTAGTTCCAGAATGTTTATATGAAGAGATGTCTCCAGGCTTGACCATAAGCCCTGGAAATTCCTTCCCTGTGTGACTGCTCCCCAGCCTCGCAGGCTGGCATCCGTGGCCACCAGGACCCAGTCCCGAATGCCGAATCTGCGGCCCTCTAGAAGATGAGCACTCTGTAACCACCACAGGAGGGATACCTTTGTCCCTGGTGACAGGGTTATCCGCTGAAGCATCTGAAGATGCGACCCGGACCATTTGTCCAGAAGGTTCCACTGTGCGTGGAATCTGCCGAATGGGATTGCTTCGTAGGAAGCCACCATTTTTACCCAGAACCCTTGTGCATTGATGCACTGAGACTTGGTTCGGTTTTAGGAGGTTCCTGACTAGCTCGGATAACTCCCTGGCTTTCTCCTCCGGGAGAAGCACCTTCTTTCTGGACTATGTCCAGAATCATCCCTAGGAACAGAAGACAAGTCGTCGGAACCAGCTGTGATTTTGGAATATTGAAAATCCAATCGTGCTGCCGCAACACTACCTGATATAGTGCTACACCGATCTCCAACTGTTCCCTGGATCTTACCCTTATCAGGGAATCGTCCAAGTAAAGGATAACTAAAATTCCCTTCCTTCGAAGGAATATCATCATTTCGGTCATTACTTCAGTAAAGACCCGGGGTGCCGTGGACCATCCCTACGGCAGCGTCCGAACTGATACAGTTCTGTACCATAACCTGAAATACCCTTGGTGAGAAGGGTAAATTTTGACATGAAGGTAAGCCTCCTTGATGTCCCGAGACATCATGTAGTCCCCTTCTTCCAGGTTTGCAATCACTGCTCTGAGTGACTCAATTTTGAATTTGAACCTCTGTATGCAAGTGTTCAAAGATTTTAGATTTTAAAATCGGTCTCACCGAGCCGTCTGGCTTCGGTACCACAATAGTGTGGAATAATACCCCGTTCCCTGTTGCAGGAGGGGTACCTTGATTATCACCTGCTGGGAATACAGCTTGTGAATGGCTTCCAAAACTGCCTCCCTGTCAGCGGGAGACGTCGGTAAAACAGACTTTTGGAAACGGCGAGGGGAATACGTCTCGAATTCCAATTTGTACCCCTGAAATATTATCTGAAGGATCCAGGGGTCTACTTGCGAGTGAGCCCACTGCGCACTGAAATTCATTGAGAACGGGACCCCACCGTGCCTGAACTTGTAAAGCCCTAGCGTCATACTGAGGGCTTGGCAGCGGCGGAAAAGGGTTTCTGTTCCTTGGAACTGGCTGATCTCTGCAGCCATTTTCCTCTCCCTCTGTCACGAGCAGAAAAGAGGAACCCTTTTGTCCGCCTGCCAACCAGGACTGCGCCTGATAATACGGCGTCTTAGTTTGAGAGGCGACCTGGGGTACATCCCCTCTTTTAAGGCAATACTTCCAAATGCCTTTTGGAATCCGCATCACCGGACCACTTTACTGGAATAATTGGACAACGCACTTATACTTGATGCCAGTCGGCAAATATTCCGCTGTGCATCCTGCATATATAGAAATGCATCTTTTAATTGCTCTATAGGCAATAATATACTGTCCTTATCTAGGATATCATATTTCCAGTCAGGGAATCCGACCACGCCAACCCAGCACTGCACATCCAGGCTGAGGCGATTGCTGGTCGCAGTATAACACCAGTATGTGTGTAAATACATTTTAGGATACGCTCCTGCTTTCTATCAGCAGGATCCTTAAGGGCGGCCATCTCAGGAGAGGGTAGAGCCCTTGTTTTTACAAGCGTGTGAGCGCTTTATCCACCCTAGGGGGTGTTTCCCAACGCACCCTAACCTCTGGCGGGAAAAGGTATACTGCCAATAACTTTTTAGAAAATATCAATTGTTATCGGGGGGAAACCCACGCATCATCACACACCTCATTTTATTTCTCAGATTCAGGAAAACTACAGGAAGTTTTTCCTCACCAAACATAATACCCCTTTTTTTGGTGGTATTCATATTATCAGAAAAGTGTAAACTTTTTCCATTGCCTCAATCATGCAATGTGTGGCCCTATTGGAAATCACGGTTGTCTCTTCACCGTCGACACAGGAGTCAGTACCCCTGTCGGCGTCTGTATCTGAGGTAACGGGCGCTTTAGGGCCCCTGTATGAGACGTCTGGACATGCACAAGCTGAGTAGCCGGCTGTCTCATGTCAACCACTGTCTTTTATACAAAGCTGACACTGTCACGCAATTTCAACAGTACATCCACTCAGGTGTCGACCCCTTAGGGGGTGACAACACTATTTCAGACACTCTACTCCGTCTCCTCATCATTTTTCTCCTCATACATGTCGACACCAACGTACCGACACACAGCACACACACAGGGAATGCTCTGATAGAGGACAGGACCCCACTAGCCCTTTGGGGAGACAGAGGGAGAGTTTGCCAGCACACACCAGAGCGCTATATATATATATATATACAGGGATAACCTTATATAAGTGTTTTTCCCTTTATAGCTGCTGTATTGTTATATACTGCGCCTAATTTGTGCCCCCCTCTCTTTTTTAACCCCTTTCTGTAGTGTAGTGACTGCAGGGGAGAGCCAGGGAGCTTCCCTCCAACTGAGCTGTGAGGGAAAATGGCGCCAGTGTGCTGAGGAGATAGGCTCCGCCCCTTTCTCGGCGTCCTTATCATCCTTTTTCTGTATGTTTTGGCAGGGGTTAAATGCATCCATATAGCCCAGGAGTTATATGTGATGCATTTATTTTAGCCATATAAGGTTTTTTTATCGATTTATTGCGTCTCAGGGCGCTGCCCCCCCCCAGCGCCCTGCACCCTCAGTGACCGGAGTGTGAAGTGTGCTGAGAGCAATGGCGCACAGCTGCGGTGCTGTGCGCTACCTTATCTGAAGACAGGATCGTCTTCTGCCGCCGATTTTTCCGGACCTCTTCGCTCTTCTGGCTCTGTAAGGGGGACGGCGGCGCGGCTCCGGTGACCCATCCAGGCTGAACCTGTGATCGTCCCTCTGGAGCTAATGTCCAGTAGCCTAAGAAGCCCAATCCACTCTGCACGCAGGTGAGTTCGCTTCTTCTCCCCTTAGTCCCTCGATGCAGTGAGCCTGTTGCCAGCAGGTCTCACTGAAAATAATAAACCTAAACTAAAACTTTCACAAAGAGCTCAGGAGAGCCCCTAGTGTGCACCCTTCTCGTCGGGCACAGAAATCTAACTGAGGCTTGGAGGAGGGTCATAGGGGGAGGAGCCAGTGCACACCAGGTGATCCTAAAGCTTTCTTTAGATGTGCCCAGTCTCCTGCGGAGCCGCTATTCCCCATGGTCCTTACGGAGTTCCCAGCATCCACTAGGACGTCAGAGAAAAATAAATATAAGACTAGTATTTTGGTCCTGTCATTCGCTGGTCCATTAACTATAATTGCAGGGTTTTTATTTTCTCTCTTCTGCGCCTTGTCATATGTATCCTCCCTCAACGAGCAATGGGTCCTACACACTGGGCGATTACACTGAAAGATATGAACGATCTCATTCATTAATGCATTCCTGGGTTTTAGGGCAGTACGGACGGTGTAATGGTTAGCATTACAGCCTCACAGCACTAAGGTCATGGGTTCGATTCCCACCATGGCCCTAACTGTGTGGAGTTTGTATATTCTCCCCATACTTGCATGGGTTTCCTCCCACAATCCAAAAATATACTGGTACAGATGGGTCCGATGGGTCCACGGTTATCTTGGCTAGTTTGCTGCGTCTAGGCACAACATGGTTTATTAACATAAACCCTTCATCTATTGTTCTCAGCTGCAATACAATACAGAGAACAATACAGCAGGGGATTAAGTCTGACTACCCAGTCTCCGTTAATCCTATTAAAGGTCAAGAAAAACATTGACCCATCTGTGGGTTAATTGGCCCTAGCGTGAATGTGTGTACGCGTGGTAGGGAATATAGATTGTAAGCTCCACTTTGGCGGGGACTGATGTAAATGGCAAATATTCTCTGTAAAGCGCTGCGGAATATGTGTGCGCTATATAACTAACTGGTAATAAATAATAATCTCGTTCATTAATGAACGAGATCGTTCATATCTTTCAGTGGTATGGGCCAGTGTGTAGGGCCTATTACAGTTTCTGACAATTAGACCAGTGAGCATCAGGTAGAGCACCCCCGCTCCCCATCATTCCCGTGGGGGGGCAGCTTACAAAAGTGTTGCTATGGGGCCCACAAAGGTCTACTTATGCCCCAGTCATCACTGTGCCTGTCTCATCTGCCACCCCCACCCCACCGGTCTGTATCATTTATCTCATGAGACGCTCTACCTCATCAGCACCCCTCCCATCTCTCTCCAGAATCTCTGTACCCATCCCATCTCTCTTTCATCGCTCTCTCCCTCACAACTCTGTCCCCACCCAGTCTCTCCCATCTCTGGGAGAAACTGAGGTGTATTTTTTTTTTTTTTTTTGGATGTGCCATACAACAATCAGTTGTGTAACTGGTGTGATACGGATTCCCGGTGTTCTGACACCAGTCACATGACTGCCAGCATCCCCAGTGCTGGGATGCTAAATGCACATCTTCATAAACTAATAAATGAGACCTATCACACGTCATCAGGTAAGCAACCCAAAAACTGAGTCCCCAAACCTTGCCGCACACACAGAATAAATCTGTAGATGTAATATTTACAATTAGGGACTTACAAGAGCAGCGCTGTGATATCGCATTGTATGTCTGTCTCAGCACCAACACTGGGTATTTTTGGAACTCGCTCTGCTTCATCTGCATACAAGTGCCCTTTTAACTGTTTAGGAAGGCACTGGGCACCCTTTCCTGCCTCTCACTAAAGGAATCCAGTGTTTTAAGTTGCTGCTTACGCCTGACTGGTTAGTGCAGCAGGGGACTCCAATAGGCAGATCCATTCCACACCGGCTTGTACTGCAGTGAAAACAGCTACTTGTACATAACAACTGCCCAACAGATCGCAGGTGGCAGCTGCTCCCCCCTGTTGCCTCACACTTTCAAGAAACAGATGTGCAGAGTTTACAGTTGTGTGTTTGTGTGTGTGTGTGTGGGGGGGGCGCGAGTAGGCACTTAGGGGAGGGCTAGGGTTAGGCTGTGGGAGGGGTGGGTTAGCCTACTTACCTAAATGTGCTGGGATTCTAACCATCAGGTATCCTGACAGACAGCATCCGGACTGTCGACATCCCGTACCGAGCCTGAGCCAAGAGTCTACTCTACTTTGACTTCAATATCAGACTTATCAATTCAGCAACAGACCTCCATAATGCAGTCTCAGATTCTTAGGAAAAATACATGAAACCTTGGGCAAGATGGTATATGTTACAGTAATTCAAGAGTCAATGATGCGATGATGACAGATTTTATAAGAGATGCTTAATAGGAAAATTTTGCAACAACGTGCAAGACACATTGAGAGGAAGAAAAGAAAAAAAACACCTCTGTGATTCATTCGGTAACTAGTAGTGCTGGAGAATCCCATTAGGAAAGAATCCACAGCATCTACAAGTTTACAGTTTGTGTGTAGTGGCTTAAGTAGGTGCCATTTGTGTTTAGGCAATGTGCCGTCATGATCTTTGGTTGCGCATGCCTTTCAGATCTACAGTAAACCAACATCGCTCATTTTTCTACACACCTCTGTGCATTGGTATATTGATGATACTGGTGGCTGAGATATGGTAGTGTACCGGTGGCATTTCACAGACACCTTAATTCCCCTTTAGTCTATAAAATTATATCCATTTGACCAACGGTACAAATTCATACACCGTGCATACCAAGAGTCGATTCAGATTTACATGCAAGCTGGCTGCATTACCGATTTGGAAATGAATGCAGATCTTTTTCCGTATTCAGAGTGGTACACTTCTATGTGGCTGCAAAATCTCCATCCACCCACACGTGAAAGAAGCCATCATCAGTATTAGTGCAACTGGTGCAAGAGATGTGCTAAAAAATAATCAGACGGATCTCTCCATAACCCACAATTCTGCCTACAGTACATGCCCACGACATGTCCTCAGAAGACTTATCCGACTTATGAAAGCCCGGATTCCGCACTGTTACCCATATTCAGACGCAAGTAGAGATAGTAGAGTCTAGACTCCCTTCATGGAGAGGTAAACTGGTACAAAGAGGTTATGTGGATAGACCACATTTGACTATTGAGGACTCATTCACAGTTGCCGTTCCACTAAAACCACGTAAGTGGGTGTGGCCACTCCAGCTTGGGGCCTTTGCTGAAGCACATTGACAGGTCCACACATCCTTAATTTGTCCTCCCCTCCCTCTTGTCTAAAACCTTAGCAATGGGAAATTGTGGTCTATCAGATAGATAAATAAATAATTGCTGTTTATATAAAAATACATAAATGCAAAAATGAAAGAAACCAGCAAGAAATGGCAATAAATCAAGAAAATGTTACACAGAGAACTGTAGTAGCAACTCAATGAGCCCTCAGATAGCAGGCAACCCACCTATAAATAGGAGATCTGTAACTTATGGCTCTCCAGTTGGTGTAGAACTAAAAGTCCCAGCATTGAGTAAACCTCATGGTCTGGCTCCTAGTGCCAGGATAGCTAGGGAATCACAAGCTGTAGAATGGGCTCATGACTAATCAGAGGCGGCCTAGGTAATACACTGACAGCTGCACCACCATCGCTGTATGTATGATATGTACAGGAGCAACCAGCGCTCACATACATGCATACCGTGTATAACAATCATTACAGGAGCACATATAAAGTAAATACATAGTATTATTGTCTCTCACCATTACCTGCAGCCTCTCAGCTCATTTCACCCTATATAGCCGGAATACCTCCATTTAGCGGTGTAAGCGGAAGTGTCACCGTCCCCCTCCCATGCCAGTGACGATGGGCAGCGGCAGCAGACGCAGCTGTGTCACCGGGGAAAGCAGCATCGCACAGTTCCCTCTCCGCTCTTCCAGAGCGAGGCTTGGCCCGCACTTCCGGCAGAGCCACGGTCTCCATAGCAACGCGTTATTTACAGTCTATAGTCTCCGCCCGCAGCACATTCCAGCAGCACTGGCCAGGATAGGAGTTGTAGCGTGATAGATGCCGGGGCCGCCCGCTGGTATTTCTTAATTTCTTTCTTTCTTACCAGTTATTTATATAGCGCACACATATTCCGCAGCGCTTTACAGAGAATATTTATCCATTCACATCAGTTCCTACCCTAGTGGAGCTTACAATCTAGATTCCCTATCACATGTAGATATACACACATTTACTAGGCTTAATTTTGTTGGGATCCAATTAACCTACCAGTGGCCCTCATTCCGAGTCGTTCGCTCGGTATTTTTCATCGCATCGCAGTGAAATTCCGCTTAGTACGCATGCGCAATATTCGCACTGCGACTGCGCCAAGTAATTTTACAATGGAGATAGTATTTTTACTCACTGCTTTTTCATCGCTCCGGCGATCGTAGTGTGATTGACAGGAAATGGGTGTTACTGGGCGGAAACACGGCGTTTTCGGGGCGTGTGGATAAAAACGCTACCGTTTCCGGAAAAAACGCAGGAGTGGCCGGAGAAACGGGGGAGTGTCCGGGCGAACGCTGGGTGTGTTTATGACGTCAAACCAGGAACGACAAGCACTGAACTGATCGCAGATGCCGAGTAAGTCTGAAGCTACTCTGAAACTGCTAAGTAGTTTGTAATCGCAATATTGCGAATACATCGGTCGCAATTTTAAGAAGCTAAGATACACTCCCAGTAGGCGTAGGCTTAGCCTGAGCAACTCTACTAAATTCGCCTTGCGAGCGATCAACTCGGAATGAGGGCCAGTATATTTTTGGATTGTGGGAGGAAACCGTAGAACCCGGGGGAAACTCACACACGTACGGGCAGAGCCGGCCCTAACCAATATGATGCCCTAGGCAAGATTTTGGCTGGTGCCCCCTAGAACCACTGCTGGTTCCGCCTCTGACCTTGCACCTCTTTCCCAGCACCATCACCTCTCACCCGTAGCAGTCCTTATTTTGGTGTTTGTACCCCCTATATTTTAAATAGGAACAGTTCGCACATTTGGTGCTCAGCCCAAAAAGGGGTGTGCTTTTGCTGGCCACACAATAGTAACCCCAATTCCAATTACGCCACACAGTACTGCAACTTTATTCACATTTGATCATGCGATAGTGTCCATAATTCATATTACATCCCACAGTAGTATCACTTTACCTTATAAACGTTACTCCTCACAGTAGAGCCCCTTATTCACATTACATCACACTGAATTGCTCCTTATTCACATTACACCACACCCTATTTCTCTTTATTCACATTAGACGAAAGTAGTGCCCTTTCTATACGCAACGCCACATAGTTGAGCACCTTATACACATAATGCCACATTGTAATGCCCCTTACACATATGAGAGACATTATTAATGTCCTTATAAACATAATGCGCCTTACACATTATGACAACCTTTATTAATGCCTTTTTACACATAATGTCCCTTACACATATGCCGCACATTATTAATGCCCTTATACACATAATGACACACATAGTGCCCCCTACACATTTGCTGCACATTATTAGTGCCCCTTTACACATAATGACACACATACAGTAGTACCCTCTTACACATATGCCGCACATTATTAATGCCCTTATACACATAATGACACACATAGTGCACCTTACACATATTTTGCACATTATTAATGCATTTTTACATGACACACATAATGCTCCTTACACATATTCCGAACACTACTGCACAACCAACCCACTCACATGCACAGAGCACTCACACTGCCACTAACTCTGTGACCTCTGCCTCTGCTTGTATACACGTGTCCTCATAAATCTTGCCTCAATGCTAACGTCGGGCACCTTTTTTTATGAAAATGCACCTTATTTGCATTGCTATGTGACTAGGATGCACAAGCAGCTTCTGCTGATGAAAATATGTAGCATGCCTGTATACTGTGTGAGACTGTGGCTGTATCTGCGTATGAAATGCTACACATAGAATATAGGCATGCTGCATATCATTTTAATCAGCAGGAGCTGCTGATGCCCCTAGGCATATCAAATGCCATAGGCAATTGCCTAGTTTGCCTATGCCTATGGCCGGCTCTGCGTACGGGGAGAATATACAAAAGCCACACAGTTAGGACCATGGTAGGAATCAAACCCATGACCTTAGTGCTGTGAGGCAGTAATGCTAACAGTAATTACACTATCCGTACTGGTATGTCACATATAATGCTGGCAGCTAGGACTTGGGGACACTTTACAGTATAAAGCATGTCACTGTCATATATATATATATATATGTGAGTGTGTGCATATGTATATATATATATATATATATATAGAGAGAGAGAGATATAGAGATATATATAGAGATATATATAGAGATGTGTGTATATATGAATAACATCTGACATAACGGGATCTCTAGGTGCATAGTCTGTACTAAGTGTTATGCTGCTTTGCCTTATCAAGAAAAGAAAATAATTCACAGACACATGCAGGTATCTGTGTGGGTTGGACTGGCCAATGGGAGTACAGTGGAAATCCCTGGTGGGCCCTACTGCCTGCATAAAAAGATCCAAAATAAAGCATGCAGTTACAAATTCAATATTACTATATTTACAGATGTCTCAGTATGCTATGGGGTATATGCAATTGCGGTCGAATTCCCGAAAATGTCTAAAAACGGGACATTTTCGACAAAAAAAAAAAAATTTGACAATGCAATTCAGTACTTTTTGTCAAAAAAACGGACTTTCCAAATTCGACTTTTTGAAATTCGACATTTGTCAAATTCGACATTTCTGCAATGGTACAAATGCGGCAATTCGACAAAAGTATATTCAATTGAAGATTGTAAATTCGACAACAGTGCTTTTACACAGTAAATTCGTCCAGGACCAGTACACTGGATCAGGTGAGTATAATTTTATTTTCAGGTACCCCGGATGTCGACATTGGAGACGAAGCCAGAGTCGGCGTGTCAACATAGTTAAGTATGTGTGTCTGCATGTATGTAATAAAGTTATACTTTCACGGTGTCTGTGTCCTGTTTTAATTTGGGTATTTTTTTTGCAGTAGAACTACAGGTACCAGCGGGCCCGTTTCCCACCCGCATGCTGGTACTTGTGGTTCTCCAAGTACCAGCTTGCGGGGGAGGCTTGCTGGGACTTGTAGTTCTTCTGGAAAAAGCAATATTCTTACATTTTACTCAAGGCTATCAGCCCCCCATCCGCAGCCCTTGGATGGGGGGAACAGCCTCGGGCTTCACCCCTGGCCCTTGGGTGGCTGGGGGGGGGGACCCCTTGATTGAAGGGGTCCCCACTCCTCCAGGTTACCCCGGCCAGGGGTGACTAGTTGGATATTTAATGCCACGGCCGCAGGGCGCTGTATAAAAGTGACCCCTGGCTGTGGCTTTATCTGTCCAGCTAGTGGAGCCCGGTGCTGGTACAAAAAATACGGGGGACCCCTACTCTCTTTGTCCCCCGTATTTTTTGCACCAGGACCAGGCGCAGAGCCCGGTGCTGGTTGTTAAAATACGGGGGATCCCCTGTCATTTTTTTCCCCGTATTTTGGCAACCAGGACCGGCTCAAAGAGCCCGAGGCTGGTTATGCTTAGGAGGGGGGACCCCACGCAATTTTTTTTCGGGTTTTTTACAGTTTTTTCCCGTTTTTTTAAAATTTTTAAAAATCTAATCAAAATCCGTCAAATCGGCCGTTTTTCGACAGCGGTACTGTCGAATCCGTTTTTTATTGAATATGTAGAATTCCGGCACCCACCTGCCGGAATTCGACGGTCGAATTGTGTCGAATTAAAAAACGGGCGAAAAATTGCCGCAATTCGCCGGCAATTGCATATACCCCTATGTATGATAATTAACAAAAGGCATAGAGCCTAATTCAGGCCTGATCGCTGCTGTGCATTTTCACACAGCAGCCGATCAGGTCTGAACTGCGCCTGTGCCGCAGTGCGCCGACACATGCCAGACAACCAACGGCCATCTCAGCCCTGCGATCGCTTCTACCTGATTGACAGGCAGAGGTGGTCGGTGGGCGCGGGAGGACGGGCCGGCGGCGTTTGGCCGCTGTTATAGGGGCACGATCCGGGCAACGCAGGCGTGTCCGGACCGTGTGGGGGCGGGCTGCGGCGGCTGCATGATGGCACACGCAGCCGCTGCGACCCGGACAGCGACGAGTAGCTCCATGCCAGCACACAGGAGCTGCGCCGGTAGGCAGCTACTCGTCAAGTACAAAAGCATCGCCGCTGTGCGATGCTTTTGTACTTGTGCAGCAGAGCAGAGCCAGACATACGGGGCGCACTAGCCCTGTGCTGGACGTCCCCCCGCATGTCTGAGTAACTGATCATAGCTGTGCAAAATTTTGCCCGGCTATGATCAGGTCTGAATTAGGCCCATAGAAACATATGAACATCAAAAGTGTTAGTTGTCAAAGCGGTCCAGGTAATAAGTGGTGTGGGAATGAGTTTGGAAAATATATTAGTCCCTGGATCTCATAAATCGCAGTTCAGTTTTTTTTTCATAAACAACAGGGAAGTTGGCGGTAGAGTCAACTGCATCCGTACTCCCGTCAGAGTCTTTTCCCTTTACCCTCCCCTGACTCTACCCAGTTTCAATCAGTAACGTGGATAGGCGCTGTTTTTAACATTTTCTAAGCAGAGGGAGTGGTTGCTCGCCCTGCACTCTCCTAGCTGTACCACTGTTGTGGGAAGTTAACTGGAGGAGTAGGACCACTGATGAACATACAGTATGTGCTTGGTTCACTTATATAGAAATGAAACCAAGGTTTGCCCTCCTGCCAGTCAAATTGGGTGATCATGATACAAACCTTCCTTTGCTGACTGTGGGGTTTAATATAATGAACACAGTTCCTGCCAGTGATTGGAATCACATTGTAGCACTGCATTCATTCACTAACAAATAAGTAAGTTGTCCCAGTAGTAAGAGCTTAGAATAGATCACCATTTTTCAACCATTGTGCCATGTGTAGTGCGCAAGTGTGCCGCTGGTCTGCTGAGCTGAGGACGAGTTTTTCTCCAGACTGCCTCCTGTACTCTGCAGCACACAGCAGTTCCACATGTAATAAAGGCAATGCCACTGTTACCTCCCTCCTATGAATAATTTAAGAAATAAATGTAGCTAAACCAAGCAGCAGTTTAGCAGAAAAAAATACAACACAATTGTTTTCAGTGTTTATGTAGATAACTTGCATAATACAAATGTTATTGGTTCATATTTTGATAAAAACATTCAAACTTCAATGGTCTTTATTGTTTGTGAGGACCTACCGTAACCTATGTATTAAATATCACACAAGTGTACAGTCCAGTACAATAAATATGTGTTGTACCAAAACCCTACTGCAATGAGAGCCGCCATAGGCCTGAACTAGAATCCGTTACTTCCCACAGGGATTAATTTTACAAAAGCTTCTGAAACAGACAAGTGAAGGTTTTACCCATTGCAACCAATCAGATTTAAGCTGTCATTTCTTACTTCATTGTATAAAATTATAGAATCTGATTAGTTGTGATGGGCAACACCTCCACTTGTCTGTTTTAGAAGTTTAATTCAGTCTACCGCAGTGTATGAAATTGTCCCTTTTCTCAGCAGCTAAGCAGTCGTGCAAGTAAAACTAATTTCTTTGCGCGTGCAGAGAAAATGGGTGTGGCCATGGTCAACAAGGGGTGTGGTCAATTTAAATGGGGGTGTGGCATCATGACACGCCCCCATTCTCGTCACTCTGAGAACATTCATTTACATTCCATATGCACCTTACCTTTATGGTGGTTTCTCACAATGGGGAACCACTGAAGAACTGTATCCTCCCTGATCAGACAGCGTCTTTAGTTGATAGTCACTATTTATGTAGGATATCACATGGTCCGGAAGATGCAATCAGACTCATGCCAGCTGCATACCCTCCAACTGTACCTTTTTGGCAGGTACAGTAAAAGAATTTATGGTCTGTACCGATTTTTGGCTCTCCAAACTTCCATTGAAAGTATAGGAAAAGGGCCCTTTTCGAATTTGTACCGATTTTATGTGTAAAATGTTGGTGGGTATGCAGCTGTGTCACCTTCTACTTCCTACATCTCTCAGTTACACCATCATCTCCCCCCTGCATCTCTCAGCCACACCGTCTTCTCCCCCCGATACTCTCAGCCACACCACCATCTCTCCCCAGCTTCTCTCAGCCACACCATCATCTTCCCCCTGCATTTCTAAACCTGCCTCTTTTAATTCTGTGTCTCTCACCCTGCCCCCCTTCACTCTGTGTCTCCCACCCTGCCCCCCTTCACTCTGTGTCTCTCAGCCTGCCCCCATTCACTCTGTGTCTCTCATCCTGCCCCCCATTCACTGTGTCTCTCATCCTGCCTCCCCCCCCCCCATTCACTCTGTATCTCAGCCTGCCCCCGCCCATTCACTCTGTGGTCCCCTTCTCCCCCCCCCCCCCCCCATCTCCATTCACTCTGTGTCTCTCAGCCTGTCCCTGCCTCTCACTCTGCGTTTTTCTGCCTTCTCCCCTGTGTCCATCATCAGCCTCCCCACTGTGTCCATCATCAGCCTCCCCCTGGGTGCATCATCAGTCTCCCCCTCTGTGTGTCTCTGTCTTTCAGGGTCCTCCTCATTGTCAGCCACCCTGTGTCTTTAAGCCTTCCCCCCTGCTTTGTGTCGCCTCTTTCTCTCTCAGCCCGGCACCCATCATCCTCTCCCGCTCCCCAACTTATCTTGCTATGCTGCTCCGTCTTCCTGGGCGGCTATTTTGGCTGGCTCCTCTTCAGTGTGCAGCAGTGCAATGTCATGAAGTCACGCCACTGTGTCTGCCAAAAAAACTTTTTCTGCTGCGGGGTACACTGGGCTCCACAAGGATAGACATTGGGGTGTAGAGTAGGATCTTGATCCGAGGCACCAACAGGCTCAAAGCTTTGACTGTTCCCAGAATGCACAGCGCCGCCTCCTCTATAACCCCGCCTCCCTGCACAGGAGCTCAGTTTTGTAGTTGGTGCTGCAGTAAGCAGGCACATAACAGAGGGGCTGCTCCAAGAAGAAAAAAGTGAAGACTTCAAGGGCAGCAGTGGTGGTAAATGTCAGAAGACATTCACTGCTGCAGCTCCAGCTCTCCCCAGCGGCGCTGTACACTCCCGAGCCCTGGTTGCCGGGTAACTACAGCAGGAGGCTCCGGTTTTCTTCACGTCAGGCATGCACGACGGGAGCTCTCCGGGATCACGTGGCCGCGCTTCGGGAGGTGGTAAGTGGGTCCCGCTTGCGGGACCCGGTCTTTATCGCGATCCGGCGCGGTCAGTGGGAGGCGGGCCACGCGCGCTGGCGGTGGACACTGTGGCAGTACAGGCGATCCCACTAGATCACCCGGGCATGGGTGCAGTTCAGGTTTTCTCTCTAAACTATTTTCTCTTACGTCCTAGAGGATGCTGGGGACTCCGTAAGGACCATGGGGTATAGACGGGCTCCGCAGGAGACATGGGCACTACAAAGAACTTTCAGTATGGGTATGCACTGGCTCCTCCTTCTATGCCCCTCCTCCAGACCTCAGTTAGATCTTGTGCCCAGAGGAGATAGGGTGCATTACAGGGGAGCTCTCCTGAGTTTCTCTGAAAAATAATTTTGTTAGGTTTTTTATTTTCAGGGAGCACTGCTGGCAACAGGCTCCCTGCATCATGGGACTGAGGAGAGAGAAGCAGACCTACTTAAGTGATAGGCACTGCTTCTTAGGCTACTGGACACCATTAGCTCCAGAGGGAGTCGGAACGCAGGTCTCACCCCCCAGTTCGTCCCAGAGCCGCGCCGCCGTCCTCCTCACAGAGCCGGAAGATAGAAGCCGGGTGAGTATAAGAAGAAAAGAAGACTTCAAGGCGGCAGAAGACTTCAGATCTTCACTGAGGTAAGCGCTCCCACACACAACACACAAGGCACTGATGGGTGCAGGGTGCAGGGGGGGGCGCCCTGGGCAGCAATAAACCTCTGTGGCTGGCAGACATACATATATAGGCTACAGAGGCAATATATATCATAACCCCCGCCAGTATTGTAAAAATGAGCGGGACCGAAGCCCGCCGGTGAGGGGGGCGGAGCTTGGTCCCTCAGCACGGAAAGCGCCATTTTCTCCACAGCATGGAGCTGGCTCCCCGAACTCTCCCCTGCTGAAGACACAGGGCAAAACAAAGGGGGGGGGGGGCACTTGATGGCAGCAGTGAATGTATATAATGTGATTATATATATATATATTTATATAAAGCGCTGTTTTATCTGGGAAGTCTATTTCCGGTGTCAGTGGCGCTGGGTGTGTGCTGGCATACTCTCTCTCTGTCTCTCCAAAGGGCCTTATTGGGGATCTGTCTCCATAAAAATATCCCTGTGTGTGTGGGGTTGTGTCGGTACATGTGTGTCGGCATGTCTGAAGCGGAAGGCTCATCTAAGGAGGAGGTGGAGCGGATGATTGTGGTGTCTCCGTCGGCAACGCCGACACCTGATTGATTGGACATGTGGAATGTTTTAAATGCAAATGTAAAATTAATTACATAAGAGATTGGACAAAGCAGAGTCCAAGGAGGTGACTGTGTCACAGGGCCCTTCAGGGTCTCAAAAACGTCCCCTGTCCCAAATAGTAGACACTGATACCGACACGGATTCTGACTCCAGTGTCGACTATGATGATGCAAGGTTACACCCAAGGGTGGCAAAAAGTATTCATTTATTTGATTATTGCAATAAAAGATGTTTTGCATATCACAGATGACTCCTCTGTCCCTGACACGAGGGTACACAGGTTTAAGGTAAAGAAACCTGAGGTAACGTTTCCCCCATATTATTTGAAAAAGCTGGGGAAACTCCAGACAAAAAACTGCAGTTTCCCAAAAGAATTATTATGACGTATCCTTTCCCCTCAAAGGACAGGTTACGGTGGGAATCATCACCCACGGTCGACAAGGCGTTAACACGCTTGTCCAAAAAGGACACGGCAACACCAAAAGGTCCTGCGGATCGCAGGCAGGAAACTACCTTAAAATCAATCTATACACATACAGGAGCTTTGCTCGGACCGGCAATAGCATCGGCTTGGGTTTGTAGCGCGGTAACAGCTTGGACGGATACCTTGTCAGCTGATATTGATGCCCTAGATAGGGATACCATTTTATTGACCTTAGGTCACATCAAAGACGCAGTCTTATATATGCTGTGAACCCGCCAATGGACGGGTGATGCCGACTCAAGGAGGCATATGGAAATGTTGCCTTACAAGGGTGAGCTTTTAATTGGGGAAGGTCTCGCGGACCTGGTTTCAACAGCTACCGTGGGTAGATCTACCTTTTTTGCCTTATGTTCCCCCACAACAAAAGAAAACGCCGCAGTATCAGATGCAGTCCTCTTGGTCGCATAAGTCCAGAAGAGGTCGGGGCTCTTCCTTCCTCGCCAGAGGTAAGGGTAGAGGGAAAAAGAATGCCTGCTAAGGCCAGTTCCCAGGAACAGAAGTCCTCCCCGGCTTCTGCTAAATCCACCGCATGACGCTGGGGCTCCACTGAGGGACTCCGCTCCGGTGGGGGCACGTCTTAGACTCTTCAGCCGCGTCTGGGTTCAGTCGGATGTGGGTCCTTGGGCGATGGAAATTGCGTCCCATGGTTACAAGCTGGAATTCAAAGACGTGCCTCCCCGCCGATTCTTCAAATCGGCTTTACCAAAGTATCCCCCAGAGAGGGAGATAGTGTGGGCTGCAATTCGAAAGCTGTGTCTACAGCAAGTGTTTATCAGGGTTCCCTTAATGCAGCAAGGAAAAGGGTACTATTCAACCCTATTTGGGGCAACCAAAACCGGATGGCTCGGTCAGACCCATTCTCAACTTAAAATCCCTGAACCGGTACTTAAAAGGGTTCAAGTTTAAAATGGAATCGATCAGGGATCTACAGCCTGGAAGGGGGGGATTTTATGGTGTCACTAGACATGTCCCCATTTATCCTCCTCATCAAGCGTGACTGAGATTCTCTGTGCAGGCCTGTCATTTCCAATTTCAGATGTTGCCGTTTGGGCTTTCCACGGCCCCAAGGGTTTTCACCAAGGTAATGGCGGAAGTGATGGTACTCCGGCGCAGGCAAGGAGTCACAATTATCCCGTACTTGGACGATCTCCTGATAAAAGCGAGATCAAAGGAACAGTTGCAGAAAAGTATGTCGTTCTCCCTGAGAGTGCTGCAGCAACATGGCTGGATTCTAAATCTACCAAAGTCACAGTTGGTTTCAACAACTCGGCTGTCTTTCTTAGGCATGATTCTGGACACAGAACAGGAGAGGGTCTCTCCTGGGGCGACTGCAGTGTGCTCATCTTCTAGAAGGTCGCAGGTTCGGCATTCAGGACTGGGTCCTGGTGACCACGGTCGCGAGCCTCCGAGGATGGGGAGCAGTCACACAAGGAAGGTATTTTCAGGGACGGTGGTCAAGCCAGGAGGCTTGCCTACACATATACATACTGGAATTAAGGGCCGGTTACAAAGGCCTACGACATGCGGAGAATCTTTTTCGCGACCTACCGGTTCTGATTCAATCAGACAACGTCACAGTTGTGGTTCATGTAAACCGCCAAGGCGGTACAAAGAGCAGAGTGGCAGTGTCGAAAGCCACCAGGATTCTGCGGTGGGCAAAGAATCACGTAAGCACTCTGTCAGCAATATTCATTCCGGGTGTGGACAACTGGGAAGCAATCTTCCTCAGCAGACACGATCTCCATCCTGGAAAGTGGGGACTTCTTCAAGACGTTTTTGCAGAGATAACAAGTCGTTGGGAGCTTCCTCAAATAGACATGATGGCATCACGCCTCAACAAGAAGCTTTGGAGGTATTGCGCCAGGTCAAGGGACCTTCAGGCAGTGGCGGTGGATGCCCTGGTGACACCATGGGTGTTTCAGTCGGTCTCTGTGTTTCCTCCTCTTCCTTTCATCTCAAAAATATTGGGAATCATTAGACGGAAAAGAGTACTGACAATACTCATTGTTCCAGATTGGCCTCGAAGGGCCTGGTATTCAGATCTTCAGGGGATGCCCACAGAAGATCCGTGGCCTCTTCCTCTCAGAGAGGACCTGTTGCAGCAGGGGCCCTGCGTGTTCCAAGAGTTACCGCGGTTACGTTTGACGGCATGGTGGTTGAACACCGAATCCTAGCGGAGAAGACTTTTCCGGAAGAAGTCATTCCTACTCTGATAAAGGCTAGGAAGGAAGTGACGGTGAAACATCACCATGTCTGGAGAAAGTTTGTTTATTGGTGTGAAGGCAAGAATGCTCCTACGGAAGGTTTCCACTTGGGGCCGTTTTCTCCACTTTCTACAGATAGGAGTGGATATGGGCCTAAAGTTAGGCTCCATTGAGGTACAGATTTCGGCTCTGTCTATATTCTTCCAGAAGGAATTGGCTTCTCTCCTGGAAGTCCAAACTTTTGTAAGGGGAGTGCTACACATCCAGCCTCCTTTTGTGCCCCCGGTGGCACCATCGGACCTTAACGTAGTGTTACAGTTCCTTAAATCGCACTGGTTTGAGCCTTTTCAAACAGTTGAATTGAAATTTCTGACTTGGAAAGTGGTCATGTTAGTGGCCTTGGCATCTGCACGGCGTGTGTACGAATTGGCAGCTTTGTCTCCAAGAGCCCCTATCTGATTTTCCAGGTGGATAGAGCGGAGTGGAGGACTCGTCCTCAATTTCTACCTAAGGTGGTTTCGTCTTTTCACATGAACCAACCTATTGGGGTGTCTGTGGCTACGGGGGACTTGGCAAGTCCCTGGATGTAGTCAGGGCCTTAAACATTTCTGTAGCCAGGCCGGCTAGGGTTACGAAAACAGAGGTTCTGTTTATCCTGTATGCAGCCAACAAGGTTGGCGCTCCTGCTTCTAAGCGGACTATTGCTCGCTGGATCTGTAACTCGATTCAGCAGGTTCATTATACGGCTGAATTGCCGTTACCGAATTCGGTAAAGGCCCATTCCACTAGAAAGGTGGGCTCTTCTGGGGCGGCTGCCCGAGGCATCTCGGCATTACAGCTTTGCCGAGCAGTAACTTGGTCGGGTTCAAACACTTTTGCTCAATTCTACAAGTTTGATACCCTGGCTGCTGAGGACCTTGCGTTTGCTCAGTTGGTGCTGCAGAGTCATCCGCACTCTCCCGCCCGGTCTGGAGCTTTGGTATAAACCCCATGGTCCATACGGAGTCCCCAGCATCCTCTAGGACGTAAGAGAAAATAAGATTTTAAACCTACCGGTAAATCTTTTTCTCCTAGTCCATAGAGGATGCTGGGCGCCCGTCCCAGTGCGGACTAAATCTGCAAGACTTGTATATAGTTGTTGCGTACAAAAGGGTTATGTTACAGTTGGAATCGGTCTTTGACTGATACTGTTTTTTGTTCATACTTTTAACTGGTTGCGTATATTTCAGGTTATATGGTATGATTGGTGTGGGCTGGCATGAATCTTAGGTTAACAAAATCCTTTCCTCATATTGTCCATCTCCTCTGGGCACAGTTCTCTAACTGAGGTCTGGAGGAGGGGCATAGAGGGAGGAGCCAGTGCACACCCATACTGAAAGTTCTTTGTAGTGCCCATGTCTCCTGCGGAGCCCGTCTATACCCCATGGTCCTTACGGAGTCTCCAGCATCCTCTACGGACTAGGAGAAAAAGATTTACCGGTAGGTTTAAAATCTTATTTTCAGTAGCCCACAGTACCCGGTGGTTTTGCCATCAGGGGGATAAGGCTTAGACCTGAAGCCCCTCCCCCAGCCCCAGGGCGTCATTTCCCGCAAATGTTCCCGCCCTGGAGCTGCATATCTGTCTCTCCCTCACTCCCTGTCAGTGTCTGGGCACCATTATCTCTCAGCTTCACTGTTCCTGGGACTGCTTGGGCAAATCCTCCTGTGTAAAGCCGCCTGGTTGTCAGTGCTGTGACTTTACATGACACTTAAGTATTCTACCTGCCTTTTTAGACAGTGCTAGTTAAGAAAGAGTGCATTTAGTCAGGGTTTTCTAGTACAATTACCCTGTGATATACATCCAGTTCTTACTGTGCAGTGTTATATCTATAGACTATATAGCTATATATATAAGCTAGTCCAGTGCAGTATTATTGTTAGTAATAACCTCTGCATTGTACAAACTGTGACTATCTGTGTGTGCATTAGCTAGCTGAGTGGTGTCCATTTCGTGTCTTTCACTCAACTTGCTATCCCTATATTCTATAACCTGAGGGGGCTTGGTGCGTCAGGTTTTATATTGATATAGGATTTTCACAAAGATATACTTTAATACATATTTTTCTCTGTGATTTAGTCACCATATCTCTCCTTTATTTCTGCTAGTGCTGACTACACTGCGCAGGGGTTTGGGTAAGAGGTATTGTGCTGCTGCCAATTGTACTGTGTTACCTAATACTGCAAGTTATATTATGTCTGCTTCTGAGGGTAGCGGTTCTGGGGCTGAACACACTGCCGGTGTTGCTGAAGCCACAGATCCCTATGAGGAGAATATAGCAGCTGGTTCTGGGGGCTCCTTGCCCCCTTGTGGGACTGTGGCAACGGAGGTACATAATGACCCACCGTGGGCCGCTTTTTCCACACTTCTACATACGCTAGTTAATAAACTTACACCCCCTATGGGACTCCCAATGCCGGTACAACCGTATGTGGTCCCTGCAGCTAACCCGCCGTGGGCGGACGATTTATCTGCTCAATTGAAGAAGTTGAACCAGTCCCTGACTACTAAAAAGTCTGACCATCGCTCGCCTAAGCCCAAGGGGTCCTCTAAGCGAGTGCTTGTCTCCTCATAATCCACTGCTGTCACTGACACCTCGTCTGATGAAGACGGCACTTACACTGACCCCACAGGTTCTGACTCAGATACTGCTGATGGGGAGGGTAGTTCACATGTGGATGTTCCTGATCTTTTGGAGGCTATTAAGTTAATTCTACAGATTACAGATGATCCCGAGCCATCCGTCCCTCCTAAGAAACCAGATAGGTTCAAGCGTCAGAAGGTGGTTAAACAAGTTTTACCTCACTCTGATCACCTAGTGGATATACGTCAGGCACCCTGGGAAAACCCGGGTACGAAGTTTGTGCCTCAAAAGAAGATGCTGGCTCGCTATCCCCTCGCACCAGAGCTGTCTAAGAATTCGGAAACGCCTCCTCCAGTAGACTCACATGTGGCTAGGATGGTGGTTTCCTCAGCTCAACCTGTCACTACCGTCACGTCTCTAAAAGAGCCTACGGATAAACGTGTGGAGGGTTGTCTTAAAGCGATTTACACCCTCACGGGTGTTGCACAAAGGCCCACTATTGCAGCAACATGGGCTGCAGAGGCTATTGAAGCATGGGCCTTGGAGTTAGAAGCTGAAATCTCTTCTGACCATGCTAGACAATGCTTGTCATATATTGTCACAGCTTCTCGCTATATTAAAGAGGCGGCTTCTGATGCCGGTATCCTAGCAGCCAAGGCCTCTACTACGTCAGTCCTGGCTCGCCGGATATTATGGCTGAGATCCTGGTCTGTGGCTCTGGACTCTAGAAAAACCCTGGAAGTACTCCCTTTCAAGGGAGATATTCTGTTTGGGGAGGAATTAAATAAGATAGTGGCTGACTTGGCTACTGCCAAAACTGCCTGTCTCCCAAGTACCGCTCCTTCTGTGTCGAAGGCTAAAGGTACTACCTTTCACCCCTTTCGTCCTTCAGGTAAAGCAAAAGGTCAGGCGTACAACAAGCAGGCCCGCACTTCCAAACCTGGTAAGCCAAAGCCAAAAAGAGCCTGGGCAGCCCGTCAGCCAGCTTCCTAGGCCGATAAGCCTGCCACATGACGGAGCGGGTCTCCCCCTGGGGGATCCCAGGGTGAGGTGCTGGCTTCTAGGGTATACCCAGGAATGGTTGAAGACCACTTCAGATGCCTGGGTACGGGAAGTCGTCACTCGAGCTTATGCCATAGCCTTCAAAAACCGACCCCCTCATCGATTTTGCCAGACAGACGTCCCGTTGGACCAGACAAAGGCAAAACACTCTGCATTCGGTGATACAGACCCTCCTGGATACAGGAGTCATAGTACAGGTGCCTCTTGCGTAGAGGGGCCAGGGGTACTATTCTCTGCTGTTTCTAGTCCCGAAACCGAATGGGTCCTCCCGGCCCATTCTCAACCTCAAGGCATTGAACAGGTTTGTGAAGGTTTCCAAGTTCTGTATGGAAACCCTTCGCTCTATAGTTCTGGCCTTGGAACCTGGGGACTACATGGTCTCCCTGGACATACAGAATGCTTACCTGCATATTCCTATAGCAGCGTCACATCAGCAATACCTGAGGTTTGCTATTGGCAACCTCCATTACCAGTTTTGGACGTTACCTTTTGATTTAACAACGGCTCCGCGAGTCTTCACCAAAGTTATGGCGGTGTTGATGGTGGTACTCCGCCGTCAAGGGGTCAGGATACTGCCGTATCTGGACGACTTGTTAATCCTGGTAAATTCCCCAGAACTTCTCCTACGTCATCTAGATATGACGGTCCGGTTTCTACAAGCCCACGGGTGGCTCATCAACTGGAAGAAATCCTCCCTGATCCCTGCTCAGAGCCTGATGCATCTGGGAGCGCTATTGGACACTCACAACCAGAGGTTGTTCTTGTGTCAGGAGAAAGTCCTGAAGCTTCAGGACAGGATTCGTTGCTTACTTTCTCGTCCGCAAGTGTCGATACATTCGGCGATGCAGGTGCTGGGCCTCATGGTATCAGCATTCAACATGATGGAGTATGCTCAGTTCCATTCTCACCCCCTCCAGAGGCTGATTCTAGCCAAGTGGGACGGCCTGCCTTACCGGATCAGGTCTCAAATTATCTCATTGACTCCGGAGGTCCGTCTGTCGCTGCTCTGGTGGCTCCGGGACCAACAATTGTGCAGAGGCCGTCCCTTCTGGATATCCAACTGGGTCCTGTTGACGACAGATGCCAGTCTAAGAGGTTGGGCCGCGGTGCTGGAGCAACACTCCCTTCAGGGTCGGTGGACCAAGGAGGAGTCCCTCCTCTCAATCAACATTCTGGAATTGCGGGCGGTCTTCAATGCATTGAACATAGCCCAGCATTTAATTCAGAACCGTCCTGTTCAAGTGCAGTCGGACAACGCCACCACAGTGGCTTACATAAATCATCAAGGCGGCACTCAAAGCCGTCTGGCAATGAAGGAAGTCTCACGGATTCTACATTGGGCGGAACGCCATCTACCGGCCATATCGGCAATCTTCATTCCGGGAGTCCTGAATTGGGAAGCGGACTTTCTCAGCCGTCAGGACGTACATGCCAGCGAGTGGGGCCTCCATCCAGAAGTGTTTCAACTCCTAGTGGAAAAGTGGGGTCTTCCAGACGTAGATCTGATGGCTTCTCGACACAATCACAAGGTTCCGGTTTTTCGGAGCAAGGACAAGGGATCTTCAAGCAGCATTTGTGGATGCGCTGGCGGTGCCGTGGAGGTTTCGGCTGCCGTACGTGTTCCCTCCGGTATCACTCCTGCCCAGGGTAATTCGGAAGTTCAAGCAAGAAAAAGGAATTCTGCTTCTCATAGCTCCAGCGTGGCCCAGACGGCACTGGTTCTCAGACCTGCAAGGCCTTATCGTCAGAGCATCCAATTCTACTTCCACAATGCCCAGACCTCCTCGTTTAGGGCCCCTGTGTCTACCAGGACCTAGCCCGGCTGTCTTTGACGGCGTGGCTCCTGAAGCTTCTGTCTTAAGGGCTAAAGGGTTTTCTGAGGCGGTCATTCAAACTATGTTGCGGGCCCGGAAACCGGCTTCGGCTCGGATTTACTATAGGGTCTGGCATTCTTACTTTGTTTGGTGCGCATCTAACGATTATGACGCTTCCAAGTTTAGTATAGCCAAGTTGTTGGCTTTTCTTCAGCAGGGCCTGGACTTAGGCCTGCGTCTGGCCTCCCTCAAGGTTCATATTTCTGCCTTGTCGGTGTGGTTTCAGAGAAAAATTGTGACCTTACCTGATGTACATACCTTTACTCAGGGTGTGTTGCGTATCCAACCTCCATATGTCCCACCTGTGGCTCCTTCGGACTTGTCGGTGGTTTTGGAGGCGTTACAAGAGTCTCCGTTTGAACCTCTTGGTTCAGCTGATCTTAAGTGGCTTTACCTTAAGGTGGTGTTTCTGCTGGCTATTGCTTCAGCTAGAAGAGTGTCGGATTTGGGTGCCTTGTCCTGTAGTTCCCCATATCTGATATTTCACCGTGACCGGGCGGTTCTTAGGACTCGTCCCGGATATTTACCTAAGGTGGTTTCTTCGTTCCACCTTAATCAGGAGATTGTGGTTCCGGCACTTGTTTCTCCTGATCTGTCTCCCAAAGAGCGGTATTTGGATGTGGTACGGGCTCTCCATATCTATGTGAAGAGAACTGCTTCCATTAGGAAATCTGATTCTCTCTTTGTACTGTTTGGATTTCAGAAACGGGGCTGGCCTGCTCACAAGCAGACTTTGGCTAGATGGATTAGAATGGTGATTGCACATGCTTATGTGAGGGCTGGTCTGTCTGCTCCTGCTCACATTACGGCCCATTCTACTCGGTCTGTTGGACCTTCTTGGGCGGCCCGCCGTGGTGCGACCCTTGAACAATTGTGCAAGGCAGCTACGTGGTCCTCAGTGAACACGTTCATAAGGTTCTATGCCTTTCGATACTGCCGCTTCCCAGGATGCTTCCTTTGGACGCCGGGTTCTTGTGCCCGCTACAGTGCATACCCTCCCATAAGGAACTGCTTTAGGACATCCCCAATGTCTATCCTTGTGGAGCCCAGTGTACCCCGCAGCAGAAAACAAGATTTATGTTAAGAACTTACCTTTGTTAAATCTCTTTCTGCGAGGTACACTGGGCTCCACAAGGCACCCACCCTGACGCACTTAGCTTCTTTGGGTTGGTATGGCATTAGCCGCTGACACTTCTCCTGTCGTGAGAGTGTGGTGTATGTGGCTACTAACCGTTGTCGTCTCTTTTCCTGCTACTGCATTGGGCTGGTTAACTAAAAACTGAGCTCCTGTGCAGGGAGGCGGGGTTATAGAGGAGGCGGCGCTGTGCATTCTGGGAACAGTCAAAGCTTTGAGCCTGTTGGTGCCTCGGATCAAGATCCTATTCTACACCCCAATGTCTATCCTTGTGGAGACCAGTGTACCTCGCAGAAAGAGATTTAACAAAGGTAAGTTCTTACCATAAATCTCGTTATTGTGCCGCAGGCTGCAATGTCAGGACTCTACTCCGCACCTGCCTCCATGCTCCCTCTTGCAGTTTGTGCCAGTTTCGTGTCAGACAGGAAACTGAAACAAACTGTAACTTGCCGGTGGTAAGGTGGTCAGGTGGTGCGGCGTAACGGCTTCTAATTTCTTAGTGGTACGCCGTACCGCCTTATTTTCACCACTTGCGCTAAGAGACATCAGAGCAGGGTGTTTCACCTCTCCGGTGATCCCAGCCCTGCCTGTACTAGCTTAGTGCAGGCAGTGAGGGATGACTCCTGGAGATCTTGCAAAACCGTGAGAGCTCAGAACGGACAGTGCATGTGTGAGAATTGCATGAACAGCAATAGAACTAGGAAGTAACCATAGCGTCATTCTCATAACGCTATGGCAGCGGTGTTAATAATATAAACCTAAGGCGCCACTGTGATTTGATCATGGTCTGCCATTTCATACTTTTTGGAGAAACAGTATTATCTACTTTGTTCAATGAAAACACAGGAAAAGAGTTATCACCACTTCATACATTTGCTCTACTATCACTAAGACAAGAACAAAAATACAGTTCAACTTTAGTATGGAGACAATGTGAGTTTCTTACTGAACATCTGCATTATTTTCTATCTGTAATTAGTCTCAATGGCATGACTGTATGAGACAAAGTGATGTCAGCATGCCCCACTGAACCATTAGCTTAAATTAGCTCTATCTATCTATCTATCTATCTATCTATCTATCTATCTATCTATCTATCTATCTATCTATCTATCCATCTTTACAATATGTGGTTATTAGCAGGGCCGTCTTAACAGCAGTGTAGGCCCCTGGGCACAGCAATGCACTGTGGCCCCTACCCATCATCCAGCAGTAGGGGTGGGGTGTGCTATCAGTGGCAGCTTTCTGTCCCGCGGGCGGTAGTGGGTGTTCTGTCTTCCACTCAGTATGTAGGACCTGGAGCAGTAATTTCTGCTAATTACTCCTTACTGCACAGATGGTGGGAGATGCGGTGAGAGGGAGAACACTAAACTGTATAAGGGGGCATTGCGCTGAATGAAAGGGTCCCAGTACTTGACTTCCAGGGCGGTAGGGGGTGTTTAATACGCAGGGGAGGGGTAGATAGTGGAGTGGGCTTAATATTCATAATTTTCTGGTGAGATGGCAGCTTGCTTGATTGCAGATATCTCAAATTCCTTGAAATAGATTTCTTAGCTTACATGGGATGTAAAAGTAGAGAGTCCCACCTTTAAGGAAGTACTGGGGACTTGGGGATCAGAGATCAGGAGCCAGAGCAATCCACCAACGAAATTATAAAACTGCATAGCAGGCATGTGGAGCTGGAGCAGGGACCAGCCGCTGGAAGGCTGGTATCTCTTGTTCTGGGCATAGTAGAGACAAGCTGTCAGTGTCCAGTGAAAGGGGAGAGTCCCAGCTTTTGTAGTATACCCTCAGAACTACTCTATGTTAGACAGAGCCCGAGATATCTGGGGGGGGAGAGCAATTAACAGGCTCAGATGGGGACCACTGCTTTGAAGTAGGATATCTCTGGTTCCCTAGGGCCGATTTTCAAAAATCTGGTACCCCTGGAAAGAGCAGACCCTCAGCTATCAGTATAGGGCCCGTATACTACTGGGGCCCTTTGGCAAGTGCCCATTGAGCCCATACAAAAAGACGGCCCTGGTTATTAGCTCGGTAGAGGGGTGTTTTGGTGCAGTCAGAGTCCAAGCTCAGCTTTTTGAGTAAACAAATTAAATAGTGCTTTACTGGCAGCATAGAATAAGGAACAAAATAATAAACCCCTTGCCCAAACAGGGCAACTTATACCCCTTTCAGACTGACAGAGCCGGGTCACACCCGGGAATGTGTTCCTGGATGCATCCCGTGACACAACCCGGCAATGACCCCTTTCACACTGCACTTAGACCTGGGATCGACCCGGGACAGCCCTGTTTACACTGACTCCGGGAAATCCTTGCAAATACATATGTATGTCATTAGAAATGGACATTTTTCTGGCTCACATAGATGAGATCCCAATAGGCAAGCAAAGGGAGAACTGCTTTTTCAGAGTCTTCATTTTATTAACAACTTGCTGTTGTGTACGGATAATTCCTCTGGCTTCAAGCAGCTTTGCAATGTTCTTCTAAATAATAGCATCCTTTACTGTGCCTGTTATTTGTCTCTTTATTTCCTCCTCCCCCTTATGCTGAGCAGCTCTCTGATCTCCTGATCTGTCCAGGTCGCCATTTTGCCTGTCTCCTCCACTTCCAGGGCTTCTACTCCGCTTCCCCAGGCTCTGGATGATGACATCATCTTTTCTGAGCCCAAGAAAGCTGCAATGAGAGGCCTTTTAACAGTCCTGTGTACTGAATACCGGGTAGGGCCCATTCACACTGCACTGCATCCCGGGACAATTCCGGATTCAACCCAGGTCGAGACCTGGGATGAAATGCCGGGACGCTCGACCCGGGATATTCTTTCAGTACCCTTTCACGCTGAGCAAATTCCCGGGATGATGCGCGTTCATGTGCAATAACCCGGGAAATATTTGTCAGTCTGAAAGGTGTATAACTCACTTCTTGACCTCTCTCTATAAAGCAGCTATTCTACAAACAAAAAGTCTCTCTAAGGGGCATATTTATTAACATTATTTTTACTAAAAAAATGTGAAAGAGGGTGTTTTCACACCCTTTTCACATTATTTTAGTATCATTCAAATGTATTAAAGGGCTTTTGGAGCAGTTTTCGTGAAACTGCTGCAAACCCTTTCATTGTAATTTTTTCAGTAACCCACATCGCATTTCCCATACTCATAATAGGAAATGCGATATGGCCGAATTTACTAAAAAAAAAATGTGAAAAAAACACTGCAGTGTGCCCTGTCATAATAACATCAGCTCCAGGGTAGCACTGCTATAAGCAGCCTTTTGCACAGCTTTCTCTTCCCCCCAGGCTCCCGTGATCAGCTCTGTGTGTCCAATGGACACACAAGCTGATCACTTTTAAAATAAAAAGTTTTTAAAAAATGTCATACTTACCAGTCCCAGGAGGCGGGGATTGGTGCTCCTGTGAGCGCTGCCGAGCACTGGGTCCTCCATGTACTGCGCTCTGACCCCTTTGCAGTAAAGTGACGCTGGAAAGCGGCAGCTCACTTTACAGCACCGGGGATACAGTACAGAGGCAGGATCCGGCGCCCGGCAGCCTCCTAGAAGCAGCTCCTGGAACTGGTAAGTATAAATCCACAGGGGGAGGGCTGTTTGCGGCATATGGGTAATCGCGACGGGGGGGTCCTGGTAGCGGCAGCATCGACGGACGGCGGCGCATGCTCAGCAGGACATTTGGATATTTTTTTACAATAAATATTCTGATGATGCTGTAGAGCTTTCTCGCAAGCTCTGTCCCTGCATGTGATAATTGATACATCCATGCTATGTTCTCAATTGCCGCATTGTGAGTTTGGCCAATATTATCACCTGTCATCTGCATCATCAGATGCGGATGGTGATAAATCGGCCCCTAAGTCTTTAGAGACCTGTCTCTAGATAGCCTGGCCTCAATTGGGGGGTCATTCCGAGTTGATCGCTAGCTGTTTTCGTTCACAGCGCAGCAATTAGGTAAAAAAGCGGCAGTTCTGCGTATGGGGCGCAATGCGCACGCGCGAGGTACTTTCACAACAGCCGATGCAGTTTCACACAAGGTCTACCGACGCTTTTCAATCGCACTGCTGGCCGCAGAGTGATTGACAGGAAGTGGGTGTTCCTGGGTGGTAACTGGCCGTTTTCGGGGAGTGTGTATAAAAACGCAGGCGTGTCAGATACAAACGCGGGCGTGCCTGGGGAAACGCAGGCGTGGCTGGCCGAACGCAGGGCGAGTTCATGACGTCAAAACAGGAACTAAACAGTCTGAAGTGATCGCAAGCTAGGAGTAAGTCTCGAGCTGCTCAGAAACTGCACAATCTTTTTTTGTAGCAGTGCTGCGAACTTTTCGTTCGCACTTCTGCTAAGCTAAGATACACTCCCAGAGGGCGGCGGCTTAGCGTTTGCACGGCTGCTAAAAGCAGCTAGCGAGCTAACAACTCGGAATGAGGGCCTTGGTCTCTGGCTTTTCACACAAAGTCTCAGTCCTGCTTCCTTGCATGTAACATACGCAGGCTCCAACCTGGTGTTTGGTTAGCTGCCACAGCTCCACAGATCAGAGTCAAAGTTTAGAGGTCTCCCTGCAGGTAGAATCCTGGCCACTTGGCCTGCTTGACTTTTGACTGCAGCCCCAGCTGGGCTCTGTCTCCATAAGCAGTCCCTCCTGACTGCAGCAGTCTTCTAGGCTGACTTCCTCTGCAGCCACACCTGGACTATCTGACTGTCCTCCAGCGGCCAGCCTCACCTGGCTCTGTGCAAAGGGCAACCTCTATGTGTTACACACTCCTTTTCTTCTTTGTGCTGGTGGATCCCTCCTGTTCCACACAGAATATGCTGCTCACCAGGGCCGGATTATGTGGGTAATTCTGAGTTGATCGCAGCAGCAAGTTTGTTAGCAATTGGGCAAAACCATGTGCACTGCAGGGGAGGCAGATATAACATTTGCAGAGAGAGTTAGATTTGGGTGGGTTATTTCGTTTCTGTGCAGGGTAAATACTGGCTGCTTTATTTTTACACTGCAATTTAGATTTCAGTTTGAACACACCCCACCCAAATCTAACTCTCTCTGCACATGTTATATTTGCCTCCCCTGCAGTGCACATGGTTTTGCCCAACTGCTAAAAACTTTCCTGCTGCGATCAACTTGGAATTACCCCCTATATTAGGAGGGCGGTCGCTACTAACACAGGAGCTGCCGGGTTTCAGGAAGTCCTGCTGCTGGGACTTTCATATACTTTATATAGTCAAAACTCTGGTGTATACCTTAGGAAAGGCTCTGTCTGACCTCACCACACGTCACTGGTGTGTGTAGCGTTAACCCGTTATAAATATAGATGCTGTTTATCTGTAATGGGCAGGCTATAATTGTTAGCAGAGTGTTGCGGTGTTGGATATGGATGTTAGTCCACATAATGGCACTTAGCCAGAATGGAGGTTTATTTAGATAACAGAGGTAAGAGTTTGTTGTATACAGAAGAGGTTCTGCAGCAGCAGGAACTCACAATAATCTGGTAATGCAGTACAGCAACCTCACAGCAGTTACACATATATAGGGTGCGGCTACGGGCAGACAAGATCGCACTATACAGGAGAGCAGAAGCTGCGCGTCCGTGCAGTTTGTTTCTCCCAGGAAGAACTGCAGAGGAAGTGCATGGTCCCGCCCGGACAGTGTACATCAGGCACCTCCTCCCGCATTGAGCTGACACTAGAGGGTAAACTCTAGAGCAGGGAATCTGCCTCTAGCGCTGGAACGGAGACAGACCGCGGAGTACTCCACTCTTTAACAATAATTATGCTGCACTATATACACCAGTACTGGCACGTGTAAGCTCACCAGTCCCCACACAGCTCCCGGGCAGTCTGAGGGGTAGAGGACACCAGTAGTCACCAGCAGCTGGCTGGATGGATCTGTTCATGACCTGTGCGGGGTGTGGGAGAGGCGAGCCCCTCTGTTAGCGTGCAGTATATATATAAAGCAACTGAGAAGGGTATCTGCCTTCTCACCCACATAATCTGCAGCCCCAGCACCGACCCCTCCTCCTCCTCGTCACCACACTGCTCAGCTAACACAGGGTCTCGCTTCTTCCTGCCAGACTGATTCACCTTCTGCCCCCACCGATAAGTGGCCATGGCCACACATGTATACACACAAAAAGTAGACAATAGAATGCGTCCTAAGCGCTTACAAGGTGACTAAACAAAAAATAATGTATACAATACGTTCCTTTGAAAGAAGGGTGATCTCGAAGTTGATTCACTCAACAGGGAAGAATTGTGATTTCATCCAGTAACAACATTACGTAGTTATCGGTACATGTAGAAAAAAATAATAATGACATACAATGTGTGATATTGTTTAAAGATTCGATGTTCACAAGAAATATAGACAAATGGTATATTTGGTATGTTTTATGGATAATAGGGATCTTGTGATGTCTTGCGTACCCCACTCACACTGGAATAAGTGTCGATGTGTCCATAAAGGTATCTTTTAAATAGTGGTAGGCACAACTTTCAGGTTATCAGACATCAATTTGAAGTGAACTAATCAAGCACAGGCGTACCCCAAACTCACACAGAAGGTATGGTGGACACTCCTTGAAAGGTATCTTTGTGTTAGATATAGATGAAGCGTACCCCAACTCACATTGGAACTGGATGATCTGCTCCTATCAAGGTATCTTTATTCAATCGTGGAGCTCCTATCCAAACTTTGATGGTTTGACTCGATAGCTCACAAATATGCAGAAAAAAGAACACAATGGCGGACAATGTGTAGTATTATTGTTGCAATTCCGAGTGCACCAATTGAGAGGCACTGTTATCTTGGTGAATAATAGTGGATAGCCAATATCTCGCATACCCCACTAACACCACAGGATTTAGATGGTGATGTGCCCGTGAAGATATTCTTTACATTACAGTGTATCCAAAATATAATAATTCACCCAGGCGTACCAAACTCACAAGAAATACATGTCAGACACTCCTATCAAGGTATCTTTACACCAAATTTCTTAGAAGTAGGCGTACCCAAACTCACGTTGGAAGGGTACGGATGAATCCTATCAAGGTATCTTTAGCACTGGTGTGGTTACCCGGTCTTTTAAAGATTTCATCAATCAGTGCATGACAATGAGGGGAATCTGGTAATATTCACTGATGCCAATGCGTGATTATATCCAAGAAATTCAAAAATGTACGGTAGTATAAAAAATGTAATGTACATATCAGCAGCACCCCTTTCACATAAAAAGGAAAATTTGTTTTATACTGTATATGATTGGCAGACTTGTGAGAAGGATTTTTTCACCTAGGGGTGGAACAATCAGAAATCACTTCTACTACTAATAGGAACATCTCTATTATTGTAATATATTTTGCAGTATTATTTGCATCAATTAAGGGGGAATAATAACCATAGTGATGTTTCAATAAAAAGGCTCATTACTAATATATAACACAAAACAGTAATTTCATCTGTGTTCTGGATTATTAACATGAATATTGATCGTGTACATTGATTTTGCACTTTATTTTGTTTATTGTTAAGAAATTCGCTTTCAACTAAAACCGAGATGTTAAACCACAAGATCCACAATGCCTGGCGCTTTTCCGCTGGTCCGAGCGGCCGAGATGTCATTTCCGCTTCCGGTTCCGGCGGAAAGACCATACATGGACACTACAGCTGTATAGGAAGACTACGATTCCCAGAAGGCCAAGCGCGGCAACTAGGACGCTCTGGAAACGGACTTTTCACAAACAGTATACGGACTACATGTATTCCGCCTTAGTAATATTCTAGAATTCTTAGTGTTTAACCTACATTTAATGTATTTTGGACATTTCTGATTTAATTAATACAAGTATGGAAACGGAAGTTGGCTAATCAATTGCCTCACTTCCTGTTACTCACAGATAGGCAGGGGGCCTCATAAATACCTAGTCTCCTCACAGTCCAGATATGTCTTGACAAAGGTCCACTGACCGAAACGCGTCGACATTATCTGGACTGTGAGTAGCCTTATTCCATATTCTTTCTTGGAAGGATTCTTCTCGATAGAGAAAGAATTTTTATTTTTATTTTTTCACGGTGTTTTGATTTTTAAGATTTTTTTTATGTATTTTTCATGTATTTTATGCATTTTTTAAACTTTCTTTCTGGAATGGATTAAAAACTTTTTTTATACTACCGTACATTTTTTAATTTCTTGGATATAATCACGCATTGGCATCATTGGCATCAGTGAATATTACCAGATTCCCCTCATTGTCATGCACTGATTGATGAAATCTTTAAAAGACCGGGTAACCACACCAGTGCTAAAGATACCTTGATAGGATTCATCCGTACCCTTCCAACGTGAGTTTGGGTACGCCTACTTCTAAGAAATTTGGTGTAAAGATACCTTGATAGGAGTGTCTGACATGTATTTCTTGTGAGTTTGGTACGCCTGGGTGAATTATTATATTTTGGATACACTGTAATGTAAAGAATATCTTCACGGGCACATCACCATCTAAATCCTGTGGTGTTAGTGGGCTATGCGAGATATTGGCTATCCACTATTATTCACCAAGATAACAGTGCCTCTCAATTGGTGCACTCGGAATTGCAACAATAATACTACACATTGTCCGCCATTGTGTTCTTTTTTCTGCATATTTGTGAGCTATCGAGCCAAACCATCAAAGTTTGGATAGGAGCTCCACGATTGAATAAAGATACCTTGATAGGAGCAGATCGTCCAGTTCCAGTGTGAGTTGGGGTACGCTTCATCTATATCTAATACAAAGATACCTTTCAAGGAGTGTCCACCATACCTTCTGTGTGAGTTTGGGGTACGCCTGTGCTTGATTAGTTCACTTCAAATTGATGTCTGATAACCTGAAAGTTGTGCCTACCACTATTTAAAAGATACCTTTATGGACACATCGACACTTATTCCAGTGTGAGTGGGGTACGCAAGACATCACAAGATCCCTATTATCCATAAAACATACCAAATATACCATTTGTCTATATTTCTTGTGAACATCGAATCTTTAAACAATATCACACATTGTATGTCATTATTATTTTTTTCTACATGTACCGATAACTACGTAATGTTGTTACTGGATGAAATCACAATTCTTCCCCGTTGAGTGAATCAACTTCGAGATCACCCTTCTTTCAAAAGAACGTATTGTATACATTATTTTTTGTTTAGTCACCTTGTAAGCGCCTAGGACGCATTCTATTGTCTACTTTTTGTGTGTATATTTGTGTTTCATAAATGTGGTGACATTTATTCTTGACATTAGAAGTGTACAGGCAGCTTTTGCGCCAAGAGAACTCGCTTTACTATTTTTTCTTATTTGCATGGCCACACATGTCACCGTCTGGTGGTTCCTGCATCCGTTTCCTGGTTACTGCTGCTACTTGTTGCTAAGTCCTAGGATGGCAGGTAACCTGGGGTTGCAGCATAGTATATGGAGGAGGGGGTGCAGAGTATGCGGTATATGGCCGGAGCAGTATATGGAGGATGGGGTGTCCTGTGTATAAGGGGCACTATAAGGAGGGGTATGGGGGTGCAGTGTGACTGTGCATATAGGGTAGTATATGGTGGGGGTGCAGAATATGGAAGATGATGGTGGTGCAGTTTATATAGAGGCAGTATATGGTTGGGGATGCAGTGTACATAGGGAGTGTGTGTATCTGTGTGTGTGTGTGTGTGTGTGTGTGTGTGTGTGTCCGTGTCATACAGAGGTGACTATATTGAAAAAAACCTGCATCTCTCTCTCCCCTATCTCTACCTGCCCCTACCACTCCACTCTCTCCTCAGTCCCTATCTAACTTAACCCCTTCCAGATGCTCTATCTACCCCTACTCCCCCTCTCTCCCTAGTCCCTATCTGCCCAGAGCCGGAATATGGGGGGGGGGGGCGGGGGTTCTGGGGAGAAGTACCCCACGCTGTGAGATGGACCTCCGCTGCCCACCGCAGATCGTATCTCTATTACCGATCCGATCTGCGCTCCCTGCTCACCCCGGCCCACTGACAGCCATCAAGCAGCTGCTCCCAGCGCTGCAGACTTTTACTGGGCAGCTGAGCCGAACGACGGCTCCGTTGTCCAATGATGAGGGAATCTGCAGCCTGCGGTTCCATGACTGGTTGAAGCGCAGGCTGCAGGGGAAGAAGGAGGCGGGATCCCGGGCCTGCACTGCCTCGGCGCGGGTGGAGGTTGTTGTACCCGACGGAGGAGAGTAGAACAAGCTCTCCACCTGTTCAGGCTGCATTAACTTTTTTTCATGTCAGAAAAATGTGAAGTCAATGTTCTTATATGTGTATATGTATGTATATATATATATATATATATATATGCATTTGTGTGTTAATATACAGAATGTATATAGGTATGTTTATATATCTGTGTGTGTATATGTATATATCTATCTATATACGTAGAAGATAATATATCCAAGCTACCTGATCCTCCCCTAGTTCAAATTTTACAGTGTGTGTCATTTACATATATATATATATATATATATATATTCTGATTTTAATTTTAGACCTTAGGGCCCCCTTATTTTAAGTACCCCGGGCCCCCCGAAGCCTTAATCCGGCTCTGTATCTGCCCCAACCCTCCTGCCCGCTTTCTTTCACCCCAGTCCCTATCTGCCCCTACCCCACTCTCCACCCCCCAGTCCCTATCTGCCCCTACCCCCAGCCTCTCTCCCCAGCCCCCTCTGTCTGTATGCAGTCAAGTGTGAAGCAGTCAGATCAGTATATTTAATATTACCAGCAGCAGACAAGGAGGTTATAACATCTCCCTGCAGTATTAGTTTCACTTTGAGCTGTGTCATTATCCAGCATACAAAGGAATAATTTGGTCCGTGTGGCGGTCTCTAGTGGCTGGCAGTGCACATAACAGAGGTGAGGAGCAGACTTGGCTTTTATTATATAGAATATATATATATTTATTTCCTATTTATTGCCAGTTATGTATATAGCATACACATACTCAAAATATTTTTATCGAGACCTTGAAATTACATTGAAACGTTGACGGTAGACATGTTGGTTATGTCATACTTTGCATCCCTGATTGCCAGAGAATATTGAATATATGTATGAATTATCCCGTGTCGGGACTGGTATGAAGCAGAGGGCAACAGGGCAAGCTTTTTTACATTATAGCGAGTGCCAGATACATCTGTCTATCTATCTATCTATCTATCAATCTATCTATCTATCTATCTGCCCCCCCCCACACCCCACACACACACACAATCACAAAAAAAATATTTTACACAACACAACTAGAGAGGCTAAAATGTGATAAAATGTTGGTTTTCTTTCCTAATCCTTAAAAGTGAACCTAATCACGTTAAATGTTTATATTTTTCCTTAGTGAAGTGGAATATTGCGGAGTTCACTGGAAATACAAAAAAGGATAATTAGATGGCTTGCTTGAACAATTTAAACCAGGCCAGTCCAGTTCTTCTGTGTGCACTGGAAGGAAATGTGCAAGGCCTACAGTCCATCTTTGAAGATCCAGCTGATGTTCAACATGAGCGAGGAAACAAGCTGCTTCTAGAGGAAGATCTACTTGGGAGGAACCCCCTATTTGTAGCCTGCATTCTTGGTCGCACTGAAGTTGTGAAAGAATTGGCTAAATATGGAGCAAATATTAATCAACAAACAGCTCGAGGTAAATATTCTTTATTGGTTCTTTAGTATGTATGCAGTTTAGATAGATATGTATCACATATTTGATCTTTTCACCTTTATCTTTATAATTTAAGCAAAATGTATGCTTAATAAGGATATTCAATAAAATTCTCATCCTTAATGCGTACTTCCCTACTTTAATAGTTTCCTCTCCTGGAGAAGCCTGGAGAGTAGATGCAGGTGGGTGGCAACAGAGGCGAAGCTGGGCTTGCTGGGTCATTAGGTCCCGTCCCTTCATGGCAAAAATGCAGCTATTAGCGCATATTTGCATAAAAGTGGGTCCAAAATGACGCGTTTCCATAGAAATGTGTCACTGGGCCCTGTCCCCTCATTGAGGACCACAAATTTCCTGTATGATGTGTCCACATACATTTAGCCTCCTTGCACGATAAACAGCCATTCTAGTCACGCCATGCCGTGGCATATTTTTGCATGACTTTTTCCATTAAAGTGTTTCTTATTCACAAAGCGAAGCAAAAGGGACATACAAGCAGCTTATGCTGATTAAAATGATATGCGGTATGCCTATATTCTTTGTGCGACCCTGGCTGTATCTGCGCTACATTGTTCCCTAGAAATCTGTAGCGTACCAATTCATATGCAGATATGGCCACAGATGCACACAGAATATAGGCATGCCGCATATCATTTTAATCAGTAATGTCTAGTGATGCGAATAAGATGCATTTTCTGCAAAAAAAAGACGCCTGACGCTAACAGAGTTGCACGGGACCCAGGCATCTCCCGCTGTGTGGCGTATTCAGGCAAGATGCATGAGGACACATCTGTATTAATCCCCCCATTCTGCCCACTTCACAAGGAAATTATGAGTCTCCCACAGGTTCCGGGAGAGTAGGCAAGTATGCTGTAATGGCATGGCTGTAACAAGGGGTGTGTGACCAGTGCCACTGACAAGGATGCAAGACCAATGGGGCACAACAATTGCTGCCCAGACGACATCCTGACACACTGTTTGCAGGGACGGATTAATAATGGGGCGGATGGAGCTGCAGCTCCAGGCCCCCATTAAACATAGGCCCACAGGACCCCAAATCGACTGGCCAAAGTTCCAACCACGGAAGTCTGAAAATCTGCCGGCTCAGTCCTGAATCCTCCTGAGGCTTTGTCCCCGGATCGGTCCATAGCCCCACCCCCTGTCCCATCCAAAGTTATTGATGTCTCACAGTCACACTCGGTTAATCCCAGATAGACCGCCTGCTCTGTAACTCCTCCCACTATCGGGGCGTGGCTAAGACAGGGTCGGGCTGGTGACCGGTGACAAGCTGTATACGGGACTCACTACTCCAGCTGCTGAGGCTGTGCTGCGCTCTGCTGTAACACTGAGGAGATTCCTGATCAGTGCAGGAACTCCTCAGCAGTGTCTGCTGTGCTCCTATTGGCTGAGTGACACATCACACACAGTCACTCAGCCAATGACAGCACAGACACCCGACCCCCACACACCAAGCACTCGGAGAGCAGGCTGAATGATGATTTTGCAGCAGGCAGCTCAACACAGGAGGAGAGATGTAAGTCAACTGTCAGTGTGTCACACACACACACACACACACACACACACACACACACACACACACACACACACACACACTATAAATGTGTATAGTACTGTACAGGATAATCACTTTTATAAGAGTGACCCCCCTCACGAAAACCTACAAGTTCCATCTCTATCCTCTGGATGTACAGTAGCAGCACCTCCTGTAACACCCTCCCTGCTCTATTGCAGTATGTGTACAGATATCTCTATACTATGCATACAATATGTACTCTGCATATATATGTATATTATGTTTGTGTATTCTATGTGCTTTATGTATAAATATATATACAGTATAATATATATATTGTATACTATATGCTATAAATGCATGTGTAGATGGTATCGGGAGCCCGTCGTTTGGGATGCCAGCGGTCAGAATACCGACAGCAGCATTCCTACGTGCAAGAACCTGACACCTGCAAGGTAAGTATACTAACACTCATCTACTTCCCCCCCAACCCTCCCTTCCCGCAGCCTGACCCTAACCCTCCCCATTGTTGCCTAAACCTAACCCCCCCACCAATAGCCTAACCCTAATCCTCCCCTGTGATGCCTAACACCCCCTCTCCGCAGCCTAACCCTCCCCCGCAGCCTAAACCTAACCCCCCTACCCGTAGCCTAAAGCTAACATCCTCTCTACCCCCACAGCCTTACCCTAACCCTCCCCATTGGTGCCTAACACCCCTCCCCCTGCAGCCTAAACCTAACCCCAAGCAGCCTAATCCTAACCTTCCCCCTGCAGGTTAAACCTAACCTCTCCCCCGAAGCCCAACCCTAAACCCCCTCCCCCCACAGTCTAAACCTCCCCCCGCCTTCCTACAGCCTGATCCAAGAAGCCTTGCCATACTTACGTTTGGGGAGCCCGCAGTCGGGATTCCAGCACCAGCATTTTTAGCTATGTCGGGATCCCAACACCAGCTTTCCGACCAATGTTGGGGTACCGGCATCTTCATTCTAATTGCCGACATCCCGAACATCGGTATGCTGACTGCATCCTATGCATGTATACTATGTATAGTATATCTATCTATCTATCTATCTATCTATCTATCTATCTATCTATGTATATATATATATATATATATATATATATATTCTATGTATACTATGTGTATGTCAGCATTACTGTTCTATATACAGATGTGTCTGCGTACATTGATGCTCGCAGCACAGCTCCCCATACAGCATGTACAGGGTACTAGCTAGGGCTGGGTTAACAATGGGGTGGATGGAGCTTCAGCCCCTGCTGCCAGCGGCCACTTGAGGTCCCGCACACTCGCACCGCAACTGATCTCTCCCCCTGCCATCCAGCTGAAAACTGACTCCGCACGGGGTTCTTCAAATGCTGGCAACACTGGTTAAATTGGTGGTGCAGTAGAAGGCTTCATGAGCCCTCGCTGCGCCTCACAGTTTCCCGGCTCCTCCTTCGTGTTGTGCAGCATCATGAAGTGTGATGCCACACCAAGCGCTGCCACACCACCAGCGTACCAGGGGCAGTTGAGCTGTTGTTACCCTCGGTTCCGTGAAGGCAGCCCGCGTGATTGTGTGACAGGGCTGCTTCTAATCAGACGAGAGTCTGAGCTCTGCAGTCAAACTAAAGTCCCAGCGCTGGTTTAGTGGGAAGGAGCTCTGACATCTCATGCCCCGCTCCGGCAGCAGAGAAGAGATTTTTGAGATCACGGAGCCGCTGCTATGGGGGGCCCCCGTCTTAGCTCCCCGCCTCTCCCAGGTAAGAAGGCAATCTCTGAAATTGCAAGCTCTGCGGGCAAGGAACCAGCACACTATGGGGCATATTCATCATGAAAAAATTGTGAAATGAGAATTTTTAGTTTTCAATTTTCACCCTATCATTTCAAAGTTTTTTTCCAGTATTCATCATGCCTATTTTTGAGAAGCAGTTTTTCGGAAAAGTCATATTTCTCCCCTTGCAGCTTAGGCGTCCATAAGGACTTCTTCTTAGCTGCAGACTCCAGAGCTGAGCTGAAACCCCCTTTCCCCCTGCGGGCTGCCCCTAACTGCAGATAATAATATTTTAGAAGGTGGAGGACGGACCTGCAGGATAGCTGAGACTGGTAATTTGATAAAATTATGAAAATTTAGTGATAATGAATATGCCCCTTAATTCTGAATTTTGCATCATGTTATATGATTTTGGGGATGTGTGATACATACTAGGTGGCAAGTTGTAGGTGAGGTTTCTCTGAAGGTACCTGTGTAATGGAATAACAAGGTGGGGAGAGAGCGACATGTGATTGTCAGCTCTTAAAACAAGATACAAGTATCAGTGAGACCTTGGATTATACTGATGTTAGATTGTAAACCGATGGACAAGAGTTTAGAAGGTCTATGGCACATGTGTTAGATTGTAAATCCTGCGTGCTAGTTTTAGGTATGTGTGATGACATGTTCAATATTTGATTGTAAGCTCTGGGGATGGTGAAGGCTCAGTATCTGTGAGATATGTGTGTAAGATTGTGAGCTCTGTGGACAAGCGCCCAGTATCTGTGTGTATGTAAAAAAAAGCATAAATACTACCTTAATACAAAGGTGACCAAAGAAACAGGGAAGAAGTCGATTATTCGTATTGGCGTGATATACAGGCCACCAGGACAGGAAGAAGAACTGGACAAGAACCTTTTGCAGGACAGAACTAAAATGGCATTAAAAGGAGAGGTAATAATCATGGGAGAGTTTAATCTTCCTGATGTAAACTGTTGCTAGTTCCACTAGAGGTAGAGACATTTTAAATTCCCTTCAGGGAGCATCCCTCTACCAATTGGTGAGGGAGCCCACTTGGAAAGACGCAATATTAGACTTAATACTTACAAATGGAGACAGAATATCGGACATAAAAGTGGGTGAAAACCTGGGATCCAGTGATCTTCAAGCAGTATGGTTCAGCATAAAGACAGTGACTGACTTATCACATACAAAAACAAAGGTGTTGGATTTTAGGAAGGCTGATTTTGTAGGGATGGGAAAATGTGTAAGCAATTCTTTGGCAGAGTGGAGGAACTTGAAAGCAGTGCAGGAGAGGTGGGAAACATTAAAAAGTGCAATATTAAAGGCAACAGACCTTTGTATCAAAAGTGTTAGGAAAAACACAAGGAAAAGGAAGCCAGTGTGGTTTGCAAAAGAAGTAGCAAATATTGTGAAATAAAAAAAGATGGCTTTTAGGAAATATAAGCAGACACAAAATAATGAAGACAAAGATATATATCTTGTTAGACAGAAGGAGACTAAGAAGGTAATCAGATGTGCAAAGGCACAAGCTGAGGAGTGTCACGGCGCCGCGGTCTTCATACTTACCTCTCCGGGCGCGCTGGGTCTCCGTGCGGCCGTCCTCGCTGGCGGGTCCCCGGCGTCCGGCGCTCCGTCTAGCAGGCCTCCACGTCCGACGTCCTCGGGAGCTGCGGGTGACGTCATCGGTCCGTCCTCCAATCAGGCTCTGGCGGGAAGTTTAAATTCAGACGCCGGGCAGTGCTCCGGCGCCTGAGTATCATCGTTCAAACTGTACCTGTGATCTCCAGTGCTCCGTGCCTCCAGCACATCCGTGCCTCCAAGTACCTCCGTGCCTCCAAGCACCTCCGTGCCTCTAAGCACCTCCGTGCCTCCAGCATCTCCGTGCCTCCGAGCACTTCCGTGCCTCCAGCACCTCCGTGTCTCCAAGCACCTCCGTGTCTCCAAGCACCTCCGTGCCTCCAGCACCTCCGTGCCTCCAAGTACCTCCGTGCCTCCAAGCACCTCCGTGCCTCCAAGCACCTCCGTGCCTCCAAGCACCTCCGTGCCTCCAAGCACTTCCGTGCCTCCAGCACCTCCGTGTCTCCAAGCACCTCCGTGCCTCCAGCATCTCCGTGCCTCCAGCACCTCCGTGTCTCCAAGCACCTCCGTGCCTCCAGCACCTCCGTGCCTCCAAGTACCTCCGTGCCTCCAAGCACCTCCGTGCCTCTAAGCACCTCCGTGCCTCCAAGCACTTCCGTGCCTCCAAGCACCTCCGTGCCTCCAAGCACCTCCGTGCCTCCAAGCACTTCCGTGCCTCCAGCACCTCCGTGCCTCCAAGCACCTCCGTGCCTCCAAGCACCTCCGTGCCTCCAAGCACCTCCGTGCCTCCCAGCACCTTCGTGATTTACCAGCACCTGTCAAGTTCTCTCTTTCAGGAGACCTTCAGCGTCCGCACGTGCCTCTTGTCCGCCGATCAGATCCTGCATGAGGAAGACTTACATCCGTCCATCTCTGCTGCGGCCCAGTTGCGGTTCCACTTCCCGGTCATCGGAAGAAACCCAGAGTCCACAACCTCCTCAAACCAGGTCAGTGATAGTATACTCAGGCCCCATGGACCCGGGGAATCGGAACACGGACTCAGGTGCCATCCAGGACCTGGCTTCCCGTATACAAAGTCAGGAAGCGGCACAAGGTCAGGTGATGCAGTACCTCCAGGAGTTGTCCGGACGTCTGGATCAGATTCAGGCGTCTCTAGCCTCAGTAATTCCGGCACCAGTTCCGGTAGCTGCACCACTTGCCACCTCCAGCAATGTCCAACCATCGGCCGGTGCCACTCCACGCCTTCAGCTGCCTACGCCATCCCGTTACAATGGGAATCCTAAGAATTGTCGTGGTTTCTTAAACCAATGCGAGGTACATTTCGAGCTACTAGCTCACAACTTTCCTACAGACCGGTCCAAGGTAGCATATATTATTTCTCTGCTGGAAGGATCTGCCTTCGACTGGGTGTCTCCATTATGGGAACGTTCTGATTCACTGGTTTCCAATTACTCCGAATTCATCACGTCTTTTCGACGAATTTTTGACGAGCCCGGCAGGATGACCTCGGCCTCTTCTGACTTACTCCGCATCCGTCAAGGCTCCCGATCCGTGGGTCAGTATGTGGTTCATTTCCAAACCATTGCCTCTGAACTTCGTTGGAAGTTCTGAGAGCTGCTTTCTGGAACGGTCTTTCTGATCGCCTGAAGGACGAGTTGGTCACTCGAGAGCTTCCGGGTTCTTTAGAGGAATTGATCTCCCTCTGTGTCAAGGTAGATCTCCGGATGCAGGAACGTGGAGGAGAACGTAGTCGATCGGATCGTTCTAGGTTCCGGCTTCCTCCTGCAAGGCAAGCGGTGGGTCCAAGTCCAGACGAACCCATGCAGATTAACCGATCCCGATTGTCCCCGGAGGAGCGGCAACGTCGTCATGAGGGTAAGCTCTGCCTGTACTGCGGAGCTGCGGGTCACTTCATCAAGTCCTGCAAATCCCGTCCGGGAAACGAGAAGGCCTAGCTTGTTCCGGAGGAGTCAAGTTGGAGGTTACGACCAAATCTTCTCCCACTTCGGACTGTTTGCTTCCTGTAACGTTAATCACCAAGGCCACTTCCAAGTCTTTTGAAGCCCTGTTGGACTCTGGAGCTGCGGGGAATTTTGTTTCTTCCCTCTGTGTTCAAAGCCTGAATTTGGAAGTACGGTCCATCGAACGGCCTATTTCCTTGACAGCCATCAATGGTACTAGGATATCCAAGGGTATCATAACAGAACGCACGGTTCCAGTTAAACTACAGGTCGGGGCTCTACATCAAGAATACTTGGAGTTCCTGGTGATCCCGGAAATGCATCACGATCTAGTTCTCGGAATACCTTGCTCAAAAGTCACAATCCCCATATCGATTGGAAGACCGCACAGATTCGGTCTTGGGGTTCTTTTTGTCACGTTATCTGTCTCACCCCTGTTTGTCCGCTTCGTGTTTCTTCTAAGGCGGAGGAGGAACCTATTCCAGAGGCATACCAAGAATTTAGAGATGTGTTTTCGGAACAAGCAGCCGACCAGTTACCACCCCATAGAGCTTGGGACTGCCCCATTGACCTTATCCCTGGAAAAATGCCGCCTCGGGTCGCATTTATCCTCTGTCTCTCCCAGAGACACAGGCTATGTCTGACTATATCAAAACCAATCTTCACAAGGGATTCATCCGCCCCTCTACTTCCCCGGCTGGAGCGGGCTTTTTCTTCGTGAAAAAAAAGGACGGAGGGTTAAGACCATGTATCGATTACCGCGGCTTAAATGATATTACCATCAAAAATAAATACCCCTTGCCTCTAATCACAGAGTTATTTGATAGAGTTCGTGGTGCCCATGTTTTTTCCAAGCTCGATTTGAGGGGGGCCTATAACCTTATACGCATCAGAGAGGGAGATGAATGGAAGACCGCCTTCAATACCCGGGATGGGCATTATGAGTACCTGGTGATGCCGTTCGGTCTTAGCAATGCTCCTGCTGTCTTCCAGGGATTCGTCAACTAAATATTCCGAGACATGTTATACCTAAGTGTCGTGGTGTATTTGGATGACATCCTGATTTTTTCAAAAGACCTTGCTGAACACAGATTACAAGTCAAAGAGGTACTCCGCCGTCTACGTGAGAATCATCTCTATGCCAAGATGTCCAAGTGTACTTTTGAAGTAACATCAATACCGTTCCTCGGTTATATTATCTCGGGGAAGGAGCTTCGCATGGATCCGGAGAAACTCTCTGCCATTCGGGACTGGGCACAGCCACTCTCCTTGAAAGCAATACAAAGGTTCCTGGGTTTTGCGAACTATTATAGAAATTTCATTAGAGGTTTCTCCACCATTGTTTCACCCATTACCGCCCTAACGAGAAAGGGTTCCAACCCGGGGTTGTGGTCTCCCGAAGCCATAGAGGCCTTTTCCCACTTGAAATCAGCTTTTATGTCCGCTCCAGTACTCCAACAACCAAATTTCGAGGAACCTTTCTTCCTAGAAGTCGACGCATCCTCGGTCGGAGTTGGAGCCGTTCTCTCTCAGTATGCCTCAGATAAGAAATTACATCCGTGCGGCTTTCACTCTCGTAAATTCTCTCCAGCTGAACGGAATTACACTATTGGAGACCAGGAACTCTTGGCGATTAAATCTGCCTTGGAAGAGTGGAGATATCTCTTAGAGGGGGCCAAACATGTGACTACCATTTACACTGATCACAAAAATTTGTTGTATATCAAAACCGCACAGTGTTTGAATCCTCGCCAAGCTAGATGGGCACTCTTCTTCACTCGATTTTCTTTCATTATCAAATACCGAGCCGGGACTTTCAATACCAAAGCGGATGCACTGTCCCGTTCACAAACTCCCACAGATGATGAGGATTCCTTTGAACGGAGTTTAATTTTAAATCCAATTTCTGTCTCTGCTGCCTCGACTACTCCAGGTCCTCTTCCTGGAAGAATGTCCGTACCGGTCAAATTCCGGTCGAGGATACTTCAGTGGGCCCATATCTCCAAATTCTCCGGTCATCGAGGCGCCCAGAAGATGTACAAGTTTCTGCAAAGATCTTACTGGTGGGACTCCATGAGGAAGGATGTACAGGATTACGTTAATTCCTGTCCCCAGTGTACACAGCATAAATCTCCCCGTTTACCTCCTGCTGGGTTGCTTCGTTCTCTGTCCATTCCTATGAAACCCTGGTCTCATATTTCCATGGACTTCATCACTGACTTGCCCCATTCCAAGGGTTGCAACACCGTTTGGGTAATCGTCGACCGTTTTTCGAAGATGGCACACTTCGTTCCTTTGACTGGTCAACCAACAGCCCCGAAACTAGCTCTACTGTTCATCCAAGAACATTTTCGATTGCATGGGTTGCCACAGGAAATAGTCTCTGATCGTGGGGTACAGTTCACCGCAAGGTTTTGGAAAGCCCTCTGTTCGACTCTACAGATTAAACTTAAGTTTTCCTCCGCTTATCATCCCCAAATGAATGGACAAACGGAACGAGTCAATCAAGATCTAGAGACTTTCCTCCGTCTTTATCTCTCCCCTTCACAGGACAACTGGGTGGAGTTGTTACCTTGGGCAGAGTTTGCCCATAATCATTCGTTTCATTCTTCCACTGGTGAATCTCCATTTTTCATCAACTATGGGTTCCATCCAAGTGTTCCAGAATTACTAAGCCTTCCGATGGAAGAGGTTCCAGCCGTAACGTCCACTCTACTACACTTCAGACAAATTTGGAGTAAGGTTCATGCTAATCTTAAGAAGGTTTCAGTCCGGTACAAGTTCTTTGCGGATAAGAAACGGCGAGCCGCTCCACAATACAAGGTTGGCGACAGGGTATGGCTGTCCATACGTAATCTCCGGTTGAAGGTGCCCACCATGAAGTTTGCTCCAAGATTCATCGGTCCTTACCCTGTGCTACAAGTCCTGAATCCTGTGGTCTGCAAGCTGGGTTTACCTTCACACCTACGTATACCGAACGCCTTGCATGTTTCTCTTCTTCGTCCTCTCGTCCTTAATCGTTTCCATTCAAAGACCTCTAGCCCCACCTCAGTGGAGACTGAAACAGGAACAGACTTCGAGATCAAAAATATTCTAGACTCGCGTTACCTTCACAAGAATCTGCAATATCTGGTGGAATGGAAAGGATATGGTCCTGAGGAGAGAAGTTGGATAAAGGCTTCTGAGGTCTCGGCTCCTCGACTAGTCCGGATCTTCCATGCTAGACATCCTACGAAGCTGGGAAAGTGTCCAGGGGCCACTCCTAGAGGAGGGGGTACTGTCACAGCGCCGCGGTCTTCATACTTACCTCTCCGGGCGCGCTGGGTCTCCGTGCGGCCGTCCTCGCTAGCGGGTCCCCGGCGTCCGGCGCTCCGTCTAGCAGGCCTCCACGTCCGACGTCCTCTGGAGCTGCGGGTGACGTCATCGGTCCGTCCTCCAATCAGGCTCTGGCGGGAAGTTTAAATTCAGACGCCGGGCAGTGCTCCGGCGCCTGAGTATCATCGTTCAAACTGTACCTGTGATCTCCAGTGCTCCGTGCCTCCAGCACATCCGTGCCTCCAAGTACCTCCGTGCCTCCAAGCACCTCCGTGCCTCTAAGCACCTCCGTGCCTCCAGCATCTCCGTGCCTCCGAGCACTTCCGTGCCTCCAGCACCTCCGTGTCTCCAAGCACCTCCGTGCCTCCAGCACCTCCGTGCCTCCAGCACCTCGTGCCTCCAAGTACCTCCGTGCCTCCAAGCACCTCTGTGCCTCTAAGCACCTCCGTGCCTCCAAGCACCTCCGTACCTCCAAGCACTTCCGTGCCTCCAGCACCTCCGTGTCTCCAAGCACCTCTGTGCCTCCAGCATCTCCGTGCCTCCGAGCACTTCTGTGCCTCCAGCACCTCCGTGTCTCCAAGCACCTCCGTGCCTCCAGCACCTCCGTGCCTCTAAGCACCTCCGTGCCTCCAAGCACTTCCGTGCCTCCAAGCACTTCCGTGCCTCCAAGCACCTCCGTGCCTCCAAGCACTTCCGTGCCTCCAGCACCTCCGTGCCTCCAAGCACCTCCGTGCCTCCAAGCACGTCCGTGCCTCCAAGCACCTCCGTGCCTCCAAGCACCTCCGTGCCTCCCAGCACCTTCGTGATTTACCAGCACCTGTCAAGTTCTCTCTTTCAGGAGACCTTCAGCGTCCGCACGTGCCTCCTGTCCGCCGATCAGATCCTGCATGAGGAAGACTTACATCCGTCCATCTCTGCTGCGGCCCAGTTGCGGTTCCACTTCCCGGTCATCGGAAGAAACCCCGAGTCCACAACCTCCTCAAACCAGGTCAGTGATAAGGAGAAAATGGCCCAGTCAGTGGGTAAAGGAGGCAAAACTTTTTTTTAGGTATATAGGCGAAAGGAGAAAAACAAAAGGCGGAATTATAAAACTAAAGACAGCGAATGGGAGTCTTGTTGAGGGAGACAATGTAATAGCAGATCATCTTAATAATTATTTTTGCTCAGTATTCACTACTGAAAGAGAGGGGAAGGGGCCACATTTAAGTTGCAGGGATATTCAAGAAAATTAAACTAAGTACATTTACAGAGGAGAAGGTCCTAACTTAACTCTCAAAGCTGAAAGTGGACAAATCTATGGGGCCAGATGGGATACATCTAAGGATACTAAAAGAACTTAAAGAGCTGCTGGTACACCATTGACAGAATTATTCAACCAGTCATTAGCTGCAGGAGTAATTCCAGAGGACTGGAAAAGGGCAAACGTAGTCCCACTGCACTAAAATGGAAGCAAGGAAGAGGCAAACAACTACAGACCAGTGAGTCTTACATCAGTAGTAGGGAAATTGATGGAAATACTCTTAAAAGAAAGAGTTGTAGATTATCTCAAATCCAGCAATCTACAGGATCCCAAACAGCATGGGTTCACTGGGGGAAGATCATGTCAAACAAATCTTATTGACTTTATTGACTGTGTGACTAAAGTGATGGATAAAGGTGGAGCCGTGGATATAGCTTATCTAGACTTTAGTAAGGCTTTTGACAGTGTGCCACATCGCAGACTGCTAAATAAACTTGGAAGCTTGGAATTGGATACTAGGATTATTGAATGGATAAGATCTTGGTTGCAGGATAGAAAACAGAGAGTTGTGGTAAATGGAGTGCATTCACAGGAGGGAAATGTTACCAATGGAGTACCCCAGGGATCTGTACTTGGACCAGTGCTTTTTAATATCTTTATTGGTGACATTTCAAATGGCATTAAAGGGAAAGTATGCCTTTTTGCCGATGACACAAAGTTATGCAACAGGGTAGACACACCAGGTGGGGTAAAACAAATGACTGAGGATATAGGTAGACTAGAGGAATGGTCAAGAGTGTGGCAATTACAGTTTAATGTTCAAAAATGCAAAATCATGCACTTGGGTCTCAAAAATCCAAAGGCTAAATATAGTATTAATGGCACTATACTGGAAACTACTGAGGAGGAAAGGGATCTAGGAGTCACTATTTCAGGTGACTTAAAGGCAGGTAAGCAATGTAACAAAGCAATGAGGAAGGCTAGTCAGATGCTTGGCTGCATTGGGAGAGGAATCAGCAGCAAAAAGAAAGAAGTAATAATGCCACTGTATAGGTCATTGGTACGGCCTCATCTAGAATACTGTGTTTAATTCTGGAGGCCATATCTTCAAAAGGATATTAATACATTAGAGACTGTACAAAGAATGGCAACTAAAATGGTGCATGGCCTGCATCACAAAACATACACAGATAGACTAAAAAATCTCAATATGTATAGTTTGGAGCAGAGAAGGGAAAGGGGGGACATGATAGAAACTTTCAAATATATCAAGGGTTTTAACAAAGTCCAGGAGGGAAACATTCTCCATATGAAGAGAAGCAATAGGACACGAGGACATGCAGAAAAATTACTTCACAGAAAGGGTAGTGGACAAGTTGAATAGCCTCCCATCAGAGGAGGTAGAGGCTAAGACAGTAGAGCAATTTAAACATGCATGGGATAGACATAAGGATATCCTTACAAAGAAATAAGGATCAAATAAGTTTTGAGATAAAAATATGGTTAAAAAAAAGGGGCAGATTAGATGGGCCAAGTGGTTCTTATCTGCCGTCAAATTCTATGTTTCTATGTTTCTATTGATACATGTGTTAGGTAGTGAGCTCTGTAGGTGGAGGGGTATCTGTGTATAATATGTAGGAATGAAAGCTTAGTATCATGCATGCCTTCTCTCCTGGCTACTGATTACCTCCTCCCACTCCTGCCTCCAAGATTTTGCAGGTGCTGCGCCCTATCTCTGGAATTCTCTACCTCTCCCACTCAGACTCTCCACCTCTCTACAAAACTTCAAACAGGCTCTCAAGACCCACTTCTTCACCAAACCCAGCCAAATCTCATCCTAACCCTCTGTTCCATGCTCTCTGTGTACCCCATCTGTGTCACCCGTCTGTCTGCTCATCCCCATAGAAAGTAAGCTCTCGTGAGCAGGGCCCTCTGTCCTCATGTGCTTTCATTCTCTTACTTAAACTATCTACTACTTCATACTCCCTTTGACGGCACCAAATCCCTTGGTTTTCTGCCACCCTGATACTAATTTCAGTGTCATCTGTTAATGTTTATGTGCCCTGTACTTGTACTATATTGTCTTCAACTGAAAGTCACTGTTTTCTTGTTTTGCTTATTTAGTTATGTACAGTGTAATGGGCACTGCGGTTCCCTTGTGGCGCCATATAAATATAGGATAATAATAATAATGAAAAATTATCAGGGATGACCTGATGGCTGCTGTTATTCAGGGATGGGGAGTCTGTATCCTACAACCAGAGGAATGAGACTTAGGCTTTTCGAGGTAGGCGTTAAAGGGGATACACACGTAGAGATGTTTGCTGAGCGATCTATCACAGACCGCTCAGCACACATGTCTCCCCCCACTCAGCACGCAGTGCGATGTGTGCTAAGCGAGCGCGGGGGCGGGGAGGCGCTCACTTCACACAGCATGCAGGTGCAATCTAGAACCGGCAATAGCTATGCCAGTGCCGCGCATCGCTATGGACATAGGCACGGAGTAATCCGTGCTTAATTTCTTGCCGGTTAGATTGCTTAGAAATTAAGCACGGATCTCTCTGAATATATCCCCTTTAGTCACATTCCATGGCAAGGACCACATTCCCTGTGCAGAGGACACCCCCACATATCTAGTCACACCCCCATGGCAATGGTCACATCCCCTGCAGCGGCGCACAATAGGCCCTTCATAAATGTCAGCTCCAGGCCCATGTGGACCTTAATCTGGCACTGACTGTTTGGCATAGATGGGGGGGGGGGTGCCTGGGGAGGTAGTCTTTAGGACACAGCCAGTAGACACCTACCTACTTTCAAGTAGCTCCCTCAGCACTAAGTGTGTGATTTCATTACATCGTCAGGGGTGCCAAACCACGGTTTACAGTCACCCTGCTACGACAATGGTTAAGAACCATTCATTTACAAACTAATAATTTCACCTCTTGTGTTAGCTGGACTATTATTCAGACCCAACGTTCCTCATACTTAATGATGTATCTTGTCCTTAATAAATGTATTTGGTGCATTCTCATCAACATTGGCAAAGCCCATTACAACCATGTTTAGGTAAGGGTACATATTAAAAAAGTAAGACAACTCACATGCTGCAATCTCAAATCTTACTGGTTCTAATAACAGTGCTCATTTTGAAATGCCTTTCAGCAATGACTATAGCGAGTGAGTCTCCCCGTTATGTCATCACTCTCCTGATGCCAGGCTTGCCTACCGGCTCCCGATTTGCAGATGAGCCTCCCGCTGCCCCGGAAACCCTGACAGCCCTTCCGGTTTTTAAAGCTCCTTGCCTGATTTTAAGTCCCGCGCATGCGCAAGTCCAGAGAGGTCGGGGGGCGTGGCCAGCACGGGAGACTTCCTGGCCATCCACCGCAGGGTTGTGTGTCCTGCACACTGCAGCAGGGCTCTGCTTCTGCTTTCCTGCGACTGGCTCCTCCCACCACACTCAGGGCTGTACCTGTAGCGTGGATCAGCCCAGCAGCCCCAGCCTCAGCTTCCTTCCTCTGCTCCTCACCTCTCACTGGCGGTGTGTGGACTGTGCTGCCTCCCACACTGTCAGGGGTCAGCTCCCAGCCTTTAGTAGAAGGAGCAACATACACAGGTGAGTGCTAGGGGCAACGAGGGGGAATGGAGGCTGTGGGTAATGTGTGTATGATGCAGTTCAATGTGGTACTGGGTTTAATTGGGGGGGGGGGGGGCTGGGCTGTGTAATGTAGTGTACTGTATGCTGTGTATAATGTAATATGGGGGGAGGGGGGCTGTGTAGTGTACTGTATGCTGTGTATAATGTAATATGGGGGGAGGGGGGCTGTGTAGTGTACTGTATGCTGTGTATAATGTAATGGGGGAGGGGGGCTGTGTAGTGTACTGTATGCTGTGTATAATGTAATATGGGGGGAGGGGGGCTATGTAGTGTACTGTATGCTGTGTATAATGTAATATGGGGGGGGCTGTGTTGTGTACTGTATGCTGTGTATAATGTAATATGGGGGGAGGGGGGGCTGTGTAGTGTACTGTATGCTGTGTATAATGTAATGGGCGGAGGGGGGGCTGTGTAGTGTACTGTATGCTGTGTATAATGTAATATGGGGGGAGGGGGGGCTGCCCCGCAAATCTGCCCTGTTCTCCCATTTTTTTAACTATTTTTGTGGGAATATGCGGACTGCGCATGCGCCAGTTGGGAAGTACCGTGGGCGGGGCCTGTATGTTGCTTAATTGCTGGCCACCGTGGGGTTATCGGTGCGCAGCTGGCAGGGAGGCTGTGTGCGCGGTGGCAGCAGAGTCTCCAGCAGCGGCGGCAGCGGAGACCCCAGCAGCGGCGGCAGCGGAGACCCCAGCAGCGGTGGCAGTGGAGACCCCAGCAGCGGAGACCCGGAGACCCCAGCAGCGGTGGCAGTGGAGACCCCAGCAGCGGAGACCCAGAGACCCCAGCAGCGGTGGCAGTGGAGACCCCAGCAACGGAGACCCCAGCAGCAGTGGCAGCGGAGACCCCAGCAGTGGAGACCCCAGCAGCGGTGGCAGCGGAGACTCCATGAGTGGCGGCTGCAGAGACCTCATCACCAGTGGTGGCAGCAGCACAGAATGTAAGGTAACCAAAAAAGCCAGCCTGCGTCTTGGATGGGGTCCATGTGGCTGGGGTGGGGAGAGCAGGGCAGGGCTGAAGAAAATTAACAAAGTGGGTACTGAGTGATTACATGTTATTGCTGCTTGCAGGCAGAGCCGGCCCTAACCAATATGATGCCCTAGGCAAGATTTTGGCTGGTGCCCCCTAGCACCACCGCTGGTTCTGCCTCTGACCTTGCACCTCTTTCCCAGCACCATCACCCCTCACCCATAACAGTCCTTATTTTGGTGTTTGTACCCCCTATATTTTAAATAGGAACAGTTCGTACATTTGGCGCACAGCCCAAAAAGGGGTGTGTTCTTGCTGGGAAGGGGCATGGCCACACAATAGTAGCCCCAATTCAAATTACGCCACACAGTACTGCAACCTTATTCACATTTGATCATGCGATAGTGTCCATAATTCACATTACATCCCACAGTAGTATCACTTTACCTTATAAATGTTACTCCTCACAGTAGAGCTCCTTATTCACATTACATCACACTGAATTGCTCCTTATTACATTACACCACATCCTATTGCTCTTTATTCACATTAGACCACACAGTAGTGCCCTTTCTATATGTAACGCCACATAGTAGAGCACCTTATACACATAATGCCACACATTAATAATGCATTTATGCACATAATGTCACACAGAAATGCCCCTTACACATCATGAGACACATCATTAATGTCCTTATAAACATAATGTGTCTAACACATATGCCGCACATTATTAATGCCCTTACTTATACACACAGTGACACACATAGTGCCCCTTACACATTTGCTGCACATTATTAGTGCCCCTATACACATAATGACACACATACAGTAGTACCCTGTTACACATATGCCGCACATTATTAATGCCCTTATACACATAATGACACACATAGTGCCCCTTACACATATGTTGCACATTACTAATGCATTTTTACATGACACACATAATGCTCCGTACACATATTCCGAACACTACTGCACAATCAACCCACTCACATGCACACAGCACTCACACTGCCACTAACACTGTGACCTCTGCCTTTGCTTGGATACAGATGTGTCCCACTAAATCTTGCCTCGATGCTAACGTCGGGCACCTTTTTTTTATTAAAATGCATCTTATTTGCATTGCTATGTAGCTAGGATGCACAAGCATCTGCTGACTAAAATGATATGCAGCATGCCTATATACTGTGTGAGACTGTGGATGTTTCTGCATATCAAATGCTACACACAGAATATAGGCATGCTGCATATCATTTTAATCAGCAGAAGCTGCTGATGCCCCTAGACATATCAAATGCCCTAGGCAATTGCCTAGTTTGCCTATGCCTATGGCCGGCTCTGCTTGCAGGCCCAAGCTGACTGTCACTCATCCTAGGGGGAGCGCTGACAGTATTATAGGAACAGGGACAGTGTTACAGGGATAGTGTCAGAGTTATAGGGATAGGGTCAGCGTTATAGGGTCAGAGTTATAGGGATTGGGTCAGAGTTACAGGGGGAGGGTCGGTGTTATAGTATAGGGTCAGTGTTATAAGTATAGGGTCAGAGTTATAGGAACTGGGTCAGAGTTACAGGGGGACTGTCCGTGTATAGTATAGAGTCAGTGTTACAGGGATAGGGTCAACATTACAGGAATAGGGTCAGCGTTATAGGGCCAGAGTCAGCGTTATAGGGTCAGAGTTATAGGGACTGGGTCAGAGTTACAGGGGGAGGGTCAGTGTTATAGGGATAGGGTCAGTGTTATAGGGATAGGGTCAGCATTATAGGGACAGGGTCAGCGTTATAGGGTCAGAGTTATAGGAACTGGGTCAGAGTTACAGGGGGACGGTCCGTGTTATAGTATAGAGTCAGCATTACAGGAATAGGGTCAGCGTTATAGGGCCAGAGTCAGCGTTATAGGGTCAGAGTTATAGGGACTGGGTCAGAGTTACAGGGGGAGGGCCAGCATTACAGGAATAGGGTCAGCATTATAGGGACAGGGTCAGCGTTATAGGGTCAGAGTTATAGGAACTGGGTCAGAGTTACAGGGGGAGGGTCAGTGTTATAGTATAGGGTCAGGGTCAGCATTATAGGGCCAAAGTCAGCGTTATAGGGTCAGAGTATAGGGACAGGGTCAGAGTTACAGGGACAGGGTCAGAGTTACAGGGATAGGGTCAGTGTTATAGGGCCAGAGACAGCGTTATAGGGTCAGAGTATAGGGACAGGGTCAGAGTTACAGGGACAGGGTCAGCGTTATAGGGCCAGGGACAGAGTTACAAGGATATAGTCAGTGTTAGAGTATAGTATAGTGTCAGCATTATAGGGATAGGGTCAGCGTTATAGAGATAAGGTCAGCGATATAGGGATAGGGTCAGCGTTATAGGGATAGGGTCAGTGTTATAGGGATAGGGTCAGCGTTACAGGGATAGAGTCAGCGTTACAGGGATAGGGTCAGCGTTACAGTACAGTATAGTGTCAGCGTTATAGGGATAGGGTCAGTGTTATAGGGATAGGGTCAGTGTTATAGGGATAGGGTCAGCGTTATAGGGATAGGGTCAGCGTTATAGGGATAGGGTCAGCGTTACAGGGATAGGGTCAGCGTTATAGTATAGAATAGTGTCAGTGTTATAGGTACAGGGTCAGTGTTATAGGGATAGGGTCAGTGTTATAGGGATAGGGTCAGTGTTATAGGCATAGTGTCAGCGTTATAGGGATAGTGTCAGTGTTATAGGGATAGTGTCAGTGTTATAGGGATAGTGTCAGTGTTATAGGGATAGGGTCAGCGTTACAGGGATAGGGTCAGCGTTACAGGGATAGGGTCAGCGTTATAGTATAGTATAGGGTCAGCATTATAGTATAGAATAGTGTCAGTGTTATAGGTACAGGGTCAGTTATAGGCATAGTGTCAGCGTTATAGGGATAGTGTCAGTGTTATAGGGATAGTGTCAGTGTTATAGGGATAGTGTCAGTGTTATAGGGATAGGGTCAGCGTTACAGGGATAGGGTCAGCGTTACAGGGATAGGGTCAGCAGTATAGTATAGTATAGGGTCAGCATTATAGTATAGAATAGTGTCAGCGTTATAGGTACAGGGTCAGCGTTATAGGCATAGTGTCAGCATTATAGGGATAGGGTCAGTGTTATACGCATAGTGTCAGCGTTATAGGGATAGAGTAGTGTTATAGGGATAGTGTCAGTGTTATAGGGATAGTGTCAGTGTTATAGGGATAGTGTCAGCGTTATAGGGATAGTGTCAGCGTTATAGGGATAGGGTCAGCGTTACAGGGATAGGGTCAGCGTTACAGGGATAGGGTCAGCGTTACAGGGATAGGGTCAGCGTTACAGGGATAGGGTCAGCGTTACAGGGATAAGGTCAGCGTTATAGTATAGTATAGGGTCAGCATTATAGTATAGAATAGTGTCAGCGTTATAGGTACAGGGTCAGTGCTATAGACATAGTGTCAGCATTTTAGTGATAGGGTCAGTGTTATAGGCATAGTGTCAGTGTTATAGGGATAGAGTAGTGTTATAGGGATAGTGTCAGTGTTATAGGGATAATGTCAGTGTTATAGGGATAGTGTCAGTGTTATAGGGATAGGGTCAGCGTTACAGGGATAGGGTCAGCGTTATAGTATAGTATAGGGTCAGTATTATAGTATAGAATAGTGTCAGCGTTATAGGTACAGGGTCAGTGTTATAGGCATAGTGTCAGCATTATAGGGATAGAGTCAGTGTTATAGGGATAGTGTCAGCATTATAGGGATAGGGTCAGTGTTATAGGGATAGTGAATAAATTATGAAAGCGCTGTCAAATAACAAAGAGTATTTATTAAACAATTAAGATCAACCATAAAATCACATTTTAAACCACATATACTCAATATTTATTTTTCTTAACACTGTCTTTCAGAGATCATACAAGACAATAAAAGCACTGCATGTAACAATTTCAGCTGTACGGGGGGGATACACTTGCAATATCAGCATACTATGTTGCAATTATTTAAACTGAATGTATCCACACCAATACAATTCTCCACAATATGCGTTGGGATAATTCTGCGGTCTCCTGTGACTAATGAATATTACATTTTAAATGACAGTTCCAAACAATTCCAGAGGATAGCAATATTGATATGCCCCAATCTTTGGGATAATATTCTTGATTTTAGCTCCTCCCGCTGGAAGAGTTCTTATTACAGTCACTATATGAAAGTTGAAACTTGGATACGCTTACCGAATGAATAGCTCTCCTGCTTTGGAGAGGCAGGTCCAGTTCCAATTGATGGTACGGACGGTCGTCCCAGTCAGAGGCTATCGGCTGGCGTGCCGTTCCTGGTCCTACTACTTTGTGCACTCCCCGGCTTCACTGCACTAGGGATGACTACAGGAGTAGCTAGTTCAGCAATATGTTAAGGCGACCGCGCCTTTGGCTGGGCGCTCATCGCCGTCGCACAGCGTCTATTCACTGGAGATAGGAGAGGGGCCATGCCAGCAGCTCACAGAGCACTGGGCATGCCCCCTCAGTGAAGCGCGCAGATGTCACTCTCTCAGAGGGACAAAAGTTGGGAGATATGCCATATAGTCACTGGAGTGAGCGCCTAACAATGAAGGACACGCCCCATTATGGCAATAGACACACCCATAGGTGGAGTTAGACACACCCTTTGGGTCGAGCATGACACGAAGCTTCTGCTTACACCTACAATCTCCCTGAAACTAGTTTTCAAAAGTAGGCAAGTATGCCTGACGCTCCACCTTTGCACTTTCCTATCCCTTATCCAGACTGCAGCATTATGTTAGAACAAAAGTAACAGACAGCCAAAATCACTCCAATAGTAACTCTTTCTGTCCTACCATGCAGCATGCTAGTTACTCTTGTTAACATGATTAACCAGAGGACCTTGAGTAACCTGTACGTTATATTACATTTACATTATAATTGTTGTTTTTTTATTAGCATTTTCTGTTTTATCTCTTCAGTTATTTGTCATTGCGATATAGTGCTCTTTTTTGTGTTTTTTTGTTCATAAATATTTACTTCATTGTGGACTACTGTACTTACATTGGACCTGTATTTAATTATTTATTTAGCAACGCTACACAATTTGAATACACACAAAAATCTAAATATCACCTACTTGAGATATTGGGGGTCATTCCGAGTTAATCGCTAGCTGCCGTTGTTCGCAGCGCAGCAATCAGGCAAAAAATTTGCATTTTTGCGCATGCGTATGCACCGCAATGCGCACGCACGACGTATGGGTACAAAGTCCTTTGTGGTTTTGCACAGGTTCTAGCGAAGCTTTAAGTCGCACAGCAGAACGCAGGAAGATTGACATGAAGTGGGCTTTCCTGGGTGGCAACCGACTGTTCTTAGGTAGTGCTTAGAAAAATGCAGGCGTGTCAGGGAAAATGCAGGCGTGGCTGAGTGAACGCTGGGCGTGTGTGTAACGTCAAAAGCCGTCCCTCCGTCGTTGGAATCAATGCACACGAAGAGTAACTACAGGGCTGGTCTTGTTTTGCACAAAATGATTTTGCAGCCGCTCTGCTGCACAAGCGTTTGCACTTCTGCAAAGCGAAAATGCACTCCCCGGTGGGCAGCGACAATGCGTTTGCACGGCTGCTAAAAGTTGTTTGTGAGCGATCAACTCGGAATGACCCCCATTGATCATTGGCAGAGATTGCTTAACTATAATTGTTTGATCTGCGCACATGTGTCATTAACACAAATGGCCTCTATTAGGTGATCAGAATGTTCAGGTTTTAAAACTCAAATTTCTGAATGATCTTTGAGATTACATTTGCATTACTTTAGATCTTTCAGTGTGCACTCACAACGCAATTGTATCTCTCATTTAGTATGATCAATTTGCAAGTAAAAATTGAGTCATCAAAAGGATATTCCCAGCCAACATGGAACATTAATTTTGATTAGAGTATTTCTGGAACGGTAACCTGTGCCGAGCGCAGTGAGGCACCTTGCCCGCAGCATGCAAGGGAACGCGGTACACTAATTGGGGTTCCTGGTCATGTTACGGAAAAAATGACACCAAAAACAGTAAAAAATAATAATTCATGTCGACCTTTTCATGTGTCGACCTGTCCCGTGTCGACCATTCTCATGTGTTGACTATTAGTCCATGTCGACCAATAGTGGTCGACCTAATGAATGTCGACCTTAACATGGTCGACCATTCATACCACAACCAGTATTTCTGTAGCGTTTTCACTCATTCATGCAAGACCTCCAAACATTCCAATAGTCTAGATATGCTCGCTTCTTTGCTATTAGACTGATTTGAACTAATTGAAATGTTCATAGAGGATGGACTTCGCTAACACTGCTTGCTTGAATCTGGTAAGCAGTGGTAGCAAAGAAGAGCATTGTGGGACCATTGCTGCTTTCAGGAGACCTGCCGGGTTGGGGGCAAAGTTACTTACTGGGTTAGAAGAATCATGTTTCTATCATAGCTTACTGAATTCCTCCCAATAATTACGTTGTCCTGACTATGTGAACCAGTTTAACATATATAGCAATACTGTTATGATTACACTCAGTTCCGTAGGTTTAGAGGTGGTGCCTTGTGACGCTCATGCAATTACCCACTGCCCAGCAGTCTTTTAGTCTCCTGCAGCAAAAGACTTTGCCTATAGCAGCCGCCTTTCCAGGGTGAATAAGGTCCTCCCCGTACTCGGATGCCCCCAGGTTTTCTGTATATACAAGGTGACTATTGGAGGCTGGGCAGGGGTAAATGCAGTACAGTGAGACGTTCACCTGACACAACCTTACGACTATGCTAAGGCACAGACTGAGGAATGTGTTCTTAACATAAACAAAATGTACGTATAACAATGCACAGGGTGTTGAAAGCACTGGCACTGAATATACGAATGATTGTGAATGCAACAATGCGTAAGATGTAATAAGCAACTTGATAAATATGAAAGCAACAATGCCCAAAGATGTTATAAGCAACTAGACTGGAATTACATGCAACAATGCACAGGCCAAGAAGGGAATATAAATGGTGTTGCACCAATCAGGACCAGAAATCAGAGGTAAATGAAAGGATGTGCAGCTGTGCTGCTGCACGTCCACAAGACACAGCTAGACTAGTTGCCCAGCAACCGGGAACGCTGCCTGCGTCTAGCGTCCCGGTTGCTAAGCGCTCGGCGGCTCCCAGTATCCCCTGCAGTAGCGTTGCAAGGTGCAGGGCGGGACCCGGAAGTGACGGCTGACAGAGGAAGTGCAGCTTTCCGGTTGCTAGGCAGCGCGTGGGACCTGCCTCCTCCACGAGCCGCGCCGCGGCTGATAACATAACCCCCTACCTTGAAGAGGGGTTAAGAAACCCCTAGAACCTGGTTTCTGGGGATATTTCTTAAATAATCCTTTTTCTCTATCGTCCTAGTGGATGCTGGGGTTCCTGAAAGGACCATGGGGAATAGCGGCTCCGCAGGAGACAGGGCACAAAAAGTAAAGCTTTACGATCAGGTGGTGTGTACTGGCTCCTCCCCCTATGACCCTCCTCCAAGCCTCAGTTAGATTTTTGTGCCCGGCCGAGAAGGGTGCAATCTAGGTGGCTCTCCTAAAGAGCTGCTTAGAAAAGTTCAGCTTAGGTTTTTTATTTTACAGTGAGTCCTGCTGGCAACAGGATCACTGCAACGAGGGACTTAGGGGAGAAGAAGTGAACTCACCTGCGTGCAGGATGGATTGGCTTCTTGGCTACTGGACATTAGCTCCAGAGGGACGATCACAGGTACAGCCTGGATGGTCACCGGAGCCTCGCCGCCGGCCCCCTTGCAGATGCTGAAACGAGAAGAGGTCCAGAATCGGCGGCAGAAGACTCCTCAGTCTTCTTAAGGTAGCGCACAGCACTGCAGCTGTGCGCCATTTTCCTCTCAGCACACTTCACACGGCAGTCACTGAGGGTGCAGGGCGCTGGGAGGGGGGCGCCCTGGGAGGCAAATGAAAACCTTTTCTGGCTAAAAATACCTCACATATAGCCTCCGGGGGCTATATGGAGATATTTAACCCCTGCCAGAATCCACTAAAGAGCGGGAGACGAGCCCGCCGAAAAAGGGGCGGGGCCTATCTCCTCAGCACACAGCGCCATTTTCCTCACACAGCTCCGCTGGTCAGGAAGGCTCCCAGGCTCTCCCCTGCACTGCACTACAGAAACAGGGTAAAACAAGAGAGGGGGGGCAAAATTGTGGCAAAACTATATTATTAAAGCAGCTATACAGGGAGCACTTATTATAAGGCTATCCCTGTCATATATAGCGCTTTTGGTGTGTGCTGGCAAACTCTCCCTCTGTCTCCCCAAAGGGCTAGTGGGGTCCTGTCTTCGTTAAGAGCATTCCCTGTGTGTCTGCTGTGTGTCGGTACGTGTGTGTCGACATGTATGAGGACGATATTGGTGTGGAGGCGGAGCAATTGCCAAATATGGGGATGTCACCTCCTAGGGGGTCGACACCAGAATGGATGCCTTTATTTATGGAATTACGGGATAGTGTCAACACGCTAAAGCAGTCGTTTGACGACATGAGACGGCCGGACAATCAATTAGTGCCTGTCCAGGCGCCTCAAACACCGTCAGGGGCTGTAAAACGCCCTTTGCCTCAGTCGGTCGACACAGACCCAGACACAGGCACTGATTCCAGTGGCGACGGTGACGAATCAACCGTATTTTCTAGTAGGGCCACACGTTATATGATTTTGGCAATGAAGGAGGCATTACATATTGCTGATACTACAGGTACCACAAAACAGGGTATCATGTGGGGTGTGAAAAAACTACCTATAGTTTTTCCTGAATCAGATGAATTAAATGAGGTGTGTGATGAAGCGTGGGTTGCCCCCGATAAAAAAATGCTAATTTCAAAGAAGTTATTGGCTTTATACCCTTTCCCGCCAGAGGTTAGGGCGCGCTGGGAAACACCTCCTAGGGTGGACAAGGCGCTCACACGCTTATCAAAACAAGTGGCGTTACCCTCTCCTGAGACGACCGCACTTAAAGATCCAGCAGATAGGAGGATGGAAAATATCCAAAAAAGTATATACACACATACAGGTGTTATACTACGACCAGCTATAGCGACAGCCTGGATGTGCAGTGCTGGGGTAGCTTGGTCAGAGTCCCTGATTGAAAATATTGATACCCTGGATAGGGACAATGTTTTACTGTCTTTAGAGCAAATAAAGGATGCATTTCTTTATATGCGTGATGCACAGAGGGATATCTGCACACTGGCATCACGGGTAAGTGCTATGTCCATTTCGGCCAGAAGAAGTTTATGGACGCGACAGTGGTCAGGCGATGCGGACTCAAAACGGCATATGGAAGTTTTGCCGTATAAAGGGGAGGAGTTATTTGGTGTCGGTCTATCGGATTTGGTGGCCACGGCTACAGCCGGGAAATCCACCTTTTTACCTCAAGTCACTCCCCAACAGAAAAAGACACCGACTTTTCAACCGCAGCCCTTTCGTTCCTTTAAAAACAAGAGAGCAAAGGGATATTCATATCTGCCACGAGGCAGAGGAAAGGGGAAGAGACAGCAACAGGCAGCTCCTTCCCAGGAACAGAAGCCCTCCCCCGCTTCTACAAAAGCCTCAGCATGACGCTGGGGCTTCTCAAGCGGACTCGGGGGCGGTGGGGGGTCGTCTCAAGAATTTCAGCGCGCAGTGGGCTCACTCGCAGGTAGATCCCTGGATCCTGCAGATAATATCTCAGGGGTACAGGTTGGAACTAGAGACGGATCCACCTCGCCGTTTCCTGAAGTCTGCTTTACCAACGTCCCCCTCCGACAGGGTGTCGGTCTTGGAAGCCATTCACAAGCTGTACTCTCAGCAGGTGATAGTCAAGGTACCCCTTTTACAACAAGGAAAGGGGTATTATTCCACTCTATTTGTGGTACCGAAGCCGGATGGCTCGGTAAGACCTATTCTAAATCTGAAATCCTTGAACCTGTACATAAAGAAGTTCAAGTTCAAGATGGAGTCACTCAGAGCAGTGATAGCGAACCTGGAAGAAGGGGATTTTATGGTATCCTTGGACATCAAGGATGCGTATCTCCACGTTCCAATTTACCCCTCACACCAGGGGTACCTCAGGTTCGTCGTACAGAACTGTCACTATCAGTTTCAGACGCTGCCGTTCGGATTGTCCACGGCACCTCGGGGTCTTTACCAAGGTAATGGCCGAGATGATGATTCTTCTTCGAAGAAAAGGCGTATTAATTATCCCATACTTGGACGATCTCCTAATAAGGGCAAGGTCCAGAGAACAGCTAGAGATGGGATTAGCACTGTCTCAAGAAGTGCTAAAACAGCACGGGTGGATTCTGAATATTCCAAAATCCCAGTTAATTCCGACAACACGTCTGCTGTTCCTAGGGATGATTCTGGACACGGTTCAGAAAAAGGTTTTTCTCCCGGAGGAAAAAGCCAAGGAGTTATCCGAGCTTGTCAGGAACCTCCTAAAACCAGGAAAGGTGTCTGTACATCAATGCACAAGAGTCCTGGGAAAAATGGTGGCTTCTTACGAAGCAATTCCATTCGGCAGATTCCACGCAAGAATTTTCCAGAGGGATCTGTTGGACAAATGGTCAGGGTCGCATCTTCAGATGCACCAGCGGATAACCCTGTCTCCAAGGACAAGGGTATCTCTTCTGTGGTGGTTGCAGAGTGCTCATCTATTGGAGGGCCGCAGATTCGGCATACAGGATTGGATCCTGGTGACCACGGACGCCAGCCTGAGAGGCTGGGGAGCAGTCACACAAGGAAGAAACTTCCAGGGCGTGTGGTCGAGCCTGGAAACGTCTCTTCACATAAACATTCTGGAACTAAGAGCAATCTACAATGCTCTAAGCCAGGCAGAACCTCTGCTTCAAGGAAAACCGGTGTTGATCCAGTCGGACAACATCACGGCAGTCGCCCATGTGAACAGACAGGGCGGCACAAGAAGCAGGAGTGCAATGGCAGAAGCTGCAAGGATTCTTCGCTGGGCAGAGAATCATGTGATAGCACTGTCAGCAGTGTTCATCCCGGGAGTGGACAACTGGGAAGCAGACTTCCTCAGCAGACACGACCTTCACCCGGGAGAGTGGGGACTTCATCCAGAAGTTTTCCACATGCTGGTAACCCGTTGGGAAAGACCAATGGTGGACATGATGGCGTCTCGCCTCAACAAAAAACTGGACAGGTATTGCGCCAGGTCAAGAGATCCGCAGGCAATAGCTGTGGACGCGCTGGTAACGCCTTGGGTGTACCAGTCGGTGTATGTGTTTCCTCCTCTGCCTCTCATACCAAAAGTATTGAGAATTATACGGCAAAGAGGCGTAAGAACGATACTAGTGGTTCCGGATTGGCCAAGAAGGACTTGGTACCCGGAACTTCAAGAGATGATCACGGAAGATCCGTGGCCTCTACCTCTGAGAAGGGACTTGCTTCAGCAGGGTCCCTGTCTGTTTCAAGACTTACCGCGGCTACGTTTGACGGCATGGCGGTTGAACGCCGGATCCTAAAGGAAAAAGGCATGCCGGAAGAAGTCATTCCTACTTTGATTAAAGCAAGGAAGGAAGTAACCGCGCAACATTATCACCGCATTTGGCGAAAATATGTTGCGTGGTGCGAGGATCGGAGTGCTCCGATGGAGGAATTTCAACTGGGTCGATTCCTACATTTCCTGCAATCAGGATTGTCTATGGGTCTCAAATTGGGATCTATTAAGGTTCAAATTTCGGCCCTGTCGATTTTCTTCCAAAAAGAATTGGCTTCAGTTCCTGAAGTCCAGACTTTTGTTAAGGGAGTGCTGCATATACAGCCCCCTGTGGTGCCTCCAGTGGCACCGTGGGATCTCAATGTTGTTTTGGACTTTCTCAAATCTCATTGGTTTGTACCACTAAAAACTGTGGATTTGAAATATCTCACATGGAAAGTGACCATGCTACTAGCCCTGGCTTCGGCCAGGAGAGTGTCAGAACTGGCAGCTTTATCTTACAAAAGCCCATATCTGATTTTCCATTCGGACAGGGCAGAACTGCGGACTCGTCCGCATTTTCTCCCTAAGGTGGTGTCAGCATTTCATCTGAACCAACCTATTGTAGTGCCTGCGGCTACAAGCGACTTGGAGGACTCCAAGTTGTTGGACGTTGTCAGAGCTTTAAAAATATACATTTCAAGGACAGCTGGAGTCAGGAAATCTGACTCGCTGTTTATACTATATGCTCCCAACAAGTTGGGCGCTCCTGCGTCTAAGCAGACTATTGCTCGCTGGATTTGTAGTACGATTCAGCTTGCACATTCTGTGGCAGGCCTGCCACAGCCAAAATCGGTAAAAGCCCACTCCACAAGGAAGGTGGGTTCTTCTTGGGCGGCTGCCCGAGGGGTCTCGGCATTACAACTCTGCCGAGCGGCTACGTGGTCGGGGGAGAACACGTTTGTAAAATTCTACAAATTTGATACCCTGGCTAAGGAGGACCTGGAGTTCTCTCATTCGGTGCTGCAGAGTCATCCGCACTCTCCCGCCCGTTTGGGAGCTTTGGTATAATCCCCATGGTCCTTTCAGGAACCCCAGCATCCACTAGGACGATAGAGAAAATAAGAATTTACTTACCGATAATTCTATTTCTCGGAGTCCGTAGTGGATGCTGGGCGCCCATCCCAAGTGCGGATTATCTGCATTACTTGTACATAGTTACAAAAATCGGGTTATTATTGTTGTGAGCCATCTTTTCAGAGGCTCCGCTGTTATCATACTGTTAACTGGGTTTAGATCACAGGTTGTACGGTGTGATTGGTGTGGCTGGTATGAGTCTTACCCGGGATTCATAAATCCTTCCTTATTGTGTACGCTCGTCCGGGCACAGTACCTAACTGAGGCTTGGAGGAGGGTCATAGGGGGAGGAGCCAGTACACACCACCTGATCGTAAAGCTTTACTTTTTGTGCCCTGTCTCCTGCGGAGCCGCTATTCCCCATGGTCCTTTCAGGAACCCCAGCATCCACTACGGACTCCGAGAAATAGAATTATCGGTAAGTAAATTCTTATTTTTATTAGTTCTGGGGCATGGAAGAACCTCCCAGGCACTCAAGCTCTCTCCTCCAGACCACAGCCTTTCCAATTAACTAAATAATGTAATTGACCCCGCATTAACTTGGAGTGCAGGATTCTTTCAACAACAAACTCTTGATGTTTTCCCGAATCATGACTGGAGAAGGTCTCCTGAAATCTCTTACTTTAAATTTCTTAGAAATGAATGCCGGTTTAAATAGAGAACAATGGAAGGTATTATTGATTCTCAAAGATCTGGGTAATTGCAGACGGAAAGCAACAGGATTGATTTTCTGGATAATTTGAAATGGTCCAATGTAACAGGATCCGGTCTGAAGGTCGACACTGTCTAGGTCGACAATGTTTAGGTCGACCACTATAGGTCGACAGTCACTAGGTCGACATGGATGGAAGGTCGACAGGGTTTCTAGGTCGACATGTGCTAGGTCGACAGGTCTAAAGGTCGACATGAGTTTTTCACTTTTGTTTTCTTTTTTTGAATTTTTTCATACTTAACGATCCACGTGGACTACGATTGGAACGGTAATCTGTGCCGAGCGAAGCGGTAGCGGAGTGAAGGCACCATGCCCGAAGCATGGCGAGCGTAGAGTAGTCACTCTACGAAGAAAACGACAACAAAAAAAAATTAAACCTCATGTTTACCTTTAGACCTGTCGACCTAGCACATGTCGACCTAGAAACCCTGTCGACCTTCCATCCATGTCGACCTAGTGACTGTCGACCTATAGTGGTCGACCTAAACATTGTCGACCTAGATACTGTCGATTTGATGAACCACACCCCAATGTAACGGGGACCCATTTTCTGAGATGTCTGGCGGAGCTTGATGTTTTGGGCAGATAACAACACCATGTCTCCTACTTTGACAGAACAAGGTTTCCGAAATCTGTCAGCAAATCTTTTAGACCAGGCTGCCGCATCCTCCAAGGCTTGATGAACTTCCCTCCAAATCCTCCTGAGGCGAGACACAGGAGAAAAAGAAGAACTAGACTGTCGTGATGTAGTGAAAGTATTAAATTTAGGATGAATACTGGACACATAAAAGAAAGGAGACATGGAAGTTGAAGAATGTTCAGAATTATTATATGCAAGTTCTGCAAAGGTTAGGTGGTCAACCCAATCATCCTGGTATTTAGAGATATAACATCGTAGATATTGCTCCAACAATTGATTAACCCGTTCTGTCTGGCCATTGGACTGTGGATGATACCCTGACGAGAGACTGATATTGATCCCCAGTTCCGCACAAAAAGACCTCCAGAAAGGGGCTATGAACTGAGAGCCTCTATCCGAGACAATGTCTTGTGGTAGGCCATGAATACAGAATATGTGTTGAATGAACAATGAAGCAAGATCCTTAGCATTAGACAGTTTAGACAGGGGAATGGAATGAGACATTTTACTGAAACGGTCAACTACTACCCAGATGACCGAGCATTTGGAAGATCTTGGCAGGTACACAATAAAATCCATTGAAAAATGGGTCCATGGCTTGGAGGGTACAGACAGAGGAAGTAATTGTTCAGACGGAAGGACACGAGGAGACTTGTTTTTGGCACGACAGGCCCTAACAAACTCTTGAACGTCTGTCTTGATAGTTGGCCACCATACTGAGCGAGAGAGAAGGTGTAAAGTCTTATTAACCCCTGGATGTCCTGAGGTCTTGTTGTCATGGAACTCGGATAACACAGCTGATCAGAGTTTCTCTGGAACAAATAGGAGTCTCAGATGGGGCCTGCGTCTGTGCTGACTGGACTTGAGACGCAAGATTCATGGTTAGGCCAGAAAGAATACATCCTGAGTTAAGAATCGGCTCCGGAAGCTTAGAGACTTCATGGCTAGACAGGAGACTTCAGGATAAAGCGTCAGCTTTGATGTTTTTGCAGCCAAGCCTAGCAAAGAACAGCACCCATCTGGCTTTCTGAGAGTTCAGTCTTTTAGCAGATTCAAGATAGACAACATTTTTGTGGTCTGTGAATACGGTTACTATATGCCTTGCCCCCTCCAGCCAGTGCCTCCATTCTTCCAAGGCACATTTGACTGCTAAGAGCTCTCGATTTCCTACGTCATAGTTGACTTCAGCAGAGGAAAATTTCCAAGAGAAAAAGGCACAGGGGTGGAGCTTATGACTGACTGGATCCTCTTGTGAAAGAATAGCTCCAACACCTACTTTGGAGGCATCCACTTCAACAATGAAAGGCAGATCTGGATTGGGATGCCGGGGAACAGGAGCAGAGATAAATGCTTTTTTAAGGTCCTCAAAGGCCTTTACTGCCTGTGGTGACCAATGAGTTGGATCCGCACCTTTCTTGGTTAGACTCACAATTGGAGGTGCAATTGAAGAAAATTAATCGATAAACCTTCTGTAGTAGTTTGCAAAGCTGAGAAAACATTGTGTAGCTTTTAAATTAGAAGGACGAACCCATTCCACAATTGCCTGAAGCTTCTTAGGATCCATAGAAAACCCCTTGGAGGTGATTATGTATCCCAGGAAGGCCACCTTCTCAACCTCAAATTCACATTTTTCCAATTTTGCATAGAGATGGTTTTCCCTGAGCTTGGTGAGGACCGCTTTTACATGAGCTCGGTGTTCCATGAGTGAGGCGGAGTAGATCAATATATCATCAAGACATACAACCACAAATCTTCCAAGGAATTCTCTAAGAGTGTCATTTATAAGGTCCTGGAAGACGGCAGGGGCGTTGGAGAGTCCAAAAGGCATTACCATAAATTCGTAGTGGCCTGAGTGGGTATTGAATGCGGTTTTCCACTCACCCACCTGTCGGATCCGAATGAGATTGTAAGCTCCTTGCATATCAATCTTAGAGAAAACTGTAGCATTTCTGAGCTGATCAAATAAGACGGAGATCAGAGGCAATGGGTATGAATTTTTTATCGTAATTTTATTCAGTCCCCTATAATCGATGCATGGCCGTAATGAGCCATCCTTCTTCCCGACAAAGAAAACCCCGCCTCCCACCAGTGACTTAGAAGGCCTGATAAAGCCTTTTTCTAAACTCTCTCGGATGTATTCCTTCATAGCTTTCATTTCGGGCAACGACAGAGCGTAGAGACGGCCTTTAGAGAGTCTAGCTCCAGGTAAAAGATTGATTGCACAATCATAAGGACGGTGAGGAGGCAAAGACTCAGCTTGCTGTTTGGAAAAACATCCATGAATAACATGTACTGGGTAGGCAACCCTTCAGGGACTGGAAGTGTTGAGTGGACCCGCATGGTCAGGCATTTGGCTGCACATTCCCTGCCCCAGGAAACAAAATCCAGTTGAATACTGGGTTATGAGCTTTTAGCTAGGACAGACCCAGAATGACTGGAGTTAGGGGACAATGTACAAGGAGAAGAGACAACTCTTCACAATGGCATACTCTGACCATAAACTGGAGGACTGGAGTCCGGGTGCTCACCCAACCGTTTTGAAGAGGACTGCCATCTAATCCACAGATGGAAATTGGTGAGCAAAGAGTCTCCATAGGAATTCCTCGGACACGAGCAAATTCCAAGTACATAAAGTTTCCGGCAGCCCCGGAGTCTACAAAGGCAGTTACTTCACTTGGACCAGAAGGGGTAGTTAACCTGATAGGTAATAATAAAGAATTAGCAGAGCAGAGATCCGAAAAAAACTCTCCCTAAATTTCTCTGGTCTACTAGTTTTCCACCTTCTGCGGCCAAGTGTTCGCCAGATGCCCCTTGATCTTGATCCCGCAATATAGACGTAGTCCTAGACTATGACGCCTTGCCTTCTCTTGAGGCGTCAAATGGAAAGCCCCAATTTGCATGGGTTCCTCAGTATTCCCTGTAACCTCTGGCACCATCCAGCGAGATGTAGGTGTGGGAACCTCTTTCTCCATTCTATGTTCCCGAATCCGCCTATCTACTTTGATGGCTTACTCCATAAGTGCATCCAGAGTGGCCGGATATTGGACGAGAAAATCCTTAATTTAGGTGGTCCCAACTGGAACCAACTCCAAAGCGCCGGGTCATTCCAACCACAGTCATTGGCCCATTGGCGAAATTCGGTACAATATATCTCGGCAGAATTTTTCCCTTGCTTAAGGGAACGAAGATGGGCCTCTGCAGAAGTTGCCCGATCTGGGTCATCGTAGAAGGCTCTCAAGACTTTAAAGAAGGAATCCACGGAATGCAGACTGGGGTGATCAGCTGAAAGGTCAAAGGCTCAAGATTGTGGGTCACCTTGTAACAGGGAAATTTATGATTCCTACTTGCTGGGTCTCCGTAACTGAGGAGTAAGGCTTGAGCTTGAAATACAGCTTACAACTCTCCTGGAAATTCACAAACTGTTTACGGTCCCCAGAAAACCTATCTGGAAGGTTTAGTTTAGGTACCCTTGGAGCGGGTGAAGAGACAGTCTGGGTCCTACGATTTTCCTCCTGAGTGTCTACATGAAGGGTGAGGTCCTGTATCTGCTGGGTCAAACCCTGGATCTGGCCCACCAGAATGTGGGCCGGATTTTGTGCTGGATCCATCCGAAGACAAATGACCCATGGAGCTACGGATTCTGAGGGCTGGTGATACTGTTATGATTACACTCAGTTCCGTAGGTTTATAGGTGGTGTCTTGTGAAGCCCACGCAATTACCCACTGCTCAGCAGTCTTTTAGTCTCGTGCAGCCAAAGACTTCACCTATAGCAGCCGCCTTTCCAGGATGAAATAGGTTCTCACCATATTCAGATGCCCCCAGGTTTTCTGTATATACAAGGTGACTATCGGAGGCTGGGCAGGGGTAAATGCAGTACATGGGAGGCGTTCACCTGACACAACCTTACTATTATGCTAAGGCACAGACTGAGGAGTGAGTTCTTAACATAAACAAAATGTAAGTATAACAATGCACAGGGTGTTGAAAGCAACGGCACTGAATATATGAATGATTGGGAATGCAACAATGCATAAGATGTAAAAAGCAACTTAATGAATATGAAAGCAACAATGCCCAAAGATGTTATAAGCAACTAGAATGGAATTACATGCAACAATGCACAGGATGTATACAATAAAGAAATGCAGGCAAAGCAGTATCTGTGTGCAGACTCCACAAATACCTGAATGCAAGGCTAGCTGGATCTGATCAAGCAATCAGTCTGGCAAGGTCTCAGAGTCGCGGGTATAACACAGGCAGACAAGATCTCATACGAGCTGACAGGTTCACACTAAAGCAGAAACTATCACCAGCGATTTGGGAGAGGCCAGGAAGGGAATATAAATGGTGTTGCACCAATCAGAACCAGAAATCAGAGATAAATGAAAGTAAGTGCAGCTGTACACAGGACACAAGACACAGCTAGACTAGTTGCCCAGCAACCGGAAACGCCTGCGTCTAGCGTCCCGGTTGCTAGGCGTTTGGCGGCTCCCAGTCCCCCCTGCGGTAGCATTGTTAGGTACAGTGCAGGACCTGGAAGCGCCGGCTGACGGAGAAAGTGCAGCATCCCGGCCGCTAGGCAACGGCCGGGACCTGCCTCCTCCACGAGCCGTGCCGCGGCTGATAACAAATACGATATTATTAATATAAAAAATTAATCCGCTTCTTTTGCTGGGTATGTTTAGTTGGTGATTGTGTATGTATAGCTTAATATCTTACAATTCAGAACATTTCAAGTTGATTATAAAATATTGCTAATGCTTTGCTTGCTGACTTATGTTCCTTTTTATGGTCATGAATGATATTTTTAAAGGATCAATCAATAGCAATCAGATTCTTGGCTGTAATATCACCTTCTAGCATATCATTAGCATTGTCTTTTCAGACAGATTATTTTATTAATAAAAACCTTTATGATATCATCATTATTTGTTTACACTAGTACTGTATGTTTTACATTTGACTGCTTTGACAAACCTTTGGATCCGTTTTCTGCTAGGTGCTGACCTCTTGTGGGACACAGTAGGTATGAACAGCCAAAGGAAAAATCAAATGCTGTACGAAAGGTCTACAACACAGCAGACACAACATTTAGGGGCCGATTTATCACCATCCGCATCTGAGGATGCAGATGTGATGTGATAAATTTGACCCAATTCGCAATGCAATTATTTATTACATTGCATGGATGTATCAATAATCGCATGCAGGGACAAAGCTTGCGAGAAAGCTCTGTCCCTGCGATGCCTCTCCGCAGAATTATCATGGTATTTTTTGTAAAAAATACCCCGGGTATGTTATGTGCATGCGCTGCTGCCCGACACCACCGCGGGCACTCCCTCCCCATCATGACGACCCCTCTTGTGCTATGATGCCCCCCCCCCCCACCACCACCATCACTACCGCTGATCATACTCACCAACACCAGGGGATTGGAAGTCAGAACTTCTGGAGGGCTGCCACTTTGCAGCATGACTTTACTGCACTGGAGGTCACAGGAACAGCAGGGACCCCCGATGACCGGCAGCCCACACCAGAGCACCGATCACCAATCCCTGCGTAGGTGAGCACGATATATTTTTCTCTGACGTCCTAAGTGGATGCTGGGACTCCGTAAGGACCATGGGGAATAGCGGCTCCGCAGGAGACTGGGCACAACTAAAAGAAAGCTTTTGGTCTAACTGGTGTGCACTGGCTCCTCCCTCTATGACCCTCCTCCAGACTTCAGTTAGTATCTTGTGCCCGGCTGAGCTGGATGCACACTAGGGGCTCTCCTGAGCTCCTAGAAAAGAAAGTATATTTTAGGTTTTTTATTTTCAGTGAGATCTGCTGGCAACAGACTCACTGCTACGAGGGACTAAGGGGAGAAGAAGCTAGCTTGGGCTTCTTAGGCTACTGGACACCATTAGCTCCAGAGGGATCGAACACAGGACCCGACCTCGATCGTCCGGTCCCGGAGCAGCGCCGCCGTCCCCCTTACAGAGCCAGAAGCATGAAGATGGTCCGGAAAATCGGCGGCAGAAGACTTCGGTCTTCAACAAGGTAGCGCACAGCACTGCAGCTGTGCGCCATTGCTCCTCATGCACACCTCACACTCCGGTCACTGATGGGTGCAGGGCGCTGGGGGGGGGGGGCGCCCTGGGCAGCAATATTAATACCTTGGCTGGCAAAAAATCACAATATATAGTCCCAGAGGCTATATATGTGATAAATACCCCTGCCAGAATCAATAAAAAAAGCGGGAGAAAAGTCCGCCGAAAAAGGGGCGGGGCTATCTCCCTCATCACACTGGCGCCATTTTTCCCTCACAGCTCCGCTGGAAGGATCGCTCCCTGGCTCTCCCCTGCAGTTTCAAGCTACAAAAGGGTAAAAAAGAGAGGGGGGGCACTAAATTTAGGCGCAGCAATATATATATATAAGCAGCTATAAGGGAAAACACTCAGTTATAGTGTTAATCCCTGTGTTATATAGCGCTCTGGTCTGTGCTGGCATACTCTCTCTCTGTCTCCCCAAAGGGCTTTGTGGGGTCCTGTCCTCTGTCAGAGCATTCCCGGTGTGTGTACGGTGTGTCGGTACGGCTGTGTCGACATATTTGATGAGGAGGCTTATGTGGAGGCGGAGCAGATGCCTATAAATGTGATGTCACCCCCTGCGGGGCCGACACCTGAGTGGATGGTTATGTGGAAGGAATTACGTGACAGTGTCGACTCCTTACATAAAAGGTTTGACGACATACCAAATATGGGACAGCCGGCTTCTCAGCCTGTGCCTGCCCAGGCGTCTCAAAAGCCATCAGGGGCTCTAAAACGCCTGCTACCTCAGATGGCAGACACAGATGTCGACACGGATACTGACTCCAGTGTCGACGACGATGAGACTAATGTAACTTCCAATAGGGCCACACGTTACATGATTGAGGCTATGAAAAATGTGTTGCACATTTCTGATGTTACCCCAGGTACCACAAAAAAGGGTATTATGTTTGGAGAGAAAAAACTACCAGTAGTTTTTCCTCCATCTGAGGAGTTAAATGAAGTGTGTGAAGAAGCGTGGGCTTCCCCCGATAAGAAACTGGTAATTTCTAAAAGGTTACTAATGACGTACCCTTTCCCACCAGAGGATAGGTCACGTTGGGAAACATCCCCTAGGGTGGATAAAGCGCTCACACGCTTGTCAAAGAAGATGGCACTACCGTCTCCGGATACGGCCGCCCTAAAGGAGCCTGCTGATAAAAAGCAGGGGGCTATCCTGAAGTCTGTATATACACACACAGGTATTATACTGAGACCAGCTATTGCTTCAGCATGGATGTGCAGTGCTGCAGCTGCGTGGTCAGATTCCCTGTCGGAAAATATTGATACCCTAGACAGGGACACTATATTGCTAACCGTAGAGCATATTAAAGACGCAGTCTTATACATGAGAGATGCACAGAGGGATATTTGCCGGCTGGCATCTAAAATAAGTGCAATGTCCATTTCTGCCAGGAGAGGGTTATGGACTCGGCAGTGGACAGGTGATGCAGATTCTAAAAGGCACATGGAAGTTTTGCCTTATAAGGGTGAGGAGTTGTTCGGGGATGGTCTCTCGGACCTCGTTTCCACAGCAACAGCTGGGAAGTCTGCATTTTTACCCCATGTTCCCTCACAGCCAAAGAAAGCCCGTATTATCAGGTACAGTCCTTTCGGCCCCATAAGGGCAAGCGGGTTAAAGGCGCGTCCTTTCTGCCCAGAGGCAGAGGTAGAGGGAAAAAGCTGCAGCATACAGCCAGTTCCCAGGAGCAAAAGTCCTCCCCCGCTTCCTCCAAGTCCACCGCATGACGCTGGGGCTCCACAGGCGGAGCCAGGTACGGTGGGGGCCCGTCTCAAAAATTTCAGCAATCAGTGGGCTCGCTCACGGGTGGATCCCTGGATCCTTCAAGTAGTATCTCAGGGGTACAAGCTGGAATTCGAGACGTCCCCCCCTCCCCCCCCCGCCGTTTCCTCAAATCTGCCTTGCCAACAACTCCCTCAGGCAGGGAGGTAGTGCTAGAGGCAATTCACAAGCTGTATTCCCAGCAGGTGATAGTCAAGGTACCCCTACTTCAACAAGGACGGGGTTACTATTCCACAATGTTTGTGGTACCGAAACCGGACGGTTCGGTGAGACCCATTTTAAATTTTAAATCCTTGAACACATATATAAAAAAATCAAAGTTCAAGATGGAATCGCTCAGGGCGGTTATTGCAAGCCTGGACGAGGGGGATTACATGGTATCACTGGACATCAAGGATGCTTACCTGCATGTCCCCATTTACCATCCTCACCAGGAGTACCTCAGATTTGTGGTACAGGATTGTCATTACCAATTCCAGACGTTGCCGTTTGGTCTATCCACGGCTCCGAGGGTCTTTACGAAGGTAATGGCCGAAATGATGATACTCCTTCGAAAGAAGGGAGTTTTAATTATCCCGTACTTGGACGATCTCCTGATAAAGGCGAGGTCCAGGGAGCAGTTGTTGGTCGGGGTAGCACTATCTCGGGAGGTGCTACAACAGCACGGCTGGATTCTAAATATTCCGAAGTCACAGCTGGTCCCTACGACACGTCTACTGTTCCTGGGGATGGTTCTGGACACAGAACAGAAAAAAGTGTTTCTCCCGGAGGAGAAGGCAAAGGAGCTGTCATCTCTAGTCAGAGGCCTCCTAAAACCAAAACAGGTGTCGGTGCATCACTGCACGCGGATCCTGGGAAAGATGGTAGCTTCCTACGAAGCAATTCCATTCGGCAGGTTCCATGCAAGAACCTTTCAGTGGGACCTGTTGGACAAGTGGTCCGGATCGCATCTTCAAATGCATCGGCTGATAACCCTGTCTCCAAGGACCAGGGTGTCTCTGCTGTGGTGGCTGCAAAGTGCGCATCTTCAAGAGGGCCGCAGATTCGGCATACAGGACTGGGTCCTGGTGACCACGGATGCCAGCCTTCGAGGCTGGGGGGCAGTCACACAGGGAAGAAACTTCCAAGGACTATGGTCAAGTCAGGAGACTTCCCTACACATAAATATTCTGGAACTGAGGGCCATTTTCAATGCCCTAAGTCAGGCAAAACCCCTGCTTCAAAACCAGCCGGTACTGATCCAGTCAGACAACATCACGGCAGTCGCCCATGTAAACCGACAGGGCGGCACGAGAAGCAGGACGGCGATGGCAGAAGCCACAAGGATTCTCCGATGGGCGGAAAATCACGTGTAAGCACTGTCAGCAGTGTTTATTCCGGGAGTGGACAACTGGGAAGCAGACTTCCTCAGCAGGCACGACCTCCACCCGGGAGATTGGGGACTTCATCCAGAAGTCTTCCAACTGATTGTAAACCGTTGGGAAAGGCCACAGGTGGACATGATGGCGTCCCGCCTAAACAAAAAGCTAGAAAGATATTGCGCCAAATCAAGAGACCCTCAGGCGATAGCTGTGGACGCTCTAGTGACACCGTGGGTGTACCGGTCGGTTTATGTGTTCCCTTCCCTTCTTCTCATACCAAAGGTACTGAGGATAATAAGGAGAAGAGGAGTAAGAACTATACTCATTGTTCCGGATTGGCCAAGAAGAGCTTGGTACCCGGAACTTCAAGAAATGATCTCAGAGGACCCATGGCCTCTGCCGCTCAGACAGGACCTGCTGCAGCAGGGGCCCTGTCTGTTCCAAGACTTACCGCGGCTGCGTTTGACGGCATGGCGGTTGAACACCGGATCCTGAAAGAAAAGGGCATTCCGGAGGAAGTCATTCCTACGCTGATTAAAGCTAGGAAAGAAGTGACCGCAAACCATTATCACCGCATTTGGCGAAAATATGTTTCGTGGTGTGAGGCCAGGAAGGCCCCAACGGAGGAATTTCAGCTGGGCCGTTTTCTGCACTTCCTACAGTCAGGGGTGACTATGGGCCTCAAATTGGGTTCCATTAAGGTCCAGATTTCGGCTTTATCGATTTTCTTCCAGAGAGAACTGGCTTCACTACCTGAAGTTCAGACTTTTGTTAAAGGAGTGCTGCATATTCAGCCCCCTTTTGTGCCTCCAGTGGCACCTTGGGATCTCAACGTGGTGTTGGATTTCCTAAAGTCACATTGGTTTGAGCCACTTAAAACCGTGGAATTGAAATATCTCACGTGGAAAGTGGTCATGTTGTTGGTCTTGGCTTCGGCCAGGCGTGTATCAGAATTGGCGGCTTTGTCATGTAAAAGCCCTTATCTGATTTTCCATATGGATAGGGCAGAATTGAGGACTCGTCCCCAATTTCTTCCTAAGGTGGTATCAGCCTTTCATCTGAACCAACCTATTGTGGTGCCTGCGGCTACTAAAGACTTGGAGGCTTCCAAGTTGTTGGACGTAGTCAGGGCCCTGAAAATTTATGTTTCCAGGACAGCTGGAGTCAGAAAGACTGACTCGCTATTTATCCTGTATGCGCCCCACAAGTTGGGTGCACCTGCTTCAAAGCAAACTATTGCTCGCTGGATCTGTAGTACGATTCAGCTTGCACATTCTGCGGCTGGACTGCCGCATCCTAAATCAGTGAAAGCCCATTCCACGAGGAAGGTGGGCTCTTCTTGGGCGGCTGCCCGAGGGGTCTCGGCTCTACAACTTTGCCGAGCAGCTACTTGGTCGGGGTCAAACACATTTGCTAAATTCTACAAGTTTGACACCCTGGCTGAGGAGGACCTAGAGTTTGCCCATTCGGTGCTGCAGAGTCATCCGCACTCTCCCGCCCGTTTGGGAGCTTTGGTATAATCCCCATGGTCCTTACGAAGTCCCAGCATCCACTTAGGACGTCAGAGAAAATAAGAATTTACTCACCGGTAATTCTATTTCTTATAGTCCGTAGTGGATGCTGGGCGCCCATCCCAAGTGCGGATTGTCTGCAATACTTGTATATAGTTATTGTTTAACTAAAGGGTTATTGTTGAGCCATCTGTTGAGAGGCTCAGTTGTTGTCATACTGTTAACTGGGTATTGTATCACGAGTTATACGGTGTGATTGGTGTGGCTGGTATGAGTCTTACCCGGGATTCAAAATCCTTCCTTATTGTGTCAGCTCTTCCGGGCACAGTATCCTAACTGAAGTCTGGAGGAGGGTCATAGAAGGAGGAGCCAGTGCACACCAGTTAGACCAAAAGCTTTCTTTTAGTTGTGCCAAGTCTCCTGCGGAGCCGCTATTCCCCATGGTCCTTACGGAGTCCCAGCATCCACTACGGACTACGAGAAATAGAATTACCGGTGAGTAAATTCTTATTTTTTTTACAGTGAGTAGCTTGTTTGTCCATCAGACACACATAGCTGATCACACCAGCCAGGTCCCCGCACAGCTTTCTCTGCCTAGGGGCAGAGAACACCCCTTTTCAAACCCCCTTTTTTAACATTATTTTAGTAAAAAAATTGATAATAAATATGCCTGTAAAAGAGTACAGGGTAGGCAGCACTCCAGCTGCTGTGTAACTACACCTACCACCATGCTCTGCCACATTTTGCTGTTAAAACATGCTAAAATTTTGGCAAGGCATAGTGTGATGTGTTGTTCCACAACAGCTGGAGTGCTACAGGTTTCTTACCTCTGCCATGTTAATTACATGGGTATATGATCAAAATGTATCAGAGTACTGAAGTGCATGTGACTGTAATATGGCACTTTACAGTCTTTTTTAAGCCCCATCCTCTGTGTTTTAGCGGGATGCAGTAAATATGCCGGCGGTCGGGATCCCGGTGTTCAGGAAACCAACGCCGGAATCCCGTCAGCCGGCATTTTGCCGACAGCCGGCATCCCGACACCTGCCCCTAATTCCTACTCGGTTGGGGTGTCCACACCACAAACCAAGTGGGAATAAAATCTGTGGCGAGCGAAGCATGGCGAGCGCAGCGAGCCAGCAAGGAGACTCACTGCCTGTATTTAGACAGTCGGGATGCCGCTGTTGGGATCCTGCCAGCCGGCATCCTATCAGCCAGTATATCATACTGGACCCATTTTACTCTTCTGCCTGGATTAGGCTTGCCCATACCTTAGCATGGGAAAGCTTATTTAACAAATATTGTGGCTGTACTTGTACTACACAATGGGACTAATTCAAGGTTGATTGCAAACCAACATTTTCCCCTAATGGGCAAAACCATGTGCACTGCAGGGGGGGGGGCAGATATAACATGTGCAGAGAGAGTTAGATTTGGGTGGGTTATATTGTTACTGTGCATGGTAAGTACTGGTTGCTGTATTTCCTCTATCATCCATTAGGGGACACCGGAGGTAGACAGATGGGGATGCGAAGATTGCAGACCGGAGGTGGCACAATGTAGTAATAAAAAAAGTATTCACAGCAGGCTCCTCCCCCTTCACGCCCCCCCCCCAACCCTCCAGTTTGAAAAATTGTGCTAGAAGCACAGGAGAGGAACTCTTGCTCAATAAAAGTGTTTCTATCTAAATAGTTCAGTGGGCTGATCCCACATGACTGAAAGGAGGGTGCAGGCTACCACTAAAGTACTTTTACAGTACATGTGAAACAAAGATCCCAGTGGAAGGGATCAGCCTCTCACTCAGGAGATTTTCTAACAGTGAGTAGCTTTGATAGAAGGGGACTTGGGAAGCGCGGCTCTTAGATTTCCCTAGAAGGTTCAGGTGTTAGGCTCCCCCACCAGGCGCAGCGGTTTGGATACACAGGTACTGCGGATGGGCGGCGAGAGCAGGCGGCACAAGTTTTGTGGAGGGCAGCTCCGGAGCGGCGGTCAGATGGTGCGGGTCATATAGTGACCTATCGTGAGTCTGGCGGGCGCGCATCCAGTGGAGGCGGGGGTAGCATCGCGACTACAAGTGCATGTAGTAGGGCTGTTATAGGTCAGGCTAACCCATGGGCACATGCAGGGAGAAGCATGGAAGGACATTCATAGGCTCAGGTCTCCTCTCTGCAGGGCAGTGAAGCAGCGAGATGAATGCAAAATTTCAGTTGCGGCCATTTTGTTTTCACAGTTTAGGCGGGCTGTTACAGTGGGCAACATTACAGTGAGGGAGGCGGAGATACAAGAAGCTCCTTGTCCTGCAGTTAGACGCTTAATTACAGCAGCCATGTTGGAGTATATGAGCACTGCTGTTAAGATCTCTCTGAATTTTGTTATGATAATAAAGACTCATATAATTGTCTTCCAAGGGACGCTGCTGACAGATCCTGCGAGGGGGAGCATCAGAGTTCTCAACCCTGTTACAACTCAAGCTGTATCAACAGTTGGTGGTGTGGGGTTTGTAAATGTCTGGCCATTTTTTTTTTTGTTTGTTTTGTTTTTTTACTTATTTTTATATACAGTTCCAGCTGTGTGACACCTATTTTTCATTGCTCCCCATATCCCTACGATCTTTCTCCATCTATACTAATAGGGTGAAAGCACTGCTGGTTGGTGGGGGTGTGTGTGTTTAACATGGCGTCTAAAGCACCAACAAAGACCACAAAAATTTGTTATGTGTCAACATGTGAGAAAAAGTGTTGGCAGCTCCGGGGTGTGCAACACATGTTTGGGAATGGACGCTCAACCTGGGAGCAGTGGTCCATCCGGGTCATGGGAAAATGCTGTGGCAGATATTTCTAAAGATGGTGGATGGCGGAATCTCGCAAGCAACATTTAGAATGGGCTGCAGGTTTTTCAAAGACTATGGAGGAATTCCTAATTAGACTTGCTCCACCCGCACAGGTAGAAAAGACTGTGCACAAATCTGTAAAGAGACCTCTTCCTGTTCTGCAGGAAGAGTCAGAAGAGGAGGAGGGTCTCTTGGCGGAAGAGGAAGAAAGGGAGTCATAATTGATGTTAGTCCTCAGGAGGAGGACTCAGAGGTCAAAGGGTTAGAATCCCTTATTGAAGATGTTAAACAGGTCCTTAACTTTAAAGAAGAGGAGATTAAGGAACCTGAAGTTTTTGATCTGTTTGAATCTCAGAAACCGCAAGCGGCAGTATTTCCGATTCCTCAGACACTCCAGGATCAGATGGGAGAAGCATGGAAGCAGCCGGATAGACACTTCCAATTACCCAAAAAGTTCACAGTTAATTATCCCCTGCCTAAGGGAGTCATGCCCAAATAGGAGGTACCACCGATTGTGGATGCTTCTCTGGCTAGATTGTCTTACCAATACCGAATGCGACTACACTAATGGATGTGTTCGATCGCAAGTTGGATACGGCCCTTAAATCCATCTTTGTGGCTGCAGGAGCATCACAGAGACCTATGATTGTCAGTGCATTGGTTAATAAGGCTATTGTCGCTTGGGCTGGGCAAATAGTTCGAGGAGTGGCGGAAAATAATAGTCAGGAAGAAATAGTTAGACTAGCAGAACATATCCGTGAGTTGGCCACTTACATTTGCCAAGCTACAAAAGATGCTAACAGGACAGCATCATGCATCTCAGCTGCGGCTATATCTGCCAGACGGATCCTCTGGCTCAGAGATTGGTAGGTGGACTCAGATTCATAGAAGGCAGTGGAAGCGATCCCCTTTGTGGGGAAAGCGTTATTTGGTCAAGAATTGGATAAGTGGATTTCACAGGCCACAGCGGCAAAATCTACGTTTCTGCCGACTACGTATCCTAGAACCACACCACCAGTAAGAAGAAACTACTCTGGTCCGGTGTTCAATTAATTTAGGACTCAGTCCTTTCGTGCCAGAGGTAGAGGTAGAGGTTTTGGTGGACAAGCTCATGGAAATAGAGGCAGAGGCCGTTCCCAGTCCACAGCCCGAAAATAGGACTCTATGGGGGTCATTCCGACCTGATCGCACGCTGCCGTTTTTACGCAGCACAGCGATCAGGTCACTACTGCGCATGCGTATGCACCGCTTTGCGCAGGCGCGTTGTACGGGTACAAAGTGGATCGTTGCTGGGCGATTGATTTAACAAAGAATCCATTCGCACAGCCGATCGCAAGAAGATTGACAGGAAGAAGGCGTTTATGGGTGTCAACTGACCGTCTTCAGGGAGTAGATGGAAAAACGCAGGCGTGTCCAAGCGTTTGCAGGGCGGGTGTCTGACGTCAATTCCGGGACCGGACAGGCTGAAGTGATCGCAGCGGCTGAGTAAGTTCAGATCTACTCAGAAACTGCACAAATTGTTTTTGTACTGCTCGGCTGCACAGGCATTCGCACACTTGCAAAGCTAAAATACACTCCCCTGTGGGCGGCGACTATGCGTTCGCACACAGCTAGCGAGCGATCAACTCGGAATGACCCCCTAAACCTGCTGACAAAACCGTGGCATGACGGTCTCCCAGCTTACCTTGGGTCTCCCAAGGTGGGCGCACGGTTGATAAGATTTCAGGAAGCCTGGGTTGAAACCTCCCCAGAAGTTTGGATCAACAATATTAACTCCCAGGGTTACAAAATAGATTTTCTAACCCGACCTCACAGTCATTTCTTTACTACAAACCTTCCTCGATGCCCTCAAAGAGCGAGGGCATTAGACACAGCTATTCAAAAGTTACTTCTGACGGAAGTAATTATGCACGTTCCAGTTCCACAAAGAGGAACGGCCTTTTATTCAAATCTTTTTGTAGTACCGAAACCAGATGGTTCAGTCAGACCAATCCTAAATTTAAAGGTGTTAAATCAATTCCTGAAGGTTTACAGATTCAAAATGGAATTGATAGTCCGTCATTGCGAGCCTGGAGCAACATGGTGTCAATGGACATAAAGGATGCGTACCTCCATGTCCCAATTTGGTCTCCACACCAAGCTTATTTAAGGTTTGCAGTGGACAAGAATCATTACCAATATAGGGCTCTACCGTTTGGCCTATCATCGGCCCTGAGAATCTTCACAAAGATCATGGCAGTCATGGTAGCGAAATTGAGATCATTAGGGGTAACGATAATACCGCATCTGGATGACCTTCTGATCAAGGCTCTGTCCCAGGAACTATTGACCCGGGACACTCGGATCACTCATCAGATTCTAAATCAACACGGTTGGATTGTGAACTTCAAAAAATCCAATTTACAACCAACACAGAGAATTCAATTCCTGGATCTCGTCTTAGACACAATACAATTGAGAGTGTTCCTACCGGAAGACAAGATTCGAGACATCAAGGAGATGGTTCGACAAGTCTTACAGAATCAGACGATATCTCTACATCTTTATTTACAGCTTCTGGAAAAATAATGGCATCTTTCGAAGCGATTTAATACAGCAGACTACATTCTAGACCTTTTCAGTTAAATCTGATTGCTCAGGGGCAGGCATGCATCTACTCCTTCACCAAAGAATTCGCTTGTCACCTCAGGCCAGGACTTCGTTGATTTGGTGGTCGGTTCACAAGAACCTATCAAGTAGAAAAAAGTTTGGAATCTGGGATTGTATAATTTTGACGACGGATGCGTCTCAGAGGATGGGGTGCAGTACTAGGCAACCATCACATTTCAGGGGAGATGGTCACCGTACGAGAGCAGCTTGCCAATAAATTTACTGGTACTATGAGCCATCTACAATGCACTTCTTGAAGCAGAGAGCCTAGTGTAAGCTCAGCACGTGAGAGTGCAATCGGACAATGTGACAGCAGTGGCATACATAAACCATCAGGGAGGAACAAAAAGCTGCATGGCCTTAAGGGAGGCTACAAAGATTCTGTCCTGGACGGAAAAAAACAACATAATCCTGTTGGCAGTCTTCATTGCAGGAGTGGACAATTGGGAGGCAGATTACCTCAGCCGTCAGGATATGCACCCTGGAGAATGGAGTCTACACCCTCAGGTCTTCAATGCAGTGGTAAGACGGTGGGGTTTACTGCAGGTAGATCTAATGGCCTCTCGAAACAATCATCAGCTTCCGTGGTATGTGGCCAGGATGTTGGATCCAGTAGCAGAAGCGGTGGACGCGCTAGCAATTCACTGGAACTACAACCTTGTATACATATTCCCACCGTTTTCCTTATTGCCAAGAGTGTTAAAAAAGATGAAACAGGAAAGAGCTTGAGTAATTTTGACAGCGCCAGACTAGCCTCGCAGGAGTTGGTATTCGGATCTTCTGGTGGACGTGCCTTGGAGACTGCCGCAGAGGGAGGATCTGCTGTCACAAGGCCCATTTGTACATCCAGATCTGAACCGACTACGTTTGACGGCGTGGTTCTTGAAACCAGGATTTTAAGGGGAAAGGGTATCCCAAAATCAGCTATTCCTACCATGTTAGCATCAAGGAAGCCTGTTACTGCGGCACACTACTATAGGATCTGGAAGAAATACATGGACTGGTGCCAGCCTAAGGGTTGGAAGCCTAGAGAATTCCACCTTACTAGATTGTTGAGGTTTCTCCAATCGGGTTTGGATGGCGGATTACATTTGGGATCCTTGAAAGTGCAGATCTCGGCCCTTTCAGTTTTTTTCCAGCAAGGGCTGACGTCCTTGCAGGAGGTTCAGACATTTTTACAGGGAGTTTTGAGGATTCAACCACCTTTTCATCCTCCCATGGCTCCGTGGGATCTCAATTTAGTGTTGGATTTTTTTAGATCTGACCTTTTCAAACCTGTGGAATGGGCAGATCTAAAATATGTGTGCTGGAAAACAGTCTTACTTCTTGCTTTAGCATTAGCAAGAAGGGTCTCTGAATTGGGGGCACTGTCATGTAAAAGTCCTTTCCTAGTTTTTCACGAAGACAGGGCGGAGCTCTGTATGAAGGTGGAGTTTTTACCTAAGGTGGTCTCTAGTTTTCACATAAACCAGCCAATTGTGGTCCCATCTTTCCAGAGATTGTCAGAGGGGGACTTGTCCCTGGATGTGGTCAGAGTCTTACGGGTATAAGTATAGGCTACGAATTCCGAAAAGAAGTCAGATGCTTTGTTTTGTACTATATGATGGCCCCAGGAGAGGCTGGCCAGCATCTAAACAGACCTTAGCTAGATGGATAAGGTTAACCATTAAGCAGGCATATATTTCAAAGGGTCAAAGAGTCCCGTTTTGAGTGGGTGCTCATACCACAAGATCAGTTGGGTGCTTCTTTGGCGGTGGCTAGAGGAGCGTCCACTGCCCAACTTTGTAGAGCGGCAACGTGGTCTTCAGCGCATATGTTCCCTCGTTTCTACAAATTTGACACCTTTGCGTCTAGGGATTCCAATTTTGGTAGGTTGATTCTACAGGCTTCAGACAGCAGTCCCACCCATGCGGGTATCTTTGGGACATCCCCAGCTGTCTAACTCCAGTGTCCCCTAGTGGATGATAGAGAAAAGAGGATTTTGGTACTTACCAATAAATCCATTTCTCTGAATCCACTCGGGGACACTGGATGCCCGCCTCGGTGCTGTGAGCCTGCATGTTCTTGTTATATTGGTTAAAACATATTGGTTACTATTTATTGATAGTTCTTGGTCGCTGTTTGACGTTGTGGTATGATTAGTTCCTTCCCGTATGGCTTTAGTCTTTTATGTTCCCTCTTCTCTCCGTATATCTTTCAAACTGGAGGGATGGGGCGCGTGAAGGGGGAGGAGCCAGCTGTGAATAATTTTTTTATTACTACATTCTGCCACCTCCGGTCTGCAATCTTCACATCCCCAGCTGTCTAACTCCAGTGTCCCCGAGTGGATTCAGAGAAATGGATTTATCGGTAAGTACCAAAATCCTCTTTTTACACTGTAATTTAGATTTCAGTTTGAACACACCCAACCCAAATCTAACTCGCTCTGCACGTGTTATATCTGCCCCACTTGCACTGCACATGGTTTTGCCTATTAGAGGAAAATTATGTTTTGCAATCAACCTTGAATTAGGCCCAATACCTGTTCTTTTATAGCCATTTTTTTTAACTTTTCTTCCACATCATCATGTGTTCAGTACCATTGGACATGTGCAGAGCCAGCTCATGCATGTGCTGAGTAACAGCTTTTTATTGCCACCATGAGCTCAGCTAATAAATCCGACTTCTCATTGAGAGCAGGGCTCTATTAGTATATAGGACCCATTATAAAAATCTGCCCCACATAAGCGTCTGACCTTACCTAGATCCAGGGCCGGATTAAGGCTGGTGGGGGCCCAGGGCAATGTAGTTTGTGGGGGCCCCCAAACCAACCATCTGCCAGCAGTCAGCCCCCACCACAACCCCCGTGTCTCCACCAGCCCCTCCCCCACTCCTTACCCTATTACTCTGGCCTGTCAGTAGGCATTAACTCCGTGGCTGGGGACCATGCTGGAGCTGGGCGGAGCAGACGGGCTTACTGCTCGGGATAAAGGTACGCGGCAGCTATGAGGCAGGAGACCCCGCTGGCGGCAGTGAACCAATGGCTCTGCTCCCACTGTCACTGTGCAGGAGTACCTCGGCGGTCGCTGTTCTCACATTGTATACTCTATTGGGAGTGTGGCTCATTAGGTCAACCAATATTATTAGGTCGGCAGGTATGCACATGGTCGACAGGGTCAAAAGGTCGACGGTGATAAGTTAGACATCTGAAAAGGTCAACAGATAGTAAAGGTCAACACAGTGAAAATGTTGACAAAAAAGGTAGACCCAGCTTTTTTTACGGATTTTTGGTTTTCATTTTGTATGCTTAACTACCTGTGACCCCAATAAGTGCCGCTCTCACCATGCTTCGGGCATGGTGCCTGTCTCCGCTATTGCTGCGTTTGGCACAGGTTACTATTCCCTTTCGTAGTTCACGTGGATGCTAAAGTATGAAAAAGTTGTAAAAAATGTAACCCCCCAAAAAGTGTGTTGACCATTGTCATGTTGACAATGTAACCGTCGACCTTAGCACTGTTGACATTTTATATGTCGACCTATTGACCATATTGACCTTTTGTACCTGTCAACTTAATGCATGTTGACAATATGGCATCTACCTTATTACTGTCGACTTACTGTATCATCCGAACACCCTGTCTTGGCTACTATACATTCCTCCTCTCTAGCCTTCTCCTCACGTATCTTTCCCCAATAGAATCCATCCTAAACGCGTTGGCATGATATTTCTGTATTGCCACTCCACACCACCTTCACCATTCTGCAAATCTCTGCAAGGCTTCCAGTGTCCTCCAAAAACCAATGTAAAGCTACTTACTTCAAAACACTTACCAATATCTATCCCTTCATACATCTTTCACCTTGTCATGAAATATTCTTCCTGACTCCCCCCCAAATCTGCTCCTTACAGATGTGTCCTTTGACATCACTGCTGCAGTCGCGCCAAACAGCTCCTCCTCTCGCACCAGGTGCTGTGAGAACCTTCTAGTATTGGGTGGCTTTCCTTTGGAACTTTTTTTCAGGAAAATGCATCTTAGTCAAAACTCAATGCGACTAGGACACACCAGGCGATTGTGCTGATTAATATGATATGCGACACTTGTATTTTTTGTGCAACTGAGTCTCTGAATCTGCATACGAAGTGCTATGATGGAGCAGCCACAGCTGTATTCCAATGTGCTCTGAATACAGACTCAGTCACACACAATATACAAGAGTCATATCACATTAATCAGTAAAGTCAGTCTTCTCGTGCATCCTAGTTGCATAATTGCAACTAATACACATTTTTTTTGCAAAAAAGACGCCCGGCATTATTATTTGTGCGGGACCTGTCGGCTCACTCATTACAGGTATCTCTTGATATGCTGCGTATTGAGGCTAGATGTTAAGAACACATCTGTACTTACTTTCTAAATACTTCGCACTCCCTCGACCAAAAACTCTCATGTGGTGCTACGCTTTTATAGAACTACCTACCCTGCCGCACCGCACTCTCCTCAACCGTCAATCTTTCAAGTGCTTTCCCAAAAGCCTTTTCTTAAATGTAGCCTATTGCACCACCTCTCCCTCAGGGTATTATCCCATCCCTCTAACTCCTATTGTTTCAGTTTTACTCTCTCCCTAGATTGTAAGCTTTTAAGAGCAGGGCACTCTACTTGACCTCCTCTGTCTACCTTATATATCCTTGTTTTGTTTCTTGGTATGTTTTTTTTATTTGTTTATGATTGGTTGTACCGACTATCTGGCGCTGCAGAGTTTTGTGGTGGCCTTTAACATAAAAGATGATAATAATGATGATCTCGACCTTTAGACATAATAAGTTTACAGTCCTCTATAAAGGAATAAACAGTATACTATACAGTATAGTGGTGTAATCTAAAACTCTTTATGCACAAATGTGCTCAAGGTACTCCCATCTATTTCTATCACTTTATCGGTTTATCTCTCCTGAAAGGCCAGGTCACCCTGATTCTGATGAAAACAACCACAGCGATATTAATACATTAAGCAAATAGAGCAACTATGTACAGTAAAACAAAGCCCCTTTGTGCAATATACTGATTGGATTTAGTTCCAGGAAGAGCCAAGAATTCTGATTTGTTTCAGCGTGAAGGTTTCTCATGTTATTAGGGTCATGTTTCATAGCCTGCTTAGCAACAAGCAAAAAACTAATTGTAGAGGGTCAAGTACTGTAGAGTTTGTACGTAGTTTACTGAAGTAGCTAAGGTGCAAAATAGAGAAATTGTGGTAGCTAAAGAGATAGGGTCAATAGAGAGTTTCTTTATGTTTGGTGGAGTATCTTTTTTAAATAGGAGGAGAAAGTACCAAAGCAGAGAGACAAGTTGCGGAGGTGAGCCAAGTGAAAATGCATTGGGGGGAAGAAGTGGGGCCTGGTAGATGGGGAGGAGGTGGAAGAGAAGAGTGTGAGGTCCCCATCTCCAGTGACATGAGATAGGGAACTGAGGGTGTAGAAAAGGGGATATGATGATATCATTACAGATGATTTCACTTTTAAATTTAACAAAGGCAGGTAAGTTGTGTGCAGTAAAGGAAGATAGGGAGGATGATGATGGTAAAGAGGTGTTGATGCGTTGACAGAGCAGATATGAAAGATCTAAAGTAGGATAGCGTAGAGAGAGTGGGACAAAGTAGGAAGCGAAGGATACATTTGTAGTGAAGGAAGTTAGTGTTTCTGAATAACCACTCAGGACCATGGAAATGTGTGATTAAATTCTGATCCTTACCCGACACAGATCCTAAATTCATCTAGATTCATCTTAGGTTCAGGTACACACCTGAACAACGGGCAATCGGGCCAGTGGTTGGACTGAATTCCCTTTTCCCTTCAGAACAAAACCATGCTCGATTGCCCGTACACATCAGGAAGATTTAATGAAAAATGGATCGATCACTGTTCCATCCTTTATTAAGCACTGGGTCGCTTGCAATATCTTCTAGCTGGCTGTGCAGCACAGGGGTACACACTGTACGATATGGCCGATATGTTGTTCCGATTTGGCCAGAAATAACATAATGTGCAGACATCATTCAGGTGTGTACCACTGGCGTGTGGTGGGGTGAGGCAGAGCCTTTCTCTGTAATACTAACATATACACCAGAATTTTGACTGTATAAAAGTATATGAAAAATACAAAGAATATATTAGAAATATATTTATTATATTCTAATCATTTTTATAGTCAAACATTTGAAGTAAAAAGACTATAACAGGTGGGGCAGGGCCTCCCCTGCCTATCTTTTCCGCACTTCTCTGATCAGCACTCACCACATTTCCAGCAGTATATGCTGTGTATATTATATTAAGTCACTCTGTCATGTGTATGTATTATCACATTTTATGTTATATTTATTTCGCAGTGTCCTGCGGGTAGGGGCAGTTGGGGGACCTTTGATCATCCGCTGCTCTGCTCTGCTCAGCAGCGTGTGATCTCTGAATAGATGCCGTGCAGTGCGCACAGCATCTATTCAGTGCTGGGAGGGGAGCAGGGGGCTGCCCTGCTGCTCGGGGAGTGCTGGAAACGACCCCAAAAGGCCACGCCCCTCCCGGCGATACCACGCACCTTTCCGTGTTAAGCGTGGCAGGGCTGCGCAAGGGTCCCGACTCCCTTCGTAGAAAAGTTAGGAGGTATGCCCAGAGGAACACATGGAAACACCAAAAAACTATCCAAACAGTAAGGGTCTTGGAGGCATTTGAGCCCAGAACCTCAGTGCTGTGAGGCAGTAATACTATAGTCTACTACACCAACTATGTTGACCTGTTGGTCCTAAAAATATTTTTTGACAGGGGCAACAATAAGTATTTCTCTAACGTCCTAAGTGGATGCTGGGGACTCCGTCAGGACCATGGGGTTTTGCGGCTCCGCAGGAGACAGGGCACAATAATAAAAGCTTTAGGATCAGGTGGTGTGCACTGGCTCCTCCCCCTATGACCCTCCTCCAAGCCTCAGTTAGATTCTTGTGCCCGGCCGAGAAGGGTGCAATCTAGGTGGCTCTCCTGAGCTGCTTAGAATAAAAGTTTAAGTTAGGTTTTTTATTTTCAGTGAGTCCTGCTGGCAACAGGCTCACTGCTACGAGGGACTTAGGGGAGAGAAGTAAACTCACCTGCGTGCAGGATGGATTTGCTTCTTAGGCTACTGGACACCATTAGCTCCAGAGGGAGTCGGAACACAGGTCTAACCCTGGGGTTCGTCCCGGAGCCGTGCCGCCGACCCCCCTTGCAGATGCCGAAGTTGAAGAGGTCCAGAGGTCCAGAAACAGGCGGCAGAAGACTTTCAGTCTTCATAAGGTAGCGCACAGCACTGCAGCTGTGCGCCATTGTTGTCAGCACACTTCATACCAGCGGTCACTGAGGGTGCAGGGCGCTGGGGGGGGCGCCCTGGGCAGCAATGTATTATACCTTTTTTATGGCTAAAATACATCACATATAGCCCTTGAGGCTATATGGATGTATTTAACCCCTGCCAGATCTCACAAACTCCGGGAGAAGAGCCCGCCGTTTTAGGGGGCGGGGCCTATTCTCCTCAGCACACGGCGCCATTTTCCTGCTCAGCTCTGCTGTGAGGAAGGCTCCCAGGCTCTCCCCTGCACTGCACTACAGAAACAGGGTTAAAACAGAGAGGGGGGGCACTTATTTGGCGATATGATTACATATGTGAAAATGCTATAAGGGAAAACACTTGTATAAGGGGTTGTCCCTGTATAATTATAGCGTTTTTGGTGTGTGCTGGCAAACTCTCCCTCTGTCTCCCCAAAGGGCTAGTGGGGTCCTGTCCTCTATCAGAGCATTCCCTGTGTGTGTGCTGTGTGTCGGTACGTGTGTGTCGACATGTAGGAGGACGATGTTGGTGAGGAGGCGGAGCAAATTGCCTGTATTGGTGATGTCACTCTCTAGGGAGTCGACACCGGAATGGATGGCTTATTTAGGAATTACGTGATAATGTCAACACGATGCAAGGTCGGTTGACGACATGAGACGGCCGGCAAACAAATTAGTACCTGTCCAGGCGTCTCAGACACCGTCAGGGGCTTGTAAAAACGCCCATTTACCTCAGTTGGTCGACACAGACACGGACACTGACTTCAGTGTCGACGGTGAAGAAACAAACGTATTTTCCTTTAGGGCCACACGTTACATGTTAAGGGCAATGAAGGAGGTGTTACATATTTCTGATACTACAAGTACCACAAATAAGGGTATTATGTAGGGTGGGAATAATCTACTTGTAGTTTTTCCTGAATCAGATAAATTAAAGTGTGTGATGATACGTGGGTTTCCTCCGATAGAAAATTATTTGAGGTATACCCTTTCCCGCCAGAAGTGAGGGCGAGTTGGAAAACACACCTTAGGGTGGATAAGGCGCTCACACGCTTATAAAAACAAGTGGCGTTACCGTCTCCAGATACGGCCGCCCTCAAGGAGCCAGCTGATAGGAAGCTGAAAAATATCCTAAAAAGTATATACACACATACTGGTGTTATACTACGACCAGCAATCGCCTCAGCCTGGATGTGCAGCGCTGGGGGGGCTTGGTCGGATTTCCTGACTGAAAATATTGATACCCTTGACAGGAACAATATTTTATTGACTATAGAGCATTTTAAAGATGCATTTCTATATATGCGAGATGCACAGAGGGATATTTGCATTCTGGCATCAAGAGTAGATGTGATGTCCATATCTGCCAGACGATGTTTATAGACACGACAGTGGTCAGGTGATGCAGATTCCAGACGGCACATGGAAGTATTGCCGTATAAAGGGGCGGTCCATCGGACCTGGTGGCCATGGCAACAGCTGGAAAATCCACTTTTGTTACCCCAAGTCACATCTCAGCAGAAAAGGACACAGTCTTTTCAGTCTCAGTCCTTTCGTACCCATAAAGGCAGGCGGGCAAAAGGCCAGTCATATCTGCCCAGGGTTAGAGGAAAGGGAAGAAGACTGCAGCAGGCAGCCCATTCCCAGGAACAGAAGTCCTCCACAGCTTCTGCCAAGTCCGCAGCATGACGCTGGGGCCATACAAGCGGACTCAGGTGCGGTGGGGGGTCATCTCAAGAGTTTCAGCACGCAGTGGGCTCACTCGCAAGTGGACTCCTGGATCCTACACGTAGTATCCCAGGTGTACATTGGAAATTCGAGACGTCTTCCCCTCACAAGTTCCTGAAGTCTGCTTTACCAACGTCTCCCTCCGACAGGGAGGCAGTATTGGGAAAAAATTCACAGGCTGTATTCCCAGCAGGTGATAATCAATGTACCCCTCCTACAACAAGGGAAGGGGTATTATTCCACACTATATTGTGGTACTGAAGCCAAACGGCTCGGTGAGATCTAAAAGATTTGAACAATTACATACAAGGGTTCAAATCAAGATGGAGTCACTCAGAGCAGTGATAGCGAACCAGGACGATATGGTGTCACTGGATATCAGGGACGCTTACCTACATGTCCAAATTTTGCCCTTCTCACCAAGGGTATCTCAGGTTCGTGGTACAGAACTGTCACTATCAGTTCAGACGCTGCCGTTTGGATTGTCCACGGCACCCCGGGTCTTTACCATGGTAATGGCCGAAATGATGATTCTTCCTAAAAGAAATATGGACGCTTTCCTGATAAGGGCAAGGTCCAGAGAACAGTTGGCGGTCGGAGTAGCACTATCTCAAGTAGTTCTACGACAGCACGAGTGGATTCTAAATATTCCAAAATCGCAGCTTTTCCGACGACACGTCTAATGTTCCTAGGAATGATTCTGGACACAGTCCAGAAAAGGATGTTTTCTCCCGGAGAAGAAGGCCAGGGAGTTATCCGAGCTAGTCAGGAACCTCCTAAAACCAGGAAAGGTATCAGTGCATCATTGCACAAGGGTCCTGTGAAAAATGGTGGTTTCTTACAAAGCGATCCCATTCGGTAGATTTCACGCAAGAACCTTTCAGTGGAATCTGCTGGGAAAATGGTCCGGATCGCATCTTCAGATGCATCAGCGGATAACCCTGTCTCCAAGGACAAGGGTGTTTTCTTCTGCGGTGGCTGCAGAGTGCTCATCTATGAAAGGGCCGCAGATTCGACATTCAGGACTGGGTCCTGGTGACCACGGATGCCAGCCTGAGTGGCTGGGGAGCAGTCACACAAGGAAAAAATTTCCAGGGAGTGTGATCAAGTCTGGAGACTTCTCTCCACATAAATATACTGGAGCTAAGGGCAATTTACAAGGCTCTAAGCTTAGCAAGACCTCTGCTTCAAGGTCAGCCGGTATTGATCCAGTGGGACAACATCACGGCAGTCGCCCACGTAAACAGACAGGGCGGCACATGAAGCAGGAGGGAAATGGCAGAAACTGCAAGGATTCTTCGCTGGGCGAAAAATCATGTGATAACACTCTCATCAGTGTTAATTCCGGAAGTGGAAAACTGGGAAGCAGACTTCCTCAGCAGGCATAACCTCCACCCGGGAGAGTGGGGACTTCAGCGGGAAGTCTTCCACATGATTGTAAACCGTTGGGAAAAACCAAAGGTGGACATGATGGCGTCCCGCCTGAACAAAAAACTAGACAGATATTGCGCCAGGTCAAGGGACCCTCAGGCAATAGCGGTGGACGCTCTGGTAACACTGTGGGTGTACCAGTCAGGGTATGTGTTCCCTCCTATGCATCTCATACCAAAAGTACTGAGAATCATAAGAAGGAGATGAGTAAGAACGATACTCGTGGTTCCGGATGGGTCAAGAAGGACTTGGTACCCGGAACTTCAAGAGATGCTCACGGAAGAACCGTGGCCTCTACCTTTAAGAGAGGACCTGCTCCAGCAGGGGCCTTGTCTGTTCCAAGACTTACCGCGGCTGCGTTTGACGGCATGGCAGTTGAACGCCGGATCCTGAAAGGGCATTCCAGATGAAGTCATCCCTACCCTGGTCGAAGCCAGGAAGGATGTAACCGCAAAACATTTTCACCGCATTTGGCGAAAATATGTTGCGTGGTGTGAGGCCAAGAAGGTCCCTACAGAGGAATTCCAACTGGGTCGTTTCCTACATTTCCTGAAAACAGGACTGTCTATGGGCCTAAAATTAGGGTCCATTAAGGTTCAAATTTCGACCCTGTCGAATTTCTTCCAGAAAGAACTGGCTTCAGTGCCTGAAGTTCAGACGTTTGTAAAAGGGGTACTGCATATACAGCCTCCTTTGGTGCCCCCAGTGGCACCTTGGGATCTCAATGTTGTTTTGAGTTTCCTAAAGTCACATTGGTTTGATCCACTCACCACTGTGGAATTAAAATATTTCACATGGAAGGTGAAGATTCTATTAGCCCTGGCTTCAGCCAGGCGTGTGTCAGAATGGGCGGCTTTATCATATAAAAGCCCTTACTTAATTTTTCATTCTGACAGGGCAGAATTGAGGACTCGTCCTCAATTTCTCCTTAAGGTGTTTTCTGTTTTTCACATGAACCAACCTATTGTGGTACCTGCGGCTACTAGGGACTTGGAGGACTCCAAGTTACTTGACGTTGTCAGGGCCCTGAAAATATATGTTTCCAGGACGACTGGAGTCAGAAAATCTGACTCGCTGTTTAGCCTGTATGCACCCAACAAGATGGGTGTTCCTGCTTCTAAGCAGACGATTGCTCGCTGGATTTGTAGTACAATTCAGCTTGCACATTCTGTGGCAGGCTTGCCACAGCCAAAATCAGTAAAAGCCCATTCCACAAGGAAGTGGGCTCATCTTGGGCGGCTGCCCGAGGGGTCTCGGCTTTACAACTTTGCCGAGATGCTACTTGGTCAGGGGCACACCCTGACTGAGGAGGACCTGGAGTTCTCTCATTCGGTGCTGCAGAGTCATCCGCACTCTCCCGCCCGTTTGGGAGCTTTGGTATAATCCCCATGGTCCTGACGGAGTCCCCAGCATCCACTTAGGACGTTAGAGAAAATAAGAATTTACTTACCGATAATTCTATTTCTCGTAGTCCGTAGTGGATGCTGGGCGCCCATCCCAAGTGCGGATTGTCTGCAATACTTGTACATAGTTATTGTTACAAAAATCGGGTTATTCTTGTTGTGAGCCATCTTTGCAGAGGCTCCTTCGTTGTTATCATACTGTTAACTGGGTTCAGATCACAGGTTGTACGGTGTGATTGGTGTGGCTGGTATGAGTCTTACCCGGGATTCAATATCCTTCCTTATTATGCACGCTCGTCCGGGCACAGTATCCTAACTGAGGCTTGGAGGAGGGTCATAGGGGGAGGAGCCAGTGCACACCACCTGATCCTAAAGCTTTTATTATTGTGCCCTGTCTCCTGCGGAGCCGCAAAACCCCATGGTCCTGACGGAGTCCCCAGCATCCACTACGGACTACGAGAAATAGAATTATCGGTAAGTAAATTCTTATTTTTATACATATATATATATATATATATATATATATAGAATAGACGACTGCTCCGGCACTCCATATAGTCCAATGCTGGACTAGTCTTGCTCTGGTGCCCTCCCCGACCGGGAACCGGTGACATGCAGGGAAAGAATTGAGGCGGCACTCAGAGGCTTGAAACAGCATTCATATATTTGTGCAAATGGTGCAAATCATATCGACGTTTCGGGGACCTATTCCCCTTCTTCCTGAAGAAGGGGAATAGGTCCCCGAAACGTCGATATGATTTGCACCATTTGCACAAATATATGAATGCTGTTTCAAGCCTCTGAGTGCCGCCTCAATTCTTTCCCTATATATATATATATATATATATATATACCCACAGGGTTAGAGGAACAGGTACCATCCCATGGGGTAGATGGCAGGATGCAGCAGCTGGGAGATCACACAAGTCCACTGGATTGGTGCAACTGGCCTCAACCAGTTTTACTGTGCAGAAAAATAGAAATATACATCAAAATAAATGCCTTGTCATCCGGCGCTAACTATGCACAGGATAATCCTAACTCACTAAAAAAATAATACATGAAGTTTTTACCAGGCACAGCTCACTGGACGTCATGTGTGTGTTTTCTGATTGCCTGTTGGGACTTTACGGATTATAGACATGCTTCAAGTGATAAAGTCCACCGGTAAGTGGACGAAACGCATCAGAGGTTACCCTACACTGGTGTTCCATATTGGATTTCTACTTTCCGATGCCCAGGAGTGACATTTCTGTCCTAGAAACATCTCTCTCACTCTAATCTATTATGCCGTGCTTACAGCAGTAGCAGAGGAGTGGTGCCGTGGATATAGAGGCCTTGGAGAGTGGAGACCATCAGCGGTAGTATATTAATGAAATCTGGAGTGGAGAAAGTGGCTGCAGTGCTAGTGCAAGTAGTGGGGAAAACTAGTCGCATTACTTATGCCTGCGCTTAGTCGCAGGGCAGTGTTTTTGGTCGCAGGGTGGCGTATGCAGTCGCAATATAAATAATTATCTGGTAAGTGTTATACTGGCGTTCATACACCAGGTGTCGCTTTTGAAATCCTCCATTGAGTATGTACAGTATGAAGTCTCCAATGTAAAGTCAAATGATGCTTGCAGTTTAAGAACTACAGTTTTTTAGATGCTTTTATATTTCAATCTCAAATGTACAGTAAAATATAGCAAGTCATATTATGGTTGATATGTTTTTTACATCTGCAAGCTTTACCACGATAACAGTTGTTCTATAACAGACTTCTGCTTGTGCCGTGCTTGTGCTGGGGCACTCGCGATCACTTACAGTAACTACCAGTATTAGCACAGAAAAATGTATTTTTGCAATGACCTGTCCGTGTGTCTTTTGACCATGATAATGACAGCTAAAAGTACCGTACACAGAGTCTAATTCAGATCTGATCGCAGCAGCAATTTTGTTAGCAGTTGAGAAAAACCACTGCAGGGGGGGGGCAGATATAACATCTGCAGAGAGAATTAGATTTGAGTGGGGTGTGCTCAATCTTAAATCTAAATTGCAGTGTAAAAATAAAGCAGTCAGTATTTACCTTGCACAGAAACAAAATAACCCACCCAAAACTAACTCTCTCTGCAAATGTTATATCTGCCTGCAGTGCACATAGGGGGTCATTCCGACCCGTTCGCACTCTGCAGTTCATCGCAGCAGTGTGAACGGGTCGGAACTGCGCATGGGCGGCGGCTGAATTGCACAGACGCGTCATTGCCCGGCGGCGGGCATCGCCGGTCAGCGACGCCGCGTCCGAAGAAAGCGTTCACAGCGGCGACCGCAAGAAGATTGACAGGAGGAAGGCATTCCGGGGCAACAACGCACCGTTTTCCGGGCGTGGATATATGAACGCAGACGTGTCCAGGCGTTTGGAGGGCGGATGTCTGACATCAATTCCGGGACCTTCATCGCTGGATCCATCGCACAGGGTAAGTAACTGCAGGGCTAGTCTTGTTTTACACAGAACTTTTTTAGCATAGCAGGGCTGCACAAGCGATCGCAGCCTTGCTATGCTAAAATACACTCCCCCATAGGCGGCATCTAGTTGATCGCACAAGCAGCAAAAAGTTGCTACGTACCGTCAACTCGGAATGACCCCCATGGTTTTGGCCAACTGCTAACAAATTTGCTGCTGCAATCAGAACTGAATTACCCCTACAGTCACAGAAAAATAAAAATCATTACAATCAGTGACATCACTATGTCACTGATGGTATGCAAGAACTGACAGCGTGGCTACTAGTGGTATCGTCAATACTTAGCATACCCTTGAACCTGGGTTCAGTTCCTGGAAATGACAGCTGTTTACACATTTTTTTTTTTTTAAATGTAGAATTCTATTGTTATCAATATTATGCTGGAGAAATTTTTTACTTTACAAATCTCATTTTATTACATACTACGACCTGTGCCGTGCTCATGGTCCTTGCAATTTTGGCAGTGCTGTGCGCAGTGATGCAGTGAAGCATGCCTTACAAATGAATAGTGGGCTTCAGTGGTGCTCTATGAAATTATCACTTTGCGTAAAACAGAAAAACAGCTGCTTGTACGAAGAGCTGACTATGGGTCTTTTGGCGCAAGCAAACAGGCAAGTACCGCATATACTGTATATGGCTGAGGTGCATGCTATCACTTACAGTAACGACCAGTATCAGTAACCAGAATAAATACACCAGTTCACCTGCAGCCGTCAGTAAGGGGAAACCTTAACCCTCCCAAAAACAACAAAACAATACAGCTGATAAAACAGACAATATCAAAACAACACAAGACAGGGCTGATGAAAAGGTGATTTTTAATTGTCCTATGTATTAACCAATAAAAAAACATTTATGTCCCCAAAACATTGGGAAGTATCAAATGCATAGATAAAATAGTACAATATAAATAACCTGAATGCCTAAGTATCACTAAGTTTTAATACACAAGAGTACACATTATCACTGTATTATTCCATGTGTCACAGTTAGTTGATAGTCCTGCACAGAGTAGTCAATGCAGTAATTGCAGGGCGTAGCAGTTAGATTTCACTATTGCACCTCATGCCCAAGAGTTGAAAAGTATATTGGTTAGTAAAGAAGCTTTCTCTATCGTCCTAGTGGATGCTGGGGTTCCTGAAAGGACCATGGGGAATAGCGGCTCCGCAGGAGACAGGGCACAAAAGTAAAGCTTTCCGATCAGGTGGTGTGCACTGGCTCCTCCCCCTATGACCCTCCTCCAAGCCAGTTAGATTTTTGTGCCCGGCCGAGAAGGGTGCAATCTAGGTGGCTCTCCTAAAGAGCTGCTTAGAAAAGTTTAGCTTAGGTTTTTTATTTTACAGTGAGTCCTGCTGGCAACAGGATCACTGCAACGAGGGACTTAGGGGAGAAGAAGTGAACTCACCTGCGTGCAGGATGGATTGGCTTCTTGGCTACTGGACATTAGCTCCAGAGGGACGATCACAGGTACAGCCTGGATGGTCACCGGAGCCTTGCCGCCGGCCCCCTTGCAGATGCTGAAGTAAGAAGAGGTCCAGAATCGGCGGCAGAAGACTCCTCAGTCTTCTAAAGGTAGCGCACAGCACTGCAGCTGTGCGCCATTTTCCTCTCAGCACACTTCACACGGCAGTCACTGAGGGTGCAGGGCGCTGGGAGGGGGGCGCCCTGGGAGGCAAATGAATACCTATTTTGGCTAAAAATACCTCACATATAGCCTCCGGAGGCTATATGGAGATATTTAACCCCTGCCAGAATCCGTTAAGAGCGGGAGACGAGGCCGCCGAAAAAGGGGCGGGGCCTATCTCCTCAGCACACAGCGCCATTTTCCCTCACAGAAAGGCTGGAGGGAAGGCTCCCAGGCTCTCCCCTGCACTGCACTACAGAAACAGGGTTAAAACAGAGAGGGGGGGCACTAATTTGGCGATATGCTTATATATTAAGATGCTATAAGGGAAAACACTTATATAAGGTTGTCCCTATATAATTATAGCGTTTTTGGTGTGTGCTGGCAAACTCTCCCTCTGTCTCTCCAAAGGGCTAGTGGGTCCTGTCCTCTATCAGAGCATTCCCTGTGTGTGTGCTGTGTGTCGGTACGTGTGTGTCGACATGTAGGAGGACGATTTTGGTGAGGAGGCGGAGCAATTGCCTGTAATGGTGATGTCACTCTCTAGGGAGTCGACACCGGAATGGATGGCTTATTTAGGAAATTACGTGATAATGTCAACACGCTGCAAGGTCGGTTGACGACATGAGACGGCCGACAAACAATTAGTACCGGTCCAGACGTCTCAAAAACACCGTCAGGGGTTTTAAAACGCCCGTTTACTTTAGTCGGTCGACACAGACACAGACAGGGACACTGAATCCAGTGTCGACGGTGAATAAACAAACGTATTCCTTATTAGGGCCACACGTTAAAGGCAATGAAGGAGGTGTTACATATTTCTGATACTACAAGTACCACAAAAGAGGGTATTATGTGGGATGTGAAAAAACTACCATAGTTTTTTCCTGAATCAGATAAATTAAATAAAGTGTGTGATGATGCGTGGGTTCCCCCCGATAGAAAATTATGGGCGGTATACCCTTTCCCGCTAGAAGTTAGGGCGCGTTGGGAAACACCCCTTAAGGTGGATAAGGCGCTCACACGCTTATCAAAACAAGTGGCGGTACCGTCTATAGATAGGGCCGTCCTCAAGGACCAGCTGACAGGAGGCTGGAAAATATCATAAAAAGTATATACACACATACTGGTGTTATACTGCGACCAGCGATCGCCTCAGCCTGGATGTGCAGAGCTGGGTTGGCTTGGTCGGATTCCCTGACTAAAAATATTGATACCCTTGACAGGGACAGTATTTTATTGACTATAGAGCATTTAAAGGATGCATTTCTATATATGCGAGATGCACAGAGGGATATTTGCACTCTGGCATCATGAGTAAATGCGATGTCCATAACTGCCAGAAGATGTTATGGACACGACAGTGGTCAGGTGATGCAGATTCCAAACGGCACAAAGGTGTATTGCCGTATAAAGGAAGAGGAGTTATTTGGGGTCGGTCCATCGGACCTGGTGGCCACGGCAACTGCTGGAAAATCCACCGTTTTTTACCCTAAGTCACATCTCTGCAGAAAAAGACACCGTCTTTTCAGCCTCAGTCCTCTCGTCCCTATAAGATCATATCTGCCCAGGGATAGAGGAAAGGGAAGAAGACTGCAGCAGGCAGCCCATTCCCAGGAACAGAAGCGTTCCACCGCTTCTGACAAGTTCTCAGCATGGCGCTGAGACCGTACAGGACCCCTGGATCCTACAAGTAGTATCCCGGGGGTACAGATTGGAATGTCGAGACGTTTCCCCTTCGCAGGCTCCTGAAGTCTGCTTTACCAAGGTCTCCCTCCGACAAGGAGGCAGTATGGGAAAAAATTCACAAGCTGTATTCCCAGCAGGTGATAATTAATTTACCCCTCCTAATACAAGAAAAGGGGTATTATTCCACACTATATTGTGGTACTGAAGCCAGAAGGCTAGGTGAGACTTATTCTAAAAAATTTTTTTTGAACACTTACAAAGGTTCAAATCAAGATGGAGTCACTCAGAGCAGTGATAACGAACCAGGAAGAAGGGGACTATATAGTGTCCCGGGACATCAGGGATGCTTACCTCTATGTCCCAAATTTGCCCTTCTCACTAAGGGTACCTCAGGTTCGTGGTGCAGAACTGTCACTATCAGTTTCAGACGCTGCCGTTTGGATTGTCCACGGCACCCCGGGTCTTTACCAAGGTAATGGCCGAAATGATGATTCTTCTTCGAAGAAAAGGCGTCTTAATTATCCCTTACTTGGACGATCTCCTGATAAGGGCATAGTCCAGGGAACAGTTGGAGGTCGGAGTAGCACTATCTCGGATACTGCTACAACAGCACGGGTGGATTCTAAATATTCCAAAATCGCAGCTGATCCCGACGACACGTCTGCTGTGCCTAGGGATGATTCTGGACACAGTCCAGAAAAAGGTGTTTCTCCCGGAAGAGAAAGCCAGGGAGTTATCCGAGCTAGTCAGGAACCTCCTAAAAACAGTGCATCATTGCAAAAGGGTCCTGGTAAAAATGGTGGCTTCCTACGAAGCAATTCCATTCGGCAGATTTCACGCAAGAACTTTTCAGTGGGATCTGCTGGACAAATGGTCCGGATCGCATCTTCAGATGCATCAGCGGATAACCCTATATCCAAGGACAAGGGTGTCTCTCCTGTGGTGGTTATAGAGTGCTCATCTTCTAGAGGGCCGCAGATTCGGCATTCAGGATTGGATGCTGGTGACCACGGAGCCCAGCCCGAGAGGCTGGGGAGCAGTCACACAAGGAAAAAATTTCCAGGGAGTGTGATCAAGTCTGGAGACTTTTCTCCACATAAATATACTGGAGCTAAGGGTAAATTTATAATGCTCTAAGCTTAGCAAGACCTCTGCTTCAAGGTCAGCCGGTATTGATCCAGTGGGAAAAACATCACGGCAGTCGCCCACGTAAACAGACAGGGCGACACAAGAAGCAGGAGGGCAATGGCAAAAACTGCAAGGACTTTTCGCTGGGCGGAAAATCATGTGATAGCACTGTCAGCAGTGTTTCATCCCGGGAATGGAAACTGGGAAGCAGACTTCCTCAGCAGGCACGACCTCCACCCGGGAGAGTGGAAACTTCATCGGGAAGTTTTTTCCACATGATTGTAAACCATTGGGAAATACCAAAGGTGGACATGATGGCGTCCCGTCTGAACAAAAAACGGGACAGGTATTGCGCCAGGTCAAGAGACCCTCAGGCAATAGCTGTGGACGTTCTGGTAACACCGTGGGTGTACCAGTCGGTGTATGTGTTCCCTCCTCTGCTTCTCATACCTAAGGTGCTGAGAATTATAAGACGTAGAGGAGTAAGAACTATACTCATGGCTCCGGATTGGCCAAGAAGGACTTGGTACCCGGAACTTCAAGAGATGCTTACAGAGGTCTTATGGCCTCTGCCGCTAAGAAGGGACTTGCTTCAGCAAGTACCATGTTTGTTCCAAGACTTACCGCAGCTGCGTTTGTCGGCATGGCGGTGGAAAGCCGGATCCTAAAGGAAAAAGGCATTCCGGAAGAGGTCATTCCTACCCTGGTCAAAGCCAGAAAGGAGGTGATCGCACAACATTATCACCACATGTGGCGAAAATATGTTGCGTGGTGTGAGGCCAGGAAGGCCCCACAAAGAAATTTCAACTCGGTCGTTTCCTGCATTTCCTGCAAACAGGAAGTGTCTATGGGCCTCAAATTGGGGTCCATTAAGGTTCAAATTTCGGCCCTGTCGATTTTCTTCCAGAAAGAATTGGCTTCAGTTCCTGAAGTCCAGAAGTTTGTCAAGGGAGTATTGCATATACAACCCCCTTTTGTGCCTCCAGTGGCACTGTGGGATCTCAACGTAGTTCTGGGATTCCTCAAATCACATTGGTTTAAAACCAGTCAAATCTGTGGATTTGAAGCATCTCACATAAAAAGTGACCATGCTCTTGGCCCTGGCCTGGACCAGGCGAGTGTCAAATTGGTGGCTTTTTCTCAAAAAAGCCCATATCTGTTTGTCCATTCGGACAGGGCAGAGCTGCGGGCACGTCCCCAGTTCTCTCCCTAAGGTGGTGTCAGTGTTTCACCTGAACCAGCTTATTGTGGTGCCTTGCACCTACTAGGGACTTGGAGGACTCCAAGTTGCTAGATGTTGTCAGGGCCCTGAAAATATGTTCCAGGACGGCTGGAGTCAGGAAAACTGACTTGCTGTTATCCTGTATGCACCCAACAAACTGGGTGCTCTTGCTTCTAAGCAGACTATTGCTAGTTGGATGTGTAATACAATTCAGCTTGCACATTCTGTGGCAGGCCTGCCACAGCCAAAATATGTAAATGCCCATTCCACAAGGAAGGTGGGCTCATCTTGGGCGGCTGCCCGAGGGGTCTCGGCTTTACAACTTTGCCGAGCAGCTACTTGGTCAGGGGCAAACACGTTTGCTAAATTCTACAAATTTGATACCCTGGCTAAGGAGGACCTGGAGTTCTCTCATTCGGTGCTGCAGAGTCATCCGCACTCTCCCGCCCGTTTGGGAGCTTTGGTATAATCCCCATGGTCCTTTCAGGAACCCCAGCATCCACTAGGACGATAGAGAAAATAAGAATTTACTTACCGATAATTCTATTTCTCGGAGTCCGTAGTGGATGCTGGGCGCCCATCCCAAGTGCGGATTATCTGCAATACTTGTACATAGTTACAAAAATCGGGTTATTATTGTTGTGAGCCATCTTTTCAGAGGCTCCGCTGTTATCATACTGTTAACTGGGTTTAGATCACAAGTTGTACGGTGTGATTGGTGTGGCTGGTATGAGTCTTACCCGGGATTCAAAATTCCTCCCTTATTGTGTACGCTCGTCCGGGCACAGTACCTAACTGGCTTGGAGGAGGGTCATAGGGGGAGGAGCCAGTGCACACCACCTGATCGGAAAGCTTTACTTTTGTGCCCTGTCTCCTGCGGAGCCGCTATTCCCCATGGTCCTTTCAGGAACCCCAGCATCCACTACGGACTCCGAGAAATAGAATTATCGGTAAGTAAATTCTTATTTTATGTGATACAAAAGTTATTAGTAGTGAAAAAGAGTATTTGGTGTTAGTAAGTTAATGGTATCATTACTTGCTCCTGGTTTCAATTCCTGGCCAGGAACAATGTCCACTGTTTTATTCACAAAAGTGACAGCTGTTTTGTCTCCTGGCAGCTGGTGCCATCCAGAAAAAGCGGCCTTATTTGGAGTAATCAAACATTAGTGTCCAGCGAGAATTTTGAGCAAGAGGGGCACAGATTCCGGCTGGAGATATCATTGCAGCAAATCCGTTTCCCAACCTCTGCAATTCGTCAGCAGCTTCCTCACACTATCACTGTGTCACTGCCGCACATCACTGCTGAAATTGCAAGGACCATGAGTATGGCACAAGTCGCAGTGTGTAATAAATTCATAGGCAGCCTTTTCCCCCACCCCACCTGTAAGATTTGTGATGAATGGCTCATGCTGACTTTGGTTTGGGGGGAAGAAATCCTGAGAAAACGACAAGCGGCAAGAAGCAAGCAAACAAACCTTTTTCTATGCTGATACTGTATTTGTAGTTTATTGTAAGTTAGTGACCCCTGGAGCTGAGTACAGTATCTCTGTGGCTGTTTGCGTCCAAAGACGCACAGTCAGCTCTTCATACGAGCAGACAGACCTTTTTCTATGTGTAATAAAATGAGACTTAAAATATATATCCAGTATAATGTTGATAACAGAATTGTAAATCAAACCCAGGCTCAAGGGTATGATCAGCAGCGATACAACTAGACTAAGGTATCCATGCTGTTAGTGAGGACATAGTGATGTGATTTTTTTATGTTGGATAAAAGACGCAGTCATACAAAAAGTCCTTTTTCTGTTCTGACACAAAGTTATCATTTCATAGAGCACCCCTGAAACCCATTGTTTATTTGTAAGGCACGCTGTCACTGCCACACATCACTGCCAAAATTGCAAGTTGTATGACTGTACATAAAGAACTATAATTTATTTACACTGTAAAGCTTTACAGTAAGCGACAGGACCGCTTGTGAGGACTTGCTATTGTATAGTGTTCTGTATTGTCATAGCCTTTCTCTGCTATTGTTTTCAGCAGTATACTATTCATAAGTTGAGCATTCGCCACCCAGTGGTAAAGCTGTGTTTTGCATGCTGTGGATGCCCTTGCGATTTAATACGCCTTACCATGCCAACGTGTACTATATTTATGCCGTGACTAAGACGCATGTATGGGAAAACTACAGCAAGTGAGCATGGCTATATCTGTACACCCACTTTTGGAAAATACATCAATTGAAATGCATCAAGCGGTTGTCCAGGACTACCAATACTCCTAACACGCAGATACCACCAGTTGAAGGACGAACAACACAATAGACAAATTCCCGGGACTCTGATATTTGATGCATTAATACATTTTTCTCTAACGTCCTAAGTGGATGCTGGGGACTCCGTAAGGACCATGGGGATTAGCGGCTCCACAGGAGACTGGGCACAACTATAAAGAAAGCTTTTAGACTACTGGTGTGCACTGGCTCCTCCCACTAAGACCCTCCTCCAAACTTCAGTTAGACTCTTGTTCCCCGGCTGAGCTGGATGCACACTAGGGGCTCTCCTGAGCACCTAGAAAGAAAGTATATTTAGGTTTTTTATTTTCAGTGAGATCTGCTGGCAACAGACTCACTGCAGCGAGGGACTAAGGGGAGAAGAAGCGAACCTACCTAACAGGTGGTAGTTTGGGCTTCTTAGGCTACTGGACACCATTAGCTCCAGAGGGATCAACCGCAGGACCCGACCTTGGTGTTCGTTCCCGGAGCCGCGCCGCCGTCCCCCTTACAGAGCCAGAAGCACAAAGACAGTCCGGAAAATCGGCGGCAGAAGACTTCGGTCTTCACCAAGGTAGCGCACAGCACTGCAGCTGTGCGCCATTGCTCCTCATGTACACCTCACACTTCGGTCACTGATGGGTGCAGGGCGCTGGGAGGGGGGGGGCGCCCTGAGGGCAATAAATAACACCTTGGCTGGCAAAATATACATCATATATAGCCCTAGAGGGCTTGGAGAGAAAATACTACTAGTAGCTTTTCCTCCATCTGAAGAGTTAAATGAAGTGTGTGAAGAAGCGTGGGCTTCCCCTGATAAAAAGATGGTAATTTCTAAGAGGTTACTAATGGCGTACCCTTTCCCGCCAGAGGATAGGTCATGCTGGGAGACATCCCCTAGGGTGGATAAAGCGCTCACACGCTTGTCAAAAAAGGTGGCACTACCGTCTCCGGATACGGCCGCCCTGAAGGAATCTGCTGATAGAAAGCAGGAGGCTATCCTGAAATCTATATATACACACACAGGTGTTATACTGAGACCGGCTATTGCTTCAGCCTGGATGTGCAGTGCTGCTGCTGCGTGGTCAGATTCGCTGTCAGAAAATATAGATACCCTAGACAGGGACACTATTTTGCTAAACGTAGAGCATATAAAAGACGCACTTTTTTACATGAGGAATGCACAGAGAGATATTTGCCGGCTGGCATCCAAAATTAGTGCAATGTCCATTTCTGCCAGGAGAGGGTTATGGACTCGGCAGTGGACAGGTGATGCAGATTCCAAACGACACATGGAAGTTCTGCCTTATAAGGGTGAGGAATTGTTCGGGGATTGTCTCTCGGACCTCGTTTCCACAGCAACAGCTGGGAAGTCTACATTTTTACCCCATGTTCCCTCACAACCAAAGAAAGCACCGTATTATCAGGTACAGTCCTTTCGGCCCAATAGGGGCAAGCGGGTTAAAGGCGCGTCCTTTCTGCCCAGAGGCAGAGGTAGAGGGAAAAAGCTGCAGCATACAGCCAGTTCCCAGGAGCAAAAGTCATCCCCCGCTTCCTCTAAGTCCACAGCATGACGCTGGGGCTCCACAGGCGGAGCCAGGTACGGTGGGGGCCCGTCTCAAAAATTTCAGCAATCAGTGGGCTCGCTCACGGGTGGATCCCTGGATCCTTCAAGTAGTATCTCAGGGGTACAAACTGGAATTTGAGACATCTCCCCCCCCCGCCGTTTCCTCAAATCTGCCTTGCCAACCACTCCCTCAGGCAGGGAGGCAGTGTTACAGGCAATTCAAAAGCTGTATTCACAATAAGTGATAGTAAAGGTGCCCCTACTTCAACAAGGAAGGGGTTACTATTCCACAATGTTTGTGGTACCGAAACCAGACGGTTCGGTGAGACCCATTTTAAATTTGAAATCCTTGAACACATATATAAAAAAATTCAAGTTCAAGATGGAATCGCTCAGGGCGGTTATTGCAAGCCTGGACGAGGGAGACTACATGGTATCACTGGACATCAAGGATGCTTACCTACATGTCCCCATTTACCATCCTCACCAGGAGTACCTCAGGTTTGTGGTACAAGATTGTCATTACCAATTCCAGACGTTGCCGTTCGGTCTCTCCACGGCTCCGAGGGTCTTTACCAAGGTAATGGCGGAAATGATGATACTCCTTCGAAGGAAGGGAGTTTTAATTATCCCGTACTTGGACGATCTCCTGATAAAGGCGAGGTCCAGAGAGCAGTTGTTGGTAGGGGTAGCACTATCTCGGGAAGTGCTACAACAGCACGGCTGGATTCTAAATATTCCAAAGTCTCAGCTGATCCCTACGACACGCCTGCTGTTCCTAGGGATGGTTCTGGACACAGAACAGAGAAAAGTGTTTCTCCCGGAGGAGAAGGCCAAGGAGCTGTCATCTCTAGTCAGGGGCCTCCTAAAACCAAAACAGGTGTCTGTGCATCATTGCACGCGGATCCTGGGAAAAATGGTAGCTTCCTACGAAGCGATTCCATTCGGCAGGTTCCATGCAAGAACCTTTCAGTGGGACCTGTTGGACAAGTGGTCCGGATCGCATCTTCAGATGCATCGTCTGATAACCCTGTCTCCAAGGACAAGGGTGTCTCTGCTGTAGTGGCTGCAGAGTGCTCATCTTCAAGAGGGCCGCAGATTCGGCATACAGGACTGGGTCCTGGTGACCACGGATGCCAGCCTTCGAGGCTGGGGAGCAGTCACACAGGGAAGAAACTTCCAAGGACTATGGTCAAGTCAGGAGACTTCCCTGCACATAAATATTCTGGAACTAAGGGCCATTTACAATGCCCTAAGTCAGGCAAAACCCCTGCTTCAAAACCAGCCGGTACTGATCCAGTCAGACAACATCACGGCGGTCGCCCATATAAATCGACAGGGCAGCACGAGAAGCAGGACGGCAATGGCAGAAGCCACAAGGATTCTCCGATGGGCGGAACATCATGTGTTAGCACTGTCAGCAGTGTTCATTCCGGGAGTGGACAACTGGGAAGCAGACTTCCTCAGCAGGCACGACCTCCACCCGGGAGAGTGGGGACTTCATCCAGAAGTCTTTCAAATGATTGTAAACCAGTGGGAAAAACCACAGGTGGACATGATGGCGTCCCGCCTAAACAAAAAGCTAGAAAAATATTGCGCCAGGTCGAGAGACCCGCAGGCGATAGCTGTGGACGCTCTGGTAACACCGTGGGTGTACCGATCGGTTTATGTGTTCCCTCCTCTTCCTTTCATACCAAAGGTACTGAGGATAATAAGGAGAAGAGGAGTAAGAACTATACTCATTGTTCCGGATTGGCCAAGAAGAGCGTGGTATCCGGAACTTCAAGAAATGATGTCAGAGGACCCATGGCCTCTACCGCTCAGACAAGACCTGCTGCAGCAGGGGCCCTGTCTGTTCCAAGACTTACCGCGGCTGCGTTTGACGGCATGGCGGTTGAACACCGGATCCTGAAGGAAAAGGGCATTCCGGAGGAAGTCATTCCTACGCTGATAAAAGCTAGGAAATAAGTAACCGCAAACCATTATCACCGCATATGGCGAAAATATGTTGCGTGGTGTGAGGCCAGGAAGGCTCCAACGGAAGAGTTTCAGCTGGGCCGGTTCCTGCACTTCCTACAGTCAGGGGTGACTATGGGCCTTAAATTGGGTTCCATTAAGGTCCAGATTTCGGCTCTATCGATTTTCTTCCAGAGAGAATTGGCTTCACTACCTGAAGTTCAGACTTTTGTTAAGGGAGTGCTGCATATTCAGCCCCCTTTTGTGCCTCCAGTGGCACCTTGGGATCTCAACGTGGTGTTGGATTTCCTAAAGTCACATTGGTTTGAGCCACTGAAAACCGTGGATTTGAAATATCTCACGTGGAAAGTGGTCATGTTGTTGGCCTTGGCGTCGGCCAGGCGTGTTTCAGAATTGGCGGCGTTGTCATGTAGAAGCCCTTATCTGATTTGCCATATGGATAGGGCAGAATTGAGGACTCGTCCCCAGTGTCTCCCCAAAGTGGTATCAGCTTTTCATCTGAACCAACCTATCGTGGTGCCTGCGGCTACAAATGACTTGGAGGCTTCCAAGTTGTTGGATGTAGTCAGGGCCCTAAAAATTTATGTTTCCAGGACAGCTGGAGTCAGAAAGACTGACTCGCTCTTTATCCTGTATGCGCCCAACAAGTTGGGTGCACCTGCTTCAAAGCAGACTATTGCTCGCTGGATCTGTAGTACGATTCAGCTTGCACATTCTGCGGCTGGACTGCCGCATCCAAAATCAGTAAAAGCCCATTCCACGAGGAAAGTGGGCTCTTCTTGGGCGGCTGCCCGAGGGGTCTCGGCTCTTCAACTTTGCCGAGCTGCAACTTGGTCAGGGGCAAACACATTTGCAAAATTCTACAAATTTGATACCCTGGCTGAGGAGGACCTTGAGTTCTCTCATTCGGTGCTGCAGAGTCATCCGCACTCTCCCGCCCGTTTAGGAGCATTGGTATAATCCCCATGGTCCTTACGGAGTCCCCAGCATCCACTTAGGACGTTAGAGAAAATAAGAATTTACTCACCGGTAATTCTATTTCTCATAGTCCGTAGTGGATGCTGGGCGCCCATCCCAAGTGCGGATTGTCTGCAATACTTGTATATAGCTATTGCTTAACTAAAGGGTTATTGTTGAGCTATCTGTTGAGAGGCTCAGTTGTTATCATACTGTTAACTGGGTATTGTATCACGAGTTATACGGTGTGATTGGTGTGGCTGGTATGAGTCCTACCCGGGATTCAAAATCCTTCCTAATTGTGTCAGCTCTTCCGGGCACAGTATCCTAACTGAAGTCTGGAGGAGGGTCTTAGTGGGAGGAGCCAGTGCACACCAGTAGTCTAAAAGCTTTCTTTATAGTTGTGCCCAGTCTCCTGCGGAGCCGCTAATCCCCATGGTCCTTACGGAGTCCCCAGCATCCACTACGGACTATGAGAAATAGAATTACCGGTGAGTAAATTCTTATTATTTCTGTTAGACACTTTTGAACTGGAGGGGAAAGGACTGATTATATGGCCTATAAACTTTTTTTATTCTTTTATGTGCGTACTCATTTTGTACACAAGAAAACTTGCATGTTTTTATTTTCTCAGTTTTGGAACACAATAGGGTGTGGTTTTATAAATACTAGTGAATTAATAAATACCAGGTAGGTGCTCAGAACCACAGAGACAACCTTGATAAAAACACGGATTTTTAATAGTATATAATATCATATAATATCATACTTGCCTACCTGACCCTCTCCATGAGGGAGAAAATGCTCTGTTCCTGGACTTTCCTGGTAATGTATGATTGCCATCACCTGTGGTGAGCTAGGTAATTGATAAGAAAGGTGTTTCAACCCAGGTGATGCCAATCATACATTACCAGGAAAGTCCAGGAACAGAGCATTTTCTCCCTCATGGAGAGGGTCAGGTAGGCAAGTATGACTTAATCAAACATTTCAATGCAGGATAGTTAGATTGGCCCATAATCTTCTAGCTCCCAGAGTGTTGTTGTGACACCCACCTACCCCCATAAAACTCCTATGCACCACCTGTTCGCCTGTACCTCACAAAGTTATGACTGTCAGGATAAAGATACCATGTCAGGACATACTTGCCTACCTCACCCTCTCCATGAGGGAGAAAATGCTCTGTTCCTGGACTTTCCTGGTAATGTATGATTGCCATCACCTGTGGTGAGCTAGGTAATTGATAAGAAAGGTGTTTCACCACAGGTGATGGCAGGCATACATTACCAGGAAAGTCCAGGAACAGAGCATTTTCTCCCTCATGGAGAGGGTCGGTCAGGTAGGCAAGTATGTATAATATAGTACAACAATAAAAAAAGATTCAAACGAATCTCATATGAGCTGAATGGCAGAAGTGTATGATAGCTCTATAAATAAACAGATTGCATAAAACTAGGGATTCCCTGGAATTACCAAAGGGCTAAGCAATAAGTACATATATTTATTATAGTCACCACTATTGCTGGTATTAGGTGGAAACTCTCAGAATAGTTCAGTCAGTCTCTGACACCTTAATCCATATTGGGTAGCCCGTAATGAAGGAATAAATGTGTGTCCTCCGGCTATATAATAACAGTAGCAGGGTGCCAATGTTGTTAATGTGTCTCACTGCAGTGGATAAACTGTTGAACACCAAAAGCAGTTCTAAGCATACTTGCCTACCTGCCCCTCTCCATGAGGGAGAAAATGCTCTGTTCCTGGACTTTCCTGGTAATGTATGATTGCCATCACCTGTGGTGAAACACCTTTCTTATCAATTACCTAGCTCTTTTGAGGGAAGGACAAAACGTCTGAAGGATAATGCACAGGTATCTTTACAAAAATTCACATAATTAATTATAGTTAACCAACCAATAGATGCAATATAATGGGGGCTAAAAGAAAGAGAAGCCCTAGTCAAGTTGAGACTGGGTTGGAGGTGCGCCACTAAGCTGAGTATGCAATGTTTTTCTAAATGTTATTAGTGTAAACCACTAGTGGGTTTCTCACTAAAAGAAAGGCTTAGTGTGTGGCGCACTCTTTTGAAATATAAATGCAGTGTTAAAACATAACTTTTATTTAATCTTTTAAAATAAATCTCTGTAGCCAGGCAGGACAAGTCATCTGATAGCCTGAGAGTATAAGGTGATAAAGCTAAATATTTATCGTATATAAAACACTTTAAGAGGTCTAAGAACACTGTACGCTATCTACGTAAGAAGTACCGTAAGGGTACGCAAGTTGTGTAGCGATCGCTCAACCGTAGTCGAGACGCTCAAGCGTCACGTTCGCTTACGGCCCAGTGATCACAGGCAGGCACGCTATTGGCTGCCGACTAACGTAATGATTCGCTATAGCGTAGCGTACGCTCGGGACCACGAGGAGATCACCAGCGGTGGAGACGCTTACAACGTTTAAACCTTTATATCTATACCTTTAACGCTGAGATACACAGTATACCTTAGTGTAGAGACAGAGTGTAAGTGCAACCTGGTGTAACCTGATTAACTACAAAGCTGCTTGAGCGTCACCGACGCTCAGAGAATACTTAACCCTTATAAAGAATACACAGATACCTGGGCTTAGGGTCCAAAACCTATTATATGTATTATAACTATTATACTTGCAAAAGGAATCACAGTACAAATGATACACTACAATATAACATAAACCAACTAACCAGATAAACTACACAGGAAATACAATACAATACAATTAAAGGAAAATACGAGAGAGATAGAGAGAGAGACAGAGAGAGAGAGAGATGGCTCACAGTAAGACAATATGATTACGGAGAAAACTTACGCACAAGGGGAACGATCGCATGCGCCTCGATATCCAGCTCCCGATTATCAGCAATGAGAACCGTTGAAGAGAGAGAACTGGATACGGTCGGCCTGCCTATTTATGCCCCACACACAATACAATTCAATGGTCCCTACAATCTCATTGTTCATTGGACACAGGAATTCGGCTTCGCATTATAACAAAAGGTCATAGGTTGATTCATACAGGTGGGCTGTGACTATTTCCAACTGCTCAGGTGGGAGGGAAACTGGGTTTCCCGCCGCATGGGTAATAAAGTGCAAATAAAGTAAATGTTCATAAACTTCTTATGTCCATAACTATTCGCACGAGCGATTGATCTGCTTCAAACCAACACCGGAATATTTCTAATTAAATATTCTTCCGATGGATACTAAACACCACTGTATTACTCCTGTCTGACCCTTCGTATCAAACAAAGAGGGATTCCTCTGTTCATAAACATTCTATATTAACCAAACTTTCAGAATCTATCAAAAGGACCATGATCTACAAAATACATTATTACTGAAAATATGTTACGATTGAGTCGCACGCTACAACCACATAAACTCTACCGTAAATACGCATACCATGCGCCTGCGGGTGCCCGCGACTGTGAGTATGCGCACGTACGGGAGAGCGTACGCATGCGCAGCACGGACCTGTGTGAGGTGCAAATATGGTAGTGTGCATAGAGATATTTTTCTGACTTTGACAGTCCACCCTTTGGCAGTCAATAATAACTGCCACCTTCTAAAACATTTCAAAAGGAGAAAAATATATGTCAGGGGTTAATTCATTTCCATGGTTGGGTAAGGGAGGAGAGAGGAGTAGGTGGGAAGAGGGTATGACCTAGTGAGATAGCAGAAGCATGTGTGTATGAGTCCATGTTTGGGGGGTCATGTATCATCGTGCCGTACGTGTTGTAAATCAAGCTTCGAGGTATTGCGAAGTATACATTTGATTTGAATTCCTTCTTATCCCGTGGTACGGGTCTGTGGATGGGCTGTCAAACTTTACCGAGCTCTTTTCGGATTTTGAACAAAATGGGGAGCACATTTTAGTTGATGATACATGAATGGGGGAATATGTGATTGCTGATATCTGTGCCTGTATTCCCTATACTATGTGTGTCATTACCTGAGGGTTGTAGAAATGAAGAAAAGACATAATTACGGTAAATGCGGTGGTATTCTATGTCAGGTTAATGTACATCTGTCGGTTGAAGTTTTGTTCGGTATCAGTTGAAAGTCGTCTTCTTTGCGCTGTGTTGCCCATTAGGTGTGAGCAAAAAGCTTTGTCAATGCCATTAGATTTACAAAAAATGTTGGGCTAGCGTAAGTTTAAGAATTCTAGGGAAACTGGGGATCCATGGCAAAGTTCATCAAATGTCCATATCTCAAGTGGTCAAAACTTCTTCTTTGGTCTATCCGTTGTCTGTATAGCGTCTCGTCAACTTCCTCGTCCAAGTGGGTCTTTTTATCTTGGAGAAAAACCAGAAAAACAGGTGAAAGAAACGGACCGTAGAAATCGCATTTTCATCACATCATTGTTTCTATCATTGGGTCATAAATCAAATCCAGGTTAATTACAGTTTCCTCACTCCTCAAACTCATTACCTTAGTACGACGATTGCACCTCATTAAAGCCTGACCGCATCTAAATATCAAACCGATCGTTATGATAACACCTAAGATACATAGGAGAAACTTCCCAACATCCATTATGACTCCTTGAGCCCAGTCTCCTAAACCAGAGAACCAATTTCGCGGGTTCAACCATGACACCCAACCAGTCAGCTCATTACCTACAGCAGCAAGAGTGAGATTGTGTTTTCGGCGAAATTCCCACTTTAATTGGAGAATATCGTCCATCTTTTGGTCTATGACCTCGACCGGATCCTCGGTGCTATTCGTGATATACGTGCAACACTTCACGCCGTACTGTGTTGCCAATGTAACACAATATCCGCCTGTCACTGCTGTGAGGTAATTAAGAACCATTCTATGCTGCACCAGTTCTGTTTTATAAGCTTGAAGTTCCCTTCCAGTATATCTAAACGTGTCATCATACATTTCAGTGATATTATCTAACAAATTTGCGAGCGCCGATATGTATTTATAATTTAGCACTCCTCTAGCGGTGCGGGTGAAATCTAACGCGATTAAGAATTGAATCCCGGTGGATTCACTTATCAGATCAGAGGCCGGATGCTCTGTCTTCTCTATCAGGTGCCTTTTAACAACGTGCTCGTAGTGGGTGTGAGTATAAGGAGCTTGGGCACCACGATGTATGTCTTTCATTTTGTCATGTGTTACAGTCATCACTTCAGGCAATACTTTTCCAATATAACACAATCCTTCAGAGTTTGGGGCAAGCCACTTGTACGCCTTTCTCCCGCATATGTAATATGCATCATCGGGGAGAACATATGGGACGGAGAAGGACATAACCATATTACACACCTTCCAGGTGAAATCTCCTAACCCTAATTCTTCCATCTGCTTAATACACGTATCAGGTTGTACGATATGTGCACAGTATCCTGGTGATACTTCTCCAACTCTCGTAATCCTATTTCCTAAGGTGTACCTATACCGGAAAGATTTTCCTCTACTGGCTATGTGGCGTACAAGCTCTGTATCTGTAGGCATTCTATCTGCTCTATGCGAAAAGGTCATGGTGTGGTTACTCCATGACACTTCCCAATTTCCCGGCTTTCTGGGATTGGAGATGTTGAAACATAATAGGGACCTATCCACATGGTATTGGTGGAGCTTCAAACTAGGAGGGCTGGAGATATTAAACCTCCTGTCCACCGGTCTCCCACCATTTAACTCAAGTACCTCCCCTATCGTTAAAGGAAATGGTACTAGCCCTGATTTGCTATGACCTTGAGGTACTTGAGAGCATACCCAACAATCTGTTTTGTTTAACACATTACCCACTAAGGAGTGATAGTCACTCAATGGATGCCGGTCCATATGGATATTAAAACTGGATTGGCATTTCTTAATGCACCCATCTTCAATGACATTGTTACAGAGCCTACAGATACAGTTTTCCTCAGCTAACAATCCGTCACAATTCCTTCTATGGTCAATGCTATCGGATCGTTTTCTGATACTCGCCTTTGCTTGTTGGTTAGGTTGATCTTGGAAAACTACGCCTCCATCTTTATCATCAGAACCCATTCCAGAACCTCTATCGACCTCCATGGTACTCTCGCCGGAACAGACTGCTCTGGTCAACATCATGGTCAACAGGAAAATCCGGATCACAGTCTCTTGGGGCAAGTCCATCTTATAGAAGGAAACGGAGAAGAATGAGAAGGAGGAAAAAGAAATTTGAGGGAGAGGGGATGGGAAGTGGAGGAAAATAATAAAAGGGAGTGGGGAGTCGACAACAGCTCTCGGTCTTCAAGGCTCAGGTGCCGCCTCAGTCCTCCTGGAACAGACACTCTAGTGATACAACCTCTACCGTCTGTTCCTTATCACGGGACTTCTCTGGATCAGCAACCTTCTTGCAGTGGGATGAATGGACCCAAGTCTCTCTCTCTCAGCAACCTTCAATGCTGTAGTGCTAGTCAATAAGACCTGGTATGGTCCTTCCCATCTGTCAATAAGGCAACCTGAGCGTAGAAAATTCCGTATCATTACATAATCCCCAGGTTCAATTTCATGACAATTACTATCAGGTAGATCAGGAATCACCAACTTTAGATTATCATTTTGATTCCTTAACTGTTTACTCATGTTAATCAAGTACTTTACAGTTACTTCATTGTTACATTTCAAATCATCCTGAGGGTTAATCATAACATGCGGTTGTCGACCAAACAAGATTTCAAAGGGAGACAGATTAAGAGGGGACCTGGGAGTGGTTCTGATACTATACAATACAATGGGTAAAGCTTCTGGCCATGTCAATCCTGTCTCTGCCATCACTTTACTCAATTTATTTTTAATAGTGCTGTTCACTCTTTCGACCTTCGCACTCGCCTGTGGACGGTACGGAGTGTGCAGCTTGCTATCAATTCCCATCAACTTACACATTCCTTGAAAGACATCACCTGTAAAATGGGTACCCCTATCACTTTCGATTATTCTAGGGATACCATATCTACATACAAATTCCTGCACAATTTTCTTAGCAGTAAACATAGCGGTATTTGTAGCCGCAGGAAATGCTTCGACCCAATTTGAGAAAACATCTATACAAACAAGTACATATTTCAAATTCCGACAAGGGGGTAATTGTATAAAGTCAATTTGTATTACCTGGAAAGGGCCGCCGGCAGGTGGGATATGGGATGGTTCTGTAGGTATTGCCTTTCCAATATTCTTTCTCAAACAGGTAAGGCATGACATTGCTCTTTTACTCGCATGAGAGGAGAATCCTGGGGCGCACCAATAGGCTCTTACCAATTTGCACATCCCTTCCTTGCCTAGATGAGTCAGCCCGTGAGCTGCTTCAGCCAGACATGGAAGATATGCTCTGGGGGCCACTGGTTTACCATGTCCATCCGTCCTGAGTCCTGAGGACTCCTGGCCACATCCCTTTGCCTTCCAGACTGCCTTTTCCTGTGTGGAACACAAATTTTGCATTTCACACAACTTCTGTGTGTTAATGGTATTAAATACCATCAATTGTGTGGTGTCTGTTTGTATGGGGGTAGCAGCTGCTAACTTAGCAGCTTCGTCTGCTCGACTGTTACCAAGTGATACCGGGTCTTGGCTATATGTGTGTGCTTTACATTTGATTACAGCCACTCTGTCGGGTTCCTGTATCGCTGTTAGAAGCCTTTTTATGTGAGCTGCATGCGCTACCGGTGTACCAGCGGCCGTCATGAAATTTCTGAGACGCCATAGGGCTCCGAAATCATGGACTACCCCGAATGCGTATCTAGAATCGGTGTAGATATTGGCTGACTTACCCTTAGCCAATTCACATGCTCTGGTTAGGGCGACCAGTTCAGCAACCTGGGCTGAGTGAGGTGGGCCTAGCGGTTCTGCTTCTATGGTGTCTTGGTCATCTACGACTGCGTATCCAGTACACAAGTCTCCCGAGTCTGACTGTCTATGACAACTACCGTCCGTGTAGAACGTAAGTTCTGCATCTTCCAGTGGGTTGTCACTGATGTCAGGCCTTGCGGTAAAATTTTGGGTCAAATATTCCATACAATCATGTGTATCTTCCTTTGTATTAAATCCTCCTTCCCCATCACTCTCACCTTCCACCCTTTGTGCCTGACCAGGCACACCTGGGAGATACGTTGCAGGATTTAATGCACTGCATCTCCTTATGGTGATGTTTACGGGGGCCATTAGTGCCAATTCCCATCTTGTAAACCTCGCTGATGAGACGTGTCTGGTTTGGGCAGAATTCAATAAGGCTGATACTGCATGTGGCGTATGGATTGTGAGGCTGTGGCCTAGCACGACATCTTCGCTTTTTGTCACTAGCAATGCTATCGCAGCAACGCTTCGCAAGCATGTGGGGAGGGATCGCGCTACCGTGTCTAGTTGAGCGCTGTAGTATGCAACTGGCCTGCTGGCATCACCGTGTTTTTGGGTTAGTACACCTGCCGCGCAACCAGCACTTTCTGTTCCGTATAGTTCAAAGGGTTTCCCATAGTCTGGCATACCTAGTGCTGGTGCCTGCGTTAGGCACTGTTTGAGTCTCTCAAATGCTGTTTCGGACTCGTCTGTATGCGAAATCCTATCAGGTTTGTTTGAGGAGACCATTTCCTGCAAAGGTAACGCCAAAATGGAAAACCCTGGGATCCAATTACGGCAATACCCACACATTCCTAAAAACGTTCTGATCTGTTGCTGGGTTTGTGGCAGAGTCATGTCTCTAATTGCTTGGATTCTATCAGCGGTCAGGTGTCTCAGTCCTTGTGTTAGACAGTGTCCCAAATATTTTACCTTAGTTTGGCATAATTGTAACTTGTCTTTGGACACCTTGTGTCCGGTGTCTGAAAGATGAAACAGGAGCTGTTTCGTATCCTTCAGAGATGCTTCCAGTGAATCTGAACACAGTAATAAATCGTCCACATACTGTATCAATACTGATCCACTGTCTGGTTGGAAAGACTGTAAACAATCATGCAAAGCCTGAGAAAATATACTTGGACTATCTATGAAACCTTGGGGTAATCGAGTCCACGTGTATTGGACTCCTCTGTATGTGAATGCAAACAAATATTGGCTGTCAGGGTGCAGAGGTACCGAAAAGAAAGCGGAGCAGAGGTCAATAACAGTGAAAAATTTGGCAGTGGGAGGGATTTGCATTAGGATGACAGCTGGATTTGGCACTACGGGGAACTGACTCTCAACTATTTTGTTAATCCCCCTTAGATCCTGCACTAGTCTGTAACCCCTCCCCCCACTCTTTTTCACAGGGAAGATGGGACTATTAGCAGTGCTGGACGTTCTTACCAGAATGCCCTGTTGTAGCAAGCGCTCTATTACTGGGTAAACTCCTAACTCCACCTCTGGCTTCAGAGGGTACTGTGGGATTTTTGGAGCTATCCTACCATCTTTTACTTGTACAACTACTGGAGCTACGTTTGCCATTAATCCAGTGTCTTGTCCGTCTTTTGTCCAAAGTGACTCTGGTATCTGAGATGTCATCTCTTCTATTTGGGATGGATTCCTATTTGTCATAATGGTATGTGACATTAATTTTGATGGGGAGTCTAACATGTCTCGCACTTCCTGAGCGTGTTTCTCAGGTATGTCCAAGAATACACCTTCAGGAGTACAATAAATGACGCACCCCATTTTACACAGTAAGTCTCTTCCCAGGAGATTAGTTGGTGCCGATGCAGCCAGCAAAAAGGAATGCTTGGTATGCAAAGGCCCTATTGTAATCTCGGCTGGTTTGCTAACAGGGTAGTGCTGGACTACTCCTGTTACTCCCATGGCTGGAATTGTCCTACCAGTGGTTCTCATGCCCACTGTCGAATTTATCACTGACTTGGCCGCCCCTGTGTCTACAAGAAAGTTTAAAGTTTTACCAGCTACATTAATTGCGATCTCGGGTTCACTTCCAAGGTTGGCAATTAATTTTACTGGCTGCAGATTACAGGTATGGCCACACCCCTATTGGGTATGGTGACCTCCCTGAATCCCGCTGGCAGCAACTACTTGTGAGGGAGATAGTTGGGAACTACCAGAGGCATGCCAGTCTCTGTTTGGGGGATATCTTTTTGTTTCCCCTGTATGTGGCTCATAACTCCGTTTCTGCGGACCTTGCTCCCAATGTCGTGTGTCGTGTCGTTGTCTAGGGGGTTGGTATGAGTTTCGTGGATTCTTTACTCTACAATCTCGTGCCATGTGTCCCTGTTTGTGACAAGAATAACAAGTAACCATACTTGACTTACCCACAGGATTTGGTGATACAAACAAAGGCTGCCTTGTGGTCAGAGCCTGTATACTTACTGACATTAATTTATCACCTTGTTGTTCCCTGTGTCTGGTGATGTTTCTATCGTGATCAATAGCAGCCTCTCTCAAGGTAGCCACAGACAGACCTCGCCAACATGGTTGTGTGGTCTGTACCCTAGTCTTCAATGACTCTTTTAAACCATCCATCAGTACCGATACTGCTACTTCCCGATGGTTTGTGTCTGTTTTAATGTCCTCTATGCCTGTGTATTTTGCCATTTCTAATAATGCTCTGTGAAAATACTCTGCAGCTGTCTCTGACTCCTTCTGTTTAATGGAGAATATCTTATTCCATTTAGCTACTGCTGGGAAATACTCTTTTAGCTGTAAGTTTATTCTTTTCACATTATCTTGGTTGTACACATCTGTAAGAGGTACATCATGATCTAGTCCGCAATCAGCTAAAAATTGAGTTGCGTCGACATTTGAGGGTAAACATGCTCTCAGCAATATCTGCCAGTCTTTATTGTTGGGCTCTGCAGTGTTACCTAAGTCTCTGATGTATTTTTGACTGGCAACTAAGTCTTTTCTAGGGTCAGGAAATTCAGACACTATGGTCCTTAATTCCATTCGGGAAAATGGAGTGTACATGGCAATGTTCCTAATGGGAGTGGCTCCTGATGCGTCTGTTTTCCCATTTGGCACTGCTATTACTCTAACAGGTGTAATTCTAACAACCTCATTCTGTGTAGATTCTACAGGCTGTGGTGAAATAGTTTCAGCATAATGCATGGTGCCGTACTTACCAGTTGATACGACCTCACCTATCCCTCCGCTAGGGGCCTTTACTAATCTCGTGGGTGGAGCTGTGCCTACTGTGGTCTCTGCTATGGTGGCTGCTAGAGAGAGCGCTGAAATCGTTGCCGATTCGTCCTCTTGATCATACTCCTGAGGAAAGTTCAAAACAGGGTACAACTTGCACGGGTTAATACTTGCATGGGTTAATGGGTTAACATTATCATTAACATTTACACAGTTACTAAGTGATTTTGTGTTACACCTTAGTGCGTCTTTCTCCGCAATCAACTTCTCTCCTGATATATATGGTGGCGGTGGGGCCGTGGCAATCAGTTTTCTGTTAGAGCCAGATCCCGCCGCCTGAGCCAAACCTCTCTGTATCTCACCTTCCTGTTGCCACAACTGTAAATAATCATAATGCTGGATTCGTCTCTTTGTTGATTTTATGAGACATATCCTCCTCCTTAAATTTTGTAACACTTCTGAGCTGAAGCTCCCTACTCTTGGGAATTTCTCCCCGTCATGTACAGTCATTCTCTCCCATTCATCACATAAAGTTTCTGTGTGACTTCCATATTTCTCACACATTATATACCTGGCCGACCCAATTGGTCGGACCACTGAATCAACCCGAACCGAGGTTGATCGCCCCCTACCTGAACAAGTGGCCCCCATAGTTCGAAAGTGTTGCTTTATTTAGCCAACCCTTACGAAAAACCAAATGTCAACAATAGGCTGACGGTGGCGGTTTACCGAGTACCCCACTCACTCGCCCACGCCGACCAATACGACCTGATCACACCGATATGGTGCTGGCGTACTCGACCTAGGGCCCCTGCGACCTGAACCTCTATTTACTGGAACCTGCGAGGGTTATCCGAAGAACACTTACTCTTTCCAGTAACTATTGGTTGCTGGATAGTTCCTGAGTGAGCAGCGAACTTCCCTTAAAATAAAAAAAATTACACAAATCACGTTAGAGTGTACAGATAGCGTTTGTGACCCCTTTACTCTAATGGTATTAGGTCAGATTACTAACTACTGCACACACTTACGTGCGGTCCAGTCGTTCAGTACACAAACAACTAAGCTTATGTACGGAAAGACCACTGGAATCGAAACTTACGACTGCGAATTCCTTCAGCCAGAGCTTATATGGCCTATATGGGTGTTGCACCAACCCTTCTCGGTGTTGTGCCTGTGAACTGTATAGCGGACTTCCTTGTCGGCTGTACCTGGACCTCCTGGTCTGTTATGACCTCCTGGTCTTGTTACAGTATGACCTCCTGGTCTTGTTACAGTACGACCTCCTGGTCTTGTTACAGTATGACCTCCTGGTCTGCTATACTCTAATGCTCAAAATTGTATATTTAACCAGAGATGCCTCCCTAGCCACCGTGCACGTCACTTACACGCATGTACCTCACGAGTACTCGACTTTTCTTGTGGTTCAACCTTTAAAAATTGTAAAAACACTCACTCATCACATGTACACTTTTGTTTCTATTTCTATTTCTGCGCAGAAATTTTTCTTCAGATCAGGTGTGTTACCAATTAGGAGCAGGATCTGTTAATTAAAATTTCGGACACCCAAAAATAGACTTGCGTTATTTCTCGCCTCGCGTTATTTATCGCTTTGCGTTATTTATCAACTTATCGTGACTTGAGCTACGTGGGCGTAACCGGACGCTCCGTTGCGTAACGTACGCTGCGTGCGTCGGCCTTTGGATTGCGTACGCAAGTCTTTGTTAGAGACACGTATACGCAAAGCAAAGATCCACCGTAACACAATTTATACTTTTATCAATGTAGATGATCCTTGATCATCTACCACACAACACACTGACTTCGCCTTATCTCCCAGGCAAAACTGTGTGTTTGTCTATCTTTTAACTATATTACCTTTACTCTTAAACTATGAAATAACGGCAAATCTTTTTTTTTAGCACTTCTATCAACTATAAAACTGGCAGACAGGAGAGTGATATACGAAAATGAAAAAGAAAAAGAAATGCAGATATATATATGTGTGCGTGCGTGTGTACGCAAGACAGAAAAATAAACAGTTTTAAAAGACACTAGCGTTTTGTTCTTACCTCCGGTTCCCGGATTCCTTCAGCACTCTTTACCTAAGCGAAGCAGACGCTTATCCTGTCAGCACTACGAGGGATACAACCTCCCGCCCTTTGCTGAGGGATAATGTCTGCTGATCTACCTAGTGCAGATATGTGAAGGACGGGCGAGCCGCCAATTGATAAAGCTAAATATTTATCGTATATAAAACACTTTAAGAGGTCTAAGAACACTGTACGCTATCTACGTAAGAAGTACCGTAAGGGTACGCAAGTTGTGTAGCGATCGCTCAACCGTAGTCGAGACGCTCAAGCGTCACGTTCGCTTACGGCCCAGTGATCACAGGCAGGCACGCTATTGGCTGCCGACTAACGTAATGATTCGCTATAGCGTAGCGTACGCTCGGGACCACGAGGAGATCACCAGCGGTGGAGACGCTTACAACGTTTAAACCTTTATATCTATACCTTTAACGCTGAGATACACAGTATACCTTAGTGTAGAGACAGAGTGTAAGTGCAACCTGGTGTAACCTGATTAACTACAAAGCTGCTTGAGCGTCACCGACGCTCAGAGAATACTTAACCCTTATAAAGAATACACAGATACCTGGGCTTAGGGTCCAAAACCTATTATATGTATTATAACTATTATACTTGCAAAAGGAATCACAGTACAAATGATACACTACAATATAACATAAACCAACTAACCAGATAAACTACACAGGAAATACAATACAATACAATTAAAGGAAAATACGAGAGAGATAGAGAGAGAGACAGAGAGAGAGAGAGATGGCTCACAGTAAGACAATATGATTACGGAGAAAACTTACGCACAAGGGGAACGATCGCATGCGCCTCGATATCCAGCTCCCGATTATCAGCAATGAGAACCGTTGAAGAGAGAGAACTGGATACGGTCGGCCTGCCTATTTATGCCCCACACACAATACAATTCAATGGTCCCTACAATCTCATTGTTCATTGGACACAGGAATTCGGCTTCGCATTATAACAAAAGGTCATAGGTTGATTCATACAGGTGGGCTGTGACTATTTCCAACTGCTCAGGTGGGAGGGAAACTGGGTTTCCTGCCGCATGGGTAATAAAGTGCAAATAAAGTAAATGTTCATAAACTTCTTATGTCCATAACTATTCGCACGAGCGATTGATCTGCTTCAAACCAACACCGGAATATTTCTAATTAAATATTCTTCCGATGGATACTAAACACCACTGTATTACTCCTGTCTGACCCTTCGTATCAAACAAAGAGGGATTCCTCTGTTCATAAACATTCTATATTAACCAAACTTTCAGAATCTATCAAAAGGACCATGATCTACAAAATACATTATTACTGAAAATATGTTACGATTGAGTCGCACGCTACAACCACATAAACTCTACCGTAAATACGCATACCATGCGCCTGCGGGTGCCCGCGACTGTGAGTATGCGCATGTACGGGAGAGCGTACGCATGCGCAGCACGGACCTGTGTGAGGTGCAAATATGGTAGTGTGCATAGAGATATTTTTCTGACTTTGACAAAGGTAATAAAGTATTATATTAACCCCAAATTTCAAGATACTGTAATAATAATAATAATTCTACAATGAGATAAATGAAATATTGAGATACATTTATTAATAAATTAAAAATGCAGATCTTATAACCAAGCTGTGTGAATATTTATTCGAAAATAATCAATGCTAATAGGTTCTTAATTCAGAGAATTATTAACCCATGCGGCTCATTAAATTAGTTGTCCCTTATTCTTTCTAGGACCCAGACTGCTGCGAGGCAAAATTAATACCTAAAAGGAAAATGTGAAGGTGTTGTAACATAACGCCATCTTTTACACCAGTCTACTGTTCAAGACTGTATAGATAGTGCAGATGTATATTGATACAAAGTTATGTCCACCAACTTGCAATAATTATATGGCTGGCATAACAACAAATACTAGAGAACAGATAATCAATGAACTGTCTCTTGTAAAGATATTAATGAGAACTGTGAGGAAAAAAAGGGGGTCAGGTTATAAACAAATTAATTGATACTCCTATTAATAAATACAGTCTCACAAGTGAGCATTAATTAATCAAATATAAATAGACACAATCGTATGTTAGATACTGGTCTCGATCCATCAAACAGACAAATTTGTCGTGTATATAGAAAGGTACAACCGTATAATTAGACTCATTAGTCCATGTCTCAAAATCTCCACATCTACAACAGCTTTTATCATTTATATGGTGATAAATGGCTTTAATAGGTTGCTATGCTATAAGACTGGTTAATAATATTGCAGCCTACCATTCAAAAATCCCATATAACACTGTAAGTTATTAAAATATTTTGGAAGTGCATCAGATAGGGAGAAACAGATATAAACAAGAGCCCTTGGTGTGTGGAAACGGATACCCTTTCTACTGTTGCCCCATATACCACAATGGGCAGTGGTGGGTACAATGAGAGCGGGGAAGAGCCGTCCACCAAGGACTGAAAGGACAGAGTAGTGCGAGCTGCTTCTGCTGTCCACGTTCTATGTCCCCCCTCCCCTGTTACATATGGGCATTGCAGGGGGGGCCGCAGACAAGAGAACAGTGGATGAGAGGGCTGCTCTGAGTACCTTTCTGATGTCCAGTGTGGTGTGTCTGTGTCCGAATGAGGAGGATTCCCCGTTAATCCTGTGGAGCCAATGCCACGGTGAAGCACCTGGTCGAATCGATCGCAGCCGTAGTTATAAAAGAACACTGGGTCTGCATATAGAACGGGTAGTGATCTCCGTAATGACAAACCTCCGTCTTAGCAATACACAGCCGAGTCTCTCTAATATTCTGTGCTGAGTATAATTACCAGTCAACTAGAGAGCCGCTATCCAAATAGTGCACCGGGAGTGTAACATTCCGGGCTGGGTATAATTACCCGTCTTTTGGAGAGCCACTACCCCAGTGGAGCACCGAAAATATAGCTTGCCGGGCTGGGTATGATTACCCGTATATTAGAAAGCCGCCTCCATCTTAGCAGGCAGCCATAAGCAATATACACCAGAATCTCACTAATATGACGTGTCGGGCTGAGTGTAATTGCCGGTCAGCTGGAGAGCCGCTATCCAAATAGAATGCCGGGAGTGTAGTATAACGGGCTGGGTATAATTACCCTTCTTTTGGAGAGCCACTACCCCAGTGGAGCGCCGTAAGTGTAGCTTGTCGGACTGGGTATAATTACCCGTCTATTAGGAAGCCGCTGCCTTAATAGAACACCGGGTCAGGGTTAGTCTCTACACCCCTGTGTGTGGTCTCCGTCTCTGCAGGGAACCAACAGGTTTTTGTCCCTGTAGCGAGCCTGTACAGGAGATGGGCGCCGGGTCGGGTATAATTCCCGAACCTCCGTAGGAAGTACACGCCCACGTCCCGCCGATGACGATGACGTACGTTTCACAAGATAGCTTGATCACATCAGTGACGCTATGAGGGAAAAGGATAGTATTTAAAGCATGATGAGTGAGCAATCATCAGGTTCATGTAATAAGAATAATTAAAGTATTAATGACCAAAGCAGATGGAAAAATGCATTTACAACTATTATAATGAGTATATCTGAGCACTTAAAAGGGGAATAATTATTAGATATAAGAGACATTGCTGACTGTTTTCTTTAACATGAGGGATATAACATTAATTAGCTAATCCTTGAGAATAAGTAAAGCCTGATCTTTATTATTTGTAAGAGTGTGACTAATAATAAGTGAAAGCCTGTACTATAGAGATTCCTTTTAATTAACAGATATTCCACTTATATGTGTTAAATGATATTACTCGCTTTTGAAATAAAAATTCGTTGTCATGAAAAGAAAAATTATGTAAAGTTATCAAATGGTCCACTTATATGCGTAAATTAATTATTTTCACTTAGAAAATTAATTATATTAAGGAGAAAAAGGGGAGTAATTTTTATATATCATGTCCCCACTGATATCACCCATTAACCATCTTTAGTAATTATTTATTAAAATATGCCCATATATTGGGTTAATAATCATATATAAAAAATTCGGTCATAGCCCTAGAGCTGGGAAACATATCGATTGCATTTCAGTTTGATATGTTCCACGGCAGAAGAACCATAATTCAATGTGTCCCGGTGTACTAATAATAAGTAATAATTATTTAAAGATACTAGTTTAAATTTGTCTATAGTCTGAAAAAAAAAAAATTTCATATAGAAATGCGTGTTTATTAAAAATGTAATCAATCCAAATACAGGATTTGACATCTTTTACATACATAAAAAAGAAATCATAATGACATAAGTAAAAAAGCAAGGAGACTGATATATCCATGAAAGAGTGTTATGTGTATAAACTATTGTGTAGGTGTCCCATTTACAACTATGGGTTCCGTGTGATAGTAATATATAGAATGCGATCGAAAAGATCTATAATTTAGACAAGGTGTGAGCACTTAGTAATTGAAAGTGATATTGAAAGATATATTTAATAAATTAAACCGGTGATAATGAGGTGCTACATAAATATAAATAAAAAGTATATATTGAAATAAGTGTTTGAAACAGAGTAAAAGTGATGTGCAATGGTAGTGAAAGTAATGAAGTTCATATATTTATCGCTGAACAAAATTGAAGTGTAATTCCGCTAGTATCTAAAATATTAATGTTTAAAAATTAATTAGCTGTTAGTATATACCTGACACAGACTCTGTATACACGACAAATTTGTCTGTTTGATGGATCGAGACCAGTATCTAACATACGATTGTGTCTATTTATATTTGATTAATTAATGCTCACTTGTGAGACTGTATTTATTAATAGGAGTATCAATTAATTTGTTTATAACCTGACCCCCTTTTTTTCCTCACAGTTCTCATTAATATCTTTACAAGAGACAGTTCATTGATTATCTGTTCTCTAGTATTTGTTGTTATGCCAGCCATATAATTGTTGCAAGTTGGTGGACATAACTTTGTATCAATTTACATCTGCACTATCTATACAGTCTTGAACAGTAGACTGGTGTAAAAGATGGCGTTATGTTACAACACCTTCACATTTTCCTTTTAGGTATTAATTTTGCCTCGCAGCAGTCTGGGTCCTAGAAAGAATAAGGGACAACTAATTTAATGAGCCGCATGGGTTAATAATTCTCTGAATTAAGAACCTATTAGCATTGATTATTTTCGAATAAATATTCACACAGCTTGGTTATAAGATCTGCATTTTTAATTTATTAATAAATGTATCTCAATATTTCATTTATCTCATTGTAGAATTATTATTATTACAGTATCTTGAAATTTGGGGTTAATATAATACTTTATTACCTTATACTCTCAGGCTATCAGATGACTTATCCTGCCGGGCTACAGAGATTTATTTTAAAAGATTAAATAAAAGTTATGTTTTAACACTGCATTTATATTTCAAAAGAGTGCGCCACACACTAAGCCTTTCTTTTAGTGAGAAACCCACTAGTGGTTTACACTAATAACATTTAGAAAAACAATTACCTAGCTCACCACAGGTGATGGCAATCATACATTACCAGGAAAGTCCAGGAACAGTGCATTTTCTCCCTCATGGAGAGGGTCAGGTAGGCAAGTATGGTTTTAAGCGGCTCACAGACTTTGTTGCTATACTGTCAGCGATACGAGCTGCAAGTGCAGGAGCTGTGTGATTCGTCCATTCACTTGGCTGGCCATAAATGGAGCAGTAGAGATGGTATCTGAACGGGTGTAGTATGGTATGCCGGCGGCCGGGCTCCCGGCGACCAGCATACCAGCACCGGGAGCCCGACCACCGGCATACCGATAGCGTGGTGAGCGCAAATGAGCCCCTTGCGGGCTCGCTGTGCTCGCCACGCTGTGCTCGCCACGCTGCGGGCACGGTGGCTATTTATTCTCCCTCCAGGGGGGATGTGGACCCCCACGAGGGAGAATGCCTGCGGTATGCCGGGTGTCGGGATTCCGGCGTCAGTATACTGTGCGCCGGGATCCCGACATTCGGCATACTGAAGACCACCCATCTGAACATGGCTTCTGTGAACCGGACTCCAGCTGTATGGGGTTCCTGCACACCTCCGCTGGTGGCTACGCGGCGGATACGTCAGTGCAGAGAGCCGCTGTGCAGAGCTGTCAGTGTGGATTCGGTGTTACCCGCAGTGTGATGATGATATAAGAAACTAAGTGTATGCCCAGTTGGCACCAGGCAATAGGCTTCTGTGCACAGTGGTAATTCCAGGGGTCCCGTTCTCTGTTTCCTCAACGCGTTTCTCTGCACTCAGTGCGGCTTCGTAAAGAGGCAGAGTGTAGATTCTGAGTCTCTCCTGTAGTCCTTTTATCCTGATTATCCAGATTTAAGCCTGCGTCTGGCCTCCCTCAAGGTTCATATTTCTGCCTTGTCGGTGTGGATTTAGAGAAAAATTGCGACTTTACCTGATGTTCATACTTTCACTCAGGGTGTGTTGCGTATCCAACCTCCTTATGTCCCACCTGTGGCTCCTTGGGACTTGTATGTGGTTTTGGAGGCGTTACAAGAGTCTCCATTTGAACCTCTTGGTTCAGCTGACCTTAAGTGGCTTTCCCTTGAGATGGTGTTTCTGTTGGTTATTGCCTCTGCTAGAAGAGTGTTGGATTTGGGTGCCTTGTCCTGTAGTTCCCCATATCTGATTTTTCACTGTGACCGGGCGGTTCTTAGGACTCGTCACGGATATTTGCCTAAGGTGGTTTCTCCGTTCCACCTTAATCAGGAGATTGTGGTTCCAACTTTTGTCTCTCCTGATTTGTCTCCCAAAGAGCGGTCTTTGGATGTGGTACAGGCTCTCCTTATCTATGTGAAGAGAACTGCTTCTATTTGAAAATCTGATTCTCTCTATGTTTTGTTTGGATTTCATAAACGTGGCTGGCCTGCTCACAAGCAGACCCTGGCCAGGTGGATCAGAATGGTGATTGTGCATGCTTATGTGAAGGCTGGTCTGTCAGCTCCTGTTCACATTACGGCCCATTCTACTCGGTCTGTTGGACCTTCTTGGGTGGCCCAATGTAGTGCGACCCTTGATCAATTGTGCAAGGCGGCTACGTGGTCCTCAGTGAACACGTTCATAAGGTTCTATGCCTTTGATACTGCCGCTTCCCAGGATGCTTCCTTTGGATGCCGGGTTCTTGTGCCCACTACAGTGCGTCCCCTCTCATAAGGAACTGCTTTAGGACATCCCCATTGTCCAGACTTGTGGAGCCCAGTGTAACCCGCAGCAGAAAACGAGTTTTATGGTAAGAACTTACCCTTGTTAAAACTCTTTCTGCGAGGTACACTGGGCTCCACAAGGCGCCCACCCTGATGCACTTAGCTTCTTTCGGTTGATATGGCATTAGCCGCATACACTTCTCTTGTCGTGAGAGTGTGGTGTATGTGGCTACTAACCATTGTCGTCTCTTTTCCTGCTACTGCATTGGGCTGGTTAACTAAATTGAGCTCCTGTGCTGGCAGGCGGGGTGATATAGGAGGCGGCGCTATGCATCTTGGGAAGGTCAAAGCTTTGAGCCTGTTGGTGCCTCGGATCAAGATCCTACTCTACACCCCATTGTCCAGACTTGTGGAGCCCAGTGTTCCCAGCAGAAGGAGTTTTAACAAGGATAAGTTCTTACCATAAAACTCGTTATTTCAGCTGATACTCAGAATGTTACAAACAAGAAAAAACCTCGTCAACCCAGTCCGCTGATCCACAGGTGTCAATCTACACCGCTCCGCACAGCATCAACAAACCTTTTAATTTCTTTTGTGGCTTTATAAATAACTGCTACTATTTATATGGGATCCGGATTGAAAGTCGACAGTAACTAGGTCGACAATGTCTAGGTCGACCACTATTGGTCGACAGTAACTAGGTCGACAGGGTCAAAAGGTCGACAGGGTCAAAAGGTCGACATGTTCTAGGTCGACAGGTCAAAAGGTCGACATGAGTTTTTCACAATTTTTTTCTTTTTTTTAACCTTTTCATACTTAACGATCCACGTGGACTACGATTGGAATGGTAATCTGTGCCGAGCGAAGCGGTAGCGGAGTGAAGGCACCATGCCCGAAGCATGGCGAGCGAAGCGAGCCATGCGAGGGGACGCGGTGGACTAATTGGGGTTCCCGGTCACTCTACGAAGAAAATGACACCAAAATAACATAAAAAATTCATGTCGACCTTTTGACCTGTAGACCTAGAACATGTCGACCTTTTGACCCTGTCGACCTTTTGACCCTGTCGACCTAGTTACTGTCGACCAATAGTGGTCGACCTAGACATTGTCGACCTAGTTACTGTCGACTTTCAATACCACACACCCCTGAAAACGGTCAGTTGCCACCCAGAAACGCCCTCATCCTGTCAATCTGCTTGCGATCGCCCATGCGAATGGATCCTTCGCACAAACCTGGCTAGCGGGCGCTCAGAGCCAAACTGCGCATTCATATGCACCTCAATGCGCAGGCGTGTTGGACATCTGCATAGCAGATCGCCAGGGGTGTGGTATTGAAAGTCGACAGTAACTAAACGATACACAGTGTGACACAGTCACATACCATATCTGTGCTCAGCCTCAGTGTGCTGCATCATCTATGTAATACTGTATATCTGACTGTGCTGAGTGCTCACTGCTCACACAGCTTAATTGTGGGGGAGACTGGGGAGCAGTTATAGCAGGAGTACATATTTTAACAGTGCACACTTTTGCTGCCAGAGTGCCACTGCCAGTGTGACTGACCAGTGACCACTGACCACCAGTATATTGTGATTGTCTGCCTGAAAAAGTTAAACACTCGTCGTGTGGTGTTTTTATTCTATAAACGCATTCTGCTGACAGTGTCCAGCAGGTCCGTCATTATATAATATATACCTGTCCGGCTGCAGTAGTGATATATATATATTTTTTATATCATTATCATCCAGTCTATATTAGCAGCAGACGCAGTACGGTAGTCCACGGCTGTAGCTACCTCTGTGTCGACAGTCGCTCGTCCATCCATAATTGTATACCACCTACCCGTGGTGTTTTTTTTTTTTTTTCTATCTTCTTGATACTAGTAGCTTATTTTAGGAGTCTGCAGTGCTGAGCTGACAGTGTCCAGCAGGTCCGTCATTATATAATATATACCTGTCCGGCTGCAGTAGTGATATATATATATATATATATATATTTCTCTAACGTCCTAAGTGGATGCTGGGGACTCCGTAAGGACCATGGGGAAATAGCGGCTCCGCAGGAGACTGGGCACATCCAAAGAAAGCTTTAGGACTGCCTGGTGTGCACTGGCTCCTCCCCCTATGACCCTCCTCCAAGCCTCAGTTAGATTTCTGTGCCCGACGAGAAGGGTGCACACTAGGGGCTCTCCTGAGCTTCTTAGTGAAAGTTTTAGTTTAGGTTTGTTATTTTCAGTGAGACCTGCTGGCAACAGGCTCACTGCATCGAGGGACTAAGGGGAGAAGAAGCAAACTCACCTGACTGCAGAGTGGATTGGGCTTCTTGGCTACTGGACATTAGCTCCAGAGGGACGATCACAGGTTCAGCCTGGATGGGTCCCGGAGCCGCGCCGCCGGCCCCCTTACAGAGCCAGAAGAGCGAAGAGGTCCGGAAAAAGCGGCGGCAGAAGACGTTCCTGTCTTCAATAAGGTAGCGCACAGCACTGCAGCTGTGCGCCATTGCTCTCAGCACACTTCATACTCCGGTCACTGAGGGTGCAGGGCGCTGGGGGGGGGGCGCCCTGAGACGCAATAAAACACAGAAATACCTTACATGGCAAAAAAAATACATCACATATAGCTCCTGGGCTATATGGATGCATTTAACCCCTGCCAGAATGTACAAAAAACCGGGAGATAAGGCCGCCGAAAAGGGGGCGGAGCCTATCTCCTCAGCACACTGGCGCCATTTTCCCTCACAGCTCAGTTGGAGGGAAGCTCCCTGTCTCTTCCCTGCAGTCACTACACTACAGAAAGGGTTAAAAAAAAGAGAGGGGGGCACTAATTAGGCGCAGTATTAAAACATACAGCAGCTATAAGGGGAAAAACACTTATATAAGGTTATCCCTGTATATATATAGCGCTCTGGTGTGTGCTGGCATACTCTCCCTCTGTCTCCCCAAAGGGCTAGTGGGGTCCTGTCCTCTATCAGAGCATTCCCTGTGTGTGTGCTGTGTGTCGGTACGTTTGTGTCGACATGTATGAGGAGAAAAATGATGTGGAGACGGAGCAGAGTGTCTGTAACAGTGATGTCACCCCCTAGGGGGTCGACACCTGAGTGGATGTACTGTTGAAAATTACGTGACAGTGTCAGCTCTATATAAAAAAACAGTGGTTGACATGAGACAGCCGGCTACTCAGCTTGTGCCTGTCCAGACGTCTCATAGGCCGTCAGGGGCTCTAAAGCGGCCGTTACCTCAGATGGCAGATACAGACGCCGACACGGATACTGACTCCTGTGTCGACGGTGAGGAGACAACCGTGATTTCCAGTAGGGCCACACGTTACATGATTGAGACAATGGGAAATGTTTTTATACATTTCTGATAATACGAGTACCACCAAAAAGGGGTATTATATTCGGTGAGGGAAAAACTACCTGTAGTTTTCCTGAATCTGAGAAATATAAATGAGGTGTGTGATGATGCGTGGGTTTCCCCCCGATAACAATTGATAATTTCTTAAAAAGTATTGGCTGCATACCCTTTCCCGCCAGAGGTTAGGGTGCGTTGGGAAACACCCCCTAGGGGGGATAAGGCGCTCACACGCTTGTAAGAACAAGGGCTCTACCCTCTCATGAGATGGCCGCCCTTAAGGATCCTGCTGATAGAAAGCAGGAGGGTATCCAAAAATGTATTTACACACATACTGGTGTTATACTGCGACCAGCTATCGCCTCAGCCTGGAGGTGCAGTGCTGGGTTGGCATGGTCGGATTCCCTGACTGGAAATATTGATATCCTAGATAAGGATAGTATATTATTGCCTATAGAGCATTTAAAAGATGCATTTCTATATATGCATGATGCACAGCGGAATAATTGCCGACTGGCATCAAGTATAAGTGCGTTGTCCAATTCTACCAGTAAAATGGTCAGGTGATGCGGATTCCAAACGGCATTTGGAAGTATTGCCTTTGAAAGGGGACATTTGGGGTCGGTCTTTTAGACCTGGTGGCCACGGCAACAGCTGGGAAATCCACGTTTGTACCCCAGGTCGCCTCTCAAAATAAGACGCCGTATTATCAGGCGCAGTCCTTTGTTGGCAAGCGGACAAAAGGTTCCTTTTTTCTGCTCGTGACAGAGGGAGAGGAAAAAGGCTGCAGAGATCAGCCAGTTCCCAGGAACAGAAACCCTTTCCCGCCTCTGCCAAGCCCTCAGTATGACGCTAGGGCTTTACAAGCTCAGGCACGGTGGGGGCCCGTTCTCAATGAATTTCAGTGCGCAGTGGGCTCACTCGCAAGTAGACCCCTGGATCCTTCAGGTAATATCTCAGGGGTACATATTGGAATTCGAGACGTCTCCCCCTCGCCGTTTCCAAAAGTCGGCTTTACCGACGTCTCCCTCTGACAGGGAGGCAGCTTTGGAAGCCATTCACAAGCTGTATTCCCAGCAGGTGATAATCAAGGTACCCCTCCTGCAACAGGGAACGGGGTATTATTCCACACTTTTGTGGTACCGAAGCCAGACGGCTCGGTGAGACCGATTCTAAATCTAAAATCTAAAATCTTTGAACACTTACATACAGAGGTTCAAATTCAAGATTGAGTCACTCAGAGCAGTGATTGCGAACCTGGAAGAAGGGGACTACATGATGTCTCGGGACATCAAGGATGCTTACCTTCATGTCAAAATTTACCCTTCTCACCAAGGGTACCTCAGGTTATGGTACAGAACTGTCACTATCAGTTCAGACGCTGCCGTAGGGATAGTCCACGGCACCCCGGGTCTTTACCAAGGTAATGGACGAAATGATATCCCTTCGAAGGAAGGGAATTTTAGTTATCCCTTACTTGGACGATTCCCTGATAAGGGTAAGATCCAGGGAACAGTTGGAGGTCGGTGTAGCACTATCTCAGGTAGTGTTGCGGCAGCACGATTGGATTCTCAATATTCCAAAATCGCAGCTGGTTCCGACGACTTGTCTTCTGTTTCCTAGGGATGATCCTGGACACAGTCCAGAAAAAAGGTGTTTCTCCCGGAAGAGAAAGCCAGGGAGTTATCCGAGCTAATCAGGAACCTCCTAAAACCGAACCAAGTCTCAGTGCATCAATGCACAAGGGTTCTGGGTAAAAATGGTGGCTTCCTACGAAGCAATCCCATTCATTAGATTCCACGCAAGAACTTTCCAGTGGAACCTACTGGACAAATGGTCCGGGTCGCATTTTCAGATGCATCAGCGGATAACCCTGTCACCAAGGACAAGGGTATCCATCCTGTGGTGGTTGCAGAGTGCTCATCTTCTAGAGGGCCGCAGATTCGGCATTCAGGACTGGGTCCTGGTGACCACGGATGCCAGCCTGCGAGGCTGGGGAGCAGTCACACAGGGAAGGAATATCCAGGGCTTAGGGTCAAGCCTGGATACATCACTTCACATAAATATCCTGAAGCTAAGGGCCATTTACAATGCTCTAAGCTTAGCAAGACCTCTGCTTCAAGGTCAGCCGGTGTTGATCCAGTCGGACAACATCATGGCAGTCACCCACGTAAACAGACAGGGTGGCACAAGAAGCAGGAGGGCAATGGCAGAAGCTGCAAGGATTCTTCGCTGGGCGGAAAATCATGTGATAGCACTGTCAACAGTATTCATTCCGGGAGTGGACAACTGGGAAGCAGACTTCCTCAGCACGACCTCCACCCGGGAGAGTGGGGACTTCACCCAGAAGTCGTCCACATGATTAAAAAACTCGACAGGTATTGCGCCGGGTCAAGAGACCCTCAGGCAATAGTTGTAGACGCTCTGGTAACACCGTGGGTGTACCAGTCAGTGTATGTGTTCCCTCCTCTGCCTCTCATACCCAAGGTACTGAGATTGATAAGATGGAGAGGAGAAAGCACTATATTCGTGGCTCCGGATTGGCCAAGAAGGACTTGGTAACCGGAACTTCAAGAGATGCTCACGGAGAATCCGTGGCCTCTACCTATAAGAAGGGACCTGCTCCAGCAAGGACCCTGTCCGTTCCAAGACTTACCGCGGCTGCGTTTGACGGCATGGCGGTTGAACACCGGATCCTGAAGGAAAAAAGGCATTCCGGATGAAGTCTTCCCTATCCTGATCAAAAGCCAGGAAGGATGTAACCGCAAAAACATTATCACCGCAATTGGCGAGAATATGTTGCGTAGTGCGAGGCCAGTAAGGCCCGACGGAGGAAATTCAACTGGGTCGATTCCTACATTTCCTGAAAACAGGAGTGTCTATGGGCCGGAAATTGGGTTCCATTAAGGTTCAGATTTCGGCCCTGTCAATTTTCTTCCAAAAAAGAACTAGCTTCAGTCCCTGAAGTTTAGACGTTTGTAAAAGGGGTACTGCATATACAGCCTCCTTTTGTGCCTCCAGTGGCAATTTGGGATCTCACTGTAGTTTGGGTTCCAAAAGTCACATTGGTTTGAACCACTTAAATCTGTGGAGTTAAAATATCTCACATGGAAAGTGGTCATGCTGTTGGCCCTGGCCTGGGCCAGGCGCGTGTCAGAATTGGCGGCTTTATCCTGTAAAAGCCCTTATCTGATTTTCCATTCGGACAGGGCGGAATTGAGGACTTGTCCTCAGTTTCTCCCTAAGGTGGTTCCAGCGTTTTCACCTGAACCAACCTGTTGTGGTGCCTGCGGCTACTAGGGACTTGGAGGAATCCAAGTTGCTGGATGTTGTCAGGGCCCTGAAAATATGTTTCCAGGACGGCTGGAGTCAGGAAATCTGACTCGCTGTTTATCCTGTATGCACCCAACATGCTGGGTGCTCCTGCTTCTAAGCAGACTATTGCTCGTTGGATTTGTAGTACAATTCAGCTTGCACATTCTGTGGCAGGCCTGCCACAGCTAAAATCTGTAAAAGCCCGTTCCACAAGGAAAGTGGGCTCATCTTGGGCGGCTGCCCGAGGGGTCTCGGCTTTACAACTTTGCCGAGCAGCTACTTGGTCAGGGGCAAACACGTTTGCTAAATTCTACAAATTTGATACCCTGGCTGAGGAGGACCTGGAGTTCTCTCATTCGGTGCTGCAGAGTCATCCGCACTCTCCCGCCCGTTTGGGAGCTTTGGTATAATCCCCATGGTCCTTACGGAGTCCCCAGCATCCACTTAGGACGTTAGAGAAAATAAGAATTTACTTACCGATAATTCTATTTCTCATAGTCCGTAGTGGATGCTGGGCGCCCATCCCAAGTGCGGATTGTCTGCAATACTTGTACATAGTTATTGTTACAAAAATCGGGTTATTATTGTGGGGAGCCATCCTTTCAGAGGCTCCTCTGTTATCATACTGTTAACTGGGTTCAGATCACAAGTTATACGGTGTGATTGGTGTGGCTGGTATGAGTCTTACCCGGGATTCAAAATCCTTCCTTATTGTGTACGCTCGTCCGGGCACAGTATCCTAACTGAGGCTTGGAGGAGGGTCATAGGGGGAGGAGCCAGTGCACACCAGGTAGTCCTAAAGCTTTCTTTGGATGTGCCCAGTCTCCTGCGGAGCCGCTATTTCCCCATGGTCCTTACGGAGTCCCCAGCATCCACTACGGACTATGAGAAATAGAATTATCGGTAAGTAAATTCTTATTTTTTTATATCATTATCATCCAGTCTATATTAGCAGCAGACGCAGTACGGTAGTCCACGGCTGTAGCTACCTCTATGTCGGCAGTTGCTCGTCCATCCATAATTGTATACCACCTACCCGTGGTGTTTTTTTTTTTCTATCTTCTTGATACTAGTAGCTTACTTTAGGAGTCTGCAGTGCTGAGCTGACAGTGTCCAGCAGGTCCGTCATTATATAATATATACCTGTCCGGCTGCAGTAGTGATATATATATATTTTTTATATCATTATCATCCAGTCTATACTAGCAGCAGACGCAGTACGGTAGTCCACGGCTGTAGCTACCTCTGTGTCGGCAGTCGCTCGTCATCCATAAGTATACTAGTATCCATCCATCTCCATTGTTTACCTGAGGTGTCTTTTAGTTGTGCCTATTAAAATATGGAGAACAAAAATGTTGAGGTTCCAAAAATAGGGAAAGATCAAGATCGACTTCCACCTCGTGCTGAAGCTGCTGCCACTAGTCATGGCCGAGACGATGAAATGCCATCAACGTCGTCTGCCAAGGCCGATGCCCAATGTCATAGTACAGAGCATGTAAAATCCAAAACACCAAATATCAGTAAAAAAAGGACTCAAAAATCTAAAATAAAATTGTCAGAGGAGAAGCGTAAACTTGCCAATATGCCATTTACCACACGGAGTGGCAAGGAACGGCTGAGGCCCTGGCCTATGTTCATGGCTAGTGGTTCAGCTTCACATGAGGATGGAAACACTCAGCCTCTCGCTAGAAAAATGAAAAGACTCAAGCTGGCAAAAGCACAGCAAAGAACTGTGCGTTCTTCGAAATCACAAATCCACAAGGAGAGTCCAATTGTGTCGGTTGCGATGCCTGACCTTCCCAACACTGGACGTGAAGAGCATGTGCCTTCCACCATTTGCACGCCCCCTGCAAGTGCTGGAAGGAGCACCCGCAGTCCAGTTCCTGATAGTCAGATTGAAGATGTCAGTGTTGAAGTACACCAGGATGAGGAGGATATGGGTGTTGCTGGCGCTGGGGAGGAAATTGACCAGGAGGATTCTGATGGTGAGGTGGTTTGTTTAAGTCAGGCACCCGGGGAGACACCTGTTGTCCGTGGGAGGAATATGGCCATTGACATGCCTGGTGAAAATACCAAAAAAATCAGCTCTTCAGTGTGGAAGTATTTCACCAGAAATGCGGACAACATTTGTCAAGCCGTGTGTTGCCTTTGTCAAGCTGTAATAAGTAGGGGTAAGGACGTTAACCACCTCGGAACATCCTCCCTTATACGTCACCTGCAGCGCATTCATCATAAGTCAGTGACAAGTTCAAAAACTTTGGGCGACAGCGGAAGCAGTCCACTGACCAGTAAATCCCTTCCTCTTGTAACCAAGCTCACGCAAACCACCCCACCAACTCCCTCAGTGTCAATTTCCTCCTTCCCCAGGAATGCCAATAGTCCTGCAGGCCAGGTCACTGGCAATTCTGACGAGTCCTCTCCTGCCTGGGATTCCTCCGATGCATCCTTGCGTGTAACGCCTACTGCTGCTGGCGCTGCTGTTGTTGCTGCTGGGAGTCGATGGTCATCCCAGAGGGGAAGTCGTAAGACCACTTTTACTACTTCCACCAAGCAATTGACTGTCCAACAGTCCTTTGCGAGGAAGATGAAATATCACAGCAGTCATCCTGCTGCAAAGCGGATAACTCAGGCCTTGGCATCCTGGGCGGTGAGAAACGTGGTTCCGGTATCCATCATTACTGCAGAGCCAACTAGAGACTTGTTGGAGGTACTGTGTCCCCGGTACCAAATACCATCTAGGTTCCATTTCTCTAGGCAGGCGATACCGAAAATGTACACAGACCTCAGAAAAAGACTCACCAGTGTCCTAAAAAATGCAGTTGTACCCAATGTCCACTTAACCACGGACATGTGGACAAGTGGAGCAGGGCAGGCTCAGGACTATATGACTGTGACAGCCCACTGGGTAGATGTATGGACTTCCGCCGCAAGAACAGCAGCGGCGGCACCAGTAGCAGCATCTCGCAAACGCCAACTCTTTCCTAGGCAGGCTACGCTTTGTATCACCGCTTTCCAGAATACGCACACAGCTGAAAACCTCTTACGGCAACTGAGGAAGATCATCGCGGAATGGCTTACCCCAATTGGACTCTCCTGTGGATTTGTGGCATCGAACAACGCCAGCAATATTGTGTGTGCATTAAATCTGGGCATATTCCAGCACGTCCCATGTTTTGCACATACCTTGAATTTGGTGGTGCAGAATTATTTAAAAAACGACAGGGGCGTGCAAGAGATGCTGTCAGTGGCCAGAAGAATTGCGGGACACTTTCGGCGTACAGGCACCACGTACAGAAGACTGGAGCACCACCAAAAACGCCTGAACCTGCCCTGCCATCATCTGAAGCAAGAAGTGGTAACGAGGTGGAATTCAACCCTCTATATGCTTCAGAGGTTGGAGGAGCAGCAAAAGGCCATTCAAGCCTATACAACTGAGCACGATATAGGAGGTGGAATGCACCTGTCTCAAGCGCAGTGGAGAATGATTTCAACGTTGTGCAAGGTTCTGCTGCCCTTTGAACTTGCCACACGTGAAGTCAGTTCAGACACTGCCAGCCTGAGTCAGGTCATTCCCCTCATCAGGCTTTTGCAAAAGAAGCTGGAGACATTGAAGGAGGAGCTAAGACAGAGCGATTCCGCTAGGCATGTGGGACTTGTGGATGGAGTCCTTAATTCGCTTAACAAGGATTCACGGGTGGTCAATCTGTTGAAATCAGAGCACTACATTTTGGCCACCGTGCTCGATCCTAGATTTAAAACCTACCTTGGATCTCTCTTACCGGCAGACACAAGTCTGCTGGGGTTCAAAGAACTGCTGGTGAGAAAATTGTCAAGTCAAGCGGAACGCGACCTGTCAACATCTCCTCCTTCACATTCTCCCCAAACTGGGGGTGCGAGGAAAAGGCTCAGAATTCCGAGCCCACCCGCTGGCGGTGATGCAGGGCAGTCTGAAGCGACTGCTGATGCAGGGCAGTCTGGAGCGACTGCTGATGCTGACATCTGGTCCGGACTGAAGGACCTGACAACGATTACGGACATGACGTCTACTGTCACTGCATATGATTCTCTCCCCATTGAAAGAATGGTGGAGGATTATATGAGTGACCGCATCCAAGTAGGCACGTCAGACAGTCCGTACTTATACTGGCAGGAAAAAGAGGCAATTTGGAGGCCCTTGCACAAACTGGCTTTATTCTACCTAAGTTGCCCTCCCACAAGTGTGTACTCCGAAAGAGTGTTTAGTGCCGCCGCTCACCTTGTCAGCAATCGGCGTACGAGGTTACATCCAGAAAATGTGGAGAAGATGATGTTCATTAAAATGAATTATAATCAATTCCTCCGTGGAGACATTGACCAGCAGCAATTGCCTCCAAAAAGTACACAGGGAGCTGAGATGGTGGATTCCAGTGGGGACGAATTGATAATCTGTGAGGAGGGGGATGTACACGGTGATATATCGGAGGATAATGATGAGGTGGTGTTATGCACACCAGTGCCTGCAGGAATGTACTGGTGTCTGAACAGAGAGGGATACAAAACAAATGAACTCACAGACAGACTGGGGAATATGACATCACGTACACAGAAAGTGATAGGGTAACAAAACCAACACAAAGTGAACAGAGAAGCCCAGAGGCTAAGAAACTGGGTGTCTCCCTAGTATTACAAATGCTCAGATGGAAAAAGCAAGATGTTGTGTTTTAATACGTAGAGAACCCGAAATGCTGTTGCTAAGGGCAACAGCAAAACCCTAAAGGGTTACCAACGGGTGTGGCAGCAAACTCCTTGGTCAGAGATGGAATAGTAGACACAAGGAGAGTCTCCACAATCCTAATTCTCACTTGCAGGGCCCAGGTTCAGCTTACTGCCACTAAACTGACACATGGACGCCCTGCACAGTGAGAGAGGATTAAGCATGCAGGTCTGAAAGTACAGCCACAAACCTGCTGGGTTCACAGAATAGCAAAAGAACCTTAGCAGGCTAAACGACTGACTCCAGTCTTACTGCTAGGTCTGGATTGGCAGAGTGTAGTACCAAATCCCCAGGCCTATTTGCAGTAAGCAATAACAAATACAAAGCTACACAGTACTGGCTAATTTTCAGGAACTGACTAACCAACAAAGATTCAGCAGCATCTGCTTAATCTGAGAAGAGGCCTTATAAAGCAGGTGCTGTCCACGCCCCACTCAGACCTCACAGACTGTGAGCACAAAAACCAGCACCGGATCCCCTGCCTGTAACCACTGCACAGCAAAAGACCCGAACCGGAGTATCAGCTGCGCTCAGGTTACTCCGCTAGCACTTGTCTCCCGGTTGCCATGACGACGTGGCAGCACAGGGCAGGAGACCCTAACAGTACCCCCCCTCTGACGAGGGGTCAAAGAACCCCTACCACCGGGTTTATCGGGGAACTGCGAGAAGAAAGAGCGTATCAGTCTGGGGGCATGAAGATCACAACTGCGCACCCACGACCGCTCCTCCGGGCCATACCCCTTCCAGTGCACCAAAAATGACAGCCGACCCCGAACCATCTTGGAGTCAAGAATCCTTTCAACAACAAACTCCCTCTGGCCACGTATCAGAAGAGGGGAAGGTCTTCCTCTGGAAGAAGGATTACTAATCACCCGTTTTAAAAGGGAACAATGAAATGTTTTATTGATACCCAAAGAACGGGGCAGATCTAACTGAAATGCCACTGGATTGATAACCCTGGTGATCTTAAAAGGGCCGATGAACCGGAGGCCTAACTTATGAGATGGCTGTCTCAACTTCAAATTCTTGGTAGACAACCAGACGAAGTCTCCTAATTTGAAGCTGCAGGGTCTTTTCCGCTTATCAAAAACCCTTTTGGTCACTAATGACACAGACACAAGGGCTTTCTTCACTTTCCTCCAAATACCTCTAAGGACCGAAACGACAGAGGAACCACCAGGCGTGGAGTCCAGGGGGTCAAAAGAATTGGCCTTAGGATGATGCCCATACACACAAAGGAAGGGAGATATCCCTGTAGCAGAGTGAGCCGCGTTGTTATAGGCAAACTCCGCCATGGACAGATGAGCAACCCAGTCAGTCTGACATTTGGAGACATAACACCTGAGGAACTGCTCCAAGGACTGGTTCACCCTTTCAGTCTGCCCATTAGACTGCGGATGGTAGCCTGACGACAAGCTGACAGAAATCTGGAGATCGGAACAAAATGCCCTCCAGAATTTGGCCACAAACTGGGATCCGCGGTCAGAGACCACATCAAGTGGCAACCCGTGGAGACGCACAACATGCAGCATAAATAATTCAGACAGGCGTCTGGCCGATGGCAGCCCAACCAGTGGAACGAAGTGCGCCATCTTCGAAAACCTGTCAACGACAACCCAGATGGCTGTCATCCCCGAGGATTTGGGCAAGTCCACCACAAAATCCATTGAAATGTGGGTCCATGGCTTAGATGGAATAGAGAGTGGATGTAATGGGCCAACAGGAACCCCTCTAGGAGTCTTATTTCGGGCACAGATGTCACATGCCCGAACCCACTGATCCACATCCCTAGCCACCGAGGGCCACCACACCGCCCTAGATAGCAACTCCCGAGTTCTGGCAATACCCGGGTGACCTGCCGACTTCTTGGCATGGAATTCCAGGAACACTCGCCGTCTTAACCTAGGAGGCACAAACAAAAGACCTACCGGAAGGTCTGGAGGAGCCTGCTCCTGTGCTCTAAGGACTAATGACAAGAGGTCCTGGGTAATGCCCACTTTAATACATGATGGGGACACAATGGGCAATGGCTCCTCGGTGGTCTCTTGGATTGGAGCAAAACTCTGCGAGAGCGCATCAGCCTTGATGTTTTTTGACCCAGGGCGATATGTTATCAAAAAATTAAAGCGAGCAAAAAACAAAGCCCATCGTGCCTGCCTGGCATTGAGACGCTTCGCTGACTCTAAATATGCCAAATTCTTATGGTCGGTGAGAATTGAGACCACAAACTTAGCCCCCTCAAGCCAGTGTCTCCACTCCTCGAGTGCATCCTTAATAGCCAACAATTCCCGGTTACCCACGTCATAATTCATCTCGGCAGGCGAAAATTTACGGGAAAAGTAAGCACAGGGATGAAGGCGATTATCAGACACTACCATCTGAGAGAGCACTGCCCCAATACCCATCTCAGAGGCATCCACCTCCACCACAAAAGGACGCTCTGGATCTGGGTGTCGCAGCACTTTGGCCGAGACAAATGCCCTTTTGAGACGGGCAAAAGCCGATTTGGCCTCACGAGACCAGTGAGCAACATCCGCCCCTTTCTTAGTGAGTGCCACCAAGGGCACCACTATAGACGAAAATCCAGCAATAAATCGTCTATAAAAATTTGCAAAGCCCAGGAAACGCTGAAGCGCCTTCAAACTAGTGGGCTGCACCCAATCCAGGACTGCCTGTACCTTGGAACCCTTCATTTGGAAACCTTCTGGGGAGATAATATATCCTAGAAATGCGATTTGCTGAACTTCAAATTCGCACTTCTCCAGCTTTGCCCCAAGCCGGTGGTCTCTGAGTTTCTGGAGGACTAAGCGTACATGCTTCCGATGTTCCTCCAGGGAATGGGAGAAGATTAGGATGTCATCTAAGTATACGACTAAGAATCTATCCAAATATTCCCTGAGCACATCGTTCATGAAATCCTGGAAGACTGCCGGGGCATTACAGAGCCCAAAAGGCATCACCAAATATTCATAATGCCCTGAGTGGGTATTAAAGGCAGTCTTCCATTCATCCCCCTCTCTTATTCGGATTAGATTGTACGCACCGCGTAGGTCAATCTTAGAAAAAATGGTGGCAGTACGAAGCTGGTCAAACAAGACCGAAATGAGAGGCAGTGGGTATGAGTTTTTAATCGTGATACGGTTCAATTCCCTGAAGTCGATGCAGGGTCGCAATGAACCGTCCTTTTTACCCACGAAGAAGAACCCCGACCCAACTGGAGACTGTGAAGGTCTGATAAATCCTTTAGCCAAGTTCTCCTGAATGTACTCTGCCATAGCCTGAGTCTCAGGACGTGACAGGGAGTACAACCTGCTCTTGGGAAGCTTAGCATTCGGCAACAAATTAATGGCACAGTCATAGGGGCGATGGGGAGGTAGTACCTCTGCAACTTTTTTGGAGAACACGTCCGCAAAATCTGCATAACACCCTGGCAATCCTGGCAAACTTAGCTGCGAGAGCCTGACTGGAAGGCTCAAGCAACTCCTGAAACAATCAGTACCCCAACTAAGAATCTCCCCAGAGACCCAGTCAAATTGAGGATTGTGGGCCCTTAACCAGGGTAACCCCAACACCAATGGGGCAAAAGTACAGACAGTCACATAAAAGGACAATTTTTCAGAGTGTGTGGCTCCAATAAACAAAGAAATCTGGCTAGTGCAAGAGGTAATTTTACCCTGGGATAATGGTTCCCCGTTTAACCCACAAATTTCAATTTCCGACGCCAAGGGTACTAAGGAAACAGAGTGTTTCAGGGCGAATTGGCGGTCCATAAAAACCCCGTCGGCCCCACTGTCCACAAAGGCCTCAGTCTTGACAGTTTGACCGAGGATCTTCAAGGTCACCGGAATGATAAAAGTCTTCTTGGGAAATTCTGACTTCTGGCCTGACAGGATATTTCCCATCACCCTCAGGCCCTGATGTTTTCCGGCTTTTCTGGGCATGATACTACCACATGACCCTTATTCCCACAGTACAAACACAACCCCTGCTGTCTCCTCCGCGTCTTCTCACGCGAGGAGAGGCGGGTAGCCCCAATCTGCATAGGCTCCTCGGAAAATTCCTCAGAGTCTGAGGTTCCCTTGGGAAAGAAGGAAACCTCGGTCTCCCTTTCAAGCCTACGCTCTCTCAGCCGTCTATCCACCCGGATGGATAACTGCATGAGCTGATCCAAGCTATCAGGCAAGGGATATTGTACCAGTTGGTCTTTTATCTGGTTAGAAAGACCTCTTCGGTACTGGTGTCTCAGGGCTGGGTCATTCCACTGGGTATCATGGGCCAACCTCCGAAACTCCGTACAGTAAACCTCAACTGGCCTTCGCCCTTGCTTAAGGATCGAAATCTGAGCCTCGGCTGAGGCCGTCTTGTCAGGGTCATCATACAACATGCCCAGTGCCGTAAAAAAAGCATCAACACTTTTAAGCGACGGACAGTCAGGCTGCAACCCATATGCCCAGACCTGTGGGTCTCCTTGTAGCAAGGAAATCACTATGCCCACCCGCTGAATCTCTGACCCAGAAGACTGAGGCCTAAGCTGGAAATATAGCTTGCAGCTCTCCTTGAAACAAAAGAACTGCGAGCGATCTCCAGAAAAACGATCCGGAAGATTTACTTTCGGCTCCTTAACCCCTGAAGGTGCTGCTGCTGCGGGAGCTCCGCCAGCGGCCTGGGAGGTGTGCATTTTAATGGACAAATCACTAAATTGACGAGTCAGGACCTGCACCTGATCGACCACCTGTTGCAACGTATTTTGAGGGGTATGCTCCATATTCCCACAAAATTTCAACAGGAGTATTGGGCTGCTGAATATGTTATGCACACCAGTGCCTGCAGGAATGTACTGGTGTCTGAACAGAGAGGGATACAAAACAAATGAACTCACAGACAGACTGGGGAATATGACATCACGTACACAGAAAGTGATAGGGTAACAAAACCAACACAAAGTGAACAGAGAAGCCCAGAGGCTAAGAAACTGGGTGTCTCCCTAGTATTACAAATGCTCAGATGGAAAAAGCAAGATGTTGTGTTTTAATACGTAGAGAACCCGAAATGCTGTTGCTAAGGGCAACAGCAAAACCCTAAAGGGTTACCAATGGGTGTGGCAGCAAACTCCTTGGTCAGAGATGGAATAGTAGACACAAGGAGAGTCTCCACAATCCTAATTCTCACTTGCAGGGCCCAGGTTCAGCTTACTGCCACTAAACTGACACATGGACGCCCTGCACAGTGAGAGAGGATTAAGCATGCAGGTCTGAAAGTACAGCCACAAACCTGCTGGGTTCACAGAATTGCAAAAGAACCTTAGCAGGCTAAACGACTGACTCCAGTCTTACTGCTAGGTCTGGATTGGCAGAGTGTAGTACCAAATCCCCAGGCCTATTTGCAGTAAGCAATAACAAATACAAAGCTACACAGTACTGGCTAATTTTCAGGAACTGACTAACCAACAAAGATTCAGCAGCATCTGCTTAATCTGAGAAGAGGCCTTATAAAGCAGGTACTGTCCACGCCCCACTCAGACCTCACAGACTGTGAGCACAAAAACCAGCACCGGATCCCCTGCCTGTAACCACTGCACAGCAAAAGACCCGAACCGGAGTATCAGCTGCGCTCAGGTTACTCCGCTAGCACTTGTCTCCCGGTTGCCATGACGACGTGGCAGCACAGGGCAGGAGACCCTAACAGGTGGACATCTTGCCTCTGTAGAGCCAGTTTGTGCAAGGAGAGATTGATTGCTTCTTTTTTGGTGGAGGTCCAAACCAACCCGTCATTTCAGTCACAGTCGTGTGGCAGACCCTGTCACTGAAATGATGGGTTGGTTAAAGTGTGCATGTCCTGTTTATACAACATAAGGGTGGGTGGGAGGGCCCAAGGATAATTCCATCTTGCACCTCTTTTTTCTTTCATTTTTCTTTGCGTCATGTGCTGTTTGGGGAGTGTTTTTTGGAAGGGCCATCCTGCGTGACACTGCAGTGCCACTCCTAGATGGGCCAGGTGTTTGTGTCGGCCACTTGGGTCGCTTATCTTAGTCACACAGCTACCTCATTGCGCCTCTTTTTTTCTTTGTGTCATGTGCTGTTTGGGTGTAGTTTTTTGAAGGGCCAGCCTGCGTGACACTGCAGTGCCACTCCTAGATGGGCCAGGTGTTTGTGTCGGCCACTTGGGTCGCTTATCTTAGTCACACAGCTACCTCATTGCGCCTCTTTTTTTCTTTGCGTCATGTGCTGTTTGAGGAGTAGTTTTTTGAAGGGCCAGCCTGCGTGACACTGCAGTGCCACTCCTAGATGGGCCAGATGTTTGTGTCGGCCACTTGGGTCGCTTATCTTAGTCACACAGCTACCTCATTGCGCCTCTTTTTTTCTTTGCGTCATGTGCTGTTTGGGGAGTAGTTTTTTGAAGGGCCAGCCTGCGTGACACTGCAGTGCCACTCCTAGATGAGCCAGGTGTTTGTGTCGGCCACTTGGGTCGCTTATCTTAGTCACACAGCTACCTCATTGCGCCTTTTTTTTTTCTTTGCGTCATGTGCTGTTTGGGGAGTAGTTTTTTGAAGGGACATCCTGCCTGACACTGCAGTGCCACTCCTAGATGGGCCAGGTGTTTGTGTTGGCCACTTGGGTCGCTGAGCTTAGTCATCCAGCGACCTCGGTGCAAATTTTAGGACTAAAAATAATATTGTGAGGTGTGAGGTGTTCAGAATAGACTGAAAATGAGTGGAAATTATGGTTATTGAGGTTAATAATACTATGGGATCAAAATGACCCCCAAATTCAATGATTTAAGCTGTTTTTTAGGTTTTTTTGAAAAAAACACCCGAATCCAAAACACACCCGAATCCGACAAAAAAAATTCGGTGAGGTTTTGCCAAAACGCGTTCGAACCCAAAACACGGCCGCGGAACCGAACCCAAAACACAAAACCCGAAAAATTTCCGGTGCTCATCACTAGTAATTTCAAGTTGATCGCAGCAGGAAATTTTTTGGCAGTTGGGTAAAACCATGATCACTGCAGGGGGGGCAGATATAACATGTGCAGAGAGAGTTAGATTTGGATGGGTTATTTTGTTTCTGTGCAGAGTAAATACTGTCTGCTTTATTTTTACACTGCAATTTAGATTGCAGATTGAACTCACCACACCCAAATCTATCTCTCTCTGCACATGTTATATCTGCCTCCCATGCAGTGCACATAGGCCCTCATTCCGAGTTGTTCGCTCGCAAGCTGCTTTTAGCAGCTTTACAAACGCTAAGCCGCCGCCTACTGGTAGTGAATCTTAGCTTCTTAAAATTGCGAACGAAAGATTCTCAAAATTGCGATTACACACTTCTTAGCAGTTTCTGAGTAGCTCCAGACTTACTCGGCATCTGCGATCAGTTCAGTGCTTGTCGTTCCTGGTTTGACGTCACAAACACACCCAGCGTTCGCCCAGACACTCCTCCGTTTCTCCAGCCACTCCCGCGTTTTTCACAGAAACGGTAGCGTTTTTCCGCACACACCCATAAAACGGCCAGTGTCCGCCCAGAAACACCCACTTCCTGTCAATCACACTACAATCGCCTGAACGAAGAAAAAGCCGTGAGTAAAATACCTAACTTCATAGCAAATTTACTTGGCGCAGTCGCAGTGCGAACATTGCGCATGCGCACTAAGCGGAAAATCGCTGCGATGCGAAGAAATTTATAGAGCGAACAACTCGGAATGAGGGCCATAGTTTTGCCCAACTGCTAAAACATTTCCTGCTTTGATCAACTTGGAATTACCCCCCAGACACTGCACAAGATCTGTTTGTACAGCGCTGCTACACATGCGATTGCACACTTGTACAGCTAAAATACACTTTCCCTGTAGGCAGCAACTATCTGATCACAGGGCTGCAAAAATCGCTGCCCAGCGATCAGGTCTGTTCGATATAAGGTAATCTGAATAAAGAAGGAAAAAGAAGCATTTTTTTGGATGCACTAAACTCAAGGAATTGGTGAAATATAAAAATATAGTGTGAGTAAGAAAACAGAATGTGATATTAAAAACTTCTAATTCCCGAATGGTGATCCCTCAAAGTATCTACTGAAATAAAGGCTATACTCACACTATATTTTAATATTTCACCAATTCCTTGAGATTATAATTTTAATGCATACCCATTAAAGATAATTAAAAAAAAAAATGAACAGTGGTTTAGTGCGTCCAAAAAAATGCTTCTTTTTCCTTCTTCTTTCTGATTACATTGTATGGGTCTAGGACCCAAAAGCATTTGGAGAGCACCTGCGTTTAGAACAAGAAACAGGGTTTAATAAACCCAAGATAAGTCAGTAACGCACTAGTTACCACGATACATTCAAGTTCTACATATAAAAAAATATTTAAGAAAACTGGTGCGGGATTATAAAAACTTTATGTCTGTTCGATATAAGGTATTTTCTTTGAAGTAAGGTGAATCTTCAACCTGTACCTTTTATGCTGCTTTCAGATTGCAAATGCCGGATCCCACCCGGTAAGAGAAACGTGTCCTTACCGTGTGGGATCCGGCATTTGCGCTCCTTTGCCGGCTTTCTGACCCGGCAATGTACCGGGTCGGTTGCCATAGCAGCGGGGGGCCCAGCAGGGGTGGGGGTGGAGGCGGCGCTGGGAGATGAGCTCATCTCTTGCGCCGCCTCTCCTTATGCTGTGAATGGGAGCCGTGTCGCATCGGAACGGCTCCCATTCACACTGCACCTGACCCGGTATTCAACCCGGTAATAACCCTTCTTTTTTACCGGGTTGAATTACCGGGTCAGGAGACCCGCTAATTCAGCAAAGGAGCTTTCACATCGCACACTGACCCATTTCGACACGGCAATATGCCGTGTCAATATCGGGTTATTTGTGCGATGTGAAAGGGGTATTAGTCTTCTGTAGATTTTGAATATTTGCGCTATCATTTATCTCGTTTCTTATCCTTAAGATGTAATACAGTAGGACCGTGTATGTGCAGTGATTAGATATGACCCAAGGGGTTGTACGCCAGCTTTTTCATACCCTCCAACATGACCCGTCCCACTAGGTACAAAATGCTCTATTTCTATACTTCCCTCTTAATTTATTACTGCCATCACCTGTGAAGAAACATCTTTCTTATCATTTCTCTAACGTCCTAAGTGGATGCTGGGACTCCGTAAGGACCATGGGGAATAGCGGCTCCGCAGGAGACTGGGCACAAAAGTAAAAGCTTGAACTAGCTGGTGTGCACTGGCTCCTCCCCCTATGACCCTCCTCCAAGCCTCAGTTAGATTTTTGTGCCCGAACGAGAAGGGTGCATGCTAGGTGGCTCTCCTGAGCTGCTTAGAGTAAAAGTTTATTTTAGGTTTTTTATTTTCAGTGAGTCCTGCTGGCAACAGGCTCACTGCATCGTGGGACTAAGGGGAGAAGAAACGAACTCACCTGCGTGCAGAGTGGATTGGGTTTCTTAGGCTACTGGACATTAGCTCCAGAGGGACGATCACAGGTTCAGCCTGGATGGGTCCCGGAGCCGCGCCGCCGGCCCCCTTACAGAGCCAGAAGAACGAAGAGGTCCGGTGAAATCGGCGGCAGAAGACTTTCCTGTCTTCAACTAAGGTAGCGCACAGCACTGCAGCTGTGCGCCATTGCTCTCAGCACACTTCACACTCCGGTCACTGAGGGTGCAGGGCGCTGGGGGGGAGCGCCCTGAGACGCAATAAAAACAGAAATACCTTAGGATGGCAAAAGAAATACATCACATATAGCTCCTGGGCTATATGGATGTATTTAACCCCTGCCAGTTTTCCAGAAAAAAGCGGGAGATAAGGCCGTCGTGAAGGGGCGGAGCCTATCTCCTCAGCACACAAGCGCCATTTTCCCTCACAGTTCCGCTGGAAGGACGGCTCCCTGACTCTCCCCTGCAGTCCCTACAGAATCAGGGTAAAAACGAGAGAGGGGGGGCACTATTGGCAGCTAAATTATAAACAGCAGCTATAAAAGGGAGTAACACTTATATAAGGTTATCCCTATAGATATATATAGCGCTCTGGTGTGTGCGGGCAAACTCTCCCTCTGTCTCCCCAAAGGGCTAGTGGGGTCCTGTCCTCTATCAGAGCATTCCCGGTGTGTGTGCTGGGTGTCGGTACGATTGTGTCGACATGTATGAGGAGGAAAATGATGTGGAAGCAGAGCAATTGCCTGTATTAGTGATGTCACCCCCTAGGGAGTCGACACCTGACTGGATGGTTGTATTTAAAGAACTACGTGACAATGTCAGCACTTTACAAAAAACTGTTGACGACATGAGACAGGCGACAAATCAATTAGTGCCTGTCCAGGCGTCTCAGACACCGTCAGGGGCGATAAAACGCCCGTTACCTCAGTGGGTCGACACAGACCCAGACACGGATACTGAGTCCAGTGTCGACGGTGAGGAGACAAACGTAATGTCCAGTAGGGCCACACGTTACATGATCACGGCAATGAAGGAGGCATTGAACATTTCTGACACTACAAGTACCACAAAGAAGGGTATTATGTGGGGAGTGAAAAAACTACCAGTAGCTTTTCCTGAGTCAGATGAATTAAATGAGGTGTGTGATAAAGCGTGGGTTTCCCCCGATAAAAAAGTGCTAATTTCTAATAAATTATTGGCACTATACCCTTTCCCACCAGAGGTTAGGGCGCGTTGGAAAACACCCCCTAGAGTAGATAAAGCGCTCACACGTTTATCTAAACAAGTAGCGTTACCGTCTCCTGATACGGCCGCCCTCAAAGAACCAGCGGATAGAAGGCTGGAAAATATCCTGAAGAGTATATACACACATACTGGTGTTATACTGCGACTAGCAATCGCATCAGCCTGGATGTGCAGTGCTGGAGTTGCGTGGTCGGATTCGCTGACTGAAAATATTGATACCCTGGATAGGGACAGTATATTACTAACTATAGAGCATTTGAAGGATGCATTACTATATATGCGTGATGCACAGAGGGATATTTGCACCCTGGCATCAAGAGTGAGTGCTATGTCCATTTCTGCCAGAAGAGCGTTATGGACGCGACAGTGGTCAGGGGATGCGGATTCCAAACGACATATGGAAGTATTGCCGTTTAAAGGGGAGGAGTTATTTGGGGCCGGTCTATCGGACCTGGTGGCCACGGCAACGGCCGGAAAGTCCACCTTTTTACCCCAGGTCACCTCTCAGCAGAAAAAGACACCGTCTTTTCAAACTCAGTCCTTTCGTTCCCATAAGTACAGGCGGGCAAAAGGCCACTCATTTCTGCCCCGGGGCAGAGGAAGAGGAAAAAGACTGCACCAGGCAGCCTCTTCCCAGGAGCAGAAGCCCTCCTCTGCTTCTGCCAAGTCTTCAGCATGACGCTGGGGCTTTACAAGCGGACTCGGACACGGTGGGGGCCCGTCTCAAAAATTTCAACGCGCAGTGGGCTCACTCGCAAGTGGACCCCTGGATTCTGCAGGTAGTATCACAGGGGTACAAACTGGAATTCGAGACGTCTCCCCCTCGCCGGTTCCTGAAGTCTGCTCTACCAAAGTCTCCCTCCGACAGGGAGGCAGTTTTGGAAGCCATTCACAAGCTGTATTCCCAGCAGGTGATAATCAAGGTACCTCTCCTACAACAGGGAAAGGGGTATTATTCCACGCTGTTTGTGGTACCGAAGCCGGACGGCTCGGTGTGACCAATTTTAAATCTAAAATCCTTGAACACTTACATAAAGAGGTACAAATTCAAGATGGAGTCACTCAGAGCAGTGATAGCAAACCTGGAAGAAGGGGACTATATGGTGTCTCTGGACATCAAAGATGCTTATCTCCACGTCCCAATCTACCCTTCTCACCAAGGGTACCTCAGGTTTGTAGTACAAAACTGTCATTATCAGTTTCAGACGCTGCCGTTTGGATTGTCCACGGCACCTCGGGTCTTTACCAAGGTAATGGCCGAAATGATGATTCTTCTTCGAAGAAAAGGCGTTTTAATTATCCCTTACTTGGACGATCTCCTGATAAGGGCAAGGTCCAGGGAACAGTTAGAAGTCGGAGTAGCACTATCTCAGTTAGTGTTACGTCAGCACGGGTGGATTCTAAATATTCCAAAATCGCAGCTGATTCCAACGACACGTCTCCTGTTCCTAGGAATGATTCTGGACACAGTCCAGAAAAAGGTGTTTCTCCCAGAGGAGAAGGCCAGGGAGTTATCCGAGCTAGTCAGGAATCTCCTAAAACCAGGCCAGGTGTCAGTGCATCAGTGCACGAGGGTCCTGGGAAAAATGGTGGCTTCTTACGAAGCGATTCCATTCGGAAGATTCCATGCAAGAACGTTTCAGTGGGATCTTCTGGACAAATGGTCCGGATCGCATCTTCAGATGCATCAGCGGATAACCCTGTCGCCAAGGACAAGGGTGTCTCTTCTGTGGTGGCTGCAGAGTGCTCATCTACTAGAGGGCCGCAGATTCGGCATTCAGGATTGGATCCTGGTGACCACAGATGCCAGCCTGAGAGGCTGGGGAGCAGTCACACAGGGACAAAATTTCCAGGGCTTGTGGTCAAGCATGGAAACATCTCTTCATATAAACATTCTGGAACTAAGGGCCATTTACAATGCCCTAAGTCAAGCAAAACCCCTACTTCAGGGTCAGGCGGTATTGATCCAATCGGACAACATCACGTCAGTCGCCCACGTAAACAGACAGGGCGGCACGAGAAGCAGGAGGGCGATGGCAGAAGCTGCAAGGATTCTTCGCTGGGCGGAGAATCATGTGATAGCACTGTCAGCAGTGTTCATTCCGGGAGTGGACAACTGGGAAGCGGACTTCCTCAGCAGACACGACCTTCACCCGGGGGAGTGGGGACTTCATCCAGAAGTCTTCCAAGAGATGGTAAACCGTTGGGAAAAACCAAAGGTGGACATGATGGCGTCCCGTCTCAACAAAAAACTAGACAGATATTGCGCCAGGTCAAGGGACCCTCAGGTAATAGCGGTGGACGCTCTGGTAACACCATGGGTGTACCAGTCAGTGTATGTGTTCCCTCCTCTGCCTCTCATACCAAAAGTACTGAGAATCATAAAAAGGAGAGGAGTAAGAACTATACTCGTGGTTCCGAATTGGCCAAGAAGGACTTGGTACCCGGAACTTCAAGAGATGCTCACGGAGGACCCGTGGCCTCTACCTCTAAGAAAGGACCTGCTCCAGCAGGGACCTTGTCTGTTCCAAGACTTACCGCGGCTGCGTTTGACGGCATGGCGGTTGAACGCCGGATCCTGAAGGAAAAAGGCATTCCAGAAGAAGTCATCCCTACCCTGATAAAGGCCAGGAAGGATGTAACCGCGAAACATTATCACCGCATTTGGCGAAAATATGTTGCGTGGTGTGAGGCCAAAGAGGCCCCTACAGAGGAATTTCAACTGGGTCGCTTCCTACATTTCCTGCAAACAGGACTGTCTATGGGCCTAAAATTAGGGTCCATTAAGGTTCAAATTTCGGCCCTGTCGATTTTCTTCCAAAAAGAACTGGCTTCAGTGCCTGAAGTCCAGACGTTTGTCAAAGGGGTACTGCATATACAGCCTCCTTTTGTGCCCCCGGTGGCACCTTGGGATCTCAATGTGGTTTTGGGATTCCTAAAATCACATTGGTTTGAACCACTCACCACTGTGGAATTAAAATATCTCACATGGAAGGTGGTAATGCTGTTAGCCCTGGCTTCAGCCAGGCGTGTCTCAGAATTGGCGGCTTTATCTTATAAAAGCCCTTACCTGATTTTTCACACGGATAGGGCAGAATTGAGGACTCGTCCTCAATTTCTCCCAAAGGTGGTTTCAGCGTTTCACGTGAACCAGCCTATTGTGGTGCCTGCGGCTACTAGGGACTTGGAGGACTCCAAGTTACTGGACGTAGTCAGGGCCCTGAAAATATATATTTCCAGGACGGCTGGAGTCAGGAAATCTGACTCGCTGTTTATCCTGTATGCACCCAACAAGCTGGGTGCTCCTGCTTCTAAGCAGACGATTGCTCGTTGGATTTGTAGTACAATTCAGCTTGCACATTCTGTGGCAGGCCTGCCACAGACAAAATCTGTAAAAGCCCATTCCACAAGGAAGGTGGGCTCATCTTGGGCGGCTGCCCGAGGGGTCTCGGCTTTACAACTTTGCCGAGCAGCTACTTGGTCAGGGGCAAACACGTTTGCTGAATTCTACAAATTTGATACCCTGGCTGAGGAGGACCTGGAGTTCTCTCATTCGGTGCTGCAGAGTCATCCGCACTCTCCCGCCCGTTTGGGAGCTTTGGTATAATCCCCATGGTCCTTACGGAGTCCCAGCATCCACTTAGGACGTTAGAGAAAATAAGAATTTACTTACCGATAATTCTATTTCTCATAGTCCGTAGTGGATGCTGGGCGCCCATCCCAAGTGCGGATTGTCTGCAATACTTGTATATAGTTATTGTTACAAAATTCGGGTTATTATTGTTGTGAGCCATCTTTTCAGAGGCTCCTTCGTTTATCATACTGTTAACTGGGTTCAGATCACAGGTTGTACGGTGTGATTGGTGTGGCTGATATGAGTCTTACCCGGGATTCAATATCCTTCCTTATTATGTACGCTCGTCCGGGCACAGTATCCTAACTGAGGCTTGGAGGAGGGTCATAGGGGGAGGAGCCAGTGCACACCAGCTAGTTCAAGCTTTTACTTTTGTGCCCAGTCTCCTGCGGAGCCGCTATTCCCCATGGTCATTACGGAGTCCCAGCATCCACTACGGACTATGAGAAATAGAATTATCGGTAAGTAAATTCTTATTTTAACTAGTTCAACACAGGTGATGGAAATCATAAATTAAGAGGGAAGTCCAGAAACAGAGCATTTTGTACCTAGTGGGGCAGGTCATGTTGGAGGGTCTGCTTTTTAATTGCGGCACATGAACTCAGAAAACATCATCATTCTTTCTGTTGGTGTTAACGTTTAAAAAAAAAAAAGTACAGAAATACCGTATTATACATGACAATTTTGCAGGTTTTTTATTGTTTTACACTGTCAAAACTTTATATTTAATTTTTATGACTAGCAATACACAGTTGTATTTACTTTTATATTCAGAAATATGAAAGTTCTGTAAAGAAATGCACTGTAATAGGATGGAGTCTATATAATCAGTACTACTATCTGTACATAGGGTATTCACCAGTTGATATACATGTGTAAACATACATTATTTTTTATGGTTGACATATCCGTGACAAATTATGAAGAGTCATTCATTATGTGTATCATTTTTTGTAGGATATTCGACACTACATTGTGCTGCAGCATGGGGTCATTTGGAGGTACTAAAGACTCTCGTAGAGTTGGGAGGTGACATCTTGCTATTGAACTTCCGTGGTGAAAAGGCTTATGACATAGCCCTAAGATACAACAAGACAGAGGGTGCTGACTTCCTGAAATGGGCTGGTAAGTGATTATCCAACCTTGTCGTATATTAATACAGCACCCTGCACACTCCTGGCATAATACATTCATTCCTCTTACTATATCTGGCTCATGAGTAGCAGAATGGACGCCTATTATTACCCAGCACCAAATGCATTCTCCAGAGGGTGAAATCACTGATTGACTTGTGGTACAGGAGCTGTGCTGCTTTTACATGATAATGTCGATAATATCTTGGACCGAAAAGCTATACCTCTAGATACACTATTACCGTGGAGCCGATATGGCCGCTAGACTGAATACACGTGCTACGCACTTTGTACGCTATTTGCGTACAGAGTCCTGCACGTGGTACGTACTTGGCGTACACACGCCGCACTGAGTGCACAGAGTACACACAGCGTGCACACTCACAATTGATAACCTTTAAACCTTGTTAATGATACAATGTAATGATATGATTACACTTTATACCCTTAACAGCAAAGTACTGCAACGATGTTATACCTTAAACCTTAAGTAGCGCTGACGGTATAAAGTACCCGCAGTGCGTACACCTTATCAATACTTATACACCTTATACAGATAAATACATTCTAAAACCCTTGCAGGAAAGTGAAGACACAACACTGATTTGTAGTTGAAACCACAGGGTTCTAAGGCCACAGTGGATTATTCCAAAAGGTAAAAAAGTACAAATTATACACTACAGGCTAACAAGATAAGTCTAAACAGAATAATGGCTACAGAGAATGTACATACGTGAGAATGTTCGCAAGCGCAACCCGGCCGGTCCTCCGCTGGTCATACAGATAGCGTTCAGAGTCTTCTAACCGGCCAAAAAAATAGAAAAAACTATGCGCTCAGGTGAATAACACTGCACTAGGTTGTCAGCAGCCTCTTAAAGAAGGGAATTGCCAATCCCTTAAAACGAAAACTATCAAACAAATAACAAGTGGCGCTAGACAACCAGAGTATAATAAAACATTTATTTTCTAAAATGCATGTAGAAATTACAACAACCTCTCGGGGGTAATAAATCTTAAAACATCACAATGTCTGAATAAACACTAAATAGGTCCAATAAGTAACATATAATTAGTATATCGTAACACCTGGAAGTTGAACAGCCTTTTATGGATTATATATGTGCACACTGATATTGCTAATTGATGAAACGAAAGTCACTAGCACCTGTATTCTAATAGCCAGTTGCAAAAAACATAAGTTCATAAGAATGAGTAGCTGTTGCAGAAAAGAAACAAATGTATGTTAATAGCTGTATGCACACAGTTACCACTGGGCAGGAGCTCCTTCAATCTCTGCTCCCTGGTGTTGTCCCACTGTCCGGATGGAGACACTCACCAGGACCTCAGTGGGCAATCTGGAAGCCGCGCCGTGCGGGGTGTCTAAAAGCGCTGTCCTAGCCCTGTCCACACCGGCTCCGGTACCTCCGTATTATGCAAACGGGGGCTAGTAGCTGGTAAATCCGGAGTTAAGTAGGGATAGCGTTCCTGGTGTGTATGACCCACAATGAGCCTTTCCTCTAGTGGGCGGGCATCCGACAGGAGCTCCGTTCGCCGGTCTGCGCCGGGCTTGGAGAAACGGTACTCGTAGCTTCCACCATTCAGCTTAGAGTATGCGGTCTGGCTGCAAAGATGAAAAGATGCAGTGCAGGTGTCTCCAACCGCAGTAGTGGACAGTTAATCTCAGTGAGCAAGATGAATCGCTGTTTAGGTGTAAAGCTTCCCGTAGCTTTGGGGTGTAAATCCTTGTAATAGGAAGCCTGTATCCTTAACGCATTTCAACGCCAGCAGGGCGTCTTTTTCGAAAGGCAGGTATACCTGGGAGTAGGGGTGGTCTGATCTTATACCTGTTCCACAGGTGGAGTTGATTATCAATAATTACATGCAGCTGTTTTAGAGCATCAGATTTAAACAAACTCCTATCATTTTAAAGTAGGCATACATCTTTATTATATACATCACTATATTAGTTCTACACTGCAATGAGTGATAGTATAAAATACATTATATATAGTAATGAAAAATAAATAATAATTAATAATAAAGCTTAAATAAAATATAATATCTATTTAATATGAGACTGGGAATATCTATAGCAATCATATAGGATATCTTATAACAATATTTAATCTTCATATTAATTTGCATAACCATAAATATATATATATATTTTTTCAAATTGGTGATACCCAGTATTTATACATACAGCATAGTAGAGTTAGATGTTCTTTATGTAGATACCTCATACTTAGAGTCTCTACTAGCAACAAGATATAGATATTAATACCTATAAGAGGGATATATTGCTTCAAATATCTTCCTATAGTAATTTGTTAAGTTGCCATAGAGGGAAATGTATTGAACAGGGGATAGGAAATAAGGTAATTAATAAGAGAGAGACGCCAGGAAAACTATTTTAAAGAACATAAAAGATCAAAAGGGATTAATAGTAAATCTTTTTGGCTTAAGGGCATTTAGTACAAATATTAATACATTATAATGTGTAGTAATAATAATAATAGTAGTAATAGTAAGAAGTAGTACAGGAAGCAAAAAATTACTATACCTAATTTTGATAATTGAGATAGCCATAGTAAATATCACTAGCTCAAAAATAAAAAAACAAGAGGGGAGAGAGAGACTGACCGAAAAGAGACTGTGAACAAAAACTGTACCCACTCTCTAGTGCTAGAAATACTACTAGAGGCTGAGCTAGAATTTCAGATGAACTCCAGATCTATGGTTTCATTAAGACCCTGAGGGTTCAATGTCTGAAGTTTCAAAATCCATGCAGCCTCCTGTCTACATAAAGTTCTAAAGCGATCACCACCCCTGTTGGTTGCTGGGATGTGTTCCAGCCCAACAAGTAGGAGCCCAGTGGGATCGCCTCCATGGCACTCAGAAAAATGTCGGGGAACACTATGATTCATGTTCTTATTCAAAATATTCCGTCTGTGTTCCATAAATCTGAGTTTCAAGGGGCGTATTGTTCGACCTACGTAATATCTGTGACAGGGACATATCAATAGATAGATCACATATTGGGTGCTACAGTTTATAAAGGTGTTAATAATGTACTCTTTCTTAGAGACACTAGACACCACGCTTTTGGTTTTGTTCTGAACAAACGAACAGGTGGTGCATCTCTTATGGTTACATCTATGGAAGCCTATAACCTCCGGTCCAATAAGAGTTCTTTGTGTTTTTTTCATGGATCGATCTGTATGTCCTTTAAAGAAACTGGGAGCCAGAATGTTACGTAAATTTTTGGCTTTCTTAAAAACAATCGCTGGTTTTTCATCTAAATGTTCTCTAAGGACAGGATCAGTAAATAGTAATCTATAGTTTTTATTAATTATGCCTTTAATTTTACTGGCCGCCACATTAAATTTAGATTTAAATACTAAGCTATATTTATCTTTGTTCTTTTTTGTTATATCCCTTTTATTTTTGTTTTTATTTTTGTCTTTATTCTCAAACCCATATCTAGCTCCATTAATAGTTTCCAAATCACTACCACTTGGATGACCACACTCCTGTGCATTCGCATGATTTTCATCCTTAAAATCAAGCAAATCTTTTCTCACAAGTTTAGAGGCATAAACCAAAGCCTCATCTAGTACTGCTTGTGGGTAATCACAGCTCTTGAAGGTGTCCACGAGAGCTGTAACTTGTTGATGATATTTCTTATCTGAAGTACAGTTTCTCCTAATTCTATGTACCTGACTTTTTGGTACGTTTCTAAGCCAGTTTTTATTGTGATTGCTAGAATATGGAATATAATTACATACGTCTACCGATTTTTTAAAAGGTGATACTATGACGGTATCCTCTACCACCTCCACCGTTACATCTAAAAAATTAATCTGTGAAGGATGGTGAGTGCATGTGAAGGTTAAACCATAAGTGTTATTATTTATATACCTAACAAACTCAGTGACAGAAACAACATCCCCTTTCCAAACAAAGAACAGGTCGTCGATATAGCGGCCATAGAGGACCAGGTTCGCAGTGTGGACACCACCCCAGATGTATGCGTCCTCAAAATCCCCCATGTAAATATTGGCGAAACTGGGTGCGAACCTGGTCCCCATCGCTGTACCGAGGATCTGTAGGTAGTGACAGTGATCAAACAAAAAATAATTGTGAGATAAAATGAAATCAATTGCAGAGAGAATAAATTGTCGTTTCCCCTCTGAGATACCCATATCTTCACCTAGACTTTTTGCCACACATTCTATCCCTTTCATATGGGGGATGTTGGTGTATAAAGCTTGAACGTCACATGTGACGAATAGAAAGTCGGAACTCCATTTTAGACCTTCCACCATTTTAATAAACTCAGTGGTGTCTCTGATATGGGATCTCAGAGAGGAAGCACGTGGTTGTAAAAAATGATCAACAAAATAAGATAAATTAGATGTGAGACCCTCAATTCCCGAAATAATAGGTCGACCCGGGGGTTCGTGTAGTGTCTTGTGAACTTTTGGGAGGTGATAATAAATGGGAGTGATTGGGTGGGGGGGGTAGAGGAATTCAAACTCGTCATGTGTGATAATATCATTGGCACATGCCAATGTTAACATATCTTTAAGTTGTTTTTGATAGTCAAGAGTTGGGTCTTGCCTTAAAACTCTATAAAAAGTGGTGTCAGTAAGTTGTCTAACTGCCTCTCTGACATAATCTTCAGTGTTCTGCACTACAACTCCTCCACCCTTATCTGCTGGTTTGATAGTGAGAGCTTGATTTTCAGAAAGTCTCTTAAGGGCTTTTCTTTCATCAGGCCTCAAATTGTACAGACAGGGGTGTATTCTATGGTCGCATAAACTACGTAGTTCCTCCAAAGTGGTATGATAAAAAGTATCTATAGCACTGGTTTTATGTTGAGTAGGAAAAAATTGTGATTTTTTTCTTAAAGATCCCTCTGTTAACATCAAATAATGATATTTCAGGTTGCTGTTTTAAATTCTCAGGGGATATATTTTCAAGCAGAAGTTCATTAAGCATATTAAGTCCAGACATATCATCCTGGTCCAATATGGTGGCAGAATTATCTTGGTATGTAGAATTATTTTGTCTATCAACCACCGCAAAGAATCTTTTTCTACATAGTCCTCTAACAAAACGATTGAGCTCAATAAAGAGCTCAAAGAAATTAGGGAGTGTAGTAGGTGCAAAATTCATCCCCTTTGAGAGAATTCTCTCCTCAGTATTAGTTAAAGTAACAGAAGAGAGATTGAAAATACCAACAGATTTTACCGGAACCTTTGATTTTTGTTTCCCCTTCCCTCCTCTTCGACCTCTTGGTCGATATCTCTTCCTCTTTTTGGTGTACGTGTCAGGGGGTCGTAACGATTTTGTGTGAAATATCTGTTCCCTCTGATATTTACTTCCATCCTGTCTCTCCTTCCTCTGTCTACAAAATGACGTCGCTCTTGAGGAGAAACTCCTCCCTTGGCTCCTAGAGGGGATTCTTGCTGCCATCTAGTTTTTTTCTGTGGTATATTCGTCCACCCAGGTGATGTTCTTATATTAGAAGAATATTTATTATTCTCCAGCGTATCCCGGGGCTTATATTGAGTCTGCTTGTACTGAGACTTACTCTTTTGAAAATTATCACTATGGTTAGATGTTTGTTGTCTCTCCGATCTAGATTCCTCTCTTATTCTATTCTTAGTATGATAATTTTTAATGGTATTTGTACTATAATCTCTCAAATCACGTGAGAATTTCTTCTCCTTTCTTTCTATTATTTCTTTCTCATAAGCTTCTAGCCTCTTATTCATTACTGTTTCCCTCTCTTTATAATAATCCTCATCTTTATATTTCTGGAGTATATCTTATGTTAGTTTAATCTCATCCTCAATTTCAGTCAATTTGTTTCCCCTGTAATCAATTATTAATTGCATTAATGCAAATGAGCATTTATCAAGAATTTTTTCCCATTGTTCTAGTAAATCAGGGTCGTTATTAAAAGATGAGCTCTTGAAAATCCGCAGACCACGGGGTATTTTATTATGTTCCAAATATTTGGACAAAGACGTTTTATCCCACCAGTGTCTTGATTCAGATTTTAACAAATCCTCTAGTCTGTTAGCATTTTTCAAAAACTCATCATGTGGTGTTCCCTCAATACTACAATTCCCAGTCTCATATTGTTTAAGGACTTCCTGTCTCCGTTGAATTCTATCTGTATAAAAATTCATATTGCAGTGCTAATAACCTAAGCCGCAATAGTAGGGCAAGGTACATAGAAAAAAATAGAAAAAACTATGCGCTCAGGTGAATAACACTGCACTAGGTTGTCAGCAGCCTCTTGAAGAAGGGAATTGCCAATCCCTTAAAACGAAAACTATCAAACAAATAACAAGTGGCGCTAGACAACCAGAGTATAATAAAACATTTATTTTCTAAAATGCATGTAGAAATTACAACAACCTCCCGGGGGTAATAAATCTTAAAACATCACAATGTCTGAATAAACACTAAATAGGTCCAATAAGTAACATATAATTAGTATATCGTAACACCTGGAAGTTGAACAGCCTTTTATGGATTATATATGTGCACACTGATATTGCTAATTGATGAAACGAAAGTCACTAGCACCTGTATTCTAATAGCCAGTTGCAAAAAACATAAGTTCATAAGAATGAGTAGCTGTTGCAGAAAAGAAACAAATGTATGTTAATAGCTGTATGCACACAGTTACCACTGGGCAGGAGCTCCTTCAATCTCTGCTCCCTGGTGTTGTCCCACTGTCCGGATGGAGACACTCACCAGGACCTCAGTGGGCAATCTGGAAGCCGCGCCGTGCGGGGTGTCTAAAAGCGCTGTCCTAGCCCTGTCCACACCGGCTCCGGTACCTCCGTATTATGCAAACGGGGGCTAGTAGCTGGTAAATCCGGAGTTAAGTAGGGATAGCGTTCCTGGTGTGTATGACCCACAATGAGCCTTTCCTCTAGTGGGCGGGCGTCCGACAGGAGCTCCGTTCGCCGGTCTGCGCCGGGCTTGGAGAAACGGTACTCGTAGCTTCCACCATTCAGCTTAGAGTATGCGGTCTGGCTGCAAAGATGAAAAGATGCAGTGCAGGTGTCTCCAACCGCAGTATTGGACAGTTAATCTCAGTGAGCAAGATGAATCGCTGTTTAGGTGTAAAGCTTCCCGTAGCTTTGGGGTGTAAATCCTTGTAATAGGAAGCCTGTATCCTTAACGCATTTCAACGCCAGCAGGGCGTCTTTTTCGAAATGCAGGTATACCTGGGAGTAGGGGTGGTCTGATCTTATACCTGTTCCACAGGTGGAGTTGATTATCAATAATTACATGCAGCTGTTTTAGAGCATCAGATTTAAACAAACTCCTATCATTTTAAAGTAGGCATACATCTTTATTATATACATCACTATATTAGTTCTACACTGCAATGAGTGATAGTATAAAATACATTATATATAGTAATGAAAAATAAATAATAATTAATAATAAAGCTTAAATAAAATATAATATCTATTTAATATGAGACTGGGAATATCTATAGCAATCATATAGGATATCTTATAACAATATTTAATCTTCATATTAATTTGCATAACCATAAATATATATATATATTTTTTCAAATTGGTGATACCCAGTATTTATACATACAGCATAGTAGAGTTAGATGTTCTTTATGTAGATACCTCATACTTAGAGTCTCTACTAGCAACAAGATATAGATATTAATACCTATAAGAGGGATATATTGCTTCAAATATCTTCCTATAGTAATTTGTTAAGTTGCCATAGAGGGAAATGTATTGAACAGGGGATAGGAAATAAGGTAATTAATAAGAGAGAGACGCCAGGAAAACTATTTTAAAGAACATAAAAGATCAAAAGGGATTAATAGTAAATCTTTTTGGCTTAAGGTCATTTAGTACAAATATTAATACATTATAATGTGTAGTAATAATAATAATAGTAGTAATAGTAAGAAGTAGTACAGGAAGCAAAAAATTACTATACCTAATTTTGATAATTGAGATAGCCATAGTAAATATCACTAGCTCAAAAATCAAAAAACAAGAGGGGAGAGAGAGACTGACCGAAAAGAGACTGTGAACAAAAACTGTACCCACTCTCTAGTGCTAGAAATACTACTAGAGGCTGAGCTAGAATTTCAGATGAACTCCAGATCTATGGTTTCATTAAGACCCTGAGGGTTCAATGTCTGAAGTTTCAAAATCCATGCAGCCTCCTGTCTACATAAAGTTCTAAAGCGATCACCACCCCTGTTGGTTGCTGGGATGTGTTCCAGCCCAACAAGTAGGAGCCCAGTGGGATCGCCTCCATGGCACTCAGAAAAATGTCGGGGAACACTATGATTCATGTTCTTATTCAAAATATTCCGTCTGTGTTCCATAAATCTGAGTTTCAAGGGGCGTATTGTTCGACCTACGTAATATCTGTGACAGGGACATATCAATAGATAGATCACATATTGGGTGCTACAGTTTATAAAGGTGTTAATAATGTACTCTTTCTTAGAGACACTAGACACCACGCTTTTGGTTTTGTTCTGAACAAACGAACAGGTGGTGCATCTCTTATGGTTACATCTATGGAAGCCTATAACCTCCGGTCCAATAAGAGTTCTTTGTGTTTTTTTCATGGATCGATCTGTATGTCCTTTAAAGAAACTGGGAGCCAGAATGTTACGTAAATTTTTGGCTTTCTTAAAAACAATCGCTGGTTTTTCATCTAAATGTTCTCTAAGGACAGGATCAGTAAATAGTAATCTATAGTTTTTATTAATTATGCCTTTAATTTGACTGGCCGCCACATTAAATTTAGATTTAAATACTAAGCTATATTTATCTTTGTTCTTTTTTGTTATATCCCTTTTATTTTTGTTTTTATTTTTGTCTTTATTCTCAAACCCATATCTAGCTCCATTAATAGTTTCCAAATCACTACCACTTGGATGACCACACTCCTGTGCATTCGCATGATTTTCATCCTTAAAATCAAGCAAATCTTTTCTCACAAGTTTAGAGGCATAAACCAAAGCCTCATCTAGTACTGCTTGTGGGTAATCACAGCTCTTGAAGGTGTCCACGAGAGCTGTAACTTGTTGATGATATTTCTTATCTGAAGTACAGTTTCTCCTAATTCTATGTACCTGACTTTTTGGTACGTTTCTAAGCCAGTTTTTATTGTGATTGCTAGAATATGGAATATAATTACATACGTCTACCGATTTTTTAAAAGGTGATACTATGACGGTATCCTCTACCACCTCCACCGCTACATCTAAAAAATTAATCTGTGAAGGATGGTGAGTGCATGTGAAGGTTAAACCATAAGTGTTATTATTTATATACCTAACAAACTCAGTGACAGAAACAACATCCCCTTTCCAAACAAAGAACAGGTCGTCGATATAGCGGCCATAGAGGACCAGGTTCGCAGTGTGGACACCACCCCAGATGTATGCGTCCTCAAAATCCCCCATGTAAATATTGGCGAAACTGGGTGCGAACCTGGTCCCCATCGCTGTACCGAGGATCTGTAGGTAGTGACAGTGATCAAACAAAAAATAATTGTGAGATAAAATGAAATCAATTGCAGAGAGAATAAATTGTCGTTTCCCCTCTGAGATACCCATATCTTCACCTAGACTTTTTGCCACACATTCTATCCCTTTCATATGGGGGATGTTGGTGTATAAAGCTTGAACGTCACATGTGACGAATAGAAAGTCGGAACTCCATTTTAGACCTTCCACCATTTTAATAAACTCAGTGGTGTCTCTGATATGGGATCTCAGAGAGGAAGCACGTGGTTGTAAAAAATGATCAACAAAATAAGATAAATTAGATGTGAGACCCTCAATTCCCGAAATAATAGGTCGACCCGGGGGTTCGTGTAGTGTCTTGTGAACTTTTGGGAGGTGATAATAAATGGGAGTGATTGGGTGGAGGGGGTAGAGGAATTCAAACTCGTCATGTGTGATAATATCATTGGCACATGCCAATGTTAACATATCTTTAAGTTGTTTTTGATAGTCAAGAGTTGGGTCTTGCCTTAAAACTCTATAAAAAGTGGTGTCAGTAAGTTGTCTAACTGCCTCTCTGACATAATCTTCAGTGTTCTGCACTACAACTCCTCCACCCTTATCTGCTGGTTTGATAGTGAGAGCTTGATTTTCAGAAAGTCTCTTAAGGGCTTTTCTTTCATCAGGCCTCAAATTGTACAGACAGGGGTGTATTCTATGGTCGCATAAACTACGTAGTTCCTCCAAAGTGGTATGATAAAAAGTATCTATAGCACTGGTTTTATGTTGAGTAGGAAAAAATTGTGATTTTTTTCTTAAAGATCCCTCTGTTAACATCAAATAATGATATTTCAGGTTGCTGTTTTAAATTCTCAGGGGATATATTTTCAAGCAGAAGTTCATTAAGAATATTAAGTCCAGACATATCATCCTGGTCCAATATGGTGGCAGAATTATCTTGGTATGTAGAATTATTTTGTCTATCAACCACCGCAAAGAATCTTTTTCTACATAGTCCTCTAACAAAACGATTGAGCTCAATAAAGAGCTCAAAGAAATTAGGGAGTGTAGTAGGTGCAAAATTCATCCCCTTTGAGAGAATTCTCTCCTCAGTATTAGTTAAAGTAACAGAAGAGAGATTGAAAATACCAACAGATTTTACCGGAACCTTTGATTTTTGTTTCTCCTTCCCTCCTCTTCGACCTCTTGGTCGATATCTCTTCCTCTTTTTGGTGTACGTGTCAGGGGGTCGTAACGATTTTGTGTGAAATATCTGTTCCCTCTGATATTTACTTCCATCCTGTCTCTCCTTCCTCTGTCTACAAAATGACGTCGCTCTTGAGGAGAAACTCCTCCCTTGGCTCCTAGAGGGGATTCTTGCTGCCATCTAGTTTTTTTCTGTGGTATATTCGTCCACCCAGGTGATGTTCTTATATTAGAAGAATATTTATTATTCTCCAGCGTATCCCGGGGCTTATATTGAGTCTGCTTGTACTGAGACTTACTCTTTTGAAAATTATCACTATGGTTAGATGTTTGTTGTCTCTCCGATCTAGATTCCTCTCTTATTCTATTCTTAGTATGATAATTTTTAATGGTATTTGTACTATAATCTCTCAAATCACGTGAGAATTTCTTCTCCTTTCTTTCTATTATTTCTTTCTCATAAGCTTCTAGCCTCTTATTCATTACTGTTTCCCTCTCTTTATAATAATCCTCATCTTTATATTTCTGGAGTATATCTTATGTTAGTTTAATCTCATCCTCAATTTCAGTCAATTTGTTTCCCCTGTAATCAATTATTAATTGCATTAATGCAAATGAGCATTTATCAAGAATTTTTTCCCATTGTTCTAGTAAATCAGGGTCGTTATTAAAAGATGAGCTCTTGAAAATCCGCAGACCACGGGGTATTTTATTATGTTCCAAATATTTGGACAAAGACGTTTTATCCCACCAGTGTCTTGATTCAGATTTTAACAAATCCTCTAGTCTGTTAGCATTTTTCAAAAACTCATCATGTGGTGTTCCCTCAATACTACAATTCCCAGTCTCATATTGTTTAAGTACTTCCTGTCTCCGTTGAATTCTATCTGTATAAAAATTCATATTGCAGTGCTAATAACCTAAGCCGCAATAGTAGGGCAAGGTACATAGAAAAAAATAGAAAAAACTATGCGCTCAGGTGAATAACACTGCACTAGGTTGTCAGCAGCCTCTTGAAGAAGGGAATTGCCAATCCCTTAAAACGAAAACTATCAAACAAATAACAAGTGGCGCTAGACAACCAGAGTATAATAAAACATTTATTTTCTAAAATGCATGTAGAAATTACAACAACCTCCCGGGGGTAATAAATCTTAAAACATCACAATGTCTGAATAAACACTAAATAGGTCCAATAAGTAACATATAATTAGTATATCATAACACCTGGAAGTTGAACAGCCTTTTATGGATTATATATGTGCACACTGATATTGCTAATTGATGAAACGAAAGTCACTAGCACCTGTATTCTAATAGCCAGTTGCAAAAAACATAAGTTCATAAGAATGAGTAGCTGTTGCAGAAAAGAAACAAATGTATGTTAATAGCTGTATGCACACAGTTACCACTGGGCAGGAGCTCCTTCAATCTCTGCTCCCTGGTGTTGTCCCACTGTCCGGATGGAGACACTCACCAGGACCTCAGTGGGCAATCTGGAAGCCGCGCCGTGCGGGGTGTCTAAAAGCGCTGTCCTAGCCCTGTCCACACCGGCTCCGGTACCTCCGTATTATGCAAACGGGGGCTAGTAGCTGGTAAATCCGGAGTTAAGTAGGGATAGCGTTCCTGGTGTGTATGACCCACAATGAGCCTTTCCTCTAGTGGGCGGGCGTCCGACAGGAGCTCCGTTCGCCGGTCTGCGCCGGGCTTGGAGAAACGGTACTCGTAGCTTCCACCATTCAGCTTAGAGTATGCGGTCTGGCTGCAAAGATGAAAAGATGCAGTGCAGGTGTCTCCAACCGCAGTAGTGGACAGTTAATCTCAGTGAGCAAGATGAATCGCTGTTTAGGTGTAAAGCTTCCCGTAGCTTTGGGGTGTAAATCCTTGTAATAGGAAGCCTGTATCCTTAACGCATTTCAACGCCAGCAGGGCGTCTTTTTCGAAATGCAGGTATACCTGGGAGTAGGGGTGGTCTGATCTTATACCTGTTCCACAGGTGGAGTTGATTATCAATAATTACATGCAGCTGTTTTAGAGCATCAGATTTAAACAAACTCCTATCATTTTAAAGTAGGCATACATCTTTATTATATACATCACTATATTAGTTCTACACTGCAATGAGTGATAGTATAAAATACATTATATATAGTAATGAAAAATAAATAATAATTAATAATAAAGCTTAAATAAAATATAATATCTATTTAATATGAGACTGGGAATATCTATAGCAATCATATAGGATATCTTATAACAATATTTAATCTTCATATTAATTTGCATAACCATAAATATATATATATATTTTTTCAAATTGGTGATACCCAGTATTTATACATACAGCATAGTAGAGTTAGATGTTCTTTATGTAGATACCTCATACTTAGAGTCTCTACTAGCAACAAGATATAGATATTAATACCTATAAGAGGGATACATTGCTTCAAATATCTTCCTATAGTAATTTGCTAAGTTGCCATAGAGGGAAATGTATTGAACAGGGGATAGGAAATAAGGTAATTAATAAGAGAGAGACGCCAGGAAAACTATTTTAAAGAACATAAAAGATCAAAAGGGATTAATAGTAAATCTTTTTGGCTTAAGGTCATTTAGTACAAATATTAATACATTATAATGTGTAGTAATAATAATAATAGTAGTAATAGTAAGAAGTAGTACAGGAAGCAAAAAATTACTATACCTAATTTTGATAATTGAGATAGCCATAGTAAATATCACTAGCTCAAAAATCAAAAAACAAGAGGGGAGAGAGAGACTGACCGAAAAGAGACTGTGAACAAAAACTGTACCCACTCTCTAGTGCTAGAAATACTACTAGAGGCTGAGCTAGAATTTCAGATGAACTCCAGATCTATGGTTTCATTAAGACCCTGAGGGTTCAATGTCTGAAGTTTCAAAATCCATGCAGCCTCCTGTCTACATAAAGTTCTAAAGCGATCACCACCCCTGTTGGTTGCTGGGATGTGTTCCAGCCCAACAAGTAGGAGCCCAGTGGGATCGCCTCCATGGCACTCAGAAAAATGTCGGGGAACACTATGATTCATGTTCTTATTCAAAATATTCCGTCTGTGTTCCATAAATCTGAGTTTCAAGGGGCGTATTGTTCGACCTACGTAATATCTGTGACAGGGACATATCAATAGATAGATCACATATTGGGTGCTACAGTTTATAAAGGTGTTAATAATGTACTCTTTCTTAGAGACACTAGACACCACGCTTTTGGTTTTGTTCTGAACAAACGAACAGGTGGTGCATCTCTTATGGTTACATCTATGGAAGCCTATAACCTCCGGTCCAATAAGAGTTCTTTGTGTTTTTTTCATGGATCGATCTGTATGTCCTTTAAAGAAACTGGGAGCCAGAATGTTACGTAAATTTTTGGCTTTCTTAAAAACAATCGCTGGTTTTTCATCTAAATGTTCTCTAAGGACAGGATCAGTAAATAGTAATCTATAGTTTTTATTAATTATGCCTTTAATTTTACTGGCCGCCACATTAAATTTAGATTTAAATACTAAGCTATTGTTCTTTTTTGTTATATCCCTTTTATTTTTGTTTTTATTTTTGTCTTTATTCTCAAACCCATATCTAGCTCCATTAATAGTTTCCAAATCACTACCACTTGGATGACCACACTCCTGTGCATTCGCATGATTTTCATCCTTAAAATCAAGCAAATCTTTTCTCACAAGTTTAGAGGCATAAACCAAAGCCTCATCTAGTACTGCTTGTGGGTAATCACAGCTCTTGAAGGTGTCCACGAGAGCTGTAACTTGTTGATGATATTTCTTATCTGAAGTACAGTTTCTCCTAATTCTATGTACCTGACTTTTTGGTACGTTTCTAAGCCAGTTTTTATTGTGATTGCTAGAATATGGAATATAATTACATACGTCTACCGATTTTTTAAAAGGTTATACTATGACGGTATCCTCTACCACCTCCACCGTTACATCTAAAAAATTAATCTGTGAAGGATGGTGAGTGCATGTGAAGGTTAAACCATAAGTGTTATTATTTATATACCTAACAAACTCAGTGACAGAAACAACATCCCCTTTCCAAACAAAGAACAGGTCGTTGATATAGCGGCCATAGAGGACCAGGTTCGCAGTGTGGACACCACCCCAGATGTATGCGTCCTCAAAATCCCCCATGTAAATATTGGCGAAACTGGGTGCGAACCTGGTCCCCATCGCTGTACCGAGGATCTGTAGGTAGTGACAGTGATCAAACAAAAAATAATTGTGAGATAAAATGAAATCAATTGCAGAGAGAATAAATTGTCGTTTCCCCTCTGAGATACCCATATCTTCACCTAGACTTTTTGCCACACATTCTATCCCTTTCATATGGGGGATGTTGGTGTATAAAGCTTGAACGTCACATGTGACGAATAGAAAGTCGGAACTCCATTTTAGACCTTCCACCATTTTAATAAACTCAGTGGTGTCTCTGATATGGGATCTCAGAGAGGAAGCACGTGGTTGTAAAAAATGATCAACAAAATAAGATAAATTAGATGTGAGACCCTCAATTCCCGAAATAATAGGTCGACCCGGGGGTTCGTGTAGTGTCTTGTGAACTTTTGGGAGGTGATAATAAATGGGAGTGATTGGGTGGAGGGGGTAGAGGAATTCAAACTCGTCATGTGTGATAATATCATTGGCACATGCCAATGTTAACATATCTTTAAGTTGTTTTTGATAGTCAAGAGTTGGGTCTTGCCTTAAAACTCTATAAAAAGTGGTGTCAGTAAGTTGTCTAACTGCCTCTCTGACATAATCTTCAGTGTTCTGCACTACAACTCCTCCACCCTTATCTGCTGGTTTGATAGTGAGAGCTTGATTTTCAGAAAGTCTCTTAAGGGCTTTTCTTTCATCAGGCCTCAAATTGTACAGACAGGGGTGTATTCTATGGTCGCATTAACTACGTAGTTCCTCCAAAGTGGTATGATAAAAAGTATCTATAGCACTGGTTTTATGTTGAGTAGGAAAAAATTGTGATTTTTTTCTTAAAGATCCCTCTGTTAACATCAAATAATGATATTTCAGGTTGCTGTTTTAAATTCTCAGGGGATATATTTTCAAGCAGAAGTTCATTAAGCATATTAAGTCCAGACATATCATCCTGGTCCAATATGGTGGCAGAATTATCTTGGTATGTAGAATTATTTTGTCTATCAACCACCGCAAAGAATCTTTTTCTACATAGTCCTCTAACAAAACGATTGAGCTCAATAAAGAGCTCAAAGAAATTAGGGAGTGTAGTAGGTGCAAAATTCATCCCCTTTGAGAGAATTCTCTCCTCAGTATTAGTTAAAGTAACAGAAGAGAGATTGAAAATACCAACAGATTTTACCGGAACCTTTGATTTTTGTTTCCCCTTCCCTCCTCTTCGACCTCTTGGTCGATATCTCTTCCTCTTTTTGGTGTACGTGTCAGGGGGTCGTAACGATTTTGTGTGAAATATCTGTTCCCTCTGATATTTACTTCCATCCTGTCTCTCCTTCCTCTGTCTACAAAATGACGTCGCTCTTGAGGAGAAACTCCTCCCTTGGCTCCTAGAGGGGATTCTTGCTGCCATCTAGTTTTTTTCTGTGGTATATTCGTCCACCCAGGTGATGTTCTTATATTAGAAGAATATTTATTATTCTCCAGCGTATCCCGGGGCTTATATTGAGTCTGCTTGTACTGAGACTTACTCTTTTGAAAATTATCACTATGGTTAGATGTTTGTTGTCTCTCCGATCTAGATTCCTCTCTTATTCTATTCTTAGTATGATAATTTTTAATGGTATTTGTACTATAATCTCTCAAATCACGTGAGAATTTCTTCTCCTTTCTTTCTATTATTTCTTTCTCATAAGCTTCTAGCCTCTTATTCATTACTGTTTCCCTCTCTTTATAATAATCCTCATCTTTATATTTCTGGAGTATATCTTGTGTTAGTTTAATCTCATCCTCAATTTCAGTCAATTTGTTTCCCCTGTAATCAATTATTAATTGCATTAATGCAAATGAGCATTTATCAAGAATTTTTTCCCATTGTTCTAGTAAATCAGGGTCGTTATTAAAAGATGAGCTCTTGAAAATCCGCAGACCACGGGGTATTTTATTATGTTCCAAATATTTGGACAAAGACGTTTTATCCCACCAGTGTCTTGATTCAGATTTTAACAAATCCTCTAGTCTGTTAGCATTTTTCAAAAACTCATCATGTGGTGTTCCCTCAATACTACAATTCCCAGTCTCATATTGTTTAAGGACTTCCTGTCTCCGTTGAATTCTATCTGTATAAAAATTCATATTGCAGTGCTAATAACCTAAGCCGCAATAGTAGGGCAAGGTACACAGAAAAAAATAGAAAAAACTATGCGCTCAGGTGAATAACACTGCACTAGGTTGTCAGCAGCCCCTTGAAGAAGGGAATTGCCAATCCCTTAAAATGAAAACTATCAAACAAATAACAAGTGGCGCTAGACAACCAGAGTATAATAAAACATTTATTTTCTAAAATGCATGTAGAAATTACAACAACCTCCCGGTGGTAATAAATCTTAAAACATCACAATGTCTGAATAAACACTAAATAGGTCCAATAAGTAACATATAATTAGTATATCGTAACACCTGGAAGTTGAACAGCCTTTTATGGATTATATATGTGCACACTGATATTGCTAATTGATGAAACGAAAGTCACTAGCACCTGTATTCTAATAGCCAGTTGCAAAAAACATAAGTTCATAAGAATGAGTAGCTGTTGCAGAAAAGAAACAAATGTATGTTAATAGCTGTATGCACACAGTTACCACTGGGCAGGAGCTCCTTCAATCTCTGCTCCCTGGTGTTGTCCCACTGTCCGGATGGAGACACTCACCAGGACCTCAGTGGGCAATCTGGAAGCCGCGCCGTGCGGGGTGTCTAAAAGCGCTGTCCTAGCCCTGTCCACACCGGCTCCGGTACCTCCGTATTATGCAAACGGGGGCTAGTAGCTGGTAAATCCGGAGTTAAGTAGGGATAGCGTTCCTGGTGTGTATGACCCACAATGAGCCTTTCCTCTAGTGGGCGGGCGTCCGACAGGAGCTCCGTTCGCCGGTCTGCGCCGGGCTTGGAGAAACGGTACTCGTAGCTTCCACCATTCAGCTTAGAGTATGCGGTCTGGCTGCAAAGATGTAAAGATGCAGTGCAGGTGTCTCCAACCGCAGTAGTGGACAGTTAATCTCAGTGAGCAAGATGAATCGCTGTTTAGGTGTAAAGCTTCCCGTAGCTTTGGGGTGTAAATCCTTGTAATAGGAAGCCTGTATCCTTAACGCATTTCAACGCCAGCAGGGCGTCTTTTTCGAAATGCAGGTATACCTGGGAGTAGGGGTGGTCTGATCTAATACCTGTTCCACAGGTGGAGTTGATTATCAATAATTACATGCAGCTGTTTTAGAGCATCAGATTTAAACAAACTCCTATCATTTTAAAGTAGGCATACATCTTTATTATATACATCACTATATTAGTTCTACACTGCAATGAGTGATAGTATAAAATACATTATATATAGTAATGAAAAATAAATAATAATTAATAATAAAGCTTAAATAAAATATAATATCTATTTAATATGAGACTGGGAATATCTATAGCAATCATATAGGATATCTTATAACAATATTTAATCTTCATATTAATTTGCATAACCATAAATATATATATATATTTTTTCAAATTGGTGATACCCAGTATTTATACATACAGCATAGTAGAGTTAGATGTTCTTTATGTAGATACCTCATACTTAGAGTCTCTACTAGCAACAAGATATAGATATTAATACCTATAAGAGGGATATATTGCTTCAAATATCTTCCTATAGTAATTTGCTAAGTTGCCATAGAGGGAAATGTATTGAACAGGGGATAGGAAATAAGGTAATTAATAAGAGAGAGACGCCAGGAAAACTATTTTAAAGAACATAAAAGATCAAAAGGGATTAATAGTAAATCTTTTTGGCTTAAGGTCATTTAGTACAAATATTAATACATTATAATGTGTAGTAATAATAATAATAGTAGTAATAGTAAGAAGTAGTACAGGAAGCAAAAAATTACTATACCTAATTTTGATAATTGAGATAGCCATAGTAAATATCACTAGCTCAAAAATCAAAAAACAAGAGGGGAGAGAGAGACTGACCGAAAAGAGACTGTGAACAAAAACTGTACCCACTCTCTAGTGCTAGAAATACTACTAGAGGCTGAGCTAGAATTTCAGATGAACTCCAGATCTATGGTTTCATTAAGACCCTGAGGGTTCAATGTCTGAAGTTTCAAAATCCATGCAGCCTCCTGTCTACATAAAGTTCTAAAGCGATCACCACCCCTGTTGGTTGCTGGGATGTGTTCCAGCCCAACAAGTAGGAGCCCAGTGGGATCGCCTCCATGGCACTCAGAAAAATGTCGGGGAACACTATGATTCATGTTCTTATTCAAAATATTCCGTCTGTGTTCCATAAATCTGAGTTTCAAGGGGCGTATTGTTCGACCTACGTAATATCTGTGACAGGGACATATCAATAGATAGATCACATATTGGGTGCTACAGTTTATAAAGGTGTTAATAATGTACTCTTTCTTAGAGACACTAGACACCACGCTTTTGGTTTTGTTCTGAACAAACGAACAGGTGGTGCATCTCTTATGGTTACATCTATGGAAGCCTATAACCTCCGGTCCAATAAGAGTTCTTTGTGTTTTTTTCATGGATCGATCTGTATGTCCTTTAAAGAAACTGGGAGCCAGAATGTTACGTAAATTTTTGGCTTTCTTAAAAACAATCGCTGGTTTTTCATCTAAATGTTCTCTAAGGACAGGATCAGTAAATAGTAATCTATAGTTTTTATTAATTATGCCTTTAATTTTACTGGCCGCCACATTAAATTTAGATTTAAATACTAAGCTATTGTTCTTTTTTGTTATATCCCTTTTATTTTTGTTTTTATTTTTGTCTTTATTCTCAAACCCATATCTAGCTCCATTAATAGTTTCCAAATCACTACCACTTGGATGACCACACTCCTGTGCATTCGCATGATTTTCATCCTTAAAATCAAGCAAATCTTTTCTCACAAGTTTAGAGGCATAAACCAAAGCCTCATCTAGTACTGCTTGTGGGTAATCACAGCTCTTGAAGGTGTCCACGAGAGCTGTAACTTGTTGATGATATTTCTTATCTGAAGTACAGTTTCTCCTAATTCTATGTACCTGACTTTTTGGTACGTTTCTAAGCCAGTTTTTATTGTGATTGCTAGAATATGGAATATAATTACATACGTCTACCGATTTTTTAAAAGGTGATACTATGACGGTATCCTCTACCACCTCCACCGTTACATCTAAAAAATTAATCTGTGAAGGATGGTGAGTGCATGTGAAGGTTAAACCATAAGTGTTATTATTTATATACCTAACAAACTCAGTGACAGAAACAACATCCCCTTTCCAAACAAAGAACAGGTCGTTGATATAGCGGCCATAGAGGACCAGGTTCGCAGTGTGGACACCACCCCAGATGTATGCGTCCTCAAAATCCCCCATGTAAATATTGGCGAAACTGGGTGCGAACCTGGTCCCCATCGCTGTACCGAGGATCTGTAGGTAGTGACAGTGATCAAACAAAAAATAATTGTGAGATAAAATGAAATCAATTGCAGAGAGAATAAATTGTCGTTTCCCCTCTGAGATACCCATATCTTCACCTAGACTTTTTGCCACACATTCTATCCCTTTCATATGGGGGATGTTGGTGTATAAAGCTTGAACGTCACATGTGACGAATAGAAAGTCGGAACTCCATTTTAGACCTTCCACCATTTTAATAAACTCAGTGGTGTCTCTGATATGGGATCTCAGAGAGGAAGCACGTGGTTGTAAAAAATGATCAACAAAATAAGATAAATTAGATGTGAGACCCTCAATTCCCGAAATAATAGGTCGACCCGGGGGTTCGTGTAGTGTCTTGTGAACTTTTGGGAGGTGATAATAAATGGGAGTGATTGGGTGGAGGGGGTAGAGGAATTCAAACTCGTCATGTGTGATAATATCATTGGCACATGCCAATGTTAACATATCTTTAAGTTGTTTTTGATAGTCAAGAGTTGGGTCTTGCCTTAAAACTCTATAAAAAGTGGTGTCAGTAAGTTGTCTAACTGCCTCTCTGACATAATCTTCAGTGTTCTGCACTACAACTCCTCCACCCTTATCTGCTGGTTTGATAGTGAGAGCTTGATTTTCAGAAAGTCTCTTAAGGGCTTTTCTTTCATCAGGCCTCAAATTGTACAGACAGGGGTGTATTCTATGGTCGCATAAACTACGTAGTTCCTCCAAAGTGGTATGATAAAAAGTATCTATAGCACTGGTTTTATGTTGAGTAGGAAAAAATTGTGATTTTTTTCTTAAAGATCCCTCTGTTAACATCAAATAATGATATTTCAGGTTGCTGTTTTAAATTCTCAGGGGATATATTTTCAAGCAGAAGTTCATTAAGCATATTAAGTCCAGACATATCATCCTGGTCCAATATGGTGGCAGAATTATCTTGGTATGTAGAATTATTTTGTCTATCAACCACCGCAAAGAATCTTTTTCTACATAGTCCTCTAACAAAACGATTGAGCTCAATAAAGAGCTCAAAGAAATTAGGGAGTGTAGTAGGTGCAAAATTCATCCCCTTTGAGAGAATTCTCTCCTCAGTATTAGTTAAAGTAACAGAAGAGAGATTGAAAATACCAACAGATTTTACCGGAACCTTTGATTTTTGTTTCCCCTTCCCTCCTCTTCGACCTCTTGGTCGATATCTCTTCCTCTTTTTGGTGTACGTGTCAGGGGGTCGTAACGATTTTGTGTGTAATATCTGTTCCCTCTGATATTTACTTCCATCCTGTCTCTCCTTCCTCTGTCTACAAAATGACGTCGCTCTTGAGGAGAAACTCCTCCCTTGGCTCCTAGAGGGGATTCTTGCTGCCATCTAGTTTTTTTCTGTGGTATATTCGTCCACCCAGGTGATGTTCTTATATTAGAAGAATATTTATTATTCTCCAGCGTATCCCGGGGCTTATATTGAGTCTGCTTGTACTGAGACTTACTCTTTTGAAAATTATCACTATGGTTAGATGTTTGTTGTCTCTCCGATCTAGATTCCTCTCTTATTCTATTCTTAGTATGATAATTTTTAATGGTATTTTTGTACTATAATCTCTCAAATCACGTGAGAATTTCTTCTCCTTTCTTTCTATTATTTCTTTCTCATAAGCTTCTAGCCTCTTATTCATTACTGTTTCCCTCTCTTTATAATAATCCTCATCTTTATATTTCTGGAGTATATCTTGTGTTAGTTTAATCTCATCCTCAATTTCAGTCAATTTGTTTCCCCTGTAATCAATTATTAATTGCATTAATGCAAATGAGCATTTATCAAGAATTTTTTCCCATTGTTCTAGTAAATCAGGGTCGTTATTAAAAGATGAGCTCTTGAAAATCCGCAGACCACGGGGTATTTTATTATGTTCCAAATATTTGGACAAAGACGTTTTATCCCACCAGTGTCTTGATTCAGATTTTAACAAATCCTCTAGTCTGTTAGCATTTTTCAAAAACTCATCATGTGGTGTTCCCTCAATACTACAATTCCCAGTCTCATATTGTTTAAGGACTTCCTGTCTCCGTTGAATTCTATCTGTATAAAAATTCATATTGCAGTGCTAATAACCTAAGCCGCAATAGTAGGGCAAGGTACACAGAAAAAAATAGAAAAAACTATGCGCTCAGGTGAATAACACTGCACTAGGTTGTCAGCAGCCCCTTGAAGAAGGGAATTGCCAATCCCTTAAAATGAAAACTATCAAACAAATAACAAGTGGCGCTAGACAACCAGAGTATAATAAAACATTTATTTTCTAAAATGCATGTAGAAATTACAACAACCTCCCGGGGGTAATAAATCTTAAAACATCACAATGTCTGAATAAACACTAAATAGGTCCAATAAGTAACATATAATTAGTATATCGTAACACCTGGAAGTTGAACAGCCTTTTATGGATTATATATGTGCACACTGATATTGCTAATTGATGAAACGAAAGTCACTAGCACCTGTATTCTAATAGCCAGTTGCAAAAAACATAAGTTCATAAGAATGAGTAGCTGTTGCAGAAAAGAAACAAATGTATGTTAATAGCTGTATGCACACAGTTACCACTGGGCAGGAGCTCCTTCAATCTCTGCTCCCTGGTGTTGTCCCACTGTCCGGATGGAGACACTCACCAGGACCTCAGTGGGCAATCTGGAAGCCGCGCCGTGCGGGGTGTCTAAAAGCGCTGTCCTAGCCCTGTCCACACCGGCTCCGGTACCTCCGTATTATGCAAACGGGGGCTAGTAGCTGGTAAATCCGGAGTTAAGTAGGGATAGCGTTCCTGGTGTGTATGACCCACAATGAGCCTTTCCTCTAGTGGGCGGGCGTCCGACAGGAGCTCCGTTCGCCGGTCTGCGCCGGGCTTGGAGAAACGGTACTCGTAGCTTCCACCATTCAGCTTAGAGTATGCGGTCTGGCTGCAAAGATGAAAAGATGCAGTGCAGGTGTCTCCAACCGCAGTAGTGGACAGTTAATCTCAGTGAGCAAGATGAATCGCTGTTTAGGTGTAAAGCTTCCCGTAGCTTTGGGGTGTAAATCCTTGTAATAGGAAGCCTGTATCCTTAACGCATTTCAACGCCAGCAGGGCGTCTTTTTCGAAATGCAGGTATACCTGGGAGTAGGGGTGGTCTGATCTAATACCTGTTCCACAGGTGGAGTTGATTATCAATAATTACATGCAGCTGTTTTAGAGCATCAGATTTAAACAAACTCCTATCATTTTAAAGTAGGCATACATCTTTATTATATACATCACTATATTAGTTCTACACTGCAATGAGTGATAGTATAAAATACATTATATATAGTAATGAAAAATAAATAATAATTAATAATAAAGCTTAAATAAAATATAATATCTATTTAATATGAGACTGGGAATATCTATAGCAATCATATAGGATATCTTATAACAATATTTAATCTTCATATTAATTTGCATAACCATAAATATATATATATATTTTTTCAAATTGGTGATACCCAGTATTTATACATACAGCATAGTAGAGTTAGATGTTCTTTATGTAGATACCTCATACTTAGAGTCTCTACTAGCAACAAGATATAGATATTAATACCTATAAGAGGGATATATTGCTTCAAATATCTTCCTATAGTAATTTGTTAAGTTGCCATAGAGGGAAATGTATTGAACAGGGGATAGGAAATAAGGTAATTAATAAGAGAGAGACGCCAGGAAAACTATTTTAAAGAACATAAAAGATCAAAAGGGATTAATAGTAAATCTTTTTGGCTTAAGGTCATTTAGTACAAATATTAATACATTATAATGTGTAGTAATAATAATAATAGTAGTAATAGTAAGAAGTAGTACAGGAAGCAAAAAATTACTATACCTAATTTTGATAATTGAGATAGCCATAGTAAATATCACTAGCTCAAAAATCAAAAAACAAGAGGGGAGAGAGAGACTGACCGAAAAGAGACTGTGAACAAAAACTGTACCCACTCTCTAGTGCTAGAAATACTACTAGAGGCTGAGCTAGAATTTCAGATGAACTCCAGATCTATGGTTTCATTAAGACCCTGAGGGTTCAATGTCTGAAGTTTCAAAATCCATGCAGCCTCCTGTCTACATAAAGTTCTAAAGCGATCACCACCCCTGTTGGTTGCTGGGATGTGTTCCAGCCCAACAAGTAGGAGCCCAGTGGGATCGCCTCCATGGCACTCAGAAAAATGTCGGGGAACACTATGATTCATGTTCTTATTCAAAATATTCCGTCTGTGTTCCATAAATCTGAGTTTCAAGGGGCGTATTGTTCGACCTACGTAATATCTGTGACAGGGACATATCAATAGATAGATCACATATTGGGTGCTACAGTTTATAAAGGTGTTAATAATGTACTCTTTCTTAGAGACACTAGACACCACGCTTTTGGTTTTGTTCTGAACAAACGAACAGGTGGTGCATCTCTTATGGTTACATCTATGGAAGCCTATAACCTCCGGTCCAATAAGAGTTCTTTGTGTTTTTTTCATGGATCGATCTGTATGTCCTTTAAAGAAACTGGGAGCCAGAATGTTACGTAAATTTTTGGCTTTCTTAAAAACAATCGCTGGTTTTTCATCTAAATGTTCTCTAAGGACAGGATCAGTAAATAGTAATCTATAGTTTTTATTAATTATGCCTTTAATTTTACTGGCCGCCACATTAAATTTAGATTTAAATACTAAGCTATATTTATCTTTGTTCTTTTTTGTTATATCCCTTTTATTTTTGTTTTTATTTTTGTCTTTATTCTCAAACCCATATCTAGCTCCATTAATAGTTTCCAAATCACTACCACTTGGATGACCACACTCCTGTGCATTCGCATGATTTTCATCCTTAAAATCAAGCAAATCTTTTCTCACAAGTTTAGAGGCATAAACCAAAGCCTCATCTAGTACTGCTTGTGGGTAATCACAGCTCTTGAAGGTGTCCACGAGAGCTGTAACTTGTTGATGATATTTCTTATCTGAAGTACAGTTTCTCCTAATTCTATGTACCTGACTTTTTGGTACGTTTCTAAGCCAGTTTTTATTGTGATTGCTAGAATATGGAATATAATTACATACGTCTACCGATTTTTTAAAAGGTGATACTATGACGGTATCCTCTACCACCTCCACCGTTACATCTAAAAAATTAATCTGTGAAGGATGGTGAGTGCATGTGAAGGTTAAACCATAAGTGTTATTATTTATATACCTAACAAACTCAGTGACAGAAACAACATCCCCTTTCCAAACAAAGAACAGGTCGTCGATATAGCGGCCATAGAGGACCAGGTTCGCAGTGTGGACACCACCCCAGATGTATGCGTCCTCAAAATCCCCCATGTAAATATTGGCGAAACTGTGTGCGAACCTGGTCCCCATCGCTGTACCGAGGATCTGTAGGTAGTGACAGTGATCAAACAAAAAATAATTGTGAGATAAAATGAAATCAATTGCAGAGAGAATAAATTGTCGTTTCCCCTCTGAGATACCCATATCTTCACCTAGACTTTTTGCCACACATTCTATCCCTTTCATATGGGGGATGTTGGTGTATAAAGCTTGAACGTCACATGTGACGAATAGAAAGTCGGAACTCCATTTTAGACCTTCCACCATTTTAATAAACTCAGTGGTGTCTCTGATATGGGATCTCAGAGAGGAAGCACGTGGTTGTAAAAAATGATCAACAAAATAAGATAAATTAGATATGAGACCCTCAATTCCCGGAATAATAGGTCGACCCGGGGGTTCGTGTAGTGTCTTGTGAACTTTTGGGAGGTGATAATAAATGGGAGTGATTGGGTGGAGGGGGTAGAGGAATTCAAACTCGTCATGTGTGATAATATCATTGGCACATGCCAATGTTAACATATCTTTAAGTTGTTTTTGATAGTCAAGAGTTGGGTCTTGCCTTAAAACTCTATAAAAAGTGGTGTCAGTAAGTTGTCTAACTGCCTCTCTGACATAATCTTCAGTGTTCTGCACTACAACTCCTCCACCCTTATCTGCTGGTTTGATAGTGAGAGCTTGATTTTCAGAAAGTCTCTTAAGGGCTTTTCTTTCATCAGGCCTCAAATTGTACAGACAGGGGTGTATTCTATGGTCGCATAAACTACGTAGTTCCTCCAAAGTGGTATGATAAAAAGTATCTATAGCACTGGTTTTATGTTGAGTAGGAAAAAATTGTGATTTTTTTTCTTAAAGATCCCTCTGTTAACATCAAATAATGATATTTCAGGTTGCTGTTTTAAATTCTCAGGGGATATATTTTCAAGCAGAAGTTCATTAAGCATATTAAGTCCAGACATATCATCCTGGTCCAATATGGTGGCAGAATTATCTTGGTATGTAGAATTATTTTGTCTATCAACCACCGCAAAGAATCTTTTTCTACATAGTCCTCTAACAAAACGATTGAGCTCAATAAAGAGCTCAAAGAAATTAGGGAGTGTAGTAGGTGCAAAATTCATCCCCTTTGAGAGAATTCTCTCCTCAGTATTAGTTAAAGTAACAGAAGAGAGATTGAAAATACCAACAGATTTTACCGGAACCTTTGATTTTTGTTTCCCCTTCCCTCCTCTTCGACCTCTTGGTCGATATCTCTTCCTCTTTTTGGTGTACGTGTCAGGGGGTCGTAACGATTTTGTGTGAAATATCTGTTCCCTCTGATATTTACTTCCATCCTGTCTCTCCTTCCTCTGTCTACAAAATGACGTCGCTCTTGAGGAGAAACTCCTCCCTTGGCTCCTAGAGGGGATTCTTGCTGCCATCTAGTTTTTTTCTGTGGTATATTCGTCCACCCAGGTGATGTTCTTATATTAGAAGAATATTTATTATTCTCCAGCGTATCCCGGGGCTTATATTGAGTCTGCTTGTACTGAGACTTACTCTTTTGAAAATTATCACTATGGTTAGATGTTTGTTGTCTCTCCGATCTAGATTCCTCTCTTATTCTATTCTTAGTATGATAATTTTTAATGGTATTTGTACTATAATCTCTCAAATCACGTGAGAATTTCTTCTCCTTTCTTTCTATTATTTCTTTCTCATAAGCTTCTAGCCTCTTATTCATTACTGTTTCCCTCTCTTTATAATAATCCTCATCTTTATATTTCTGGAGTATATCTTGTGTTAGTTTAATCTCATCCTCAATTTCAGTCAATTTGTTTCCCCTGTAATCAATTATTAATTGCATTAATGCAAATGAGCATTTATCAAGAATTTTTTCCCATTGTTCTAGTAAATCAGGGTCGTTATTAAAAGATGAGCTCTTGAAAATCCGCAGACCACGGGGTATTTTATTATGTTCCAAATATTTGGACAAAGACGTTTTATCCCACCAGTGTCTTGATTCAGATTTTAACAAATCCTCTAGTCTGTTAGCATTTTTCAAAAACTCATCATGTGGTGTTCCCTCAATACTACAATTCCCAGTCTCATATTGTTTAAGGACTTCCTGTCTCCGTTGAATTCTATCTGTATAAAAATTCATATTGCAGTGCTAATAACCTAAGCCGCAATAGTAGGGCAAGGTACACAGAAAAAAATAGAAAAAACTATGCGCTCAGGTGAATAACACTGCACTAGGTTGTCAGCAGCCTCTTGAAGAAGGGAATTGCCAATCCCTTAAAACGAAAACTATCAAACAAATAACAAGTGGCGCTAGACAACCAGAGTATAATAAAACATTTATTTTCTAAAATGCATGTAGAAATTACAACAACCTCCCGGGGGTAATAAATCTTAAAACATCACAATGTCTGAATAAACACTAAATAGGTCCAATAAGTAACATATAATTAGTATATCGTAACACCTGGAAGTTGAACAGCCTTTTATGGATTATATATGTGCACACTGATATTGCTAATTAATGAAACGAAAGTCACTAGCACCTGTATTCTAATAGCCAGTTGCAAAAAACATAAGTTCATAAAGGCAGGTATACCTGGGAGTAGGGGTGGTCTGATCTTATACCTGTTCCACAGGTGGAGTTGATTATCAATAATTACATGCAGCTGTTTTAGAGCATCAGATTTAAACAAACTCCTATCATTTTAAAGTAGGCATACATCTTTATTATATACATCACTATATTAGTTCTACACTGCAATGAGTGATAGTATAAAATACATTATATATAGTAATGAAAAATAAATAATAATTAATAATAAAGCTTAAATAAAATATAATATCTATTTAATATGAGACTGGGAATATCTATAGCAATCATATAGGATATCTTATAACAATATTTAATCTTCATATTAATTTGCATAACCATAAATATATATATATATTTTTTCAAATTGGTGATACCCAGTATTTATACATACAGCATAGTAGAGTTAGATGTTCTTTATGTAGATACCTCATACTTAGAGTCTCTACTAGCAACAAGATATAGATATTAATACCTATAAGAGGGATATATTGCTTCAAATATCTTCCTATAGTAATTTGTTAAGTTGCCATAGAGGGAAATGTATTGAACAGGGGATAGGAAATAAGGTAATTAATAAGAGAGAGACGCCAGGAAAACTATTTTAAAGAACATAAAAGATCAAAAGGGATTAATAGTAAATCTTTTTGGCTTAAGGTCATTTAGTACAAATATTAATACATTATAATGTGTAGTAATAATAATAATAGTAGTAATAGTAAGAAGTAGTACAGGAAGCAAAAAATTACTATACCTAATTTTGATAATTGAGATAGCCATAGTAAATATCACTAGCTCAAAAATCAAAAAACAAGAGGGGAGAGAGAGACTGACCGAAAAGAGACTGTGAACAAAAACTGTACCCACTCTCTAGTGCTAGAAATACTACTAGAGGCTGAGCTAGAATTTCAGATGAACTCCAGATCTATGGTTTCATTAAGACCCTGAGGGTTCAATGTCTGAAGTTTCAAAATCCATGCAGCCTCCTGTCTACATAAAGTTCTAAAGCGATCACCACCCCTGTTGGTTGCTGGGATGTGTTCCAGCCCAACAAGTAGGAGCCCAGTGGGATCGCCTCCATGGCACTCAGAAAAATGTCGGGGAACACTATGATTCATGTTCTTATTCAAAATATTCCGTCTGTGTTCCATAAATCTGAGTTTCAAGGGGCGTATTGTTCGACCTACGTAATATCTGTGACAGGGACATATCAATAGATAGATCACATATTGGGTGCTACAGTTTATAAAGGTGTTAATAATGTACTCTTTCTTAGAGACACTAGACACCACGCTTTTGGTTTTGTTCTGAACAAACGAACAGGTGGTGCATCTCTTATGGTTACATCTATGGAAGCCTATAACCTCCGGTCCAATAAGAGTTCTTTGTGTTTTTTTCATGGATCGATCTGTATGTCCTTTAAAGAAACTGGGAGCCAGAATGTTACGTAAATTTTTGGCTTTCTTAAAAACAATCGCTGGTTTTTCATCTAAATGTTCTCTAAGGACAGGATCAGTAAATAGTAATCTATAGTTTTTATTAATTATGCCTTTAATTTTACTGGCCGCCACATTAAATTTAGATTTAAATACTAAGCTATATTTATCTTTGTTCTTTTTTGTTATATCCCTTTTATTTTTGTTTTTATTTTTGTCTTTATTCTCAAACCCATATCTAGCTCCATTAATAGTTTCCAAATCACTACCACTTGGATGACCACACTCCTGTGCATTCGCATGATTTTCATCCTTAAAATCAAGCAAATCTTTTCTCACAAGTTTAGAGGCATAAACCAAAGCCTCATCTAGTACTGCTTGTGGGTAATCACAGCTCTTGAAGGTGTCCACGAGAGCTGTAACTTGTTGATGATATTTCTTATCTGAAGTACAGTTTCTCCTAATTCTATGTACCTGACTTTTTGGTACGTTTCTAAGCCAGTTTTTATTGTGATTGCTAGAATATGGAATATAATTACATACGTCTACCGATTTTTTAAAAGGTGATACTATGACGGTATCCTCTACCACCTCCACCGTTACATCTAAAAAATTAATCTGTGAAGGATGGTGAGTGCATGTGAAGGTTAAACCATAAGTGTTATTATTTATATACCTAACAAACTCAGTGACAGAAACAACATCCCCTTTCCAAACAAAGAACAGGTCGTCGATATAGCGGCCATAGAGGACCAGGTTCGCAGTGTGGACACCACCCCAGATGTATGCGTCCTCAAAATCCCCCATGTAAATATTGGCGAAACTGGGTGCGAACCTGGTCCCCATCGCTGTACCGAGGATCTGTAGGTAGTGACAGTGATCAAACAAAAAATAATTGTGAGATAAAATGAAATCAATTGCAGAGAGAATAAATTGTCGTTTCCCCTCTGAGATACCCATATCTTCACCTAGACTTTTTGCCACACATTCTATCCCTTTCATATGGGGGATGTTGGTGTATAAAGCTTGAACGTCACATGTGACGAATAGAAAGTCGGAACTCCATTTTAGACCTTCCACCATTTTAATAAACTCAGTGGTGTCTCTGATATGGGATCTCAGAGAGGAAGCACGTGGTTGTAAAAAATGATCAACAAAATAAGATAAATTAGATGTGAGACCCTCAATTCCCGAAATAATAGGTCGACCCGGGGGTTCGTGTAGTGTCTTGTGAACTTTTGGGAGGTGATAATAAATGGGAGTGATTGGGTGGAGGGGGTAGAGGAATTCAAACTCGTCATGTGTGATAATATCATTGGCACATGCCAATGTTAACATATCTTTAAGTTGTTTTTGATAGTCAAGAGTTGGGTCTTGCCTTAACACTCTATAAAAAGTGGTGTCAGTAAGTTGTCTAACTGCCTCTCTGACATAATCTTCAGTGTTCTGCACTACAACTCCTCCACCCTTATCTGCTGGTTTGATAGTGAGAGCTTGATTTTCAGAAAGTCTCTTAAGGGCTTTTCTTTCATCAGGCCTCAAATTGTACAGACAGGGGTGTATTCTATGGTCGCATAAACTACGTAGTTCCTCCAAAGTGGTATGATAAAAAGTATCTATAGCACTGGTTTTATGTTGAGTAGGAAAAAATTGTGATTTTTTTTCTTAAAGATCCCTCTGTTAACATCAAATAATGATATTTCAGGTTGCTGTTTTAAATTCTCAGGGGATATATTTTCAAGCAGAAGTTCATTAAGCATATTAAGTCCAGACATATCATCCTGGTCCAATATGGTGGCAGAATTATCTTGGTATGTAGAATTATTTTGTCTATCAACCACCGCAAAGAATCTTTTTCTACATAGTCCTCTAACAAAACGATTGAGCTCAATAAAGAGCTCAAAGAAATTAGGGAGTGTAGTAGGTGCAAAATTCATCCCCTTTGAGAGAATTCTCTCCTCAGTATTAGTTAAAGTAACAGAAGAGAGATTGAAAATACCAACAGATTTTACCGGAACCTTTGATTTTTGTTTCCCCTTCCCTCCTCTTCGACCTCTTGGTCGATATCTCTTCCTCTTTTTGGTGTACGTGTCAGGGGGTCGTAACGATTTTGTGTGAAATATCTGTTCCCTCTGATATTTACTTCCATCCTGTCTCTCCTTCCTCTGTCTACAAAATGACGTCGCTCTTGAGGAGAAACTCCTCCCTTGGCTCCTAGAGGGGATTCTTGCTGCCATCTAGTTTTTTTCTGTGGTATATTCGTCCACCCAGGTGATGTTCTTATATTAGAAGAATATTTATTATTCTCCAGCGTATCCCGGGGCTTATATTGAGTCTGCTTGTACTGAGACTTACTCTTTTGAAAATTATCACTATGGTTAGATGTTTGTTGTCTCTCCGATCTAGATTCCTCTCTTATTCTATTCTTAGTATGATAATTTTTAATGGTATTTTTGTACTATAATCTCTCAAATCACGTGAGAATTTCTTCTCCTTTCTTTCTATTATTTCTTTCTCATAAGCTTCTAGCCTCTTATTCATTACTGTTTCCCTCTCTTTATAATAATCCTCATCTTTATATTTCTGGAGTATATCTTGTGTTAGTTTAATCTCATCCTCAATTTCAGTCAATTTGTTTCCCCTGTAATCAATTATTAATTGCATTAATGCAAATGAGCATTTATCAAGAATTTTTTCCCATTGTTCTAGTAAATCAGGGTCGTTATTAAAAGATGAGCTCTTGAAAATCCGCAGACCACGGGGTATTTTATTATGTTCCAAATATTTGGACAAAGACGTTTTATCCCACCAGTGTCTTGATTCAGATTTTAACAAATCCTCTAGTCTGTTAGCATTTTTCAAAAACTCATCATGTGGTGTTCCCTCAATACTACAATTCCCAGTCTCATATTGTTTAAGGACTTCCTGTCTCCGTTGAATTCTATCTGTATAAAAATTCATATTGCAGTGCTAATAACCTAAGCCGCAATAGTAGGGCAAGGTACACAGAAAAAAATAGAAAAAACTATGCGCTCAGGTGAATAACACTGCACTAGGTTGTCAGCAGCCTCTTGAAGAAGGGAATTGCCAATCCCTTAAAACGAAAACTATCAAACAAATAACAAGTGGCGCTAGACAACCAGAGTATAATAAAACATATATTTTCTAAAATGCATGTAGAAATTACAACAACCTCCCGGGGGTAATAAATCTTAAAACATCACAATGTCTGAATAAACACTAAATAGGTCCAATAAGTAACATATAATTAGTATATCGTAACACCTGGAAGTTGAACAGCCTTTTATGGATTATATATGTGCACACTGATATTGCTAATTAATGAAACGAAAGTCACTAGCACCTGTATTCTAATAGCCAGTTGCAAAAAACATAAGTTCATAAGAATGAGTAGCTGTTGCAGAAAAGAAACAAATGTATGTTAATAGCTGTATGCACACAGTTACCACTGGGCAGGAGCTCCTTCAATCTCTGCTCCCTGGTGTTGTCCCACTGTCCGGATGGAGACACTCACCAGGACCTCAGTGGGCAATCTGGAAGCCGCGCCGTGCGGGGTGTCTAAAAGCGCTGTCCTAGCCCTGTCCACACCGGCTCCGGTACCTCCGTACTATGCAAACGGGGGCTAGTAGCTGGTAAATCCGGAGTTAAGTAGGGATAGCGTTCCTGGTGTGTATGACCCACAATGAGCCTTTCCTCTAGTGGGCGGGCGTCCGACAGGAGCTCCGTTCGCCGGTCTGCGCCGGGCTTGGAGAAACGGTACTCGTAGCTTCCACCATTCAGCTTAGAGTATGCGGTCTGGCTGCAAAGATGAAAAGATGCAGTGCAGGTGTCTCCAACCGCAGTAGTGGACAGTTAATCTCAGTGAGCAAGATGAATCGCTGTTTAGGTGTAAAGCTTCCCGTAGCTTTGGGGTGTAAATCCTTGTAATAGGAAGCCTGTATCCTTAACGCGTTTCAACGCCAGCAGGGCGTCTTTTTCTAAAGGCAGGTATACCTGGGAGTAGGGGTGGTCTGATCTTATACCTGTTCCACAGGTGGAGTTGATTATCAATAATTACATGCAGCTGTTTTAGAGCATCAGATTTAAACAAACTCCTATCATTTTAAAGTAGGCATACATCTTTATTATATACATCACTATATTAGTTCTACACTGCAATGAGTGATAGTATAAAATACATTATATATAGTAATAAAAAATAAATAATAATTAATAATAAAGCTTAAATAAAATATAATATCTATTTAATATGAGACTGGGAATATCTATAGCAATCATATAGGATATCTTATAACAATATTTAATCTTCATATTAATTTGCATAACCATAAATATATATATATATTTTTTCAAATTGGTGATACCCAGTATTTATACATACAGCATAGTAGAGTTAGATGTTCTTTATGTAGATACCTCATACTTAGAGTCTCTACTAGCAACAAGATATAGATATTAATACCTATAAGAGGGATATATTGCTTCAAATATCTTCCTATAGTAATTTGTTAAGTTGCCATAGAGGGAAATGTATTGAACAGGGGATAGGAAATAAGGTAATTAATAAGAGAGAGACGCCAGGAAAACTATTTTAAAGAACATAAAAGATCAAAAGGGATTAATAGTAAATCTTTTGGCTTAAGGTCATTTAGTACAAATATTAATACATTATAATGTGTAGTAATAATAATAATAGTAGTAATAGTAAGAAGTAGTACAGGAAGCAAAAAATTACTATACCTAATTTTGATAATTGAGATAGCCATAGTAAATATCACTAGCTCAAAAATCAAAAAACAAGAGGGGAGAGAGAGACTGACCGAAAAGAGACTGTGAACAAAAACTGTACCCACTCTCTAGTGCTAGAAATACTACTAGAGGCTGAGCTAGAATTTCAGATGAACTCCAGATCTATGGTTTCATTAAGACCCTGAGGGTTCAATGTCTGAAGTTTCAAAATCCATGCAGCCTCCTGTCTACATAAAGTTCTAAAGCGATCACCACCCCTGTTGGTTGCTGGGATGTGTTCCAGCCCAACAAGTAGGAGCCCAGTGGGATCGCCTCCATGGCACTCAGAAAAATGTCGGGGAACACTATGATTCATGTTCTTATTCAAAATATTCCGTCTGTGTTCCATAAATCTGAGTTTCAAGGGGCGTATTGTTCGACCTACGTAATATCTGTGACAGGGACATATCAATAGATAGATCACATATTGGGTGCTACAGTTTATAAAGGTGTTAATAATGTACTCTTTCTTAGAGACACTAGACACCACGCTTTTGGTTTTGTTCTGAACAAACGAACAGGTGGTGCATCTCTTATGGTTACATCTATGGAAGCCTATAACCTCCGGTCCAATAAGAGTTCTTTGTGTTTTTTTCATGGATCGATCTGTATGTCCTTTAAAGAAACTGGGAGCCAGAATGTTACGTAAATTTTTGGCTTTCTTAAAAACAATCGCTGGTTTTTCATCTAAATGTTCTCTAAGGACAGGATCAGTAAATAGTAATCTATAGTCTTTATTAATTATGCCTTTAATTTTACTGGCCGCCACATTAAATTTAGATTTAAATACTAAGCTATATTTATCTTTGTTCTTTTTTGTTATATCCCTTTTATTTTTGTTTTTATTTTTGTCTTTATTCTCAAACCCATATCTAGCTCCATTAATAGTTTCCAAATCACTACCACTTGGATGACCACACTCCTGTGCATTCGCATGATTTTCATCCTTAAAATCAAGCAAATCTTTTCTCACAAGTTTAGAGGCATAAACCAAAGCCTCATCTAGTACTGCTTGTGGGTAATCACAGCTCTTGAAGGTGTCCACGAGAGCTGTAACTTGTTGATGATATTTCTTATCTGAAGTACAGTTTCTCCTAATTCTATGTACCTGACTTTTTGGTACGTTTCTAAGCCAGTTTTTATTGTGATTGCTAGAATATGGAATATAATTACATACGTCTACCGATTTTTTAAAAGGTGATACTATGACGGCATCCTCTACCACCTCCACCGTTACATCTAAAAAATTAATCTGTGAAGGATGGTGAGTGCATGTGAAGGTTAAACCATAAGTGTTATTATTTATATACCTAACAAACTCAGTGACAGAAACAACATCCCCTTTCCAAACAAAGAACAGGTCGTCGATATAGCGGCCATAGAGGACCAGGTTCGCAGTGTGGACACCACCCCAGATGTATGCGTCCTCAAAATCCCCCATGTAAATATTGGCGAAACTGGGTGCGAACCTGGTCCCCATCGCTGTACCGAGGATCTGTAGGTAGTGACAGTGATCAAACAAAAAATAATTGTGAGATAAAATGAAATCAATTGCAGAGAGAATAAATTGTCGTTTCCCCTCTGAGATACCCATATCTTCACCTAGACTTTTTGCCACACATTCTATCCCTTTCATATGGGGGATGTTGGTGTATAAAGCTTGAACGTCACATGTGACGAATAGAAAGTCGGAACTCCATTTTAGACCTTCCACCATTTTAATAAACTCAGTGGTGTCTCTGATATGGGATCTCAGAGAGGAAGCACGTGGTTGTAAAAAATGATCAACAAAATAAGATAAATTAGATGTGAGACCCTCAATTCCCGAAATAATAGGTCGACCCGGGGGTTCGTGTAGTGTCTTGTGAACTTTTGGGAGGTGATAATAAATGGGAGTGATTGGGTGGAGGGGGTAGAGGAATTCAAACTCGTCATGTGTGATAATATCATTGGCACATGCCAATGTTAACATATCTTTAAGTTGTTTTTGATAGTCAAGAGTTGGGTCTTGCCTTAAAACTCTATAAAAAGTGGTGTCAGTAAGTTGTCTAACTGCCTCTCTGACATAATCTTCAGTGTTCTGCACTACAACTCCTCCACCCTTATCTGCTGGTTTGATAGTGAGAGCTTGATTTTCAGAAAGTCTCTTAAGGGCTTTTCTTTCATCAGGCCTCAAATTGTACAGACAGGGGTGTATTCTATGGTCGCATAAACTACGTAGTTCCTCCAAAGTGGTATGATAAAAAGTATCTATAGCACTGGTTTTATGTTGAGTAGGAAAAAATTGTGATTTTTTCTTAAAGATCCCTCTGTTAACATCAAATAATGATATTTCAGGTTGCTGTTTTAAATTCTCAGGGGATATATTTTCAAGCAGAAGTTCATTAAGCATATTAAGTCCAGACATATCATCCTGGTCCAATATGGTGGCAGAATTATCTTGGTATGTAGAATTATTTTGTCTATCAACCACCGCAGAGAATCTTTTTCTACATAGTCCTCTAACAAAACGATTGAGCTCAATAAAGAGCTCAAAGAAATTAGGGAGTGTAGTAGGTGCAAAATTCATCCCCTTTGAGAGAATTCTCTCCTCAGTATTAGTTAAAGTAACAGAAGAGAGATTGAAAATACCAACAGATTTTACCGGAACCTTTGATTTTTGTTTCCCCTTCCCTCCTCTTCGACCTCTTGGTCGATATCTCTTCCTCTTTTTGGTGTACGTGTCAGGGGGTCGTAACGATTTTGTGTGAAATATCTGTTACCTCTGATATTTACTTCCATCCTGTCTCTCCTTCCTCTGTCTACAAAATGACGTCGCTCTTGAGGAGAAACTCCTCCCTTGGCTCCTAGAGGGGATTCTTGCTGCCATCTAGTTTTTTTCTGTGGTATATTCGTCCACCCAGGTGATGTTCTTATATTAGAAGAATATTTATTATTCTCCAGCGTATCCCGGGGCTTATATTGAGTCTGCTTGTACTGAGACTTACTCTTTTGAAAATTATCACTATGGTTAGATGTTTGTTGTCTCTCCGATCTAGATTCCTCTCTTATTCTATTCTTAGTATGATAATTTTTAATGGTATTTGTACTATAATCTCTCAAATCACGTGAGAATTTCTTCTCCTTTCTTTCTATTATTTCTTTCTCATAAGCTTCTAGCCTCTTATTCATTACTGTTTCCCTCTCTTTATAATAATCCTCATCTTTATATTTCTGTTGTAGTGCAGAACACTGAAGATTATGTCAGAGAGGCAGTTAGACAACTTACTGACACCACTTTTTATAGAGTTTTAAGGCAAGACCCAACTCTTGACTATCAAAAACAACTTAAAGATATGTTAACATTGGCATGTGCCAATGATATTATCACACATGACGAGTTTGAATTCCTCTACCCCCTCCACCCAATCACTCCCATTTATTATCACCTCCCAAAAGTTCACAAGACACTACACGAACCCCCGGGTCGACCTATTATTTCGGGAATTGAGGGTCTCGCATCTAATTTATCTTATTTTGTTGATCATTTTTTACAACCACGTGCTTCCTCTCTGAGATCCCATATCAGAGACACCACTGAGTTTATTAAAATGGTGGAAGGTCTAAAATGGAGTTCCGACTTTCTATTCGTCACATGTGACGTTCAAGCTTTATACACCAACATCCCCCATATGAAAGGGATAGAATGTGTGGCAAAAAGTCTAGGTGAAGATATGGGTATCTCAGAGGGGAAACGACAATTTATTCTCTCTGCAATTGATTTAATTTTATCTCACAATTATTTTTTGTTTGATCACTGTCACTACCTACAGATCCTCGGTACAGCGATGGGGACCAGGTTCGCACACAGTTTCGCCAATATTTACATGGGGGATTTTGAGGACGCATACATCTGGGGTGGTGTCCACACTGCGAACCTGGTCCTCTATGGCCGCTATATCGACGACCTGTTCTTTGTTTGGAAAGGGGATGTTGTTTCTGTCACTGAGTTTGTTAGGTATATAAATAATAACACTTATGGTTTAACCTTCACATGCACTCACCATCCTTCACAGATTAATTTTTTAGATGTAACGGTGGAGGTGGTAGAGGATACCGTCATAGTATCACCTTTTAAAAAATCGGTAGACGTATGTAATTATATTCCATATTCTAGCAATCACAATAAAAACTGGCTTAGAAACGTACCAAAAAGTCAGGTACATAGAATTAGGAGAAACTGTACTTCAGATAAGAAATATCATCAACAAGTTACAGCTCTCGTGGACACCTTCAAGAGCTGTGATTACCCACAAGCAGTACTAGATGAGGCTTTGGTTTATGCCTCTAAACTTGTGAGAAAAGATTTGCTTGATTTTAAGGATGAAAATCATGCGAATGCACAGGAGTGTGGTCACCCAAGTGGTAGTGATTTGGAAACTATTAATGGAGCTAGATATGGGTTTGAGAATAAAGACAAAAATAAAAACAAAGATAAATATAGCTTAGTATTTAAATCTAAATTTAATGTGGCGGCCAGTAAAATTAAAGGCATAATTAATAAAAACTATAGATTACTATTTACTGATCCTGTCCTTAGAGAACATTTAGATGAAAAACCAGCGATTGTTTTTAAGAAAGCCAAAAATTTACGTAACATTCTGGCTCCCAGTTTCTTTATAGGACATACAGATCGATCCATGAAAAAAACACAAAGAACTCTTATTGGACCGGAGGTTATAGGCTTCCATAGATGTAACCATAAGAGATGCACCACCTGTTCGTTTGTTCAGAACAAAACCAAAAGCGTGGTGTCTAGTGTCTCTAAGAAAGAGTACATTATTAACACCTTTATAAACTGTAGCACCCAATATGTGATCTATCTATTGATATGTCCCTGTCACAGATATTACGTAGGTCGAACAATACGCCCCTTGAAACTCAGATTTATGGAACACAGACGGAATATTTTGAATAAGAACATGAATCATAGTGTTCCCCGACATTTTTCTGAGTGCCATGGAGGCGATCCCACTGGGCTCCTACTTGTTGGGCTGGAACACATCCCAGCAACCAACAGGGGTGGTGATCGCTTTAGAACTTTATGTAGACAGGAGGCTGCATGGATTTTGAAACTTCAGACATTGAACCCTCAGGGTCTTAATGAAACCATAGATCTGGAGTTCATCTGAAATTCTAGCTCAGCCTCTAGTAGTATTTCTAGCACTAGAGAGTGGGTACAGTTTTTGTTCACAGTTTCTTTTCGGTCAGTCTCTCTCTCCCCTCTTGTTTTTTGATTTTTGAGCTAGTGATATTTACTATGGCTATCTCAATTATCAAAATTAGGTATAGTAATTTTTTGCTTCCTGTACTACTTCTTACTATTACTACTATTATTATTATTACTACACATTATAATGTATTAATATTTGTACTAAATGACCTTAAGCCAAAAATATTTACTATTAATCCCTTTTGATCTTTTATGTTCTTTAAAATAGTTTTCCTGGCGTCTCTCTCTTATTAATTACCTTATTTCCTATCCCCTGTTCAATACATTTCCCTCTATGGCAACTTAACAAATTACTATAGGAAGATATTTGAAGCAATATATCCCTCTTATAGGTATTAATATCTATATCTTGTTGCTAGTAGAGACTCTAAGTATGAGGTATCTACATAAAGAACATCTAACTCTACTATGCTGTATGTATAAATACTGGGTATCACCAATTTGAAAAAATATATATATATATTTATGGTTATGCAAATTAATATGAAGATTAAATATTGTTATAAGATATCCTATATGATTGCTATAGATATTCCCAGTCTCATATTAAATAGATATTATATTTTATTTAAGCTTTATTATTAATTATTATTTATTTTTCATTACTATATATAATGTATTTTATACTATCACTCATTGCAGTGTAGAACTAATATAGTGATGTATATAATAAAGATGTATGCCTACTTTAAAATGATAGGAGTTTGTTTAAATCTGATGCTCTAAAACAGCTGCATGTAATTATTGATATTCAACTCCACCTGTGGAACAGGTATAAGATCAGACCACCCCTACTCCCAGGTATACCTGCCTTTCGAAAAAGACGCCCTGCTGGCGTTGAAACGCGTTAAGGATACAGGCTTCCTATTACAAGGATTTACACCCCAAAGCTACGGGAAGCTTTACACCTAAACAGCGATTCATCTTGCTCACTGAGATTAACTGTCCACTACTGCGGTTGGAGACACCTGCACTGCATCTTTTCATCTTTGCAGCCAGACCGCATACTCTAAGCTGAATGGTGGAAGCTACGAGTACCGTTTCTCCAAGCCCGGCGCAGACCGGCGAACGGAGCTCCTGTCGGACGCCCGCCCACTAGAGGAAAGGCTCATTGTGGGTCATACACACCAGGAACGCTATCCCTACTTAACTCCGGATTTACCAGCTACTAGCCCCCGTTTGCATAGTACGGAGGTACCGGAGCCGGTGTGGACAGGGCTAGGACAGCGCTTTTAGACACCCCGCACGGCGCGGCTTCCAGATTGCCCACTGAGGTCCTGGTGAGTGTCTCCTTCCGGACAGTGGGACAACACCAGGGAGCAGAGATTGAAGGAGCTCCTGCCCAGTGGTAACTGTGTGCATACAGCTATTAACTAGAGATGAGCGGGTTCGGTTTCTCTGAATCCGAACCCGCCCGAACTTCATGTTTTTTTTCACGGGTCCGAGCGACTCGGATCTTCCCGCCTTGCTCGGTTAACCCGAGCGCGCCCGAACGTCATCATGACGCTGTCGGATTCTCGCGAGGCTCGGATTCTATCGCGAGACTCGGATTCTATATAAGGAGCCGCGCGTCGCCGCCATTTTCACACGTGCATTGAGATTGATAGGGAGAGGACGTGGCTGGCGTCCTCTCCATTTAGATTAGGGTTGAGAGAGAGAGAGAGAGATTGACCTGAGGCTGTGATACTGTAGAAGAGAGTGCAGAGTTTAGTGACTGACGACCACAGTGACCACCAGACAGTGCAGTTGTTTGTTTTATTTAATATATCCGTTCTCTGCCTGAAAAAAACAATACACACAGTGACTCAGTCACATACCATATCTGTGTGCACTGCTCAGCCCAGTGTGCTGCATCAATGTATATATATATCTGACTGTGCTCAGCTCACACAGCTTATAATTGTGGGGGAGACTGGGGAGCACTGCAGTGCCAGTTATAGGTTATAGCAGGAGCCAGGAGTACATAATATTATATTAAAATTAAACAGTGCACACTTTTGCTGCAGGAGTGCCACTGCCAGTGTGACTAGTGACCAGTGACCTGACCACCAGTATATATAATATTAGTAGTATACTATCTCTTTATCAACCAGTCTATATTAGCAGCAGACACAGTACAGTGCGGTAGTTCACGGCTGTGGCTACCTCTGTGTCGGCACTCGGCAGCCCGTCCATAATTGTATATACCACCTAACCGTGGTTTTTTTTTCTTTCTTTATACATACATACTAGTTACGAGTATACTATCTCTTTATCAACCAGTCTATATATTAGCAGCAGACACAGTACAGTGCGGTAGTTCACGGCTGTGGCTACCTCTGTGTCGGCACTCGGCAGCCCGTCCATAATTGTATATACCACCTAACCGTGGTTTTTTTTTCTTTCTTTATACATACATACTAGTTACGAGTATACTATCTCTTTATCAACCAGTCTATATATTAGCAGCAGACACAGTACAGTGCGGTAGTTCACGGCTGTGGCTACCTCTGTGTCGGCACTCGGCAGCCCGTCCATAATTGTATATACCACCTAACCGTGGTTTTTTTTTCTTTCTTTATACATACATACTAGTTACGAGTATACTATCTCTTTATCAACCAGTCTATATTAGCAGCAGACACAGTACAGTGCGGTAGTTCACGGCTGTGGCTACCTCTGTGTCGGCACTCGGCAGCCCGTCCATAATTGTATATACCACCTAACCGTGGTTTTTTTTTCTTTCTTTATACATACATACTAGTTACGAGTATACTATCTCTTTATCAACCAGTCTATATATTAGCAGCAGACACAGTACAGTGCGGTAGTTCACGGCTGTGGCTACCTCTGTGTCGGCACTCGGCAGCCCGTCCATAATTGTATATACCACCTAACCATGGTTTTTTTTTCTTTCTTTATACATACATACTAGTTACGAGTATACTATCTCTTTATCAACCAGTCTATATATTAGCAGCAGACACAGTACAGTGCGGTAGTTCACGGCTGTGGCTACCTCTGTGTCGGCACTCGGCAGCCCGTCCATAATTGTATATACCACCTAACCGTGTTTTTTTTTTCTTTCTTTATAGTCATACTAGTTACGAGTATACTATCTCTTTATCAACCAGTCTATATTAGCAGCAGACACAGTACAGTGCGGTAGTTCACGGCTGTGGCTACCTCTGTGTCGGCACTCGGCAGCCCGTCCATAATTGTATATACCACCTAACCGTGTTTTTTTTTCTTTCTTTATACATACATACTAGTTACGAGTATACTATCTCTTTATCAACCAGTCTATATTAGCAGCAGACACAGTACAGTGCGGTAGTTCACAGCTGTGGCTACCTCTGTGTCGGCACTCGGCAGCCCGTCCATAATTGTATATACCACCTAACCGTGGTTTTTTTTTCTTTCTTTATACATACATACTAGTTACGAGTATACTATCTCTTTATCAACCAGTCTATATATTAGCAGCAGACACAGTACAGTGCGGTAGTTCACGGCTGTGGCTACCTCTGTGTCGGCACTCGGCAGCCCGTCCATAATTGTATATACCACCTAACCGTGGTTTTTTTTTCTTTCTTTATACATACATACTAGTTACGAGTATACTATCTCTTTATCAACCAGTCTATATATTAGCAGCAGACACAGTACAGTGCGGTAGTTCACGGCTGTGGCTACCTCTGTGTCGGCACTCGGCAGGCAGTCCGTCCATAATTGTATACCACCTAACCGTGGTTTTTTTTTCTTTCTTCTTTATACATACATAGTTACATAGACATCTCTTTATCAACCAGTCTATATTAGCAGCAGACACAGTACAGTACGGTAGTTCACGGCTGTGGCTACCTCTGTGTCTGCACTCGGCAGGCAGTCCATAATTGTATACTAGTATCCATCTCCATTGTTTACCTGAGGTGCCTTTTAGTTGTGCCTATTAAAATATGGAGAACAAAAATGTTGAGGTTCCAAAATTAGGGAAAGATCATGATCCACTTCCACCTCGTGCTGAAGCTGCTGCCACTAGTCATGGCCGAGACGATGAAATGCCAGCAACGTCGTCTGCCAAGGCCGATGCCCAATGTCATAGTACAGAGCATGTCAAATCCAAAACACCAAATATCAGAAAAAAAAGGACTCCAAAACCTAAAATAAAATTGTCGGAGGAGAAGCGTAAACTTGCCAATATGCCATTTACGACACGGAGTGGCAAGGAACGGCTGAGGCCCTGGCCTATGTTCATGGCTAGTGGTTCAGCTTCACATGAGGATGGAAGCACTCAGCCTCTCGCTAGAAAAATGAAAAGACTCAAGCTGGCAAAAGCAGCACAGCAAAGAACTGTGCATTCTTCGAAATCCCAAATCCACAAGGAGAGTCCAATTGTGTCGGTTGCGATGCCTGACCTTCCCAACACTGGACGTGAAGAGCATGCGCCTTCCACCATTTGCACGCCCCCTGCAAGTGCTGGAAGGAGCACCCGCAGTCCAGTTCCTGATAGTCAGATTGAAGATGTCAGTGTTGAAGTACACCAGGATGAGGAGGATATGGGTGTTGCTGGCGCTGGGGAGGAAATTGACCAGGAGGATTCTGATGGTGAGGTGGTTTGTTTAAGTCAGGCACCCGGGGAGACACCTGTTGTCCGTGGGAGGAATATGGCCGTTGACATGCCAGGTGAAAATACCAAAAAAATCAGCTCTTCGGTGTGGAGGTATTTCACCAGAAATGCGGACAACAGGTGTCAAGCCGTGTGTTCCCTTTATCAAGCTGTAATAAGTAGGGGTAAGGACGTTAACCACCTCGGAACATCCTCCCTTATACGTCACCTGCAGCGCATTCATAATAAGTCAGTGACAAGTTCAAAAACTTTGGGTGACAGCGGAAGCAGTCCACTGACCAGTAAATCCCTTCCTCTTGTAACCAAGCTCACGCAAACCACCCCACCAACTCCCTCAGTGTCAATTTCCTCCTTCCCCAGGAATGCCAATAGTCCTGCAGGCCATGTCACTGGCAATTCTGACGAGTCCTCTCCTGCCTGGGATTCCTCCGATGCATCCTTGCGTGTAACGCCTACTGCTGCTGGCGCTGCTGTTGTTGCCGCTGGGAGTCGATGGTCATCCCAGAGGGGAAGTCGTAAGCCCACTTGTACTACTTCCAGTAAGCAATTGACTGTTCAACAGTCCTTTGCGAGGAAGATGAAATATCACAGCAGTCATCCTACTGCAAAGCGGATAACTGAGGCCTTGGCATCCTGGGTGGTGAGAAACGTGGTTCCGGTATCCATCATTACTGCAGAGCCAACTAGAGACTTGTTGGAGGTACTGTGTCCCCGGTACCAAATACCATCTAGGTTCCATTTCTCTAGGCAGGCGATACCGAAAATGTACACAGACCTCAGAAAAAGAGTCACCAGTGTCCTAAAAAATGCAGCTGTACCCAATGTCCACTTAACCACGGACATGTGGACAAGTGGAGCAGGGCAGGGTCAGGACTATATGACTGTGACAGCCCACTGGGTAGATGTATGGACTCCCGCCGCAAGAACAGCAGCGGCGGCACCAGTAGCAGCATCTCGCAAACGCCAACTCTTTCCTAGGCAGGCTACGCTTTGTATCACCGGTTTCCAGAATACGCACACAGCTGAAAACCTCTTACGGCAACTGAGGAAGATCATCGCGGAATGGCTTACCCCAATTGGACTCTCCTGTGGATTTGTGGCATCGGACAACGCCAGCAATATTGTGTGTGCATTAAATATGGGCAAATTCCAGCACGTCCCATGTTTTGCACATACCTTGAATTTGGTGGTGCAGAATTTTTTAAAAAACGACAGGGGCGTGCAAGAGATGCTGTCGGTGGCCAGAAGAATTGCGGGACACTTTCGGCGTACAGGCACCACGTACAGAAGACTGGAGCACCACCAAAAACTACTGAACCTGCCCTGCCATCATCTGAAGCAAGAAGTGGTAACGAGGTGGAATTCAACCCTCTATATGCTTCAGAGGTTGGAGGAGCAGCAAAAGGCCATTCAAGCCTACACAATTGAGCACGATATAGTAGGTGGAATGCACCTGTCTCAAGCGCAGTGGAGAATGATTTCAACGTTGTGCAAGGTTCTGATGCCCTTTGAACTTGCCACACGTGAAGTCAGTTCAGACACTGCCAGCCTGAGTCAGGTCATTCCCCTCATCAGGCTTTTGCAGAAGAAGCTGGAGACATTGAAGGAGGAGCTAACACGGAGCGATTCCGCTAGGCATGTGGGACTTGTGGATGGAGCCCTTAATTCGCTTAACAAGGATTCACGGGTGGTCAATCTGTTGAAATCAGAGCACTACATTTTGGCCACCGTGCTCGATCCTAGATTTAAAGCCTACCTTGGATCTCTCTTTCCGGCAGACACAAGTCTGCTGGGGTTGAAAGACCTGCTGGTGACAAAATTGTCAAGTCAAGCGGAACGCGACCTGTCAACATCTCCTCCTTCACATTCTCCCGCAACTGGGGGTGCGAGGAAAAGGCTCAGAATTCCGAGCCCACCCGCTGGCGGTGATGCAGGGCAGTCTGGAGCGACTGCTGATGCTGACATCTGGTCCGGACTGAAGGACCTGACAACGATTACGGACATGTCGTCTACTGTCACTGCATATGATTCTCTCAACATTGATAGAATGGTGGAGGATTATATGAGTGACCGCATCCAAGTAGGCACGTCACACAGTCCGTACTTATACTGGCAGGAAAAAGAGGCAATTTGGAGGCCCTTGCACAAACTGGCTTTATTCTACCTAAGTTGCCCTCCCACAAGTGTGTACTCCAAAAGAGTGTTTAGTGCCGCCGCTCACCTTGTCAGCAATCGGCGTACGAGGTTACATCCAGAAAATGTGGAGAAGATGATGTTCATTAAAATGAATTATAATCAATTCCTCCGCGGAGACATTGACCAGCAGCAATTGCCTCCACAAAGTACACAGGGAGCTGAGATGGTGGATTCCAGTGGGGACGAATTGATAATCTGTGAGGAGGGGGATGTACACGGTGATATATCGGAGGGTGATGATGAGGTGGACATCTTGCCTCTGTAGAGCCAGTTTGTGCAAGGAGAGATTAATTGCTTCTTTTTTGGGGGGGGTCCAAACCAACCCGTCATATCAGTCACAGTCGTGTGGCAGACCCTGTCACTGAAATGATGGGTTGGTTAAAGTGTGCATGTCCTGTTTTGTTTATACAACATAAGGGTGGGTGGGAGGGCCCAAGGACAATTCCATCTTGCACCTCTTTTTTCTTTTCTTTTTCTTTGCATCATGTGCTGATTGGGGAGGGTTTTTTGGAAGGGACATCCTGCGTGACACTGCAGTGCCACTCCTAAATGGGCCCGGTGTTTGTGTCGGCCACTAGGGTCGCTAATCTTACTCACACAGCTACCTCATTGCGCCTCTTTTTTTCTTTGCGTCATGTGCTGTTTGGGGAGGGTTTTTTGGAAGGGACATCCTGCGTGACACTGCAGTGCCACTCCTAGATGGGCCCGGTGTTTGTGTCGGCCACTAGGGTCGCTAATCTTACTCACACAGCTACCTCATTGCGCCTCTTTTTTTCTTTGCGTCATGTGCTGTTTGGGGAGGGTTTTTTGGAAGGGACATCCTGCGTGACACTGCAGTGCCACTCCTAGATGGGCCCGGTGTTTGTGTCGGCCACTAGGGTCGCTTATCTTACTCACACAGCGACCTCGGTGCAAATTTTAGGACTAAAAATAATATTGTGAGGTGTGAGGTATTCAGAATAGACTGAAAATGAGTGTAAATTATGGTTTTTGAGGTTAATAATACTTTGGGATCAAAATGACCCCCAAATTCTATGATTTAAGCTGTTTTTTAGTGTTTTTTGAAAAAAACACCCGAATCCAAAACACACCCGAATCCGACAAAAAAAATTCGGTGAGGTTTTGCCAAAACGCGTTCGAACCCAAAACACGGCCGCGGAACCGAACCCAAAACCAAAACACAAAACCCGAAAAATTTCAGGCGCTCATCTCTACTATTAACATACATTTGTTTCTTTTCTGCAACAGCTACTCATTCTTATGAACTTATGTTTTTTGCAACTGGCTATTAGAATACAGGTGCTAGTGACTTTCGTTTCATCAATTAGCAATATCAGTGTGCACATATATAATCCATAAAAGGCTGTTCAACTTCCAGGTGTTACGATATACTAATTATATGTTACTTATTGGACCTATTTAGTGTTTATTCAGACATTGTGATGTTTTAAGATTTATTACCCCCGGGAGGTTGTTGTAATTTCTACATGCATTTTAGAAAATAAATGTTTTATTATACTCTGGTTGTCTAGCGCCACTTGTTATTTGTTTGATAGTCTTCTAACCGGCCAGGCAACAATGGGCTTTTTATACACAACATGCATACACAACACAATGGTCACTGTAATCTCATTGTCCATGGGACACAGGTATGTGTCTTTACATTACAGAAGAGGTCATAGGTTGATTTGAATAGATGGGCGATGTCTTTCCCCAACTGCTCTAGTGGGTGGTATCCTCTGGATTCCCGCCGCATACATAATGAAGGTCATTCCGAGTTGTTCGCTCGCAAGGCGATTTTAGCAGAGTTGCTCACGCTAAGCCGCCGCCTACTGGGAGTGAATCTTAGCTTCTTAAAATTGTGAACGATGTATTCGCAATATTGCGATTACAAACTTCTTAGCAGTTTCTGAGTAGCTTCAGACTTACTCGGCATCTGCGATCAGTTCAGTGCTTGTCGTTCCTGGTTTGACGTCACAAACACACCCAGCGTTCGCCCAGACACTCCCCCGTTTCTCCAGCCACTCCCGCGTTTTTTCCGGAAACGGTAGCGTTTTTTCCCACACGCCCATAAAACGGCCTGTTTCCGCCCAGTAACACCCATTTCCTGTCAATCACACTACGATCGCCGGAGCGAAGAAAAAGCCGTGAGTAAAAATACTATCTTCATAGCAAAATTACTTGGCGCAGTCGCAGTGCGGATATTGCGCATGCGCACTAAGCGGAAAATCACTGCGATGCGATGAAATTTACCGAGCGAACGACTCGGAATGAGGGCCCATATACAGTAAATACAGTTAATATCTATATTCTACTTCTGTACATAACTATACGCAAGAACATGCGATCTTTCTCTAATTAACACCGGAATGTTACCCTTAAAATACCCTATAGCTGGATACTAGACATCACCTTTTAACCTGAGTCTGACCCTTCCTATCATGCAAAGGCGAATTCCTTAGTCCTGGAACTGTTTAAACTGTTGATACTCGCTGTTGTGGTGCAAGGGAGTTATATCTAAAATGTACACTATTTGGGTTAAATATGTAATGTTCTAATAACCCTCTATGCGTTCACAAACTCTACCGTAAATGCGCATACCGCGCGCTAAGGCGCATGACCGTGGAAAGCTACTTTACGCAAATTGCGGATATGTGCACGCACGGCAGACCGAGTGCTCGCGCAGCGGGCATGTGCATGGGGTTAGTACATGGGGCATGCATTACAATATTTTTCGACTTTGACATACATTACACGGGTGGTGTTGGTTACTGCTGATTTTGGACTTTGCAGCCTTTTTTAAATGTGTATGCAAAATGTCAAATTGTTAGATGGGTTCACTTTAAGTTATCAGGTTACTGATAATCTCCTCTGCTAATTGCTAAGGATGTCACCCATTCCCCATTTAATCATGATCTAAAAGCAGTAATTGGCTGGGGAAATAGTGTGTATGCATGAAATGATAGAAGGATGAAAAGCACAGAAGTAAATCCTGAATAATATTTTTGATTTTTAATGAATTCAAAATTAAAACATTTTTATTCTTAAATGCCAATCTCCTACAAAATCGCTGCCATCAACCGCCCTGGCTCCCCTGTCACTAATTCGCATCTCAGTCCATTGCAGCCACTGCCAAACTTGTGATAAACATGGCGGCTAATATAGTGTCAGTTTTATAAAAGAAAAAATAAATATTAGGGAGAGGGTGACGCCAGGGAGATGACAGCAGTGGGTGACAGGGAGAGGGTGATGCCAAGGAGAGGGTGATGCCAGGGAGAGGGTGATACTTTCAGCATTGGGTGACAGAGATTGGGTGACAGCAGTGGGTGACAGAGAGAAGGTGACACTGACAGCATTGGGTGACAAGGAAAGGGTGACGCCAGGGAAAGGGTGACAGAGGGTGACACAGCATTGGGTGACAGGGAGATGGTGACAGCAGTGGGTGACAGCAAGAGTGTGATACTGACAGCATTGGGTGACAGGGAGAGGGTGATGCCAGGTAAAGGGGGCGACAGCAGTGGGTGACAGAGAGAGGGTGATACTGACATTATTGGGTGACAGGGAGAGGGTGATGCCAGGGAGAGGGTGACAGCAGTGGGTGACAGAGAGAAGGTGACACTGACAGCATTGGGTGACAAGGAGAGGATGACGCCAGGGAAAGGGTGACAGAAGAGGGTGACACTTACAGCATTGGGTGACAGCAGTGGGTGACAGGGAGATGGTGACGCCAGGGAGAGGGTGACAGCATTGGGTGACAGGGAGAGGGTGACAGCAGTGGGTGACAGAGAGAGGGTGACACTGACAGCATTGGGTGACAGGGTGACACCAGGGAGAGGGTGACAGCAGTGGGTGACAGAGAGAGGGTGACACTGACAGCATTGGGTGACAGGTAGAGAGTGATGCCAAGGAGAGGGTGACAGCAGTGGGTGACTGAGAGGGTGACACTGAAAGTATTGGGTGACAGTGAGAGGGAAATGCGAGAGAGGGTGACAGTAGTGGGTGACAGGGAGAGGACGACACTGACAGCATTGGGTGACAGGGAGATGGTGATGCCAGGGAGAGGATGGCAGCAGTGGGTGACACTAGGGATAGCACAATATAAAATACAACATAAACTGTACAGCCTGGGGTCCGCGGAATAGCATGGGTGAGCTTATACCATGCCACACTGAATCCTGTGACCCTGAACTACATCCACACAGGGCATTTCCATCTCTCACTCCGCTTCCAGTCATCTCCTGCTGCACATTCTATCCAGCGTGGCTTACTGGGCATACACCCATCATAAAGAGGGAACCCTGACAGCGGTCACCGCCGGCTGCACATATACCGCACTTGAGCCGCTGCACACCTGGCTCAGTGCAACAGAAATTTACCAGCTCTTCAGTCCATGGACGCACGGCTGAAAAAGACCATTTGACCGCGATCAGCTGTCTACCTTTAACTGACTTTTTTCACGTAGAGTGTCTATACATCAGCAGGAGGACTCAAACCCTTTGTGGGTAAGACATTCATTAAACTTACACATTTCAGTGATGCTCTCCAATATGGATATTTACATACCAATCCAATCTGCATAGCTACTACTACAAAGATTTGTATCACTGTGTACCTATTTAATGAGACACTGATTCTAACCAGACAGTTCAATGTGCTATACTTGTTACATTGGGGGTCATTCCGAAATGATCGTAGCTGTGCTAAATTTAGCACAGCTACGATTATTCACACTGGCATGTGGGGGGAAGCCCAGCACAGGGCTATCCCGTCCCGCATGACAGTGCCCCCCCCCTCTCCCCCGCAGGAGTGCAAAGGCATCACACAGCGGCGATGCCTTTGCACTTCAGGAGAAGTTTTAGCGCGCTGGCCGGGAGCTACTCATCACTCCCCGGCCTGCAGCGACTGCGTGTTACGTCACGCAGCCGCTGCGGACCACCCCCCCATTCGGTCCAGCCATGCCTGCGTTGGCCAGACTGCGCCCACAAAGCGGCGGCCAAACACCGCTATTCCGCCACCGCCCAGCGCCGGCCTCTGCCTGTCAGTCAGGCAGAGGCGATCGCAGCCCTGCTACGGCCTTCGGCCGTCTGGCATGCGCTGGCGCACTACGGCACTGGCGCATGCGCAGTAGGGACCCGTTCGATCGGCTGCGAAAAAAAGCAGCGAGTGAACGGGTCAGAATGACCCCCGTTGTTGCTAGCAGCAGGATTTATTTTAATTTTAAAACCATTTAATCATTTACTACACTTTTTTAGAAAAGATAGGAAAGATTAAACCTGCTGTTTGCAGTGGGGCTCCTCGTCCTCCAGCACTTCATAGCGCAGCCGGTACCGCGCTGGCCGGTGAGTACACTGCTGGCTGCGAGGATGTTGGCCACAACAGGACTCCCGGAAGTGGGTCGGGAGCAATTAAGAGAGGAGAGGGGATCGCGGACCTTCCTTCCCCTCGGGTCGGATTGCAATTACTTTACAGTTTGGTAGCAGCCTGTCAGCTGCGTTGCTTTGCCGCTGGATGGGCTAGGAGACGAGAGGCGCATCAAGTGTGATATAAATAATAAGAACAACAAATAATCCTAGATGACAGCGTGGGCACTGCCTTGGTATCCACCCCGCCCCAGGAATCTGCCACTGCCCAATCACATCAGTCTCAGTGACAGGGGCGTGCCTTCATATTGGCTGACAGCACGCCCCTGTCAAAGAGGCACTTCTATAGGTGCCGCTTATAGGACTTTTTTTAATGGGATTTTGCTTCCTGATGCTTTGCCCCGTCCCACGCTTCCGGTCCTTTTACATAAACAGTGGGAGGCACAAATGTAAAAGACAGTTAAAAATGATTTAAATAATACAAAGACTTATAATTATCTTCTTTGTATTATTTTAATTATTAATGACAGGGGAGGCACTGCCTCCCGTGACTGCACGTCCCTGCTTAACTGTACGTTAGATGTTACACATGTTTAATCATATTCTGCCTGCTGTTTAAGACAAAGGCCACAAGGTCACAAATTGCAATTGTTTTACTTCAGCGGATGGCAGAACATCAATTGCACTGATAAAGTTGTCAATTCGGCTTTCATTGGTGACCCCAATAACAGTAATTGCATAGCTTTGCTGTATTACTCTTCTTTAAAGTGTCTTCTAGTCATTAAAGTTGCATGTATAATATCTTGTAGAAAAGCCACCCAGATTATTTTTACATTTATTTCAAATTTATGCTCTCATCCTCAAATTTATGCTCTCACCATGCTTTCCCTCTCTAAACAGTCGTATTTCAAGAAACTTATCTCCTCCCTGTCGTCAAACCCTCAATGTCTTTACGCCCCTTTCAACTCCCTCCTCTGTCCACCACAGCTTTCCTTCCTTTCTTTTCTTCCACCTCTGCCTCGACTCTCCTCACTCTCTGCCCTTGACTTTGCCATCTGCTTCACATTAAAAAATTACTCCATACATCATCACAAACGACAAGACCCTTATCACCCCACCCCATCTTTTCCCTCACCACCACTCTCCATCAATCTGTCCAACTCTAATTTCCTTTTCTGCTGTATCTGGTGTTGTGGGGAAAAAAAAACATGAACAGTTGTGGTCAAATTCAAAGTTTATATTGATAATGGCAGAGCAAGATTACAATAAAGTGACAGTCAGCATGCAGTTACAAGTAATTTTACAAGAGAGCTCAATCTGCCTGCTGAACATGGCAAAGATGGCCCCTAATATTGCATATTACAAAGAATTGCTCCACCCAAGCTTCGACCAATCATAGCAGGCCTTGAGGCCCATTCCTCCTTATCGAACACCATCTGGTCCTGGCTTGGGCACATGATGCAAGTAAACAAGACTAGGGTGACTTAGCAAAGTAAGCAAGTTCTTGTCACCAAACCTACATTCTTTGTCAGAAAAACATCTTACATAATAATGTTTGTTAAGTATTACATGATATTAAAAAGACAGAATAGATGCTATAAATTGCTTAATTTCCTTAACAATTCTCACCCTTTTGATAATTTTATTATCACACATATATAAAAACATCACCCAAAAGGTAACAATGGCAGTACTACTAATGCTAAGAAGGTGGTGTGACTGTGACTTGGGATGATATAGCCACAGACGCACCTGGGCCTACCCTGACTCTATTGCCACACCCCGCAGTCAATTGGTACCTGCAGGTCAAAGTCTTGTCCTTTAGCAGCCGCTTTTCCCGGGCGAATTAGGTCCCCCCAGTACTCTGATGCCCCCAGGTTTTATTGCATGACAAAGTACCATTTGAGACAGGATGTAAGCAAAAGGAAGAACTAAGTACTGCCTCGCTGTTGCTATTCTGCTAAGCATTCACACACCTTTATTGAAGCATTCACACCCCTATCTATCTAGCTGTAAGAATAATAACAGCAGCCGGAGGTGCACTAGGGCACAGAGACCACTCGGTGAATTCGCTGGAATCGGAATGACTGACTCATCGAAATCACTTCTCGGGATAAACTCCCCCTGGGGTGGTGTACAAACTGTCGAAGTACACCTGCGGGACCCTCTTTCAGAGATGATGTCTTCCACCCAACTCTTACAACAACTGAAGGGTCTCTGTTATGCACACCAGTTCCAGCAGGAATGTACTGGTGTCTGAACGGAGTGGGATGCAAAACAAATAAACTCACAGACAGACTGGGGAATATGACATTACATACACAGAAGGTGATAGGGTAACAAAATAAACACAAAGTGAACAGAGAAGCCCAAAGGCTAAGAAACTGGGTGTCTCCCTAGTATTAGCAATGCTCAGATGGAAAGAAGCGAGATGTTGTGATTTAATACGTAGAGAACCCGAAATGCTGTTGCTAAGGGCAACAGCAAAACCCTAAAGGGTTACCAACGGGTGTGGCAGTAAACTACTTGGTCAGAGATGGAATAATAGACACAAGGAGAGTCTCCACAATCCTAGTCCTCACTTGCAGTGCACTGGTTCAGCTTACTGCCACTAAACTGACACCTGAACACCTTGCACAGTGAGAAAGGATTTTGGCAGGCAAGTCTGAGAATACAGCTGCAAACCTGCTAGGTTCACAGAATAGCAAAAGAACCCCAGCAGGTTAAACGACTGACTCCAGTCTTACTGCTAGGTCTGGATTGGCAGAGTGTAGTACCAAATCCCAAGGCCTATTTACAGTAAGCAACAAACAAATACAAAGTTACACAGTACTAGCTAACTTTCAGGAACTGACTAACCAACAAAGATTAAGCAGCATCTGCCTAACCTGAGAAGAGGGTTTATATAGCAGGTGCTGTCCACGCCCCACTCAGACCTCACAGACTGTGAGCACAAAAACCAGCACCGGATCCCCTGCCGTGCACAGAGCCTGTAACCACTGCACAGCAAAAGACCCGAACCGGAGTATCAGCTACGCTCAGGTTACTCCGCTAGCACTTGTCTCCCGGTTGCCATGACGATGTGGCAGCACAGAGCAGTAGACCCTTACAGTACCCCCCCCCCTCTGACGAGGGGTCAAAGAACCCCTACCACCGGGTTTATCTGGGAACTGCGAGAAGAAAGAGCGTAACAGTCTGGGGGCAGGAAGATCACAACTGCGCACCCACGACCGCTCCTCCGGGCCATACCCCTTCCAGTGCACCAAAAATGAAAGCCGACCCCGAACCATCTTGGAGTCAAGAATCCTTTCAACAACAAACTCCCTCTGGCCACGTATCAGAAGAAGGGAAGGTCTTCCACTGGAAGAAGGATTACTAATCGCACGTTTTAAAAGGGAACAATGAAATGTTTTATTGATACCCAAAGAACGGGGTAGATCTAACTGAAATGCCACCGGATTGATAACCCTAGTGATCTTATAAGGACCGATGAACCGGGGGCCTAACTTATGAGATGGCTGTCTCAATTTCAAATTCTTGGTAGACAACCAGACGAAGTCTCCTAATTTGAAGCTGCAGGGTCTTTTCCGCTTATCAAAAACCCTTTTGGTCACTAATGACACAGACACAAGGGCTTTCTTCACTTTCCTCCAAATACCTCTAAGGACCGAAACCAGAGAGGAACCACCAGGCGTGGAGTCCAGGGGGTCAAAAGAATTGGCCTTAGGATGATGCCCATACACACAAAGGAAGGGAGAGATCCCTGTAGCAGAGTGAGCCGCGTTGTTATAGGCAAACTCCGCCATGGACAGATGAGCAACCCAGTCAGTCTGACACTTGGAGACATAACACCTGAGGAACTGCTCCAAGGACTGGTTCACCCTTTCAGTCTGCCCATTAGACTGCGGATGGTAGCCTGACGAAAAGCTGACAGAAATCTGGAGATCGGAACAAAATGCCCTCCAGAATTTGGCCACAAACTGGGATCCGCGGTCAGAGACCACATCAAGTGGCAACCCTTGGAGGCGCACAACATGCAGCATAAATAATTCAGACAGGCGTCTGGCCGATGGCAGCCCAACCAGTGGAACGAAGTGCGCCATCTTCGAAAACCTGTCACAGACAACCCAGATGGCTGTCATCCCCGAGGATTTGGGCAAGTCCACCACAAAATCCATTGAAATGTGGGTCCATGGCTTAGATGGAATAGAGAGTGGATGTAATGGGCCAACAGGAACCCCTCTAGGAGTCTTATTTCGGGCACAGATGTCACATGCCCGAACCCACTGATCCACATCCCTAGCCACCGAGGGCCACCACACCGCCCTAGATAGCAACTCCCGAGTTCTGGCAATACCCGGGTGACCTGCCGACTTCTTGGCATGGAATTCCAAGAACACTCGCTGTCTTAACCTAGGAGGCACAAACAAAAGACCTACCGGAAGGTCTGGAGGAGCCTGCTCCTGTGCTCTAAGGACTAATGACAAGAGGTCCTGGGTAATGCCCACTTTAATACATGATGGGGACACAATGGGCAATGGCTCCTCGGTGGTCTCCTGGATTGGAGCAAAACTCCGCGAGAGCGCATCAGCCTTGATGTTTTTTGACCCACGGCGATATGTTATCAAAAAATTAAAGCGAGCAAAAAACAAAGCCCATCGTGCCTGCCTGGCATTGAGGCGCTTCGCTGACTCTAAATATGCCAAATTCTTATGGTCGGTGAGAATTGAGACCACAAACTTAGCCCTCTCAAGCCAGTGTCTCCACTCCTCGAGTGCATCCTTAATAGCCAACAATTCCCGGTTACCCACGTCATAATTCATCTCAGCAGGCGAAAATTTACGGGAAAAGTAAGCACAGGGATGAAGGCGATTATCAGACACCCCCATCTGAGAGAGCACTGCCCCAATACCCATCTCAGAGGCATCCACCTCCACCACAAAAGGACGCTCTGGATCTGGGTGTCGCAGCACCTTGGCCGAGACAAATGCCCTTTTGAGACGGGCAAAAGACGCTTTGGCCTCACAAGACCAGTGAGCAACATCCGCCCCTTTCTTAGTGAGTGCCACCAAGGGTGCCACTATAGACGAAAATCCAGCGATAAATCGTCTATAAAAATTTGCAAAGCCCAGAAAACGCTGAAGCGCCTTCAAACTAGTGGGCTGCACCCAATCCAGGACTGCCTGTACCTTGGAACCCTCCATTTGGAAACCTTCTGAGGAGATAATATATCCTAGAAATGCGATTTGCTGAACTTCAAATTCGCACTTCTCCAGCTTCGCCCCAAGCCGGTGGTCTCTGAGTTTCTGGAGGACTAAGCGTACATGCTTCCGATGTTCCTCCAGGGAATGGGAGAAGATTAGGATGTCATCTAAGTATACAACTAAGAATCTATCCAAATATTCCCTGAGCACATCGTTCATGAAGTCCTGGAAAACTGCCGGGGCATTACAGAGCCCAAAAGGCATCACCAAATATTCATAATGCCCTGAGTGGGTATTAAAGGCAGTCTTCCATTCATCCCCCTCTCTTATTCGGATTAGATTGTACGCACCGCGTAGGTCAATCTTAGAAAAAATGGTGGCAGTACGAAGCTGGTCAAACAAGACCGAAATGAGAGGCAGTGGGTATGAGTTTTTAATCGTGATACGGTTCAATTCCCTGAAGTCGATGCAGGGGCGCAACGAACCGTCCTTTTTACCCACGAAGAAGAACCCCGACCCAACCGGAGACTGTGAATGTCTGATAAATCCCGTAGCCAAGTTCTCCTGAATGTACTCTGCCATAGCCTGAGTCTCAGGACGTGACGGGGAGTACAACCTGCTCTTGGGAAGCTTAGCATTCGGCAACAAATCAATGGCACAGTCATAGGGGCGATGGGGAGGTAGTACCTCTGCAACTTTTTTGGAGAACACGTCCGCAAAATCTGCATAACATCCTGGCAATCCTGGCAAACTTAGCTGCGAAAGCCTGACTGGAAGGCTCAAGCAACTCCTGAAACAATCAGTACCCCAACTAAGAATCTCCCCAGAGACCCAGTCAAATTGAGGATTGTGGGCCCTTAACCAGGGTAACCCCAACACAAATGGGGCAAAAGTACAGACAGTCACATAAAAGGACAATTTTTCAGAGTGTGTGGCTCCAATAAACAAAGAAATCTGGCTAGTGCAAGAGGTAATTTTACCCTGGGATAATGGTTCCCCGTTTAACCCACAAATCTCAATTTCCGATGCCAAGGGTACTAAGGGAACAGAGTGTTTCAGGGTGAATTGGCGGTCCATAAAAACCCCGTCGGCCCCACTGTCCACAAAGGCCTCAGTCTTGACAATTTGACCGAGGATCTTCAAGGTCACCGGAATGATAAAAGTCTTCTTGGGAAATTCTGACTTCTGGCCTGACAGGATATTTCCCATCACCCTCAGGCCCTGAAGTTTTCCGGCTTTCCTGGGCATGATACTACCACATGACCTTTATTCCCACAGTCCAAACACAACCCCTGCTGTCTCCTCCGCGTCTTCTCACGCGAGGAGAGGCGGGTAGCCCCAATCTGCATAGGCTCCTCGGAAAATTCCTCAGAGTCTGAGGTTCCCTTGGGAAAGAAGGAAACCTCGGTCTCCCTTTCAAGCCTACGCTCTCTCAGCCGTCTACCCACCCGGATGGATAACTGCATGAGCTGATCCAAGCTATCAGGCAAGGGATATTGTACCAGTTGGTCTTTTATCTGGTTAGAAAGACCTCTTCGGTACTAGTGTCTCAGGGCTGGGTCATTCCACTGGGTATCATGGGCCAACCTCCGAAACTCCGTACAATAACCCTCAACTGGCCTTCGCCCTTGCTTAAGGATCGAAATCTGAGCATCGGCTGAGGCCGTCTTGTCAGGGTCATCATACAACATGCCCAGTGCCGTAAAAAAAGCATCAACACTTTTAAGCGACAGACAGTCAGGCTGCAACCCATATGCCCAGACCTGTGGGTCTCCTTGTAGCAAGGAAATCACTATGCCCACCCGCTGAATCTCCGACCCAGAAGACTGAGGCCTAAGCTGGAAATATAGCTTGCAGCTCTCCTTGAAACAAAAGAACTGCGCGCGATCTCCAGAAAAACGATCCGGGAGATTTACTTTCAGCTCCTTAACCCCTGAAGGTACTGCTGCTGCGGGACCTCCGCCAGCGGCCTGCGAGGTGTGCATTTTAATGGACAAATCATTAAATTGTCGAGTCAGGACCTGCACCTGATCGACCACCTGTTGCAAAGTATTTTGAGGGGTATGCTCCATATTCCCCCAAAATTTCAACAGGAGTATTAGGCTGCTGAATATGTTATGCACACCAGTGCCAGCAGGAATGTACTGGTGTCTGAACGGAGAGGGATGCAAAACAAATGAACTCACAGACAGACTGGGGAATATGACATTACATACACAGAAGGTGATAGGGTAACAAAATAAACACAAAGTGAACAGAGAAGCCCAAAGGCTAAGAAACTGGGTGTCTCCCTAGTATTCGGAATGCTCAGATGGAAAGAAGCGAGATGTTGTGATTTAATACGTAGAGAACCCGAAATGCTGTTGCTAAGGGCAACAGCAAAACCCTAAAGGGTTACCAACGGGTGTGGCAGTAAACTCCTTGGTCAGAGATGGAATAATAGACACAAGGAGAGTCTCCACAATCCTAGTCCTCACTTGCAGTGCACTGGTTCAGCTTACTGCCACTAAACTGACACCTGAACACCTTGCACAGTGAGAAAGGATTTTGGCAGGCAAGTCTGAGAATACAGCCGCAAACTTGCTAGGTTCACAGAGTAGCAAAAGAACCCCAGCAGGTTAAACGACTGACTCCAGTCTTACTGCTAGGTCTGGATTGGCAGAGTGTAGTACCAAATCCCAAGGCCTATTTGCAGTAAGCAACAAACAAATACAAAGTTACACAGTACTAGCTAACTTTCAGGAACTGACTAACCAACAAAGATTCAGCAGCATCTGCCTAACCTGAGAAGAGGGTTTATATAGCAGGTGCTGTCCACGCCCCACTCAGACCTCACAGACTGTGAGCACAAAAACCAGCACCGGATCCCCTGCCGTGCACAGAGCCTGTAATCACTGCACAGCAAAAGACCCGAACCGGAGTATCAGCTACGCTCAGGTTACTCCTCTAGCACTTGTCTCCCGGTTGCCATGACGACGTGGCAGCACAGAGCAGGAGACCTTAACAGTCTCTCTGAAGAGATGGGCAGTTGGGCTAGGCCGTCAGACGGTCACCCCTGTGGCTGTTATCATTCTTCCTATTAAGCGAGTGAATCTACATTTTTCCTGAAATGAGAAATACAGCACATTAATAATTTCCAAGCGATCAAAAGAGATACAATCAATCCTATCACTACCACTATGGGTTTTATTAAATCTGATAACAGATTGTTAAACCATACACCAATTGACCCCATCCAGGAGAAGGGATTCCATCCCTCCTTGGATATGTCTCTTGCTTGTTTCTGTAATTCCTTTACTTTATTCATGTGCGCTTCTTCCTAATATGAGCCATTTCCTCATTGATAGCATGGATGGCACTTGTGGTCTCATCAATTATCCCATCCATAATATTTGCATATTTGCTAATTCAATTCCCCAGCCTGTCCAGGCAGGGAACCACATCCAGTCTTTATCTGCTGCAGTAAACAATTCTCTCTTGTATTTAGTCTCTCTAGGGCCTGCTTCTATCATATTGGTAAAATAGATGTTTTCACGCTGTCTTATGGCTGGCACAACTCTTCCTTTAGTGCAGTTCCCCCAAGCTCCCATAGGAAGCCATGAGTAGGCCCTATTTCCACAAATATAGTATAGGCCTTGCTTTGGTACCCTAGGGATTATTTTACCATGATTTCCCAACCAGCTCTGAAACCATACCATATTATTGTGCACTTGGGTCTTACAATCCCAATCATCCTCATCCGTCTGGTTAGGGCAGGCACACCTAGGGGCACAAAGAGCTTTCATATTTGCACACCAACATTGATTGTTACTGTTATGCACACCAGTGCCAGCAGGAATGTACTGGTGTCTGAACGGAGAGGGATGCAAAACAAATGAACTCACAGACAGACTGGGGAATATGACATAACGTACACAGAAGGTGATAGAGTAACAAAATAAACACAAAGTGAACAGAGAAGCCCAAAGGCTAAGAAACTGGGTCTCTCCCTAGTATTAGGAATGCTCAGATGGAAAGAAGCGAGATGTTGTGATTTAATACGTAGAGAACCCGAAATGCTGTTGCTAAGGGCAACAGCAAAACCCTAAAGGGTTACCAACGGGTGTGGCAGTAAACTACTTGGTCAGAGATGGAATAATAGACACAAGGAGAGTCTCCACAATCCTAGTCCTCACTTGCAGTGCACTGGTTCAGCTTACTGCCACTAAACTGACACCTGAACACCTTGCACAGTGAGAAAGGATTTTGGCAGGCAAGTCTGAGAATACAGCTGCAAACCTGCTAGGTTCACAGAATAGCAAAAGAACCCCAGCAGGTTAAACGACTGACTCCAGTCTTACTGCTAGGTCTGGATTGGCAGAGTGTAGTACCAAATCCCAAGGCCTATTTGCAGTAAGCAACAAACAAATACAAAGTTACACAGTACTAGCTAACTTTCAGGAACTGACTAACCAACAAAGATTCAGCAGCATCTGCCTAACCTGAGAAGAGGGTTTATATAGCAGGTGCTGTCCACGCCCCACTCAGACCTCACAGACTGTGAGCACAAAAACCAGCACCGGATCCCCTGCCGTGCACAGAGCCTGTAACCACTGCACAGCAAAAGACCCGAACCGGAGTATCAGCTACGCTCAGGTTACTCCGCTAGCACTTGTCTCCCGGTTGCCATGACGATGTGGCAGCACAGAGCAGGAGATCCTAACAGAACCCCCCTCTGACGAGGGGTCAAAGAACCCCTACCACCGGGTTTATCGGGGAACTGCGAGAAGAAAGAGCGTAACAGTCTGGGGGCATGAAGATCACAACTGCGCACCCACGACTGCTCCTCCGGGCCATACCCCTTCCAGTGCACCAAAAATGAAAGCCGACCCCGAACCATCTTGGAGTCAAGAATCCTTTCAACAACAAACTCCCTCTGGCCACGTATCAGAAGAGGGGAAGGTCTTCCACTGGAAGAAGGATTACTAATCGCCCGTTTTAAAAGGGAACAATGAAATGTTTTATTGATATCCAAAGAACGGGGTAGATCTAACTGAAAAGCTAACTTTCAGGAACTGACTAACCAACAAAGATTCAGCAGCATCTGCCTAACCTGAGAAGAGGGTTTATATAGGAGGTGCTGTCCACGCCCCACTCAGACCTCACAGACTGTGAGCACAAAAACCAGCACCGGATCCCCTGCCGTGCACAGAGCCTATAACCACTGCACAGCAAAAGACCCGAACCGGAGTATCAGCTGCGCTCAGGTTACTCCGCTAGCACTTGTCTCCCGGTTGCCATGACGATGTGGCAGCACAGAGCAGGAGATCCTAACAGAACCCCCCTCTGACGAGGGGTCAAAGAACCCCTACCACCGGGTTTATCGGGGAACTGCGAGAAGAAAGAGCGTAACAGTCTGGGGGCATGAAGATCACAACTGCGCACCCACGACTGCTCCTCCGGGCCATACCCCTTCCAGTGCACCAAAAATGAAAGCCGACCCCGAACCATCTTGGAGTCAAGAATCCTTTCAACAACAAACTCCCTCTGGCCACGTATCAGAAGAGGGGAAGGTCTTCCACTGGAAGAAGGATTACTAATCGCCCGTTTTAAAAGGGAACAATGAAATGTTTTATTGATATCCAAAGAACGGGGTAGATCTAACTGAAAAGCTAACTTTCAGGAACTGACTAACCAACAAAGATTCAGCAGCATCTGCCTAACCTGAGAAGAGGGTTTATATAGGAGGTGCTGTCCACGCCCCACTCAGACCTCACAGACTGTGAGCACAAAAACCAGCACCGGATCCCCTGCCGTGCACAGAGCCTATAACCACTGCACAGCAAAAGACCCGAACCGGAGTATCAGCTGCGCTCAGGTTACTCCGCTAGCACTTGTCTCCCGGTTGCCATGATGACGTGGCAGCACAGGGCAGGAGACCCTAACAGTTACAGTTACCATTCACCTTGTCACATAACGTTTCATTGTATTCCATGTTAAACACTAAGGCAGCATTTTACAATTTGTTTCTCCAACGTATACCTTAGGTAAGTTGACTAAGTGACCTTTAAGTTCAGCCACGTGGTTAATAAACATAGGCCCAATACACATAATGGGTGGAGAGATTATACCAGCAATTTCTAAATATATTCCTAAGTCTGAAAGAGCATTGTGAGCAGTGTGATTTATGTCTATTTCAACATTATAGCTATAATCTGTGAGGTTAAGATCGTTCATTGAGATAGGGATACCAATCAAAGGGATTTCTTTATGGTTAGTAGGAACATAAGAACAGATCCAACAGTCAGTGGCGTTTAGCTCCTTAGCGGTCTGCTGATGTTGAAGCCATATAGAGTTCTTTTGCTTTTCTTTCACCTGCACACACTGATATAAAGTACAAACAAGCAGGCAGAAAAACAAATGTATCTTTACAGTCCATTCAGTTCTCTTCTCCCCTGGGGCCCCACGATTTTGGGACCAGTTTGCATAATTGACATGAAAGTTAATTTTCTTACAGTGTGAAGCGTACTTTCCTCTCCACCTTGACGGAGGTCGCTGTGGTCAATAGCACCTGGTATGGGCCATTAAATTGGGGTTCCAGATGTGTCTTGTGGATCTGGTAAATAAGAAAACACTTTGCCATGCAAATTAGTCAGGGGCTTATGAAGCTGAACAACGTAGTCAGTAAGAGAAGCGTACTGTCCATGTAATTTGAGTGGCAGCCTGCCAAACAGTATCTCAAATGATGAAAGTCCATGTAATCCCTTTGGGGTATACCTCATTGCAAAAGGAGCTACTGGTAAAGCTTGTACCCATGTAAGTTTTGTTTGCTCACAGATCTTAGCCATTTTTTTAATACACTATTTGCTATCTCAACCGTTTCATGTAGGCCATACCTGCACACAAATTCAGATATCAATTTCTTTGCTGTTACTGCAGCCGTTACCTTGGCAACAGGCCACGCCTCTGTCTACAAGGAGAACATAACCATTCTGTTGTAAAGTATTTCAAACACTGTGCAAACCAATATTTAGCAATCATAGCAATCATTCCCCCTTTGGAAACATATGAAGGGAGATGTGCACACAATCGACCAGCTTCATGTTTCCAAACAATATTTATTTATTTATTTATTTATTTGCAACCTGCCTTCCCCATATACCAAGTGTTTGGGGACCTGCCTGATTTTGCAAGGTAATTAGAGTATCCATTGACATACTCTCTCTCTTGAGAACACGGGCTGCTCTACTGTCCACCAGATACTCCACTGAGTAAAAAGGCATTTCAGAGAGGGTCAAGTGGACAAAGGCATCACCCCCCTACTCTCCGAGTGTTAGGAAATGAGTACAATGTTACAAATTGAGATCCTGGAACTCTGTGGAATGTGTGACAACTAGGGAGTTCCAGTACTCATGAGTGAAGCTGCGGCCAGTATGAATGACCGCAGCAAGACCTTTTCTAACCCTAACTCCATTACTCCTCCCAGTGGTCGGATGGTGCCTGAAGTGCTAGTCTTTTGCCCACGGCAGCCTCGTTTGAATGGGCGAATTAGGTTTGCCCAAACTCTGATGCCCCCCCATCTTACAAGGTTACAAGGCACCACCTGTGACTGAATGAGTAAGGGGAAAACTAGCTACAGCTAAGGAGACTAGAAAATGAGAACTAAACAAATAAGTTATGTGCGGCGCTGCCGCCAGTACAAAAACACAAAACTAAGGCTAGTGGGAAGACCCACAAAATATGACACTGTAGTTACCAGGCTAGTAAACAAAAGTATAACACTCTAAACAAGTACATAAGAAATCCTGGCATGCAAACAGAAATATAACATAAAATACATGAACCGAATGCAAACAGAAATGAACCACTGCGGTGGCTCATAACACCAAGATGACTGGTTAAGCCCTCCCTGTCAGGCGCTATCCTGCCCCCCTTTTTTGGAGATGGACAATTTCTTGCAATGTGGCCCTGTTTCCCACAATTGTAGCACTTCACATTTCTGGGCTCCCAATTGTTCCTCCCCCTAAACTTACCCCTCTGGGGGTTGCCAGGTGTGTCAACTACCATCACCCTCTGGACCATTTTCTCCTGTACCTCCTGTATATTTATCTGGCTTGAGCTGGCTAAACTCACTTGTACCAGGCATGAATTGCTCTCTAACTAGGTAGGGTGAGGCTTGAGGCAAGCAATATTCCTCAGCCCTTTCATCTATTTCATCTTGGTTTATTTTGGGAGTGATGAGAAGCTCACCTTCCACTCCACACAAAACCCTTCCTCCCCCTCTTTCTTATCTGACTGTACCTCCCCTCCTTGCTGATTTGCCCTTCCTGTTCTTGTTTCTGATGTAAAAAAATACTTTGGGCTTTTTGCTGTTTTTTTATAAGATTCTACCATCCACCTACACCAAGCTGCTTATTCATTTGGCTCAGTGAATTTTGTTTTATTTTTTGTAGAGGGTTGCCCAGCGGGATAATTTAAAGGTTCCCTCTTTTGGGATCCCACAATCCATCCCCCTAGTCAGCCTGCCCCACTTAGGTAAATGCCGGCTGATCCATTTGCCATATTTCTTACTCATCTCCTCCTGTGGGGTACGAGGAGTCTCAAGATGTCCATTACTCTGATTTGGTGATCAGCCAAATCCACGTATGCTGTGACTGTTTCCCATAGCCCGGCTTTGGTGGAGGGGACTCTTGCACCCCTCTCTCAGTTTTTCACAGCACTATATTCTATGGCTATTGGCTATTAGGGGAAGTCCCACACAGCGAATCCCCGCTTTTGGTCCCTCCAAATTTTCCAACAGAGCCAAATGAAAATCAGCAAGATGAAGATGCCAAACAATATTTGCCCTCTAATGTCCTCTAGATCAAACCATGCAAGTAAGGGATTATCTAAGTAAGAAGTATGATTTTTCACAGAGACTCACAAGTCTGCAGCTTCGGGGCATGCCCTTCAGTGTAGCGAGAAGCAGACTCAAACCAGTGTACACAGAGCTGTCGGATAGCAGGCCAGGAGGTAATCAGAGATTAGATTGCTACTGTTTCTGTATTGACAAGCAAAGGTAGACTGGTGAAGCTACTCTTCACCAACACTTATCTTTACATTTGTCCTTCCACTATGCAGACAATGTTAATGACAGTTTACGTGACAGACTGAGAAGATAGGAAACATTCGTGTCTGAGGACGGTAGGGTCCTCTTACTTTTTACTCCACTGCCCCCAGCATGCTTTGGGCAACACAATCATTCAGCCGTAAAGGGCCTCTCTCATGCTGATGTGGCAATGTTCCAGCATCTACACACACTCACACATGCATATCCAAACAGATGTTACAACACAAAACAACTGTTCAGGTTCTTGGGATCTGTACTCACGATAGTGGGACGGAGGGTCTTAGGAGCGGAGGAGGGGAGAGCAGACAGAGACACAAATGTTCTCACCTTTTTTGAATGGCGCCAATCTGGTATCCAGTCCTCCGTTCCTGTCCCGATTCCGTTCCAATCGCTTTCAGATCCTTGGTTTCGGCACCAAATTGTTGTGGAAAAAAACAACATGAACAGTTGTGGTCAAATTCAAAGTTTATATTGATAATGACAGAGCAAGATTACAATAAAGTGACAGTTATCATGTACTTACAAGTAATTTTACAAGAGAGCTCAATCTGCCTGCCGAACATGGCAAAGATGGCCCCTAATATTGCATATTACAAAGAATTGCTCCACCCAAGCTTCGACCAATCATAGCAGGCCTTGAGGCCCATTCCTCCTTATCAAACACCATCTGGTCCTGGCTTGGTCACATGATGCAAGTAAACAAGACTAGGGTGACTTAGCAAAGTAAGCAAGTTCTTGTCACAAACCTACATTCTTTGTCAGAAAAACATCTTACATAATAATGTTTGTTAAGTATTACATGATATTAAAAAGACAGAATAGATGCTATAAATTGCTTAATTTCCTTAACACTGGAGACATGGTTCTCATCTGGTCATCCCCCTCTTCCACCTTTCTACTTGACCCTATCTCCTTCCGCCTCTTCACTATCTTGCCCACCTCCTCAATCTCTCCCTCTCATTAGGTATTGTCCCCCCTGCCTTTAAGCATGCATTTGTCTTCCTGTTCTTAAAAAAAACACCTACCCTGAACCCTAACTCTCTCTCCACTTAGTGACCCATCTCTCTCCTCCATTTTGCCTCCAAACTCCTTGAGCGTATTGTCTACAACTGCCTTTCTTTCCTCCTACTCCTTGCTTGACCCATTTCAGTCTGGCTTCTGTCCTCTCCACGCCACTCCGCTCCACACCACTGAAACTGCCCTCATGAAAGCCAGGAATGACCTCCTTGCTGTCAAATCCAAGGGCCACTACTCTTTGCTCATCCTCCTTGACCTCTCTGTTGCTTTTGACACTGTGGACCACTCTCTCCTCCTCTTCTCCTGCAAATCCTTCACTCTCCTGGTCTGCATGATACTGCCCTCTCATGTATGTTCTACCTCTGTGACCGTTCATTGTCTTTCTTCTCTCATGACTCCACTCCCCCCATACACACACTTCCACTACCAATAGGTGTCCCCCAAGGTTCTTTGTCCTCTCCTATTCTCTTTCTAAACATCCTCTTTAGGTAAGGTCATTAGCTCTTTTGACCTCCAATATCATCTTTATGTTGATGATACTCAGATATGCCTTTCCTCCCCTAGCCTCTGCCTCTATCTCCTCACTCATATCTCTCAACTGTCTCTCTGCTATCTCTTCCTTGATGTCCAAGCGCTTTCTTAAACTTAACATGTCTAAGGCTGTGCTGATCATCTTCCCTTCCTCCTGCATAATTTCACCTCCTACAATTGAATTATCTACTGATGGGTCAGCTATTTCTCTTGACCGTGGATATATTTATATATACAAAAGATTTCACCTTTTTCTACCTTCTCTTTGGCAGGCATGACATGCTATGCTATGCTGCCACTTTTAGCATGTCCAAGCAGTGAAAGGCTGCCAGAGGAGATGATAGCACATGGATTCCATGGGCCTAATTCTGTGCTGGTTTATATTATTGTTATGCACACCAGTGCCTGCAGGAATGTACTGGTGTCTGAACGGAGAGGGATGCAAAACAAATGAACTCACAGACAGACTGAGGAATATGACATTACGTACACAGAAGGTGATAGGGTAACAAAATAAACACAAAGTGAACAGAGAAGCCCAGAGGCTAAGAAACTGGGTGTCTCCCTATTATTAGGAGTGCTCAGATGGAAAGAAGCGAGATGTTGTGTTTTAATACGTAGAGAACCCGAAATGCTGTTGCTAAGGGCAACAGCAAAACCCTAAAGGGTTACCAACGGGTGTGGCAGTAAACTCCTTGGTCAGAGATGGAATAATAGACACAAGGAGAGTCTCCACAATCCTAGTCCTCACATGCAGTGCACTGGTTCAGCTTACTGCCACTAAACTGACACCTGAACACCTTGCACAGTGAGAAAGGATTTTGGCAGGCAAGTCTGAGAATACAGCCGCAAACTTGCTAAGTTCACAGAGTAGCAAAAGAACCCCAGCAAGTTAAATGACTGACTCCAGTCTTACTGCTAGGTCTGGATTGGCAGAGTGTAGTACCAAATCCCAAGGCCTATTTGCAGTAAGCAACAAACAAATACAAAGCTACACAGTACTGGCTAACTTTCAGGAACTGACTAACCAACAAAGATTCAGCAGCATCTGCTTAACCTGAGAAGAGGCTTTATATAGCAGGTGCTGTCCACGCCCCACTCAGACCTCACAGACTGTGAGCACAAAAACCAGCACCGGATCCCCTGCCGTGCACAAAGCCTGTAACCACTGCACAGCAAAAGACCCGAACCGGAGTATCAGCTGCGCTCAGGTTACTCCACTAGCACTTGTCTCCCGGTTGCCATGACGACGTGGCAGCACAGAGCAGGAGATCCTAACAGAACCCCCCTCTGACGAGGGGTCAAAGAACCCCTACCACCGGGTTTATCGGGAACTGCGAGAAGAAAGAGCGTATCAGTCTGGGGGCATGAAGATCACAACTGCGCACCCACGACCGCTCCTCCGGGCCATAGCCCTTCCAGTGCACCAAAAATGACAGCCGACCCCGAACCATCTTGGAGTCAAGAATCCTTTCAACAACAAACTCCCTCTGGCCACGTATCAGAAGAGGAGAAGGTCTTCCACTGGAAGAAGGATTACTAATCGCCCGTTTTAAAAGGGAACAATGAAATGTTTTATTGATACCCAAAGAACGGGGCAGATCTAACTGAAATGCCACCGGATTGATAACCCTGGTGATCTTGTAAGGGCCGATGAACCGGGGGCCTAACTTATGAGATGGCTGTCTCAACTTCAAATTCTTGGTAGACAACCAGACGAAGTCTCCTAATTTGAAGCTGCAGGGTCTTTTCCGCTTATAAAAAACCCTTTTGGTCACTAATGACACAGACACAAGGGCTTTCTTCACTTTCCTCCAAATACCCCTAAGGACCGAAACCACAGAGGAACCACCAGGCGTGGAGTCCAGGGGGTCAAAAGAATTGGCCTTAGGATGATGCCCATACACACAAAGGAAGGGAGAGATCCCTGTAGCAGAGTGAGCCGCGTTGTTATAGGCAAACTCCGCCATGGACAGATGAGCAACCCAGTCAGTCTGACACTTGGAGACATAACACCTGAGGAACTGCTCCAAGGACTGGTTCACCCTTTCAGTCTGCCCATTAGACTGCGGATGGTAGCCTGACGACAAGCTGACAGAAATCTAGAGATCGGAACAAAATGCCCTCCAGAATTTGGCCACAAACTGGGATCCGCGGTCAGAGACCACATCAAGTGGCAACCCGTGGAAGCGCACAACATGCAGCATAAATAATTCAGACAGGCATCTGGCCGATGGCAGCCCAACCAGTGGAACGAAGTGCGCCATCTTCGAAAACCTGTCAACGACAACCCAGATGGCTGTCATCCCCGAGGATTTGGGCAAGTCCACCACAAAATCCATTGAAATGTGGGTCCATGGCTTAGATGGAATAGAGAGTGGATGTAATGGGCCAACAGGAACCCCTCTAGGAGTCTTATTTCGGGCACAGATGTCACATGCCCGAACCCACTGATCCACATCCTTAGCCACCGAGGGCCACCACACCGCCCTAGATAGCAACTCCCGAGTTCTGGCAATACCCGGGTGACCTGCCGACTTCTTGGCATGGAATTCCAGGAACACTCGCTGTCTTAACCTAGGAGGCACAAACAAAAGACCTACCGGAAGGTCTGGAGGAGCCTGCTCCTGTGCTCTAAGGACTAATGACAAGAGGTCCTGGGTAATGCCCACTTTAATACATGATGGGGACACAATGGGCAATGGCTCCTCGGTGGTCTCCTGGATTGGAGCAAAACTCCGCGAGAGCGCATCAGCCTTGATGTTTTTTGACCCAGGGCGATATGTTATCAAAAAATTAAAGCGAGCAAAAAACAAAGCCATAGTGCCTGCCTGGCATTGAGACGCTTCGCTAACTCTAAATATGCCAAATTCTTATGGTCGGTGAGAATTGAGACCACAAACTTAGCCCCCTCAAGCCAGTGTCTCCACTCCTCGAGTGCATCCTTAATAGCCAACAATTCCCGGTTACCCACGTCATAATTCATCTCGGCAGGCAAAAATTTACGGGAAAAGTAAGCACAGGGATGAAGGCGATTATCAGACACTCCCATCTGAGAGAGCACTGCCCCAATACCCATCTCAGAGGCATCCACCTCCACCACAAAAGGACGCTCTGGATCTGGGTGTCGCAGCACCTTGGCCGAGACAAATGCCCTTTTGAGACGGGCAAAAGCCGCTTTGGCCTCACAAGACCAGTGAGCAACATCCGCCCCTTTCTTAGTGAGTGCCACCAAGGGCGCCACTATAGACGAAAATCCAGCGATAAATCGTCTATAAAAATTCGCAAAGCCCAGGAAACGCTGAAGCGCCTTCAAACTAGTGGGCTGCACCCAATCCAGGACTGCCTGTACCTTGGAACCCTCCATTTGGAAACCTTCTGGGGAGATAATATATCCTAGAAATGCGATTTGCTGAACTTCAAATTCGCACTTCTCCAGCTTCGCCCCAAGCCGGTGGTCTCTGAGTTTCTGGAGGACTAAGCGTACATGCTTCCGATGTTCCTCCAGGGAATGGGAGAAGATTAGGATGTCATCTAAGTATACAACTAAGAATCTATCCAAATATTCCCTGAGCACATCGTTCATGAAATCCTGGAAGACTGCCGGGGCATTACAGAGCCCAAAAGGCATCACCAAATATTCATAATGCCCTGAGTGGGTATTAAAGGCAGTCTTCCATTCATCCCCCTCTCTTATTCGGATTAGATTGTACGCACCACGTAGGTCAATCTTAAAAAAAATGGTGGCAGTACGAAGCTGGTCAAACAAGACCGAAATGAGAGGCAGTGGGTATGAGTTTTTAATCGTGATACGGTTCAATTCCCTGAAGTCGATGCAGGGTCGCAACGAACCGTCCTTTTTACCCACGAAGAAGAACCCCGACCCAACTGGAGACTGTGAAGGTCTGATAAATCCCTTAGCCAAGTTCTCCTGAATGTACTCTGCCATAGCCTTAGTCTCAGGACGTGACAGGGAGTACAACCTGCTCTTGGGAAGCTTAGCATTCAGCAACAAATCAATGGCACAGTCATAGGGGGGATGGGGAGGTAGTACCTCTGCAATTTTTTTGGAGAACACGTCCGCAAAATCTGCATAACATCCTGGCAATCCTGGCAAACGTAGCTGCGAAAGCCTGACTGGAAGGCTCAAGCAACTCCTGAAACAATCAGTACCCCAACTAAGAATCTCCCCAGAGACCCAGTCAAATTGAGGATTGTGGGCCCATAACCAGGGTAACCCCAACACCAATGGGGCAAAAGTACAGACAGTCACATAAAAGGACAATTTTTCAGAGTGTGTGGCTCCAATAAACAAAGAAATCTGGCTAGTGCAAGAGGTAATTTTACCCTGGGATAATGGTTCCCCGTTTAACCCACAGATCTCAATTTCCAATGCCAAGGGTAATAAGGGAACAGAGTGTTTCAGGGCGAATTGGCGGTCCATAAAAACCCCGTCGGCCCCACTGTCCACAAAGGCCTCAGTCTTGACAGTTTGACCGAGGATCTTCAAGGTCACCGGAATGATAAAAGTCTTCTTGGGAAATTCTGATTTCTTGCCTGACAGGATATTTCCCATCACCCTCAGGCCCTGAAGTTTTCCGGCTTTTCTGGGCATGATACTACCACATGACCTTTATTCCCACAGTCCAAACACAACCCCTGCTGTCTCCTCCGCGTCTTCTCACGCGAGGAGAGGCGGGTAGCCCCAATCTGCATAGGCTCCTCGGAAAATTCCTCAGAGTCTGAGGTTCCCTTGGGAAAGAAGGAAACCTCGGTCTCCCTTTCAAGCCTACGCTCTCTCAGCCGTCTATCCACCCGGATGGATAACTGCATGAGCTGATCCAAGCTATCAGGCAAGGGATATTGTACCAGTTGGTCTTTTATCTGGTTCGAAAGACCTCTTCGGTACTGGTGTCTCAGGGCTGGGTCATTCCACTGGGTATCATGGGCCAACCTCCGAAACTCCGTACAGTAAACCTCAACTTGCCTTCGCCCTTGCTTAAGGATCGAAATCTGAGCCTCGGCTAAGGCCGTCTTGTCAGGGTCATCATACAACATGCCCAGTGCCGTAAAAAAAGCATCAACACTTTTAAGCGACGGACAGTCAGGCTGCAACCCATATGCCCAGACCTGTGGGTCTCCTTGTAACAAGGAAATCACTATGCCCACCCGCTGAATCTCTGACCCAGAAGACTGAGGCCTAAGCTGGAAATATAGCTTGCAGCTCTCCTTGAAACAAAAGAACTGCGAGCGATCTCCAGAAAAACGATCCGGGAGATTTACTTTCGGCTCCTTAACCCCTGAAGGTGCTGCTGCTGCGGGAGCTCCGCCAGCGGCCTTGGAGGTGTGCATTTTAATGGACAAATCATTAAATTGTCGAGTCAAGACCTGCACCTAATCGACCGCCTGTTGCAAAGTATTTTGAGGGGTATGCTCCATATTCCCACCAAATTTCAACAGGAGTATTGGGCTGCTGAATATGTTATGCACACCAGTGCCTGCAGGAATGTACTGGTGTCTGAACGGAGAGGGATGCAAAACAAATGAACTCACAGACAGACTGGGGAATATGACATTACGTACACAGAAGGTGATAGGGTAACAAAATAAACACAAAGTGAACAGAGAAGCCAAGAGGCTAAGAAACTGGGTGTCTCCCTAGTATTAGGAGTGCTCAGATGGAAAGAAGCGAGATGTTGTGTTTTAATACGTAGAGAACCCGTAATGCTGTTGCTAAGGGCAACAGCAAAACCCTAAAGGGTTACCAACGGGTGTGGCAGTAAACTCCTTGGTCAGGGATGGAATAATAGACACAAGGAGAGTCTCCACAATCCTAGTCCTCACTTGCAGTGCACTGGTTCAGCTTACTGCCACTAAACTGACACCTGAACACCTTGCACAGTGAGAAAGGATTTTGGCAGGCAAGTCTGAGAATACAGCCGCAAACTTGCTAAGTTCACAGAGTAGCAAAAGAACCCCAGCAAGTTAAACGACTGACTCCAGTCTTACTGCTAGGTCTGGATTGGCAGAGTGTAGTACCAAATCCCAAGGCCTATTTGCAGTAAGCAACAAACAAATACAAAGCTACACAGTACTGGCTAACTTTCAGGAACTGACTAACCAACAAAGATTCAGCAGCATCTGCTTAACCTGAGAAGAGGCTTTATATAGCAGGTGCTGTCCACACCCCACTCAGACCTCACAGACTGTGAGCACAAAAACCAGCACCGGATCCCCTGCCGTGCACAAAGCCTGTAACCACTGCACAGCAAAAGACCCGAACCGGAGTATCAGCTGCGCTCAGGTTACTCCGCTAGCACTTGTCTCCCGGTTGCCATGACGACGTGGCAGCACAGGGCAGGAGACCCTAACAATTATGACCAGCATAGCTAGGCAAAGCCCAGAGCTGATTTGTTTTTGCAAGGGAATTCCACCCTTTGGGTCTCCCTGTTGTAGTGTGACCAGCCAGCCTGGCAAAACCTGAAGCTAGTTATCGCTTTTTACAGAGGACCCCACACTATTTCTCCTCTTGTGTAGGTGGTAAATAGCCTTATACCATAGCTCATACTTATTCATTTGAGGGGGTGCATGCTGTTTTTTTTTTAGAGTTATTTATATTAGTAAGCATATGCCAGTTATCAGCAGCTGCTCTATCTGCACTCTGGATGCATTTATATGCCAGAGCATATCTTTGCTGCAACTGCAACCATACGCCCAATATATTTGCAATAAATATTTAAAAATAGTGAGACTGATATTGAGTTGGATGCAGCTCCTTAAAGGGAGGGAAATAGCGAGTTTTAGTGTGCTGTGTATGCGCAGAAGCGTATTTATAAATTTTTGTGCATTTCTGGACAGATCTCTCTTTGCGTTTTAAATGGTCAGTAACACTATGATCACACTTAAGAGATTTGCCTTATAAGAGGGTGCAGTAGGGGTGCTGTTTGCGGGATCTGGTCAGCATCCCAGCAGTCTAAATGCCGTTGCCAGAATCCTAACACTGTTAGGAATACCCAACTTGGATCATCATTTTGGCACCGGAATCACTAATGACTGTCTGCCGAGCCACCAGAGGTAAGCCATGGGGGGATAGGTTAGGCTGCGGGGGGAGGGTTAGGTTTAGGTTGTGGGAAGGGGGGGTTAAGTATAGGCACCACCAGGGAGGGTTTGGATTAGGCTACGGGAGTAAGGGGCAGAGGTTTAGGTTAAGCCTGTGGTAAGGGAGGGTTAGGGTTGGGGGCATTGGGGGAAAGGCAAGTATACTTACCTGCCTCCTGTCAGGATTCTCAACATTGGGATGCCGTGGTCGGAATTTTGATCATCAGCATCCCGAACGCCGGCATATTGGACCCAACCCCCTTGGGCATGTAGCTAGATTTCAGTGCTATTCATGTGTACAGCAATAGGAAGCCTGTTTCTGCCGGATCTTTTGCAGCCAGTATGTCTCAGGTGCAAATGATGAATTAATAATGACGGTTGCTGGTGTGAACAGGAAGGCTGGCACGGGTTCCTGCTTTAAGCAGTACAGATTCTCACATTAGCAGTACGGATTCTTGCATTAGCATAAGGTGGCATCACACAAATATAGCCACTATCTCAGAATCAGGCCCAGTGTGTATGTATATACAAGGAGCTCAAAAAGTCACCCTGCAGTGAGCACTGTCTCTGGGTGCACTCCTTTTATGCACTGCAACTTGCCAGGGTCCCTACCCTAAACAGATAATTGATCACTCCAAAAATGAGTGGCACTACGGAACATGGAAGAATTATTAAATGTACAAAACGGTCACAGGTGTCAATGTTTCAGCTTTTTTTTAAAAAGCCATCACCAGGGATATATATGTGTGTGTGTTTGTTGGGGTATATATATATATAAAATAATTATCTTGCCTTCTTCTGTGATTAGGCGAGCCCGCCTGGGCGCACCTACTCACTGTGAGCTTCTCCGTCTGGACAGGCGCGCGCGCACGGACGGAGACCATTCACTTGAATGGAGAGCGTCTTCGTCCGCCCGCCCAGACAGAGACGCTCTAAATGGGAGCGTCTCTGTGCACACCCGGCGTGACTAGGCAGACGGATCGCCTAGTCACGCAGTGGGAGTGCATGCCGGCGACTAGGCAGGCAAAGATAACGGAGGCTCCATCTGTACATCTTTGCTCATTGCTCAGCAATAAATACCCAAGATAGCGTGCTGTACGATGCAAGAATCTACACCATGCAATACACAGCTTCACCCCTGGTTAGCGTCCAAGCCATCTCGTGGCATAGCATAGAAATTAAGGATGGGAGAGGTGCAAAGCTATGCAACAAGGTCAGCACAGTACCCTAACAATAGTGAACATGAGTTAATCTTATTTGTGTTTGCGTTTTTTTACACCACTGTGCAATTATGTGTACCAGTTTGCATCATGTTGTCCAAGCTGCTACAGTAAGATACAATGGGCCTAATTCAGACCTGATCGCAGCAGCAAATTTGTTAGCTAATAGGCAAAACCATATGCACTGCGGAGGGGTCAGATATATATCATGTGCAGAGAGAGTTAGATTTGGGTGGGTTATACTGTTTCTGTGCAGGGTAAATACAGACATGCGGGGGGACGCCCAGCACTGGGCTAGTGAGCATGTCAGGCCCGACCCCCCCTTCCCCGCACAAGTACAAAAGCATCTTGAAGAGTAGCTCCCTACCGGCGCAGCTCCTGCACGCTGGCAGGGAGCTACTCATCGCTGTGAGGGTCGCACGCACGGTCTGGGCACGCCTGCGTTACCAAACACCACTGACTCTCCCGCCCAGCGACCGCCTCTGCCTGTCAATCAGGCAGAGGCGATCGCAGGGCTGAGATGGCCGTTGGCTGTCTGGCATGCGCCGTTCAGACCTGATCGGCTGCTGTGCGAAAACGCACAGCACCGATCAGGTCTGCAGTTCTGAATTAGGCCCATGGTTTTGCCCATTTGCTAACAAATTTGCTGCGATCAGGTCTGAATTAGGCCCCATGTGCACTGCAGGGAAGGGTCGCTCATTTTTGACGTCGGTCATTTTATCGGCAAGTGTGTATGCCGCCAGCGACGACCGATGCGCGGCTCCGCAGGTCGGCAACGATCGTCGCTGTCGCCAGTGCATGCATGCAGGATCTGGACTGTCGTCCACGACCTGCATGCAAGGCTGGCGGAGGCGTGACGTGACTGAGCGATATGAGCAGTCATATCGCTCAGTGTGTACAGTCGGCCGCCAACCGGCCGGCTCGGGAGGGGAAACATTAAACGACGTCATTCATAGAGCGACATTGTCTAATGTGTACGGACCTTAACTTTCTCTGCAAATGTTGTATCTGCCCCACCTGCAGTGCACATAGGGGCCGATTCAGACCTGATCTCACAGCAGGTAATAAGACACAAACAGCGCATGCGTATGCACCATAATATGCAGGCGTGTCACACAGCTACAAAGCGGATTGCCGCACAGCGATGGGTTTATGCGAAGGATCCATGCGCAGTTTAGCGGCGTAGCCACCTCTGTGGCATTGCATAGAAATTAAGGGTGAATTTGCTTCTTGACTACCAAATATTACACGTGGAAAAATAAAATAAAAAAAATACTGTATACTGTATGGAAGGTAAACCAAGAATATTGATTACAAAAACACATTACCCAATCCCCCTGACCTTAACAGGATTCGTGCCCTAGTTGAGGCTATGCGAAGCATTCACCTTAACCACTAAACCACAGAGGAACAGATACTGCATTATAGGGGTCAATCCGACCCGATCGCATGCTGCACTTCTTTGCAGCCGTGCGATCGGTTCAGAACTGTGCATGTGCGTCGTTGCCCAGCGTCAGCCTTCGCCGCATGCGAAGAAAGCGGTCACAGCGGCAACAAGAAGATTGTCAGGAGGAAGGCGTTTTCCAGGAGTGGTTCGGATGTCTGACATCAATTCCGGGACCTGCATCGCTGAAATCATTGCACCAGTATGTCTAGGGCTAGTCCTGTTTTACACAAAACTTTTTTAGCATGGCAGGGCTGCCTTGCTATGCTAAAATACACTCCCCCATAGGCGGCGTTTAGTTTATCGCACGAGCAGCAAAAAGTTGCTTCGTGCGATCAACTCGGAATGACCCCCTATATACTATGTTAGAAGTGCCATGAAGTGAGTTCAGCACAGTATCCTAACAATAATGAACATTAATTCATCTAATTTTCATGAATGCTGTATGTGCGTCCGTACACCACCACATGTGTACTGATCAGTGTTATGTTGAGCAAGCTCTCGACAATGTACTGTATATAGCGGTTTAGCGGCCAAGCCATCTCCGTGGCACTCAGTGGCGTAAGTTCATCACAGTTGCCCGGAGGCAAGATAAATATCGGCGCCCCCCCTATTTCCTATATTAAGATAAATATGTGTGTGTGTGTGTGTGTGTGTGTGTGTGTGTGTATATAGAGTGTTCTGAAAAATATGTATTTACTGTATTTATACATATAATTGTTTTTTATTTTAAATTACACATTTCTCAGCAGTCATACCCAGGATGAGAACCCATGACCTGTTACACCAACAGCAGACACTTTACTGATGGAGTTATTTGCTCCTGTATAGGAAGCATGAGAATTCTAACTATATCAAGTTACGTGTAATTGTCAGAGAAGTATCTTCATATAGTTAATATTCTCATATTTCCTACACAGGAGCAAACAGCTTCATCAGTAAGGTGTGTTCTTCCAGTGTAATAGGTTGTGGTTTTTAATAGTGATGAGCGGGTTCGGTTTCTCGGAAACCGAACCCCCCCAAACTTCAGCTTTTTTTACACGGGTCCGAGCAGGCTCGGATCCTCCCGCCTTGCTCGGTTAAACCGAGCGCGCCCGAACGTCATCATCCCGCTGTCGGATTCTCGCAAGACTCGGATTCTATATAAGGAGCCGCGCGTCGCCGCCATTTTCACACGTGCATTGAGATTGATAGGGAGAGGACGTGGATGGCGTCCTCTCCATTTAGACTAGAGTACTAGAGACACTTGATTTACTAATTTTGGGGAGCATATTAGGAGTACTACTTGCTGATAGTATGACCAGTGACCACCAGTTTAATTAATCCGTTCTCTGCCTGAAAAAAAACGATACACAGTGTGACACAGTCACATACCATATCTGTGCTCAGCCTCAGTGTGCTGCATCATATGTAATACTGTATATCTGACTGTGCTGAGTGCTCACTGCTCACACAGCTTAATTGTGGGGGAGACTGGGGAGCAGTTATAGCAGGAGTACATATTTTAAGTACAGTGCACACTTTTACTGCCAGAGTGCCACTGCCAGTGTGACTGACCAGTGACCACTGACCACCAGTATATTGTGATTGTCTGCTGACCACCAGTATATTGTGATTGTCTGCCTGAAAAAGTTAAACACTCGTCGTGTGGTGTTTTTATAAATGCATTCTGCTGACAGTGTCCAGCAGGTCCGTCATTATATAATATATACCTGTCCGGCTGCAGTAGTGATATATATATATATTTTATATCTCATTATATCATCCAGTCTATATTAGCAGCAGACGCAGTACGGTAGTCCACGGCTGTAGCTACCTCTGTGTCGGCAGTCGCTCGTCCATCCATAATTGTATACCACCTACCCGGTGTTTTTTTTTTTTTCTATCGTCTTGATACTATTAGCTTACTTTAGGAGTCTGCAGTGCTGAGCTGACAGTGTCCAGGAGGTCCGTCATTATATAATATATACCTGTCCGGCTGCAGTAGTGATATATATATATTTTATATCTCATTATATCATCCAGTCTATATTAGCAGCAGACGCAGTACGGTAGTCCACGGCTGTAGCTACCTCTGTGTCGGCAGTCGCTCGTCCATCCATAATTGTATACCACCTACCCGTGGTGTTATTTTTTTTTCTATCTTCTTGATACTAGTAGCTTACTTTAGGAGTCTGCAGTGCTGAGCTGACAGTGTCCAGCAGGTCCGTCATTATATAATATATACCTGTCCGGCTGCAGTAGTGATATATATATATTTTATATCTCATTATATCATCCAGTCTATATTAGCAGCAGACGCAGTACGGTAGTCCACGGCTGTAGCTACCTCTGTGTCTGTAGTCGCTCGTCCATCCATAAGTATACTAGTATCCATCCATCTCCATTGTTTACCTGAGGTCCCTTTTAGTTGTGCCTATTAAAATATGGAGAACAAAAATGTTGAGGTTCCAAAAATAGGGAAAGATCAAGATCCACTTCCACCTCGTGCTGAAGCTGCTGCCACTAGTCATGGCCGAGACGATGAAATGCCATCAACGTCGTCTGCCAAGGCCGATGCCCAATGTCATAGTACAGAGCATGTAAAATCCAAAACACCAAATATCAGTAAAAAAAGGACTCAAAAATCTAAATTAAAATCGTTGGAGGAGAAGCGTAAACTTGCCAATATGCCATTTACCACACGGAGTGGCAAGGAACGGCTGAGGCCCTGGCCTATGTTCATGGCTAGTGGTTCAGCTTCACATGAGGATGGAAGCACTCAGCCTCTCGCTAGAAAAATGAAACGACTCAAGCTGGCAAAAGCACAGCAAAGAACTGTGCGTTCTTCGAAATCCCAAATCCACAAGGAGAGTCCAATTGTGTCGGTTGCGATGCCTGACCTTCCCAACACTGGACGTGAAGAGCATGCGCCTTCCACCATTTGCACGCCCCCTGCAAGTGCTGGAAGGAGCACCCGCAGTCCAGTTCCTGATAGTCAGATTGAAGATGTCAGTGTTGAAGTACACCAGGATGAGGAGGATACGGGTGTTGCTGGCGCTGGGGAGGAAATTGACCAGGAGGATTCTGATGGTGAGGTGGTTTGTTTAAGTCAGGCACCCGGGGAGACACCTGTTGTCCGTGGGAGGAATATGGCCATTGACATGCCTGGTGAAAATACCAAAAAAATCAGCTCTTCGGTGTGGAAGTATTTCAACAGAAATGCGGACAACAGGTGTCAAGCCGTGTGTTGCCTTTGTCAAGCTGTAATAAGTAGGGGTAAGGACGTTAACCACCTCGGAACATCCTCCCTTATACGTCACCTGCAGCGCATTCATCATAAGTCAGTGACAAGTTCAAAAACTTTGGGCGACAGCGGAAGCAGTCCACTGACCAGTAAATCCCTTCCTCTTGTAACCAAGCTCACACAAACCACCCCACCAACTCCCTCAGTGTCAATTTCCTCCTTACCCAGGAAAGCCAATAGTCCTGCAGGCCATGTCACTGGCAAGTCTGACGAGTCCTCTCCTGCCTGGGATTCCTCCGATGCATCCTTGAGTGTAATGCCTACTGCTGCTGGCGCTGCTGTTGTTGCTGCTGGGAGTCGAATACATCTACCCAGTGGGCTGTCACAGTCATGGAAGTCCTGAGTCTGCCCTGCTCCACTTGGTCCACATGTCCGTGGTTAAGTGGACATTGGGTACAACTGCATTTTTTAGGACACTGGTGAGTCTTTTTCTGACGTCCGGTGTAGCAGTTCTCGGTATCCGCCTGCCTAGAGAAGTGGAACCTAGATGGTATTTGGTAACGGGGAGGTAGTGTGCCCCCGTTACCAAATACCATCTAGGTTCCACTTCTCTAGGCAGGCGATACCGAGAATGTACACGGACGTCAGAAAAAGACTCACCAGTGTCCTAAAAAATGCAGTTGTACCCAATGTCCACTTAACCACGGACATGTGGACAAGTGGAGCAGGGCAGACTCAGGACTACATGACTGTGACAGCCCACTGGGTAGATGTATTGCCTCCCGCCGCAAGAACAGCAGCGGCGGCACCAGTAGCAGGATCTCTCAAACGCCAGCTCGTTCCTAGGCAGGCTACGCTTTGTATCACCGCTTTACAGAATACGCACACAGCTGAAAACCTCTTACGGCAACTGAGGAAGATCATCGCAGAATGGCTTACCCCAAATGGACTCTCCTGTGGATTTGTGGCATCGGACAACGCCAGCAATATTGTGCGTGCATTACATCTGGGCAAATTCCAGCACGTCCCATGTTTTGCACATACCTTGAATTTGGTGGTGCAGAATTATTTAAAAAACGACAGGGGCGTGCAAGAGATGCTGTCGGTGGCCAGAAGAATTGCGGGCCACTTTCGGCGTGCAGGCACTGCGTACAGAAGACTGGAGCACCACCAAAAAGACCTGAACCTGCCCTGCCATCATCTGAAGCAAGAGGTGGTAACGAGGTGGAATTCAACCCTCTATATGCTTCAGAGGATGGAGGAGCAGCAAAAGGCCATTCAAGCCTATACATCTGGCCACGATATAGGCAAAGGAGGTGGAATGCACCTGTCTCAAGCGCAGTGGAGAATGATTTCAACGTTGTGCAAGGTTCTGCTGCCCTTTGAACTTGCCACACGTGAAGTCAGTTCAGACACTGCCAGCCTGAGTCAGGTCATTCCCCTCATCAGGCTTTTGCAGAAGAAGCTGGAGGCATTGAAGGAGGAGCTAAAACAGAGCGATTCCGCTAGGCATGTGGGACTTGTGGATGGAGCCCTTCATTAGCTTAACCAGGATTCACGTGTGGTCAATCTGTTGAAATCAGAGCACTACATTTTGGCCACCATGCTCGATCCTAGATTTAAAACCTACGTTGGATCTCTCTTTCCAGCAGACACAAGTCTGCAGGGGTTCAAAGAACTGCTGGTGAGAAAATTGTCAAGTCAAGCGGAACGCGACCTGTCAACATCTCCTCCTTCACATTCTCCCGCAATTGGGGGTGCGAGGAAAAGGCTCAGAATTCCGAGCCCACCCGCTGGCGGTGATGCAGGGCAGTCTGATGCTGACATCTGGTCCGGACTGAAGGACCTGCCAACGATTACTGACATGTCGTCTACTGTCACTGCATATGATTCTGTCACCATTGAAAGAATGGTGGAGGATTATATGAGTGACCGCATCCAAGTAGGCACGTCAGACAGTCCGTACGTATACTGGCAGGGAAAAGAGGCAATTTGGAGGCCCTTGCACAAACTGGCTTTATTCTACCTAAGTTGCCCTCCCTCCAGTGTGTACTCCGAAAGAGTGTTTAGTGCCGCCGCTCACCTTGTCAGCAATCGGCGTACGAGGCGACTTCCACAAAATGTGGAGAAGATGATGTTCATTAAAATGAATTATAATCAATTACTCCTTGGAGACATTCACCAGCAGCAATTGCCTCCAGAAAGTACACGGGGATCTGAGATGGTGGATTCCAGTGGGGACGAATTAATAATCTGTGAGGAGGGGGATGTACACAGTGAAAGGGGTGATGAATCGGACGATGATGATGAGGTGGACATCTTGCCTCTGTAGAGCCAGTTTGTGCAAGGGGAGATTGATTGCTTCTTTTTTGGTGGGGGCCCAAACCAACCAGTCATTTCAGTCACAGTCGTGTGGCAGACCCTGTCGCTGAAATGATGGGTTGGTTAAAGTGTGCATGTCCTGTTTATACAACATAAGGGTGGGTGGGAGGGCCCAAGGACAATTCCATCTTGCACCTCTTTTTTCTTTTTTTCTTCTTTGCGTCATGTGCTGTTTGGGGACTGGGGAGTATTTTTTTTGAAGGGCCAGCCTGCGTGACACTGCAGTGCCACTCCTAGATGGGCCAGGTGTTTGTGTCGGCCACTAGGGTCGCTTAGCTTACTCACACAGCTACCTCATTGCGCCTCTTTTTTTCTTTGCGTCATGTGCTGTTTGGGGAGTGTTTTTTGAAGGGCCATCCTGCGTGACACTGCAGTGCCACTCCTAGATGGGCCAGGTGTTTGTGTCGGCCACTTGGGTCGCTGAGCTTAGTCACACAGCTACCTCATTGCGCCTCTTTTTTTTCTTTGCGTCATGTGCTGTTTGGGGACTGGGGAGTAGTTTTTTGAAGGGCCAGCCTGCGTGACACTGCAGTGCCACTCCTAGATGGGCCAGGTGTTTGTGTCGGCCACTTGGGTCGCTGAGCTTAGTCACACAGCTACCTCATTGCGCCTCTTTTTTTTTTGCGTCATGTGCTGTTTGGGGAGTGTTTTTTGAAGGGCCATCCTGCGTGACACTGCAGTGCCACTCCTAGATGGGCCAGGTGTTTGTGTCGGCCACTTGGGTCGCTGAGCTTAGTCATCCAGCGACCTCGGTGCAAATTTTAGGACTAAAAATAATATTGTGAGGTGTAAGGTGTTCAGAATAGACTGAAAATGAGTGTTAATTATGGTTATTGAGGTTAATAATACTATGGGATCAAAATGACCCCCAAATTCAATGATTTAAGCTGTTTTTTAGTTTTTTTTTTTAAAAACACCCGAATCCAAAACACACCCGAATCCGACAAAAAAAATTCGGTGAGGTTTTGCCAAAACGCGTTCGAACCCAAAACACGGCCGCGGAACCGAACCCAAAACCAAAACACAAAACCCGAAAAATTTCAAGTGCACACCCAATCCTGGGTGTGATACTTGTAAAATGTGTATATTCAGTATAGTAAAGAGGGTGTGATTTGTAAGATGCAGGGACCAGTGAGGAAGTCGGCCACTGAAAAAGACAGTGACGGCTATCAATTATCTTAACTCAGTGGTGTCACAGAATGGGAGTAGAGGTGCCCCCCTTCAGAGCAGGAGCCCGGCGGCAGATGACTCCGTTACCTCCCAGAGTTCTGCCTCTGGTGGCACTGTATAGAAATGTAGGGTGGGAGGAGGTGCGCATACTGTCCTACTCTCCTGGAAAGGCTGGAAGGCTCCCGGAAATCAAGTTGCACTTACGGGCCCCCAGGGAAGTGGGCAAATCTCCTGCATCCTGCTTTCCACCCCGCCCCACCCCCCCCGCGCTGCACCCCCCACTCACCGCCACCTGCACTCTCACAGCATCCTGACACACAAGACAGGTGGGCATGAAATTATGCAATTTGCGCTAAATTGTGTCATCATAGCCCAGCCCCTGCTTTACAATGTGGATATTGTAAAGTGGGAGGCAGGGCTACGATGACGCGATTGTGTCACCACGCTCCCGACCCGTCTCCTCCATGCCCCCCTGCTGTGTGACTTGGATGCTCCCTCCCGGAGCATCCAGACAGTAGGCAACAATGGTTCAGCATGGCATCCAAACTATAGTGAACATGAATTCATCTTGTTTTATTGAAAGCTGTGTGTACATCTTTACACCTCCGCAATTAGGTGTACTGAGTAGCGTCATGTAGAGCAAGCTGCTATAGGCAATGTGTATAGCGGTTTAGCGTCCAAGCCGTCTCTGGCATTGCATAGGGTGAATTTGTGTCTTGACTACCAAATGTTACACATACAAAACTACAATTTAAATCATACAATATACTGTATGAAAGATAAAATAATATTGATTACAAAATTATATTGCGCAATGCAACAGATCTGATGGAGATTAAAACCCCAGGTGACTGCTTTGTGAAACAGTCGCCTTACACCATACTTGCCTACTCTCCCGGAATGGCCGGGAGGCTCCCAAAAATCGTGTGACCCTCCCGGCCCCCCAGAAGAGCAGGCAAGTCTCCCAGAATCAGGGGTCCCCCAGCCCGTCCGCCCACTTAGTGTGTAAAGTGGGCGGTCCGGGCAGTTGATGATGTGATTCTTGCTGAATCGCGTCATCATAGCCACGCCCCCTGCAGTGTAATGTTGGTGATCGCAGGCATTACAGAGTGGGGGCGTGGCTTAAATGATGTGACATGGTGACCCCACCCCTGTCCCGCCCCTGCCCCACCCCCACCCCGCCTCCGGTCCACCTCCTCCCCACGTCACAGCCCTCCCCTGCCCCCCTGCTGAGCAGACCTGGCTGCTGTCTCCCGCAGAGAGCAGCCAGAATGTTGGAAAGTATGCCTTACACATTAAGCCATGGAGGCACAGTTACTGTACTACACTAGAATGCAGTTCAGTGCAAAAGTAACAGTATGTGCACTATAACGTAGATCAGGCATGTCAAACTCAAAACCACAACCAGGCCGAATAATCTAGGTCTAGGATTGTGTGTGCCAAAAGTATTCTATGCAATTCTTAAAGTTTTATTAGGAAAACCAACAATAAAGTTTTAACATTTTAACATAAATGTTCTTTTATTTTATGTTTTCTTCACCTGTTTGCTGTCACAAAATTACCAATTTCAAGAGAAATATTTTTGGCTGTGATAACTTTTAAAACTAAACCACATATCAGCATACGTCCCAACTCTCCCGATTTCAGTGGGTCATTCCCGCTACTCGGACACCGTCCCACTGTCCCACACGCAGGCAGCAGTGTCCCGTGGGCGGGGGGGACAGTTGGGAGAGCCTTTGATCACCCGCTACTCTGCTCTACAAAGCAGCGAGTGATCTCTGAATACATGCTGTGCGTACGCACACGGCATGTTTTCAGTGCAGGGAGGGGCTGGAAAACAGTCCATTTGAAGAGACCACACCCACTCAGGTGAGGCCACGCCCCCTCACTATCGAGGACATGCCTCCTTTCTGGATCGTCGCGCGGCTTCGCCGCACAATAGTCCCGGCTACTTCAAAGCAAAAATTGGGAGGTATGTATCAGTGTGAGCTGGGAGTTGTGTTATTCCCCCTCATATATCACTGTATAGTCCTCTCTCCTCTATATAATAATAATAATAATAATAATAATAATACCACCACATATCAGTGTGAGCTGGGAGTTGTGTTATTCCCCCTCATATATCACTGTATAGTCCTCTCTCCTCTATATAATAATAATAATAATAATAATACCACTGTGAGCTGGGAGTTGTTATTCCCCCTCATATATCACTGTATAGTCCTCTCTCCTCTATATAATAATAATAATAATAATAATAACAACAACAACAACAATACCACATATCAGTGTGAGCTGGGAGTTGTGTTATCCCCCCTCATATATCACTGTATAGTCCTCTCTCCTCTATATAATAATAATAATAATAATAATAATAATAATAATAACAACAACAATAATACCACAAATCAGTGTGAGCTGGGAGTTGTGTTATTCCCCCTCATATCACTGTATAGTCCTCTCTCCTCTATATAATAATAACAATAATAATAATAACAACAATAATACCACATATCATTGTGAGCTTGGAGTTGTGTTATTCCCCCTCATATATCACTGTATAGTCCTCTCTCCTCTATATAATAATAATAATAATAATAATAATAATAATAATAATAATACCACTGTGAGCTGGGAGTTGTGTTATTCCCCCTCATATATCACTGTATAGTCCTCTCTCCTCTATATAATAATAATAATAATAATAATAATAATAATAATAATAATACCACATATCAGTGTGAGCTGGGAGTTGTGTTATTTGCCCTCATATCACTGTATAGTCCTCTCTCCTCTATATTATAATAATAATAATAATAATAATAATAATAATACCACTGTGAGCTGGGAGTTGTTATTCCCCCTCATATATCACTGTATAGTCCTCTCTCCTCTATATAATAATAATAATAATAATAATAATAATAATAATACCACTGTGAGCTGGGAGTTGTTATTCCCCCTCATATATCACTGTATAGTCCTCTCTCCTCTATATAATAATAATAATAATAATAATAATACCACTGTGAGCTGGGAGTTGTTATTCCCCCTCATATATCACTGTATAGTCCTCTCTCCTCTATATAATAATAATAATAATAATAATAATAATAATACCACTGTGAGCTGGGAGTTGTTATTCCCCCTCATATATCACTGTATAGTCCTCTCTCCTCTATATAATAATAATAATAATAATAATAATACCACTGTGAGCTGGGAGTTGTGTTATTTGCCCTCATATCACTGTATAGTCCTCTCTCCTCTATATAATAATAATAATAATACCACTGTGAGCTGGGAGTTGTTATTCCCCCTCATATATCACTGTATAGTCCTCTCGCCATCGTGCGATGCTCGCACGTCTGCGAGGGGAGGGGGGTCAGGACTCGGCATACGGGGCGGACTTGTACTGTGCTGCGCTTTCCCGTCTCCCCCCGCATGCCAAATATTTTGATCATTGATGTGCTTTTTTTCGCACATCTAAGATCAGGTCTGAATTAGGCCCTTAATCCTTTATTACACACTCAACTTCAGCTCTAGATCCATGATAAACACGTCGTACTATAGTGTAGCGAATGTTTGGTTCCATCAACTAATCAGCAGGTGATGCTACAGAAATTTTATTCGCTATTTGACGCACACGCAGTGTGGTTTATAAAAAGCGACATCTGGTAATACACTCTCTGGCTTTTCTGGCGTCTGAGTACGTTGCATTATGACTCAATACAGCATGATGCGACTTAGAACGCCAAGCAGCGACATAGCAAGGTGCACTAAATGGCGTATGGATGCTAGATGTAAGAGGACACATCTGTACATACAAACACACATATTTATAGCATCTGTACTTTTTTAGTCTCAGTATAGGGTGTGGTTCATAGGGTCGACCACTATTGGTCAACAGTAAGTAAGTCGACACCCAAAATAGGTCGATATGAGGTGTTTGTTTTTGTACGTGTGGTTATCTTTGTAGAGTGACTGGGAACCCCAATTAGTGCACTGTGTCCCCTCGCATGGCTCGTTCCCAACTGTAGTCCACGTGGATCATAAAATATAAAAAAGTTCACAGAATGAAAAACATTAAGAAAAACTCATGTCGACCTACAACATGTCAACCTAGTGACCTTGTCGACCTAGAAACTCTGTTGACTTAATGTATGTCGACCAATAGTGGTCAACCTAATGACTGTCGACCTAGAGACCGGATACCCCAGTCTTTCTCAGAAGTTTTTTACCAGTGGATTTGTAGACACCAGAAATCACCCACAGATGTGTCCTGTTAGATTGTTGACGCAATGCATATGCATGCATTGCAGTGGATAGTGGATAGCAGAACGCAGCAACAACCTAACAGGACATGTATGTCGTCTGTTTTCACATTCAGCTCTCTTTCTCTGTTTCCTTGCCCCATACATATTTATGTCATTGAGGTCAGTAAAGGGCCATATACAATGGAGAGATGTGTGCTGAGCGATACGGAGGAGGATGGGGGCTGCTCATTTCACCCAGCGGGTAAAATGAGCGACCTGCTAGATTGAGCCTGCATGCAGGCCAATCTAGCACCGGCGATAGCTATCGCTGTGGGGGGTACACACGAGTGATCTGTGCTTAAAATCAAAGCAATCTAGTCAGATTGCTTAGATTTTAAGCATGGCTCTCTCTGTGAGTACCCCCGTTAAGACTCACATAGGAATATAAGCCTCAATAAGGATCACTTCACGGTTTGAAAGCCACTTATCTTGAGGAACAAATGTTTTCTTTCCTAATTAATATGAATGTGTTTTTTTTATTTCTTGTTAAGGCTTAATATAAGAGAGTACTGCAACACTTTTTCATGGTAGGGCATTCTTACAGGTTACATACTGTGGTCATACTGCATTATTTATAATGTGGTGGAACTCCATGTGGTACCAATCTTATATAGCCTTTCACTCTTTCTGCATGGTGGGTATCATCCATAGTCACCAGCTTGTCCATTTTGCAGTCAGTAGGTGTTTTGTGTGGACTGCAGATGGGGACCTACAAGCAAACAATGATTTGGAGAACATATATTCAGTGTACAATGATAATAATATCCAGTACTTATTTTAAACATTCTTTCAGTTCTAGAATGATTTATGTTCTACTAAGCCTTATATTTGGAATGGGATGTGGTCATGTGATCCCGGCGGTCACCATGCTGATGCCGGGATCCCAAGCAATCAAACGCCCGACAGACGGCATGCTGACTAACAGGGACTATTCCCACTCGTGGGTGTCCACGACACCTATAGAGTGGGAATAGAACCTGTGGCAAGTGCAGCGAGCCACCTAGCATGCAGCATGTCGAGCGCAGTGTGACCCTGCAAAGGGCTCTGTTGCGCTTGCCCCCCCCCCCCCCCCCGCCGGCATTCTGCGGTCGGGATCCCGGGGTCGGTAAGCTGACCTCTGGGACCATCAACGCCGGTCTCACAGCCCCAACCCATTTGGAATAGTGTGTAAACAATATGATCGTCAAGGTATCTTAAATACTATAGAACTGAGCAAGGGAATGTCAGCCGAATGCAACTATACATTTCACAATTAAAAACCATTTACTCAATGTGTTCTATATAACAATAAATGTCTCAGACAAAGAATACAGTAGCACAATAATAACAAATAAACAAAATGCCAGGTAACCACTCTGCCACCATTATGTATCAGTGATTGCAGTCTTATGGGCATACTTTAGATTACTTGTTATAGTCCTTTGTTTAAATAACTCTTGTTAAACATTTTAGGTTGTTGTATTCACCGTACTGTTTGCACACTAAAACATAGGGCCTGACTCAGAGATGGCCGCTGGTGCGTCAGATCTATCTCCCATTACCAGAATCGCGGGTGGGATAATATGCAAATGCTAGTTTGATCCTTCTCCTTGTGCACTAGCATGTGCCGTACAGTGCAAGCCTTGAGACGCCCATCTTCTGTTCCACTGCCAGCTGTTCTAGACAGTCCACCATCGGCACATCATCATGTCCACAGTCTACACTTGCCCCAGCCTATGGTAGATGCAGTGTCTCCATCTGAACATGGCCTCTGTGGAAGCGGCTATGTGCCAGAGAACGCAGTCCGCTTCCACTGACATGCCCATAAAGCCAGGGGCATTTTAACAGAGGAGAATGCCTGTGTGTAGACTCCGGGTGATCCCCCTCCTCTCTACAGCACAGTAGTCTCTGGCATTGTGCGCCCGCCATGTTCCGGAGACTAATTTCACTACTGCACATGTGCGGCGACCATTTTGGCTGTGATTTTTGCCATTTCTGCAGCGCCTGATGTAGCACTTTGGAAAGGTATGTAATAAAACATGGGTGCAGTGTGTGTGGTTTGGGCCCCCCGGACCTAGGGGCCCGTGTGCACCGCACACATTGCACCCATTGTAGAATCATGCATAACACGCCCACATGGCAGAAATGTCTTGCATTCAATTCGAGCCACCTCACAGTCACTGTCCAGAAACGCCCATTGCTTGACTATTCCATTCCGGACGCCAGCGATCCTCTAGGTAATAGCACCTTTGTGCGTACAGTCAGGGGCCGTAGGGGTTTCTAGAAACATTTATGTGCGCATTGGCAGTGCTCAACATCAGTAATGCATTCAGCCTCTGAATCAGGCCCATAGTGCTTTATAAAAAGTACTCTGAAATTGGCGTTACCCAATCATTTAACAACATCGTTCTTTTCAAGTGACATCATTTTTTAACATTACAGTGATAAATATTCATAGTTTGTATAATAGGCCCTGTATTATGAATACATATTTGATTGTGCTCTATCTCACATAATAGCCCTGTTTAATGACACCTAACCATCATAAACCCTCAACTATAGAACCACGCCCACTCTCCACACTTTCGTCATTAGTAAGTAACCAAAGTTGCTCAAAATTATCTGAAAACCAAATGGGCACATCGGGGGTAATTCCAAGTTGATCGCAGCAGGAAATTTTTTAGCAGTTGGGCAAAAGCATGTGCACTGCAGGGGGGGCAGATATAACGTGCAGAGAGAGTTAGATTTGGGTGGGTTATTTTATTTCTGTGCAGGGTAAATACTGGCTGCTTTATTTTTACACTGCAAATTAGATTGCAGATTGAACTTGTCAGAGTCGGTTTAGTATATGTCCCCGGAGGGGGCGCTAGTGGGTCAATGGAGGTAGGAGGAATGAAGTGAGGAGGCAGGATCGGATTTCTGCGCATGTGCACAATGTAATTTTATTAACAACGGAAGTCCAGATAATAATGCAGCAGAAAATAAACAAACGAATGCAATGATAATGGCAATGGTAATGGTACAGCTTGGGAGCTGAAAGTCTATGGCAGAGTATGTTATGCAGATATGGAACCGGAATAGTAAAAACGTGGAGCCAGCAGAGGTGGAGATAATGGTAGCAAACCTGGTAGCAATGCAGGAGACTTGATGTTAATGTCCACTGTACTGTTGGAAATGCACAGGCCGCATGCAGGCTGAATCACAGGTGAGATGATGGAATGCACCTGGAGAGAGAGTCTCTACTGCTGAAGGCTGGAGCACACTGCAGATGTAGAAGGTGTGAAGCCAGAAAGGTATTGCTGTAATGCTGGTGCTTGTAGTTCCACGGAGGTAACAGAGGTACAGGAGAATATCCAGGAACACGGAGGACCAGGAGAATATCCAGGAACACGGAGGAACAGGAGAACAGGTCCAGACACACGGGTCGCAGGAGTGACACAAAGTTCAGGACAACCACTGACTCACCCTGCAGCTCCTGATATACCCCCTGACCGGCAGGTATTGGCTGGAGTGAGACAAGGAGGTGCGGCCAAGCTCCGGATTGGCTGCCGCACTTACACTGGAGGATACTGTCATGGCGGCGCCCATGCCGCGGCCCGGCAGGAACGCGGCGCGCTCACACGCCCGCTGACATCAGGAGCGCTCCCAGGCCTGAGATGACATCCAACGACAGGGCGATGGATGACAGCGACATGCAGCGACCCCGGACGGAGTCCGCACCGACGGACAGATGCAACAGCGGTGAGTCGATTCCTGACAGAACTCACCACACCCAAATCTAACTCTCTCTGCACATGTTATATCTGCCTCCCCTGCAGTGCACATGGTTTTGCCCAGTTGCTAACAGAATTCCCGCTGCGATCAACTTGGAATTACCCCCATCATGCAAGAACTCACAAACCAACTTAAAGAAATCTGTTTGCAATAAATTTATAACAAACAGAAGTGCCCATGTACTGCAACTGTGTAAATCTGTCTTAGTAAAGCTAAAAAAAAAAAAGGATCATGGACAAAGTCTAAATAAAGTGATTCAGTGTCATGTATTCAAGTCAGAATTCTTGTAGGATCACAGGCCACCACCTGCGATACTAGTCTGCATGGGGGGGTGAGGGGCGGGGGGTGGGGTGTAACATATATATATATATATATATATGTGATTGCAAGAGAATGCCGCGCCACTTGTGGTACCACCAATTCCCAAATAATTAAAAAACACTCCCAGTTATTTGGACGTCAGCTGCCCCCTAAGAAAACGGCAATGGTAGGTTGCCGCAAAAGAGAATAGGGATACCGGATAGGGGTTCTAAGCGACCTGAGGTATTTATATGTGGCCGAGTGTAATAAATATATAAAAGATATGTATAGTAAGATATAAATTTATTTCACAACACTAAGAGTAGGTTAAAATACAATACCAAAGAGATATTTAAACGAATATAAAAAAATTCTTTACATAAAATGCAGTTCTCTAAAAAATGACTATTTTTAAAATAAAAATGGATATATATAAAAATTCTCAATAAAGTGTGGATTGCCTGTGCAAATAAGCTACATAAATGTAGGAAAAATAGTAATGAGAGTCTTAACTGATGTAGCAGGAGGTCTCTGGGTGAAGGACCAACGCTTTTCATCTCTAAGACTTCTTCTTGGGGTAAGTGCATTTTATGTAAATATTTTTTTTATATTGATCTCCTGAACGGCCGATATATCGCGGGACCGTCGGCAAGTGTGTACGGCCGATATGTCTCTGAACTCCGTCGTTCACAGACGTATCGCGTCGGCCACGCATCACAGCCGACGTCCACTATATCTACCGATATATTGGCGCGTCGCTGTGTGTGTACGGAGCAGTCGGCCGACCGCCCGTACACATGCTGCGGCGGCCGGCGGTGATTGACAGCTGAACTGGGCGGGCGTGTGTACACGCCCGCCCAGTTCATGACGTCAGTCCACGACTGATCGAGAAGTGTGTATGCTGAACACACTGCTCGATCCGTCCATAGATATATCTGCAGATCAATTGATCTGCAGATATATCTGTTAGTGTGTACCCACCTTAAGTTGAGTCGACTCAACGACCCCATACCCGTCCGAATTAGGCCCAACGTGCACATGCTGCTTCCTCTTTGGTCATTGAGTAAGAGCCCATTCTGTGTCACTGCTGCTCGCTCATGATCTTACTCTAATTTACATCTCACTTTATTAATAGAACAATGATGTGATGTTGAGACAGGAAGTGACAAACGATTGCTTATTAGGAAGAGGAGATGATAAATAGAACGTGATATTATAGACAGTAAACGCATTTAAATGATGTAATCGATTGATAGCCATTAGCGAGGTGTAATAAATTCTGAATAACAAGACAGTCAAATAACTTTGCAAAGAATGATTACTCGCCAAGATAAGAAAAAACAAGTTACACTGATGGTGTCATAACAACAATTGTCTTATATGTAAAGAGATTATTGACTTTGAGCTTTTATTCTGGTGTAAATGACTTATTTTAAATGTGTCAACTACTTTTCTCATACGCCCTAGAGGTTGCTGGGATGACATCAAGACCATGGGGTATAGACGGGATCCGCAGGAGCATGGGCACTCTAAAGACTTTTCATTGGGTGTGAACTGGCTCCTCCCTCTATGCCCCTCCTCCAGACCTCAGTTTTAGAAATGTGCCCAGGTCGACTGGATGCACTCTGAGGAGCTCTACTGAGTTTCTCTGAAAAGACTTATGTTAGGTTTTTTATTTTCAGGGAGATCTGCTGGCATCAGACTCCCTGCTTCGTGGGACTGAGGGGGCAGAAGTAGGAACCAACTTCCTAAAGAGTTTCATGGCTCTGCTTCTGGCTGACAGGACACCATTAGCTCCTGAAGGGAACTGAACGCTAGCCGTGCCTAGATGCTCACTCCCACAGCACGTCTTCACCCCCCTCACAGAGCCAGAAGTCAGGTGAGTGTTAGAAGACAGATCTTCAATCAAGAAAGTGACGGCAAAAGGTACCGTGCGGCTGGCGGGAGCGCAGCGCGCCATGTTGCCCACACATACACTGGCACTGCAGGGTGCAGGGCACGTGGGGGGGGCACCCTGGGCATCATGAAACCTGTAGAAACTGGCATAAATAAGGTGCATAAGTTGCTGAGGCACAGTCCTACCCCCACCAGTATACAAAATGACCTCATAAAAGCTGAGGAGAAACACACCATTGAAGAGTGGAGCTTCCTCCTCAGTCAGCCAGCACACTGCTCAGCGCCATTTTCTCTCTCTCCTCAGGCTGCAGAGACAACGCTGGTCCTCCTCCACTACTGAACAAGTATCAGGGTGCAAAACAGGGGGGGGGCACAGTGAATTTGGTGCTATATAATTGTGTGATTAACATTATAAAAGCGCTGAATGTCAGTGGCCATTTTGTGTTCACAGACATTGTGTTACTGGCACTGGGTTGTGAACTGGAAAATCCCATCTGTGTCCCTTTGACAGATTTTACTGTGGGTCTGTCCCCTATAAATCCCGGAGTGTCTGTGGTGTGGTTCTGCATGTGTGTGACATGTCTGTGGCAGGGAACTCTGTGGAGACATGTTAGGGACACAGAGGTGTAATATGACACCAAGAGCCTGACTGGGTGAAAGGTTACATGATAGTGTGAATCATATCAGTAAGAGGTTGGACTGAATCTCATACAGAAAATGAAAATAATCTGTTGAAGATGAGATTTTTAATAGTTCTGCCTTTCATCCACAGGGACCTTTCTGGGTCACATACAAATTTGCACAAGTAGTACAAACGGATACCGACACGAACTCTGGCCCTCATTCCGAGTTGATCGGTCGCAAGGCGATTTTAGCAGAGTTACACACGCTAAGCCGCCGCCTACTGGGAGTGAATCTTAGCTTCTTAAAATTGCGAACGATGTATTCGCAATATTGCTATTACTAACTACTTAGCAGTTTCAGAGTAGCTCCAGACTTACTCTGCCTGTGCGATCATTTCAGTGCTTGTCGTTCCTGGTTGACGTCACAAACACACCCAGCGTTCGCCCAGGCACTCCCACCGTTTCCCCGGCCACTCCTGCGTTTTTTCCGGAAACGGTAGCGTTTTCAGCCACACGCCCCTGAAACGCCGTGTTTCCGCCCAGTAACACCCATTTCCTGTCAATCACATTACGATCGCCGGAGCGAAGAAAAAGCCGTGAGTAAAAATACTTTCATCATAGTAAAGTTACTTGGCGCAGTCGCAGTGCGAACATTGCGCATGCGTACTAAGCGGATTTTCACTGCGATGCGATGAAAAATACCGAGCGAACAACTCGGAATGAGGGCCTCTGATTCCTGTGTCAACACTAGTGATTCCAGGGGAATAGGTCCTAAGTTAGCAAAAAAGCATTCAAAACATGTTTTAGCTATAAAGGAGTTGTTAGACGTTACGAAGTCCCCTCTTTTACCAGAAGGAGAGGGTTTACTTTAGTAAAGAAGTAATGTAATTTTCCCTCCACCTCAAGTCTGATTTAACCTGAAAATACATTTCTGATTCCCAAAAGGATATCAGGCAGCTGACCATTTTCCAAAAAAGGTGGGAGTCACCCCGCATTTTAGATAGGGCCCTGTCATAAAAGAGAAAAGGTGTTTCTCCCTGCGCCTGGAATGGCTTCACTTAAGGAGCCGACAGACTGCAAGTGAGTGAGGTGATTTATTGATGTGGCCAATAGGACACTACTCAGGCCTACCATTGTCTGAGTGGGTGAGTAGTGCTATTGAAAAGTGGTCAGAAAACTTGTCATTAGACATTGACACAATAGATGGAGACGAGATACTCCTAACGTTAGGTCATATCAAAGACGCTGCTGCGTACGTACTAGAATCCATGAAATATATTGGTTTCTTGGGATCAAGAACCGCTACCATGGCAGCATCGGCTCGGAGGGCGTTGTGGATTCGCCAGTGGAATGCTGATGTAGATTCCAAAATAAAATATGGAGGCTCTCCCATATAAAGGTGAGGCCTTAGTCTCAGCGGCTACCGCAGGTAAGTCGACATTCTTGTCTTATGCTCCTACACCAGGGAAAAAGACACATCACTCTCACATACAGTCCTTTCGGCCCAACAGATACAAAAAGGCCAACGGTCTCCCCTTTTTTTTTGCAGGTAGAGGAAGGGGAAAAGGAAAGAAATCCGCAGCGTCTCCCGAATCGCAGGAGCAGAAGTCCACCCCTGCTTCTACCAAATCTGCAGCATAACGCTGGGGCTCTCTTGCGGGAGTCCGCTCGGGTAGGAGCACGTCTGAAACTTTTCAGCCAAATCTGGATTCAATCTGGTCCAAATGGGTCTTACAAATAGTGTCCCATGGGTACAAAATAGAGTTTCAAGCCGTCCCCCCATGCCGATTTTTCAAATCGACCTTGCCAGCTTCTCTTCCAGGAAGAGAGGCAGTAACAACGGCAATTCAAAAATTATGTCAGGATCAGGTCATTGTACTGGTAACCTTGGCACAGTAAGGAGTAGGTTTTTTTTATTCAAGCCTCTTCGTAGTTCCGAAGCCGGACGGCTCGGTCAGACCGATTTTAAACCTGAAAATCTGAATCTCTACCTGAAAAGGTTCAAATTCAAGATGGAATCCCTGAGGGTAGTGATTTAAAGGCTGGAAGAGGGGGACTTCATGGTGTCAGTAGACATAAAAGATGCTTACATGCATGTTCCCATTTATCCTCCTCACCAAGCTTATCTGAGATTCGCAGTACAGGATGGCCATTACCAGTTTCAGGCGTTGCCGTTCGGACTCTCCACGGCACCGAGGGTATTCACCAAGGTGATGGCGGAGATGATGGTCCTCCTTTGTTAAAAAGGATTCAATTTATTCCCTTATCTGAACGATCTCCTGATAAAAGCGAGATCCAGGGAACAGTTGGTGCAGAACATCCACTCTCCCTGTCAATACTCCAACAACACGGTTGGATCATGAATTTTCCAAAGTCGCAGTTGGAACCGACGACAAGATTGTCCTTTTTAGGGATGATTCTGGACACAGAAGTACAGAGAGTATTTCCTCCAGTGGAAAAGACTCTGGAAATCCAGAAAATGGTCAAACAAATATTGAAACCAACAAGTATGTCGATCCATCAATGCATTCGGTTGTTGGGGAAAATGGTAGCGGCCTAAGAGGCCATACAGTTTGGCCAATTTCATGCCAGAGTATTCCAGTGGGACCTGTTGGACAAGTGGTCCGGATGCCACCTACACATACACCGGAAAATAATCCTGTACCCCAAAGCCAGGATTTCGCTCCTGTGGTGGCTACACAGTTCTCACCTACTAGAGGGACGCAGGTTTGGGATTCACGACTGGGTCCTAATAACCACGGATGCAAGTCTCCGAGGCTGGAGAACTGTCACACACGGTGAAAGCTTCCAAGAAAAATGGTCAAGTCAGGAAGCCTGCCTTCACATAAACGTTCTGGAATTGAGAGCCACTTACAACGGCCTTCTACAAGCGGTACACCTTCTTCAAGATCCCGTGCAGATCCAGTCGGACAATGTAACAGTAGTCGCGTACATAAACAGGCAAGGCCGAACAAAAAGCAGAGCGGCAATGGCAGAGGTGACAAGAATTCTCCTCTGGGCAGAAAGACATGTTAGAGCTCTGTCAACAATTTTCATTCCGGGAGTGGACAACTGGGAAGAAGACTTCCTCAGCAGACACGATCTCCATCCAGGAGAGTGGGGCCTCCACCAAGAAGTCTTCGCAGAGGTAACGAGTCTTTGGGGAGTTCCTCAAGTAGACATGATGGCATCTCGTCTAAACAAGAAGCTTCAGAGATATTGTTCCAGGTCGAGAGACCCTCAAGCTATGGCAGTGGATACACTGGTGACACAGTGGGTGTTTCGGTCGGTATATGTTTTCCCTCCACTTCCACGGATTCCAAAAGTTCTCAAAATAATAATAAGAACAAGAGTTTGAGCAATCTTCATTGCCCCAGACTGGCCAAGGAGGGCTTGGTATCCAGATCTTCAGGAGTTGCTCATAGAAGATCCTTGGCCTCTTCCTCCTCGAGAGGACCTACTACAGCAAGGGCCGTGTGTGTATCAAGACTTACCGCGGCTATGTTTGACGGCATGGCTGTTGAGCGTCGGATCCTAGCCCGAAAGGGTATTCCCAAGGAAGTCATCCCCACTCTTATTCAGGCCAGGAAAGGATAAACATCTAAACATTACCACCGTATTTGGAGAAAATATGTGTCTTGGTGTGAATACAAGAAGGCTCCTACGGAAGAGTTTGAGTTGGGACGTTTTCTCCATTTTCTGCAGGCTGGAGTGGATGCGGGCCTTAGATTGGGGTCAATCAAGGTCCAGATTTCGGCCTTATAAGTTTTCTTTCAAAAACAACTGGCCTCCTTTCCAGAAGTTCAGACGTTCGTGAAAGGGGTTCTGCACATCCAGCCTCCATTTGTGCCTCCAGTGGCACCATGGGACCTTAATGTGGTGTTGCAGTTCCTTCAATCGGGTTGGTTTGAGCCTCTACAAGAAATAGAGTTGAAGTTTCTCACTTGGAAAGTGGTGATGCTTTTGGCGTTGGCATCTGCAAGGCAGGTGTCTGAATTGCGGGCCTTGTCCCACAAGAGCCCTTACCTGATCTTCCATGAAGATAGGGCAGAGTTGAGAACTCGTCAACATTTTCTTCCAAAGGTGGTTTCCTCTTTCCACATAAACCAACCTATTGTGGTGTCAGTTGCTGCTGACACATTCGCTGAGTCAAAGTCTCTATATGTGGTTAGAGCTTTGAAGATTAAGTTCACTAGAACAGCTCGAATGGGGAAAACAGAGGTTTTGTTTGTCCTGTATGCTCCCAACAAGATTGGGTGTCCTGCTTCCAAGCAGACTATTGCGCACTGGATCAGAGGTACGATTCAGCAAGCTCATTCTATGGCTGGATTTCCGTTACTGATGTCGGTGAAGGCTCCTCCTTGGCGGCTGACCGGGGGGTCTCGGCATTACAACTTTGCCGAGCAGCTACTTGGTCAGGGTCAAACACATTTGCAAAATTCTACAAGTTTGACACCTTGGCCGATGAGGACCTAAAGTTTGGTCAATCGGTGCTGCAGGGTCATCCGCACTCTCCCGCCCGTACTGGAGCTTTGGTATAGACCCCATGGTCTTGATGTCGTCACCAGCATGCTCTAGGACATATGAGAAAATAGGATTTTGAGAACCTACCGGTAAATCCTTTTCTCCTAGTCCGTAGAGGATGCTGGGCGCCCGTCCCAGAGCGTACTTTACCTGCAGTTTAGTTATTACAGTTACACAAGTTGTGTTATCTTGGTTTCAGCATGTTGCTGCAATTAGTTCATGCCTGTTGGCGTGTGTTATGTTGAATGCCATGTGTGCGGCATGGTTGAGGGTGTGAGTTGGTAGATATCTCACCACTAGTTAAGTAATTCCTTTCCTCGAAATGTCAGTCTCCCCTGGCACAGTTCCTACAACTGAGGTCTGGAGGAGGGGCATAGAGGGAGGAGCCAGTTCACACCCAATGAAAAGTCTTTAGAGTGCCCAAGTCTCCTGCGGATCACGTCTATACCCCATGGTCTTGATGTCGTCCCTAGCATCCTCTACAGACTAGGAGAAAGGGATTTACCGGTAGGTTATCAAATCCTATTATTTTATGCCGGATAGATGGATTCTATTTATCAGTTTAGCGTTGGTGTTGGCAGTATGGAGACATGGAGTATAATGAGCCCCAAGGTCTTCACCATAAATTGCGGCAAGGTTGGTCCTAGCTTGCCGAAGGTAGTTACTGTTCTCAGTGAGCTTGATTAGGACACCTACATTACACGGATACTGTATGCCCATAGCTTTCTTAAATGTAATATGTCGAATACCTCTTTTATACCGAGATCGCAGGTCGCAGCCGAGAGCCTGAAACTGGTGCTACCTGCCTGTGACCCGCGTCAGCCCCCTTTCCCACTGCCGTCTCCAACCCGGCAATAAGCCGGGTTGGTGACGTAGCCGATGACGCGGTGGGGCGGCTCTTGGAGATCACATGATCTCCGAGCACCACCCATACATTCTCTGTAAACGGGAAGCCGGGTCGATGCGACCGGGCTACTGTTTACACTGCACAGTTTGCCGGGTTGAACACGTGTTCAACCCTGCAAACTACCTGAGTTGGAATACTGGGTCACTCGACCAGGCTTATTCCAACTCTGCCCTTTTACACCGAGCAGCAACACGGGTTATGCATGTTCATGTGCAATAACCCATGTTATATGCTGGCGGTGTAAAAGGGGTATAAGACTAAGCTGATTATCTTCCCACCCTCATGCATAACTTCACAACTCACAACTCATTATCTATTGATGGCACAACCATCTCCTCTAGCCCCCAGGTGTGCTATCTTGGAGTTATCCTTGACTCACTGATCATCTCCAGATTGGACGACTGTAACCTCTCTCCACTCCAATCTATCCTCAATGCTGCTGCCCAGCTCATCTTCGTCTCCAAACGTACTATGGCCCTCATTCCGAGTCGTTCGCTCGGTATTTTTCATCGCATCGCAGTGAAATTCCGCATAGTGCGCATGCGCAATATTCGCACTGCGACTGCGCCAAGTATCTTTGCTATGAAGATAGTATTTTTACTCACGGCTTTTTCCTCGCTCCGGCGATCGTAATGTGATTGACAGGAAATGGGTGTTACTGGGCGGAAACACGGCGTTTTATGGGCGTGTGGCTGAAAACGCTACCGTTTCCGGAAAAAACGCAGGAGTGGCCGGAGAAACGGGGGAGTGGTTGGGCGAACGCTGGGTGTGTTTGTGACGTCAAACCAGGAACGACAAGCACTGAACTGATCGCACAGGCAGAGTAAGTGTGGAGCTACTCTAAAACTGCTAAGTAGTTTGTGATCGCAATATTGCGAATACATCGGTCGCAATTTTAAGATGCTAAGATACACTCCCAGTAGGCGGCGGCTTAGCGTGTGTAACTCTGCTAAATTCGCCTTGCGACCGATCAACTCGGAATGAGGGCCTATGTCAGCCTCCCCTCTCATACAAGCCCTAGTTCCCCTTCAGAACCCAATTCAAGCTTCTCACACTAACAAAGCCCACACGCATTCCTCTCCCATTGATATCTGTGAACTTATGTCCTTTCCCAATCCGGCCGGCCCTCTTCACTCCTCAAATCCATTCCACCTCTCCTGTCTACTGATCACTTCCTCCCACTCCTGCCTCCAGGATTTTGCACATGCTGCTCCCTATCTCTGGAGTTCTCTACCTCTCCCTATCAGACTCTCTATCTCTCTACAAAACTTCAGACTCCCAAAACCTTCTTCTTCATCAAACCCAGCCATCTCTTATCTTTATCCTCTGTCATTTGGTTACTGATTTATCCATCTGTGTCACCTCTGTCTACCCCTCCCCATTAGAATGTAAGCTTTCACGTTCAGGGCGCTCTTCCCTTGTGCTTTACTTTCCTTACTTATACTATCTTGGTTTATACACTGCTCAAAAAAATAAACGGAACACTAAAATAAAACATCCTAGATCTGAATGAATGAAATATTCTTATTAAATACTTTGTTCTTTACATAGTTGAATGTGCTGACAACAAAATCACACAAAAATGATCAATGGAAATCAAATTTATTAACCCATGGAGGTCTGGATTTGGAGTCACACTCAAAATTAAATTGGAAAAACACACTACAGGCTGATCCAAATTTGATGTAATGTCCTTAAAACAAGTCAAAATGAGGCTCAGTAGTGTGTGTGGTCCCCACGTGCCTGTATGACCTCCCTACAACCCACACAAGTGGCTCAGGTAGTGCAGCTCATCCAGGATGGCACATCAATGCGAGCTGTGACAAGAAAGTTTGCTGTGTCTGTCAGCGTAGTGTCCAGACATGGAGGTGCTACCAGGAGACAGGCCAGTACATCAGGAGACGTGGAGGAGGCCGTAGGAGGGCAACAACTCAGCAGCAGTACCGCTACCTATGCCTTTGTCCAAGGAGGAACAGGAGGAGCACGGCCAGAGCCCTGCAAAATTACCTCCAGCAAGCCACAAATGTGCATGTGTCTACTCAAACGATCAGAAACAGACTCCATGAGGGTGGTATGAGGGCCCGACATCCACAGGTGAGGATTGTGCTTACAGCCCAACACCGTGCATGACGTTTGGCATTTGCCAGAGAACACCAAGATTGGCAAATTCGCCACTGGCACCCTGTGCTCTTCACAGATGAAAGCAGGTTCTCACTGAGCACATGTGACAGAGTCTGGAGATGCCAAGGAGAACGTTCTGCTGCCTGCAACATCCTCCAGCATGACCGGTTTGGCAATGGGTCAGTAATGGTGTGGGGTGGCATTTCTTTGGGGGGCCGCACAGCCCTCCATGTGCTCGCCAGAGGTAACCTGACTGCCATTAGGTACCGAGATGAGATCCTCAGACCCCTTGTGAGACCATATGCTGGTGCGGTTGGCCCTGGGTTCCTCCTAATGCAAGACAATGCTAGACCTCATGTGGCTGGAGTGTGTCAGCAGTTCCTGCAAGACGAAGGCATTGATGCTATGGACTGGCCCGCCCGTTCCCCAGACATGAATCCAATTGAGCACATCTGGGACATCATGTCTCGCTCCATCCACCAACGCCACGTTACACCACAGACTGTCCAGGAGTTGGCGGATGCTTTAGTCCAGGTCTGGGAGGAGATCCCTCAGGAGACCATCTGCCATCTCATCAGGAGCATGCCCAGGCATTGTAGGGAGGTCATACAGGCACGTGGAGGCCACACACACTACTGAGTCTCATTTTGACTTGTTTTAAGGACATTACATCAAAGTTGGATCAGCCTGTAGTGCGTTTTTCCACTTTAATTTTGAGGGTGACTCCAAATCCAGACCTCCATGGGTTAATAAATTTGATTTCCATTGATAATTTCTCTAACGTCCTAGTGGATGCTGGGGACTCCGTAAGGACCATGGGGAATAGACGAGCTCCGCAGGAGACTGGGTACTCTAAAGAAAGATTTAGTACTACCTGGTGTGCACTGGCTCCTCCCTCTATGCCCCTCCTCCAGACCTCAGTTAGAATCTGTGCCCGGCCAGAGCTGGGTGCTTTTAGTGAGCTCTCCTGAGCTTGCTAATAAGAAAGTATTTTAGTTAGGTTTTTTTTATTTTCAGAGAGCTTCTGCTGGCAACAGACTGTCTGCTACGTGGGACTGAGACGGGAGAAGCAAACCTACTAACTGCGGCTAGGTTGCGCTTCTTAGGCTACTGGACACCATTAGCTCCAGAGGGATCGAACACAGGACCTGACCTTGTCGTCCGTTCCCGGAGCCGTGCCGCCATCCCCCTCGTAGAGCCAGAAGTCAGAAGCCGGCTGGTTGAAGCAAGAAGACGTCAAAATCGGCGGCAGAAGACTCCTGTCTTCATATGAGGTAGCGCACAGCACTGCAGGTGTGCGCCATTGCGCCCACATGAACCCACACACTCCGGTCACTGTAGAGTGCAGGGTGCAGGGGGGGGGGCGCCCTGGGCAGCAATTCAGTACCTCCTGGCAAAAGCATAATATAGACAGTTGGACACTGTTATATGCATGAGCCCCAGCCATTATTTTTACACAAAATCGGGGGACAGAAGCCTGCTGCTGAAGGGGCGGGGCCTTCTTCCTCAGCACTCACCAGCTCCATTTTCTCTCCACAGCTCTGCTGAGAGAAAGCTCCCCAGGCTCTCCCCTGCAGTCTCAAGGTAGAAAGAGGGTGAAAAAGAGAGGGGGGGGCACATAAATTTAGGCGCATTAATCATATATACAGCAGCTACTGGGTAAACACTAAGTTACTGTGTAATTCCTGGGTTATATAGCGCTGGGGTGTGTGCTGGCATACTCTCTCTCTGTCTCTCCAAAAGGCCTTGTGGGGGTCCTGTCCTCATATAGAGCATCCCCTGTGTGTGTGGTGTGTCGGTACGCGTGTGTCGACATGTTTGACGAAGAGGGCTATGTGGAGGCAGAGCAAGTGCAGATGAATGACGTGTCGCCGCCGACGGTGCCGACACCGGATTGGATGGCTATGTGGAAGGTGTTAAATGATAATGTAAACTCCTTACATCAGAGGTTGGATAAAGCTGATGCCTTGGGACAGTCAGGGTCTCAGCCCATGCCTGATCCCACAGCGCAGAGGCCTTCAGGGTCTCAAAAGCGCCCACTATCCAAAATTGTTGATACGGATATCGACACAGATTCTGACTCCAGTGTTGATGACGATGATGCAAAATTGCAGCCTAAAATGGCTAAAGCCATCCGCTACATGATTATAGCAATGAACAATGTTCTGCACATTTCAGAGGTAAACCCTGTCCCTGACAAGAGGGTTTATATGTATGGGGAGAAAAAGCAAGAGGTGACTTTTCCCCCTTCACATGAGTTGAATGAATTATGTGAAAGAGCGTGGGATTCCCCTGATAAGAAAGTGCTGATTTCCAAAAGGTTACTTATGGCGTATCCTTTTCCGCCAACAGACAGGATGCGCTGGGAATCATCCCCGAGGGTAGATAAAGCTCTCACACGCTTATCTAAGAAGGTGGCCCTGCCGTCACAGGATATAGCCGCCGTAAAGGATCCTGCAGACAGAAAGCAGGAAAGTATCCTGAAGTCTGTTTATACACATTCAGGTACTCTACTGAGGCCGGCAATTGCGTCGGCTTAGATGTGTAGTGCTGTAGCAGCATGGACAGATAATCTGTCTGAGGAAATGGATACCTTAGACAAGGATACCATTTTACTGACCCTGGGGCATATAAAAGACACTGTCCTATATATGAGGGATGCCCAGAGGGACATTTGCCTACTGGGCTCTAGAATAAAAGCAATGTCGATTTTGGCCAGAAGGGTCCTGTGGACTCGGCAATGGACAGGTGATGCCAACTCCAAGAAGCACATGGAAGTGTTACCTTACAAGGGTGAGGAATTGTTTGGGGACGGTCTCTCGGACCTGGTTTCCATAGCTACGGCTGGGAAGCCAAACTTTTTGCCATATATTCCCTCACAGCCTAAGAAATCACCGTATTACCAAATGCAGTCCTTTCGATCACAAAGAAGCAAGAAGGTCCTAGGTGCGTCCTTTCTTGCCAGAGGCAGGGGTAGAGGAAAGAAGCTGCACCATTCAGCTAGTTCCCAGGAACAAAAGTCCTCCCCGGCTTCCACAAAATCCACCGCATGATGCTGGGGCTCCACAGGTGGAGCCAGGAGCGGTGGGGGCGCGTCTCCGACATTTCAGACCAGTGGGTTCACTCACGGGTGGATCCCAGGGCTATAGAGATTGTGTCTCAGGGATACAAGCTGGAATTCGAAGTGATGCCCCCTCACCGTTACCTCAAACCGGCCCTGCCAGCTTCCCCCATGGAACGGGAAGTAGTGTTAGCAGCAATTCACAAGTTGTATCTCCAGCAGGTGGTGGTAAAGGTTCCCCTCCTTCAACAGGGAAGGGGATACTATTCCACAATGTTTGTGGTACCGAAATCGGAAGGTTCGGTCAGACCCATATTGAATTTAAAGTCCCTGAACATTTATCTGAAAAGATTCAAGTTCAAAATGGAATCGCTCAGAGCGGTCATTGCAAGCCTGGAAGAGGGGGATTTTATGGTGTCTCTGGACATCAAGGATGCTTACTTGCATGTCCCCATTTATCCACCTCATCAAGAGTACCTCAGATTTGTGGTACAGGATTGCCATTACCAATTCCAGACGTTGCCGTTTGGGCTGTCCACGGCACCGAGAATATTTACCAGGTGATGGCAGAAATAATGGTGCTCCTTCGAAAGCAAGGAGTCACAATTATCCCATACTTGGACGATCTCCTCATAAAGGCGAGGTCCAGAGAGCAGTTACTGATCAGCGTTGCACACTCACAGGAAGTGTTGCAACAGCACGGCTGGATTCTGAACATCCCAAAGTCGCAGCTGATTCCTACAACGCGTCTGCCCTTTCTGGGCATGATTCTGGACACGGACCAGAAGAAGGTGTTTCTCTCGACGGAGAAGGCTCAAGAGCTCGTGACGCTAGTCAGAGACCTCTTGAGACCGAAACAGGTGTCGGTGCATCGCAGCACACGAGTCCTGGGAAAGATGGTGGCATCATACGAAGCCATTCCCTTCGGCAGGTTCCATGCGAGGATCTTTCAATGGTATCTGTTGGACAAGTGGTCCGGATCGCATCTTCAGATGCATCGGCTGATCACCCTGTCCCCCAGGGCCAGGGTGTCTCTTCTGTGGTGGCTGCAGAGTGCTCACCTTCTCGAGGGCCGCAGGTTCGGCATACAGGACTGGGTCCTGGTGACCACGGATGCGAGCCTCCGAGGATGGGGGGCAGTCACTCAGGGAAGAAACTTCCAAGGGTTGTGGTCAAGTCAGGAGGCTTGTCTGCACATAAACAGCTAAGGGCCATATACAACGCCCTGAATCAAGCGGAGCTTCTGCTTCGCAACCAACCGGTGCTGATTCAGTCAGACAACATCACCGCGGTGGCTCATGTAAACCGCCAGGGCGGCACAAGAAGCAGAGTGGCGATGGCGGAAGCCACCAGGATTCTTCGTTGGGCGGAGAATCACGTGCAAGCACTGTCAGCAGTGTTCATTCCGGGAGTGGACAACTGGGAAGCAGACTTCCTCAGCAGGCACGACCTCCACCCGGGAGAGTGGGGACTTCATCACAAAGTCTTCGCTCAGATCACAAAGCAATGGGAGCTGCCACAGGTGGACATGATGTCATCCCGTCTCAACAAAAAGCTACAAAGGTATTGCGCCAGGTCAAGAGACCCTCAGGCGATAGCTGTGGACGCACTAGTAACACCGTGGGTGTTCCAGTCAGTCTACGTGTTTCATCCTCTCCCTCTCATACCCAAGGTGCTGAGAATCGTAAAAAAAGAGGAGTGAGAACAATACTCATTGTTCCAGATTGGCCAAGAAGGACTTGATACCCGGAACTGCAACAAATACTCACAGAGGACCCATGGCCTCTGCCTCTCAGACAGGACCTGTTGCAACAATGGCCCTGTCTGTTCCAAGACTTACCGCGGCTGCGTTTGACGGCATGGCGGTTGAACGCCGGATCCTAGCGGAAAAAGGCATTCCGGATGAAGTTATTCCTACGTTGATAAAGGCTAGGAAGGACGTGACAGCAAAGCATTATCACCGTATATGGCGAAAATATGTTGCTTGGTGTGAGGGCAGAAAGGCCCCTACAGAGGAATTCCAGCTGGGTCGATTCCTGCACTTCCTTCAGTCAGGAGTGTCTTTGGGCCTAAAATTAGGGTCCATTAAGGTCCAGATTTCAGCCCTATCCATTTTCTTTCAAAAAGAACTGGCTTCACTGCCTGAGGTTCAGGCGGTTGTTAAGGGAGTGCTGCATATTCAGCCCCCTTTTGTGCCACCAGTGGCACCTTGGGATCTTAACGTGGTGTTGGGTTTCCTGAAATCCCACTGGTTTGAGCCACTTAAAACCGTGGAGCTAAAGTATCTCACGTGGAAAGTGGTCATGCTGTTGGCTTTAGCTTCGGCTAGGCGTGTGTCAGAATTGGCGGCTTTGTCATGTAAAAGCCCCTATCTGGTTTTCCATATGGACAGGGCAGAATTACGGACTCGTCCGCAATTTCTGCCAAAGGTGGTGTCATCTTTTCATTTGAACCAACCTATTGTGGTGCCTGCGGCTACTCGTGACTTGGAGGATTCCAAGTTGCTGGACGTAGTCCGGGCTTTGAAGATTTATGTAACCAGAACGGCTGGAGTCAGGAAGACTGACTCGCTGTTTATCCTGTATGCATCAAACAAGCTGGGTGCTCCTGCTTCAAAGCAAACTATTGCCCGCTGGATCTGTAACACGATTCAGCAGGCTCATTCTGCGGCTGGATTGCCGCATCCAAAATCAGTGAAAGCCCATTCCACAAGGAAGGTGGGCTCTTCTTGGGCGGCTGCCCAAGGGGTCTCGGCATTACAGCTTTGCCGAGCTGCTACTTGGTCGGGTTCAAACACATTTGCAAAATTCTACAAGTTTGATACTGTCAAAGTCAGAAAAATATCACTCCACACGTTGCCATATTTGCACATCATGCGTGTCCCCGCTGCACGTTCATGAGCTCCGCCGTGCGTGCGCATACTCGCCTTTGTGTGCACCCGCAGGCGCACGGTATGCGCATTTACAGTAGAGTTTATGCGCGTCTAGCGTGTGACTCAATCGTTACATATTTTAACCATATAATGTATTTTGTAGATTATGGTCCCTTTGATAGAATCTGAAAGTTTAGTTAATGTAGAATGTTCATAGACAAAGAGATCCCTCTTTGTTTGATACGAAGGGTCAGACAGGGGTTACACAGTGGTGTTTAGTATCCATCGAAGAGTATTTAATTAGCAATATTCCGGTGTTGGTTGGAAGCGGATTAATCGCTCGTGCGAATAGTTATGGACATAAGAAGTTTATGGACATTTACTATTATTTGCACTTTATTATCCATGCGGCGGGAAACCTAGTTTCCCACCCACCTGAGCAGTTGGAAATAGTCACAGCCCACCTGTATGAACCAACCTATGACCTTTTGTTATAATACAGAGACGAATTCCTGTGTCCAATGAACAATGAGATTGTAAGGACCATTGTACTGTATTGTGTGTAGGATATATATAGACAAGCCGATCTGATCCAGCTCCCATTCTACTCTACTCTTCACAACGGTTCTCATCACTGATAATCGGGAGCTGGATATCCAGAAAGGCGCATGCGATTGTTTCCTTTGTGCGTAATTTTCTCTGCAACCATATTGTCTTTATTGTTATTGTGAGCCATCTCTCTCTCTCTCTCTCTCTCTCTCTCTCTCCTCTCCTCTTTCTCTCTCTTTTCTCTTAAATGTAATTGTACTGCTATTGTATTTTATGTATAGTTATTCGGTTAGGTAATCTGTGTTATTTTGGTAGTGTATCACTTGTACTGTATATTCTTTTGAAATAGAACGTTCATTTAAGGTGTTAGAACCTAAGACCGGTATCTGTGTATTCATTATATTTCTAAGTATTCTTAGAGCGTCGGAGACGCTCGTACAGCTTTCAAGTTAATAAGGTTACACTGTGTTGCATTTACACCCTATCACTGCACAAAGGTTTACTGCATAAATACATTGTTTATGGTATAGTTATAAAGGTTTAACACTGTGAGCGTCAGCGCCGCTTGTGATCTCCTCGTGGTCCCGAGCGTCCGCTACGCTAATAGCGTATCATTACGTTAGTCGGCAGCCTATAGCGTGCTTGCCGGTGCTCTCTTGGCCGTGAGCGAACGTGACGCTCGTGCGTCTCGACCACGGCTAAGCGATTGTTGCGCAACGTGCGTACCCTTACGGTATTCCATACGCCAATAGCGTACTGTGTTCTTTGACCTTTTAAAGGGTTTTAAGTAAGATAAATATTCAGCTTTATCAATTGGCTGCTCGTCCGTCCTTCACATATCTGTACTAGGTAATCTCAGCAGACATTATCCATCAGCAAAGGGCGGGAGGTAATATTCCTCGTAGTGCTGACCGGATAAGCGTCTGCTTCGCTTAGTAAAGGGTGCTGAAGGAATCCGGAACCGGAGGTAAGAACAATACGCTAGTGTCTTTTAAAACTGTTTTTTTTTCTCTGTTCTGTCTTGCGTACGCACGCACACATATATCTGCATTTCTTTTTTTCATTCGTGTATTTTCACATCTCACTCTCCTGTTTGCCATTTCACAATTGATAACGTGCTAAGACAGATTTGTTGCTATTAGTAGTTAAAGAGTAGAAGTAATACATTAAGCACGCACACAGCTTTGCCTAAGGATACAAGGAGAGACCTGTGTGGTGTTCGGTAGATGATCACGGTTAAGGATCATCTACATTGATAAACGTGTTAATTGTATTTCGGTGGACATATCTGGCTGGCGTACACGTGTCTCTAACAAAAGGGTGAGACAAGCGTACGCTAAACAAAGGCCGACGCACGCAGCGTATATTACGCAACGGAGCGTCTGGGTACGCCCACGTAACTCAAATCACACGATAGTATTATTTTAACAGGCGAAAAGGAGGCAACGCGATAAATAGCGCAAGTCAATTTTAGTGTCCAAATTTTTAAGCTAATAGATCCTTCTCCAATTTGCGACTCATCTGGTCTAGACTTTTACTGAATGAAAGGAATTTCTGCGCAGAAATAGAAATAACAATTAAAGTGTACATGTGGTGAGTGAGTGCAATTATATAAGTTTCTACAATTTTTTTGAGGTTGAACCACAGGAAAGTCGAGTTCTCGTGAGGTACATACATGTAAGTGACGTGCATGGTGGCTTGGGAGGCATCCCTTGTTAAATATTGAAATAAGAGCAGTAGAGTATAGCAGACCAGGAGGTCTATTGTAGCACAGACCGGGAGGTCCAAACAGACCGGGAGGTCTAGGTACAGCAGACGAGGAAGTCCGCTATAGATAGAAAAAGGAGCACAACCCAGGGGGTTGGTGCGGAACCCATATAGGCCATTGAAGCTCAGGCTGAAGGAATTCACAGCCGCAATGTTCGATTCCGTTGGTCGCTCCGCACATAAGATTAGTTGCTTATGTGCTGAACGATTGTACCGCACGTAATTGTGTGCATTAGTTAGTCTGACCCAGTACCATTTGCGTACGAAAGGGGTCATAAACGCTATTTGTACATTCTAACGTGATTTGTGTAATTTTTTTTATTTTAAGGGAGGTTCGCTGGTCACTCAGGAACTATCCAACAACCAATAGTTACTGGAAAGGGTTAAGTGCTCTTCGGACCACACTCGCATGTTCCAGTAAACAGCGGTTCAGGTCGCAGGGGCCCTAGGTCGAGTACGCCAGCACTGAAGCAGTGTGTAGGCATATTGGTCGGCGTGGGCGAGTGAGTGGAGTACTCGGTAAACTGCCACCGTCGGCCTACACCGGACATCTTGGTTTTGTAAGGGTTCGCTGAAGACCCTGATTTGAAGGTCAGAGGTAGTGAAAGCAACACCTGCAGGTATGGGGGCCAGTTGTTCGGGTAGGGGACGATCAACCTCGGTTCGGGTTGACTTAGTAAACCGACCAGTCGGGTCGGCAAGGTATGTAATGTGTGAAAAATACGGTTCACACACGGAGGTTTTATGTGACGAATGGGAAAGAATGACTGTGCATGACGGAGAAAGTTTCCCCGGGTAGGTAGTTTTAGCCCAGATGTGTTACAAAATCTAAGGAGAAGGATATGTCTCATTAAATCAACAAAGAGACGGATCAAACATTATGATTATTTACAGTTATGGCAACAGGAAGGTGAAATACAGAGAGGATTGGCTCAGACGGCTGGATCTAACCCTATTGGGAAACTGATAGCTACGGCTCCACCGCCACCATATATAACGGGAGAGAAGTTGGTTGCAGAGAATGACGCACTAATGTGTAATAAACAAACACTTAGTAACTGTATAAATGTTAAGGATAATGTGAATAAGATGAGTAATGCAAATACTAACCCGTGCAAGTTGTACCCTGTTTTAATCTTTCCCCAGGAGTATGATCAAGAGGACGAATCAACAACAATATCGGCGCTCTCTCTAGCAGCCACCATATCAGAAACAGCAGTAGGCACGTCTCAACCCCCAAGATTAGTATCAAAGGCCCCTAGCGGAGGGACAGGTGAGGTCGTATCAACGGGTAAGTACGGCACCATACACTATGCTGAAACCATTTCACCACAGGCTGTAGAATCTACTCAGAATGATGTTATTAGACTTAATCCCGTTAGGGTAATAGCAGTGCCAAATGGAAAAACTGACACTTCAGGAGTCACTCCTGTCCGAAACATCGCCATGCACTGCCCGTTTTCCCGGATGGAATTAAGAACAATAGTGTCTGAATTCCCTGATCCTAGGAAAGATCTAGTTGCTAGCCAGAAATACATAAGAGAGTTAGGAAATACTGTAGAGCCCAATAACAAAGACTGGCAGATATTGCTGAGGGCATGTTTACCCTCCAATGTCGACTCAGCAAGATTTTTAGCTGACTGTAAATTAGATGAGGAAGTACCCCTTACGGATGTGTACAACCAAGACAATGTAAAGAGAATAAATTTACAGTTAAAAGAGTATTTTCCAGCTGTTGTCAAGTGGAACAAAATTTTCTCCATTAAACAAAAGGAGGCAGAAACAGCTGCTGACTATTTTCACAGGGCACTACAGGAAATGGCTAGGTATACAGGCATAGAGGACATCAAGACAAATGTAAATCATAGAGAAGTAGCAGTATCTGTGTTAATGGATGGGTTAAAGGAGGTATTGAAGGCAAGGGTACAGACCACGCAACCATGTTGGCGAGGTCTGTCGGTGGCTACTTTGAGAGAGGCCGCCATTGATCACGATCGGAATATCACCAAACACAGGGAGTTCCATAGTGATAAATTAATGGCCGTAAGTATACAGGCCCTGACCACAAGGCAACCTTTATATAAATCTCCAAACCCTTGGGTAAGTCAAATGTGGTAACTTGTTATTTTTGTCATAGAGAGGGACATTTTGCACGAGACTGTAGAGCGAAAAACACACAAAAATCTTATCAACCCCCTGGACAACGACATGACACACGACATTGGGATCAGGGACCGCAGAGGCAGAGCTATGAGCCACATACAGGGGAAACAAAAAGGTATCCCCCAAAAAGGGACTGGCAAGTCTCTGGTAGTTCCCATTTACCCCTTTCTCAAGTAATTGCTGCCAGCGGGATTCAGGAAGGTCACCATACCCAATAGGGGTGTGGCCACACCTGTAATCTGCAGCCAGTGAAATTGATTGCAAGCCTTGGAAGTGAACCCGAGGTCACAATTGATGTAGCTGGTAAATCATTAAACTTCCTTGTAGATACAGGGGCGGCCAAATCAGTGATAAATTCGACAGTGGGCATGAGAACCACTGGTAAGACAATTCCAGCCATGGGAGTACTGGGAGTAGTCCAGCACTACCCTGTTAGCAAACCAGCAGAGGTTACAGTAGGGCCTTTACAGACCAAGCATTCCTTTTTGCTGGCTGCATCGGCACCGACTAATCTCCTGGGAAGAGATTTATTGTGTAAAATGGGGTGCGTCATTTATTGTACTCCTGAAGGTGTATTCTTGGACATACCTGAGAATCACGCTCAAGAAGTGTGAGACATGCTAGACTCCCCATCAAAATTAATGTCCCATACCCTTATGACAAATAAGAATCCATCCCAGGTAGAAGAAATGACATCCCAAATACCAGAGTCACTTTGGACTAAAGATGGACAAGACACTGGATTAATGGCAAACGTAGCTCCGGTAGTTGTGCAAGTAAAAGATGGTAGGATAGCTCCAAAAATCCCACAATACCCTCTGAAGCCAGAGGTGGAGTTAGGAGTGTACCCCGTAATAGAGCGCTTGCTACAACAGGGCATTCTGGTAAGAACATCCAGCACTGCCAATAGTCCCATCTTCCCTGTTAAAAAGAGTGGGGGGAGGGGTTACAGGCTAGTGCAAGATCTAAGGGGGATTAACAAAATAGTTGAGAGTCAATTCCCCGTAGTGCCAAATCCAGCTGACATCCTTATGCAGATCCCTCCCACTGCCAAATTTTTCACTGTTATTGACCTCTGCTCCGCCTTCTTTTCGGTACCTCTGCACCCTGACAGCCAATATTTGTTTGCATTCACATACAGAGGAGTCCAATACACATGGACTCGATTACCACAAGGTTTCATAGACAGTCCAAGTATATTTTCCCAGGCTTTGCATGATTGTTTACAGTCTTTCCAACCAGAGAGTGGATCAATATTGATACAGTATGTGGATGATTTACTCCTGTGTTCAGATTCACTGGAAGCATCCCTGAAGGATACGAAACAGCTCCTGTTTCATCTTTCAGACACAGGACACAAGGTTTCCAAAGACAAGTTGCAATTATGCCAGGCTAAAGTGAAATATTTGGGACACTGTCTGACACAAGGACTGAGACACCTGACCGCTGATAGAATCCAAGCAATTAGAGACATGACTCTGCCACAAACCCAGCAACAGATCAGAACGTTTTTAGGAATGTGTGGGTATTGCCGTAACTGGATCCCAGGTTTTTCCATTCTAGCATTACCTTTGCAAGAGATGGTCTCATCAAACAAACCTGATCGGATTTCGCATACAGACGAATCTGAGATGGCATTTGAGAGACTTAAACAGTGCCTAACGCAGGCACCAGCATTAGGTATGCCTGACTATGGGAAACCCTTTGAGCTGTACGGAACAGAAAGTGCTGGTTGCGCGGCAGGCGTCCTAACCCAAAAGCATGGTGATGCCAGCAGGCCGGTAGCATACTACAGCGCTCAGCTAGATACGGTAGCGCGATCCCTCCCCACATGCTTGCGAAGTGTTGCTGCGATAGCATTGCTAGTAACCAAAAGCGAAGATGTAGTGCTAGGTCACAACCTCACAATCCATACACCGCATGCAGTGTCAGCCTTGCTGAATTCAGCTCAAACTAGACACTGTTATGAGCCACGGCTGTGGCTCATTCCTGTTTTATGTTTATAAAGTTATCTTGCATGCCAGGATTTCCTGTTGCTCTGTTTTATAATACTCTTGTCTGCTGCCGCTGGTGAGTCTGTGTAATTGCAGCTTGTTCCCATGTGTTCAGCCTCACCTGGCTGCTAATTGCATTTTGTCAGTTTGGAATCATGCAACAAGGCAGCTGCATGGGATTATTAATTAGGCCTCTCTGTTATATGCTGGCTGTTTGCAATTCACAGATGCTGGTGATATTCCTTGGTTTGCAGTCTGCTTGAAGTTTGAACTGGTTCCTGTCAGTCCCTGTGTTGATTCCTGTGTCAGTCCCTGTGTCGATTCCTGTGTCAGTCCCTGTGTCGATTCCTGTGTCTGATCCCGTGTCCTGCTGTGAGGCGTTCCTGCCCTGAGTTCCAGTGGCTTTGCCTGTCCCTGGTCTAGTCTTCTGGCTTCCTGGTGTCCACCGGTCTGTCGTTTGGGATTCTGCCTGTCCTCCAGTTCTGAGAGTCGGTGTCGGCAGCATTAGAAGTTCCTGTCCGTTTGCCAGTATTCGTACCGGTTCCGTGAGTAGCGGCTCTCCCGCGTCCGTGGCCTAGGCCGCTGTATTTCATTATTGTTTCTGTCCCTGGTGTTTTGCAGAGGGTTCTGCTTATGCTGTCACCGCCGGTACACAAAGGTATTGTGTCGGCGTGTGATCAGCATTTCCTTTGTTGTTCTTTTCCTTTGGCGGTTTCTCCGCACATACTTTAGGTTTTTAGTTAGCTTGTAGCCCCTGGCCTGTTTGCTTAGTTAGAGGTCCTTTTGTTATCATTCTGCTCGGATTTCCCTTTGTCTCTCATTAAGACCGGGGGGCACCGGAGTTGGGCAGACATAATCCGCCCTTCAAACGTGGCTGCCAAGGGCTCAAGAAACCATAGTCTCGCAAGGGATTTCCGATAGCACGGGTGAGACAACAGAGTTAGGGCGCCAGGGGCTATTCCCTTTCCATTCCCCTTTCCCAGCGTTACGTCCTGGTGCTCTGGACTCACTTCATGAACATCTCCCTTGTTCTGAGCACCAGGAACCTAACAGACACGTCTCATCAGCGCGGTTTACAAGATGGGAATTGGCATTAATGGCCCCCGTAAACATCACCATAAGGAGATGCAGTGCATTAAATCCTGCAACATATCTCCCAGGTGTGCCTGGACAGGCACAAAGGGTGGAGGATGAGAGTAATAGTGAAGGAGGATTTAATACAAGGGATGACATGCATGATTGTATGGAATATTTGACCCAAAATTTCACGGCAAGGCCTGACATCAGTGACAACCCACTGGAAGATGTAGATTTTACTCTCTACACTGACGGTAGTTGTCACAGACAGACGGACTCGGGAGACTTGTGTACCGGATACGCAGTCGTAGATGACCAAAGCACCATAGAAGCAGAACCGCTAGGCCCACCTCACTCAGCCCAGGTTGCTGAACTGGTTGCCCTAACCAGAGCATGTGAATTGGCTAAGGGCAAGTCAGCCAATATCTACACCGATTCTAGATACGCCTTCGGGGTAGTCCATGATTTCGGAGCCCTATGGCGCCTCAGAAATTTCATGACGGCAGCTGGTACACCGATAGCGCATGCAGCTCACATCAAAAGGCTTCTAACAGCGATACAGGAACCCGACAGAGTGGCTGTTATCAAGTGTAAAGCACACACATATAGCCAAGACCCAGTATCACTTGGTAACAGCCGAGCAGACGAAGCTGCTAAGTTAGCAGCTGGTACCCCCAGACAGACAGACACCACACAACTGATGGTATTTAATACCATCAACACACAGAAGTTGTGTGAAATGCAAAATTTGTGTTCCACACAGGAAAAGGCAGTCTGGAAGGCAAAAGGATATGGCCAGGAGTCCTCAGGACTCTGGACAGATGGACAGGGTAAACCAGTGGCCCCAAGAGCATATCTTCCATGTTTAGCTGAAGCAGCACATGGGCTGACTCATCTGGGCAAGGAAGGAATGTGCAAGTTGGTAAGAGTATATTGGTGCGCCCCAGGATTTTCATCCCATGCAGGTAAGAGAGCTATGTCATGCCTTACCTGCTTGAGGAAGAATGTCGGAAAGGCAATACCAACAGAACCATCTCATATCCCACCTACAGGCGGCCCTTTTCAGGTAATACAGATTGATTTTATACAATTACCCCCTTGTCGAAATTTGAAGTATGTACTTGTTTGTATAGATGTGTTTTCAAAATGGGTCGAAGCATTTCCTGCGGCCACAAATACCGCAATGTTTACTGCTAAGAAAATTGTTCAGGAATTTGTGTGTAGATACGGTATCCCTAGAATAATTGAAAGTGATAGGGGTACCCATTTTACAGGTGATGTCTTTCAAGGAATGTGTAAGTTGATGGGAATTGATAGTAAGCTGCACACTCCATACCGCCCCCAGGCGAGTGCGAAGGTGGAAAGAGTGAACAGCACGATTAAAAATAAACTGAGCAAAGTTATGGCAGAAACTGGATTGACATGGCCAGAAGCTTTACCCATTGTACTATACAGCATCAGAACCACTCCCAGGTCCCCTCTTAATCTGTCCCCCTTTGAAATCTTGTTTGGTCGACAACCACATGTTATGATTAACCCTCAGGATGATTTGAAGTGTAACAATGAAGTGACTGTAAAATACCTGGTTAACATGAGTAAACAGCTAAGGAATCAAAATGATAATTTGAAGTTGGTGATTCCTGACCTGCCAGATAGTAATTGTCATGACATTGAACCTGGGGATTATGTAATGATACGGAATTTTCTACGCTCAGGTTGCCTTGTTGACAGATGGGAAGGACCGTACCAAGTCTTATTGATTAGCACGACAGCATTGAAGGTTGCCGAGAGAGAGACTTGGGTTCATTCGTCCCATTGTAAGAAGGTCGCTGATCCAGAGAGGTCCCGTAATAAAGAACAGACGGTAGAGGAAGTTGTATCACTGGAGTGTCTGTTTCAGGAGGACTGAGGCGGCACCTGAACATTTGAAAAATCATAAGATCAGAAGCAGTTGTCTATTCCCTGTTCCCTTTTATTGTTTTTCTCCACTTCCCATCCCATCTCCCTCAATTATTTTTTCCCCCTTCTCATTCTTCTCCGTTTCCTCCTATAAGATGGACTTGCCCCAAGAGACTGTGATCCGGATTTTCCTGTTGACCATGATGTTGACCAGAGCAGTCTGTTCCGGCGAGAGTACCATGGAGGTTGAGAGAGGTTCTGGAATGGGTTCTGATGACAAAGATGGAGGCGTAGTTTTCCAAGAACAACTTAATCAACAAGTAAAGGCGAGTATCAGAAAACGATCCGATATCATTGACAATAGAAGGAATTGTGAAGGATTGTTAGCTGAAGAGAACTGTATCTGTAGACTCTGTGACAATGTAGTTGAGGATGGGTGCATCAAGAAATGTCAGTCCAGTTTTAATATCCACATGGACCGGCATCCATTGAGTGACTATCACTCCTTAGTGGGTAATGTGTTAAATCAGACAGATTGTTGGGTATGCTCTCAAGTACCTCAAGGTCATAGCAAATCAGGATTAGTACCATTCCCTTTAACGGTAGGGGAGGTACTTGAGCTAAAGGGTGGGAGGCCGGTGGACAGGAGGTTTAATATCTCCAGTCCTCCTAGTTTGAAGCTCCACTAATATCATGTGGATAGATCCCTAATATGTTTTAACATTTCCAATCCCCGAAAGCCGGGAAATTGGGAAGTGTCATGGAGTAACCAAACCATGACCTTTTCATATAGAGCAGATAGAATTCCTACAGATACAGAGCTTATACGCCACATAGCCGGTAGTGGAAAATCTTTCCGATATAGGTATACCCTAGGAAATAGGATCATGAGAGTTGGAGAGGTATCACCAGGATACTGTGCACATATCATACAAACAGATACGTGTACTAGACAGATGGGAGAATTAGGGTTAGGAGATTTCATATGGAAAATGTGTAATATGGTTATGTCCTACTCCGTCCCATATGTTCTCCCCGATGATGCATATTTCATATGCGGGAGGAAGGCGTATAAGTGGCTTGCCCCAAACTCTGAAGGATTGTGTTATATTGGAAAAGTACTGCCTGAGGTAATGACTGTATCGCATACCAAAATGAAAGATATTCACCGTGGTGCCCAAGCTCCTTATACTCACACTCATTACGAGCACGTAGTTAAAAGGCAACTGACAGAAAGGACAGAGCATCTGGCCTCTGATCTGATCCATGAATCCACCGGGATTCAGGTTCTACTCGCGTTAGACTTCACTCGCACCGCTAGAGGAGTGTTGAATTATAGATATATATCTGCGCTTGCAAATTTATTAGACAATATCACTGAAATGTATGACGACACTTTTAGGTATACTGGAAGGGAGCTCCAAGCTTATAAAACAGAACTGGTTCAGCATAGGATGGTTCTTAATTATCTCACGGCAGTGACAGGTGGATATTGTGTCACACTGGCAACGCAGTACGGAGTGAAATGCTGCACTTATATTACGAATAGTACCGAGGACCCGGTCGAGGTCATAGACCAAAAGATGGACGACATTCTCCAATTAAAGTGGGAATTTCGCAGGAGACACAATCTCACCCTTGCTGCTGTGGGTAATGAGCTGACTGGTTGGGTGTCATGGTTGAACCCGCGAAATTGGTTCTCCGGTTTAGGAGAATGGGCTCAAGGAGTTATAATGGATGTAGGGAATTTTCTTCTGTGTATCTTGGTTGTTGCCATATCGATTGGTTTGATATTTAGATGCGTTCAGGCTTTAACGAAGTGTAAATGAAGTACTAGGGTAATGAGTCTAAGGAGTGAGGAAATTGTAATTCCAATGGATTTGATTTATGACCCAACGATAGAGACAATGATGTGATGAAAATGTGATTCTACGGTCCGTTTCTTTCACCCGTTTCTCCTTTGTTTTTCTCCAAGGTAAAAAGACCCGCTTGGAAGAGGAATTTGACGACCTTGTATGCAGACAACAGATGGACTAAAGAAGAATTTGACAACCTTGTACGCAGACAACAGATGGACTATGCCATAGACCCCCCATTTCCCTAGTAATTTTAAACTTACGCTAGCCCAACTTCTTTGTAAGTCTATGGACATTGACAAAGCTTTTGCACGCACCTTTGCAAAAGCCCAAAGGAGACTTCAGACAAGACTTCAGACAAGACTTCAGACAAGACTTAAACCAACAAATGCATATTAACCTCACATAGAATACCACTGCATTTACCATAATTGTTTCTTATCTTCACCTCTACAACCTTCAGGTAATGACACACATAGTCGATAGGGAATACAGGCACAGATATCAGCAATCACATATTCCCCCATTCATGTATCATCAACTAAAATGTGCTCCCCCATTTTGTTGCAACTAAAAGCCGAAAAAGAGCTCGGTAAAGTTTGACAGCCCATCCACAGACCCTTAATACGGGATAAGAAGGAATTCAAATGTATACTTCGCAATACCTCAAATTTAAAACACGTACGGCACGATGATACATGACCCCCCAAACATGGATTCATACACACATGCTTCCGCTATCTCACTAGGTCATACCCTTTTCACACCTTCTTCTCTCCTCCCCTACCCGACCATGGAAATGTATTTACACATGACATATATTTTTCTCTTTTTGAAATGTTTTAGGAAGTGGCAGTTATTGGTGACTGCCAAAGGGTGGACTGTCAAAGTCAGAAAAATATCACTCCACACGTTGCCATATTTGCACATCATGCGTGTCCCCGCTGCACGTTCATGAGCTCCGCCGTGCGTGCGCATACTCGCCTTTGTGTGCACCCGCAGGCGCACGGTATGCGCATTTACGGTAGAGTTTATGCGCGTCTAGCGTGCGACTCAATCGTTACATATTTTAACCATATAATGTATTTTGTAGATTATGGTCCCTTTGATAGAATCTGAAAGTTTAGTTAATGTAGAATGTTCATAGACAAAGAGATCCCTCTTTGTTTGATACGAAGGGTCAGACAGGGGTTACACAGTGGTGTTTAGTATCCATCGGAAGAGTATTTAATTAGCAATATTCCGGTGTTGGTTGGAAGCGGATTAATCGCTCGTGCGAATAGTTATGGACATAAGAAGTTTATGGACATTTACTATTATTTGCACTTTATTATCCATGCGGCGGGAAACCTAGTTTCCCACCCACCTGAGCAGTTGGAAATAGTCACAGCCCACCTGTATGAACCAACCTATGACCTTTTGTTATAATACAGAGACGAATTCCTGTGTCCAATGAACAATGAGATTGTAAGGACCATTGTACTGTATTGTGTGTAGGATATATATAGACAAGCCGATCTGATCCAGCTCCCATTCTACTCTACTCTTCACAACGGTTCTCATCACTGATAATCGGGAGCTGGATATCCAGAAAGGCGCATGCGATTGTTTCCTTTGTGCGTAAGTTTCTCTGCAACCATATTGTCTTTATTGTTATTGTGAGCCATCTCTCTCTCTCTCTCCTCTCCTCATTCTCTCTCTTTTCTCTTAAATGTAATTGTACTGCTATTGTATTTTATGTATAGTTATTCGGTTAGGTAATCTGTGTTATTTTGGTAGTGTATCACTTGTACTGTATATTCTTTTGAAATAGAACGTTCATTTAAGGTGTTAGAACCTAAGACCGGTATCTGTGTATTCATTATATTTCTAAGTATTCTCAGAGCGTCGGAGACGCTCGTACAGCTTTCAAGTTAATAAGGTTACACTGTGTTGCATTTACACCCTATCACTGCACAAAGGTTTACTGCATAAATACATTGTTTATGGTATAGTTATAAAGGTTTAACACTGTGAGCGTCAGCGCCGCTTGTGATCTCCTCGTGGTCCCGAGCGTCCGCTACGCTAATAGCGTATCATTACGTTAGTCGGCAGCCTATAGCGTGCTTGCCTGTGCTCTCTTAGCCATGAGCGAACGTGACGCTCGTGCGTCTCGACCACGGCTAAGCGATTGTTGCGCAACGTGCGTACCCTTACGGTATTCCATACGCCAATAGCGTACTGTGTTCTTTGACCTTTTAAAGGGTTTTAAGTAAGATAAATATTCAGCTTTATCAATACCCTGGCTGAGGAGGACCTTGTGTTTGCCCATTCGGTGCTGCAGAGTCATCTGCACTCTCCTGCCCGTTTGGGAACTTTGGTATAATCCCCATGGTCCTTACGGAGTCCCCAGCATCCACTAGGATGTTAGAGAAAATAAGATTTTACTCACCGGTAAATCTATTTCTCGTAGTCCGTAGTGGATGCTGGGCGCCCGTCCCAAGTGCGGACTTTCTGCAATACGTGTATATAGTTATTGCTTAATAAAGGGTTATGTTATGTTGGCATCCATTGTTGGATGCTCGGTTGTTGTTCATACTGTTGACTGGGTAAGTTTATCACAAGTTATACGGTGGGATTGGTGTGGCTGGTATGAGTCTTACCCTGGATTCCAAAATCCTTTCCGTGTAATGTCAGCTCTTCCGGGCACAGTTTCCTTAACTGAGGTCTGGAGGAGGGGCATAGAGGGAGGAGCCAGTGCACACCAGGTAGTACTAAATCTTTCTTTAGAGTGCCCAGTCTCCTGCGGAGCCCATCTATTCCCCATGGTCCTTACGGAGTCCCCAGCATCCACTACGGACTACGAGAAATTGATTTACCGGTGAGTAAAATCTTATTTTTTGTGTGATTTTGTTGTCAGCACATTCAACTATGTAAAGAACAAAGTATTTAATAAGAATATTTCATTCTTTCAGATCTAGAATGGGTTATTTTAGTGTTCCCTTTATTTTTTTGAGCAGTGTACTTGGTTTCTGCCACGCTGATGCTTATTTCCGTGTTATGGGCCTAATTCAGTAAGGATTGCAAATTCTGGTAATTAGCAGAATTTGCAGACCTTTTGCTAGCATGCTGGGGGCCGCCCATCGCAGGGCAAGGCTGCCCAGCATGCTGACCGCTGCCTCCCCCCTTGAGCAGAAATTGCAATCACATTGCAATTTCTGCTTCAACGCAGGGATTAAGGGTGCCCCTTGCCGGTGCAGCTTAGCTGCACCTGCAGGAGGCCCGCCGGCATGTTCCCGATCGCGTCGGCTGCGTGTGATATCACACAGCCGCTGCAATCTCGCCCCTGCCACACCCCCATTCGCGCTGCACCGTCCCTGCCGTTTGGCCAGCTCCACCCCCGCTAAGCTCCGTCTCCGCCCGGGAAATGGAGCGTTGCTGCCCCTGATTGACAGGCAGAGGCGGACGCATTTTCTGTGGCCCCCGCAGCAAGTGCGGGCACATGTGCAGGACGGGCACTGCGCATGTGCCCGCGGGGTGATCCAACCTAAATTAGCCCCTATGACCGCTGATGCAGCAATGTTTATAAACCATGGGCCTAGTTCAGACCTGATCGTAGATGTGCTAAATTTAGCACATCTACGACCAGTTACATAGACATGCAGGGGGCGCCCAGCACAGGGCTAGTCTGCTCCGCATGTCAGGCCTTACCCCCCCATCCCCCGCACAAGTACGAAAGCGCGATGCTTTTGTACTTCACGAGTAGCTCCCTACCAGCACAGGTCCTGCGCGCTGGCAGGGAGCTATCCATCGCTGTCCGGGTCGCAGCGGCTGCATATGACGTCACGCAGCTGCCGCGGTCCACACAATTCGGGCACGCCTGCGTTGCCTGGACCGCCCCTTCCGCCAAGCGACTGCCTCTGCCTATCAATTAGGCAGAGGCAATTGCAGGGCTGAAATGGCCATCGGCTGTCTGGCATCTGCCGGCGCACTGCAGCTACGACACATGCCAGTGACAATGAGTTGTCATGTACTGTAAACCGCAATTTTAAAGCAGATCCCAGTGGGGAGAGGAGACCGCAGGATAACATCAGTGTGTGATGTGGGAAGAGACCCCATCAACAGACCCAGTGAGTAGTCATTGCATTGTGCACCAATTCACAACACCCTTATTTAAATGTATGCATTGTTTTCATACAGTCTCCTCATGATAGTACTGAAGGGGATGCGTTTAATATACCGGCTGTCAGGATCCAGTCAGTCAGGATACTGACACCGAAATCCCGCCAGCCGGATTCTTGACGCAACAGGGCTATTCCCACTCGTGGGTGTCCAAGGGGAACCGCTAGCGCTCGCCCCGCTGCTGGAATTCTGTCGGACATCCATAGCTTCCCCTACTGAAGTACTATGTACATTAGTTTCCCCCCCCCCCCCTCCCTACATTTTAGACTTTCCAGAATGTAATTAGCATAAGTAGCTGGTACCTGACACCTGTTTGTATTCCTAAATTGCTTTTCCGTCTTAGATTTTCCAATTCAAAGTATATGTGCCTGTCATAATTATTAGAGTGAAGCTGACGGAAGCGTGTGTTTTATAATTTTGCAATTAAAGTTTAACCTTCATACTGCTAGCCTACTTTGCGCATGGACTGCAATTATCTTCTCTGTCAGATTATGGGCGGTATCCAATTAGCCAGTATAATGGCGCTGCAAATGGGGGGATGTCACAGTTTTTATTACATTATATCAGTGATTTTTTTATCTCCTCTTTCCAATTCATTGCGAGAGCCCCCCTTCAATTTTCCCGCAAAAAATACATAGGGTCTACAAAAAGCTGCGGACCTATGTATTTTCACGGCACATATCGCAAAAAAAATTGTCACTTATTGGAGATTGGACTAATAGGATAGCCCTAGGCGAACCAATTAATCTCAGTAAATTAACACAGCTAAATGGATACAGCCCTAAAGCTGTAATGCATGTGAAATAACTTAGTTTATGACCTACAAAGAAGAGATCATAACATGTATGCCTTAACTGTTCGTTATTGTACAGTAATGCAGATGTGCAGTCAAAAATAAAAAATTTTTTGTATGGCAGCTTATGTGTAATCAGTGTTCAAGTAGATCCAACTGTAAGGGATCTAGTTATCATAGGGAGAAGAGCACTACATCCAGTAAAGGTCCATACACACGGTGAGATTCGGGTTATGCCTGATTCTCACTATGGTGGTCATTCCGAGTTGATCGCACATAGCAACTTTTTGCTGCTCGTGCGATCAACTAGATGTCGCCTATGGGGGAGTGTATTTTAGCATAGCAGGGCTACGATCACTTGTGCAGTCCTGCTATGCTAAAAAAAGTTTCCTGCAAAACAAGACCAGCGTCAGACCTACTTACCATGTGCGACGGATCCAGCGACTAAGGTCCCGGGATTGACGTCGGACATCCGCCCTCCAAACGCCTGGACACACCTGCGGCGACAACCGTCGTCAGGCAACGACACGCGTACGCATTGCAGGCATCACACAGTTGCAGTCCCGACCCATTCGTACCGCAGCGAAGAACCGCTGCTTGCGAACGGTTCGGAATGACCCCCTATGCGAAATGGACTGTATCGCAAGCAAAGATGACTGTGCTTGCGATAACGATTTTGGATAAGTGACAATTTTACACGAGATAGTCAAAATTGACCTGCCTGCACAGTCTATTTTTGCTTGCGATGCCGATCCCGCGGGACTGCGCATCTGCATCGCAAGCTGTGTACACACGGTGCAATGGGGGTCATTCCGAGTTGATTGCTCGCTGCCATTTTTCGCAGCGCTGCGAGCAGGTTATTACTGTGCATGCGTATGCACCGCAATGCGCAGGCGCGTCGTACGGGTATGAAGCGGATCATTGCTGGGCGATGGATTTAACGAAGAATCCATTCGCACAGCCGATCGCAAGGAGATTGATAGGAAGAGGGCGTTTGCGGGTGGCAACTGACCGTTTTCAGGCGTGTCCAAGTGTTTGCAGGGTGGGTGTCTGACGTCAATTCCGGGACCAAAAAGACTGAAGTGATCGCAAAGGCTCAATAAGTCCAGAGCTACTCAGAGGGGGATATCCAATTAGCCCCGGTAATTTACCGGGGCTAATTGTCCCGCCGGGGGCTATCTAATTAGCCCGATAAGCCGGCGCGTGCCGCGGCTTATCAGGGATTTTGTTTTACCTGCCTCCAGCAGGCGAAGCAGAATCTCCGAAAACAGCCCTGTTTTCATCCGAAAACAGGGCTGTTTCACACGAAAACACACAGGTTTCACTGAACCTGTGTGTTTTCGGGAGAAAGGTTTTTTTTTTTAAAGGCGATCCATCTGGATCGCCTGTAAAAAAAAAAAAAAAAGATTTTAAACCTACCGGTAAATGTTTTTCTCGTAGTCCGTAGAGGATGCTGGGACTCCGTAAGGACCATGGGGATAGACGGGCTCCGCAGGAGACATGGGCACTTTAAGAAAGACTTTGGATCTGGGTGTGCACTGGCTTCTCCCTCTATGCCCCTCCTCCAGACCTCAGTTAGAGAAACTGTGCCCAGAGGAGACGGACAGTACGAGGAAAGGATTTTTGTTAATCTAAGGGCAAGATTCATACCAGCCACACCAATCCCACCGTATAACTTGTGATATACTATCTAGTTGACAGTATGAAACAACAACATATCATCGGTCCAAAACCGATGAAACTATAACATAACCCTTATGAAAGCAATAACTATAAACAAGTCTTGCAGAAGTAGTCCGCACTTGGGACAGGCGCCCAGCATCCTCTACGGACTACGAGAAAAACATTTACCGGTAGGTTTAAAATCTTATTTTCTCTAACGTCCTAGAGGATGCTGGGACTCCGTAAGGACCATGGGGATTACACCAAAGCTCCCAAACGAGCGGGAGAGTGCGGATGACTCTGCAGCACCGATTGAGCAAACAGTAGGTCCTCCTCAGCCAGGGTATCAAACTTATAGAACTTTGCAAAGGTGTTTGATCCCGACCAAGTAGCAGCTCGGCACAGCTGTAGTGCCGAGACCCCTCGGGCATCCGCCCAAGACGAGCCCACCTTCCTAGTGGAATGGGCCTTAACCGATTTTGGTAACGGCAATCCAGCCGTAGAATGCGCCTGCTGAATCATGTTACAGATCCAGCGAGCAATAGTCTGCTTTAAAGCAGGTACGCCAACCTTGTTGGCTGCATACAGGACAAACAGTGCTTCTGTTTTTCTGATCCTAGCTGTTCTGGCCACCTAAATTTTCAAAGCCCTGACCACATCAAGGGACTCGGAATCCTCCAAGTCACGTGTAGCCACAGGCACGACAATAGGTTCGTTCATATGAAAGGATGAGACCACCTTAGGTAGGAATTGAGGAAGGGTCCGCAATTCCGCTCTATCCATATGGAAAACCAGATAAGGGCTTTTATGTGATAAAGCCGCTAATTCCGAAACTCGCCTAGCCGAAGCCAAGGCTAACAACATGACCACCTTCCAAGTGAGATATTTTAACTCCACTGTTTTAAGTGGTTCAAACCAATGTGACTTAAGGAAACTTAACACCACGTTAAGGTCCCAAGGCGCCACCGGAGGTACAAAAAGAGGCTGAATATGCAGTACTCCCTTCACAAAAGTCTGTACTTCAGGCAGAGAGGCCAATTCCTTTTGAAAGAAAATGTATAAAGGCCGAAATCTGAACTTTAATGGAGCCTAATTTTAGGCCCAAATTCATTCCAGTTTGTAGGAAGTGAAGAAAACGGCCTAGATGGAATTCTTCCGTAGGAGCATTCCTGGCCTCACACCAAGAAACATATTTTCGCCATATTCGGTGATAATGTTTAGATGTCACGTCCTTCCTAGCCTTTATTAGCGTAGGAATGACCTCATCCGGAATATCTTTTTCCGCTAGGATCCGGCATTCATCCGCCATGCCATCAAACGCAGCCGTGGTAAGTCTTGAACAGACAGGGACCCTGTTGCAACAGGTCCTGTCTTAGAGGAAGTGGCCACGGATCTTCTGTGAGCATTTCCTGCAGATCCGGATACCAGGTCCGTCGTGGCCAATCCGGAACAATGAGTATTGTTCTCACTCCTCTTTTTCTTATTATTCTCAACACCTTGGGTATGAGAGGAAGAGGAGGAAATACACAGACCGCCTGGAACACCCACGGTGTCACTAGGGCGTCCACAGCTACCGCCTGAGGGTCTCTTGACCTGGCGCAATACCTTTGTAGCTTTTTCTTGAGACGGGACGCCATCATGTCTATTTGGGGCAGTCCCCACCGACTTGCAATCTGTACGAAGACTTCCTGATGAAGTCCCCACTCTCCCGGATGCAGGTCGTGTCTGCTGAGGGAGTCTGCTTCCCAGTTGTCCACTCCCGGAATGAACACTGCTGACAGTGCGCTTACATGATTCTCCGCCCAGCGAAGAATTCTGGTGGCTTCCGCCATCGCCACTCTGCTCCTTGTGATGCCTTGGTGGTTTACATGAGCTACTGCGGTGACATCTGACTGGATCAGAACTGGTCGGTCGCGAAGTAAGGTCTCCGCTTGACGTAGGGCATTGTATATGGCCCTTAGTTCCAGGATGTTGATGTGAAGACAAGTCTCTTGACTTGACCAAAGGCCTTGGAAATTTCTTCCCTGTGTGACTGCTCCCCAACCTCGGAGGCTCGCGTCCGTGGTCACCAGGATCCAATCCTGAATGCCGAACCTGCGACCCTCTAGAAGGTGAGCACTCTGCAGCCACCACAGGAGAGATACCCTAGCCCTGGGCAGTGGCGTAACTAGGGTAGGGCGAGTGGGGCACGTGCCCTGGGCGCCCCCTGGCAGGTCCAGGAGAGGGGGGCGCCGCCGGCGTCCAGGGCATCATGCCCCACTCGCCCCGTTACCCCTAAATGTGAGGGGAGGAGAGAGCGCAGCGTCTCTCCCTCCCCTCACCGCCGCTGGAGCACTAGCAGCGCTGCCAGCAGCGCTGCCGTGTCCGGTCTCCGGCGCTAGCCAATCAGGGCTTGCGGACCGGCTCCTGATTGGCTGCCGGTCCGCGAGCTCTGATTGGCTAGCGAACCGGCGCCAGACAGTCGCCGGCCTCCGGAGGGAGCAGCGAGGGAAAGGAGAGGCGCTGCGCTCTCCTCCCCTCACAGGTGAGTGACGGGGCAGGGGGGGTCCGGCGGCGGAACGGGGGGGGGGGGGGGCCTGGCACTGTGGGGCATGTATCCAGCACTGTGGGGCACAGTAACTGGCACTGTGGGGCATGTAACTGGCACTGTGGGGCACTGTATCTGGCATTGTGGGGCATGTATCCGGCACTGTGGGGCACTGTAACTGGCACTGTGGGGCATGTAACTGGCACTGTGGGGCACTGTAACTGGCACTGTGGGGCACTGTAACTGGCACTGTGGGGCACTGTAACTGGCACTGTGGGGCATGTAACTGGCACTGTGGGGCACTGTAACTGGCACTGTAACTGGCACTGTGGGGCACTGTATCTGGCACTGTGGGGCATGTATCCGGCACTGTGGGGCACTGTAACTGGCACTGTGGGGCACTGTAACTGGCACTGTGGGGCACTGTATCTGGCACTGTGGGGCACTGTATCTGGCACTGTGGGGCACTGTAACTGGCACTGTGGGGCATGTAACTGGCACTGTGGGGCACTGTAACTGGCACTGTGGGGCACTGTAACTGGCACTGTGGGGCATGTAACTGGCACTGTGGGGCACTGTGGGGCACTGTAACTGGCACTGTGGGGCATGTAACTGGCACTGTGGGGCATGTAACTGGCACTGTGGGGCACTGTAACTGGCACTGTGGGGCACTAACTGGCACTGTGGGGCACTGTAACTGGCACTGTGGGGCATGTAACTGGCACTGTGGGGCATGTATCTGGCACTGTGGGACATGTAACTGGCACTGTGGGGCATGTAACTGGCACTGTGGGGCATGTAACTGGCACTGTGGGGCATGTATCCGGCACTGAGTGGGGCATTGTATCCGGCACTGAGTGGGGCATTGTATCCGGCACTGAGTGGGGCATTGTATCCGGCACTGAGTGGGGCATTGTATCCGGCACTGAGTGGGGCATGTATCTGGCACTGAGTGGGGCATGTATCTGGCACCGTGGGGCATGTATCTGGCACCGTGGGGCATGTATCTGGCACCGTGGGGCAATGTAACTGGCACTGTGGGCCATTTTCAGTGGCCACACCCCTTCTGGAGCGTAGCCACCCCCCTTCTTGAGTGTGACCACGCCCATTTTTTGGGCACGCGTGCCATTTTCCATCTTGCCCTGGGCTCCAAAAACCCTAGTTACGCCTCTGGCCCTGGGGGACAGGGTGATCCGCTGATGCATGTGCAGATGTGACCCAGACCATTTGTCCAATAGGTCCCATTGGAAAGTCCTTGCATGGAACCTGCCGAAGGGAATGGCTTCGTATGTCGCCACCATTTTTCCCAGGACTTGAGTGCAATGATGTACTGACACTTGTTTTGGCTTCAACAGGTTCTTGACTAGAGTCATGAGTTCCTGCGCTTTTTCTATCGGAAGAAAAACCCTTTTCTGGTCTGTGTCCAGAATCATGCCCAAGAAGGGCAGACGAGTCGTAGGATTCAGCTGCGACTTTGGAATATTGAGAATCCAGCCGCGTCGCTGTAACACCTTCAGTGAAAGCGATACGCTGTTCTGCAACTTCTCCCATGATCTCGCTTTTATGAGGAGATCGTCCAAGTACGGGATAATTGTGGTGCGCAGGAGCACCATCATTTCCGCCATTACCTTGGTGAAAATTCTCGGGCCCGTGGAAAGCCCAAACGGCAACGTCTGAAATTGGTAATGACAATCCTGTAACGCAAATCTCAGGTACGCCTGATGAGGAGGATATATGGGAACATGCAGGTATGCATCCTTTATGTCCAGAGATACCATAAAATCCCCCCCTTCCAGGCTGGCGATGACCGCTCTGAGTGATTCCATCTTGAACTTGAACCGTTTTAAGTAAAGGTTCAGGGATTTTAAATTCAAAATGGGTCTGACCGAACCGTCCGATTTCGGGACCACAAACAGAGTTGAGTAGTACCCCTTCCCTCTTTGAAGCAGGGGAACCTCGACCACCACTTGTTGACGACACAATTTGTGAATCGCATGTAACACCATCTCCCTTTCCAGGGGAGAAGTCAATAGCGCCGATTTGAAAAATCGGCGAGTAGGCACCTCTTCGAATTCCAGCTTGTTTCTCTGGGAAACAATTTCTATTGCCCAGGGATCCACCTGTGAGTGAACCCAGATGTGGCTGAAAAGTCGAAGACGTGCCCCCACTGGAGTGGACTCCCTCAGGGGAGCACCAGCGTCATGCGGTGGATTTTGCAGAGGCCGGGGAGGACTTCTGTTTCTGGGAACTAGCTGTGTTGTGCAGCTTTTTCCCTCTGCCCTTACCTCTGGCAAGAAAGGACGATCCACGTACTCTTTTGCTTTTATTTAAACGAAAGGACTGTATTTGATAATGAGGCGCTTTCTTAGATTGTGAGGGAATATAAGGCAAAAAAAATCGATTTACCTGCCGTAGCTGTGGAGACTAGGTCCGAGAGGCACTCTCCAAACAATTCCTCACCCTTGTAAGGCAAAAACTCCATATGCCTCTTTGAGTCGGCATCACCCATCCACTGTCGGGTCCATAAGACTCGCCTAGCAGAAATAGACATAGCGTTTATTCTAGAACCCAGTAAACTAATATCTCTTTGAGCATCCCTCATATATAAGACAGCATCTTTTATATGCCCTAGGGTCATTAAAATGGTATCCTTATCATGGGTCTCAATATCCGCTGATAAGGAATCTGTCCATGCTGCTACAGCACTACAAACCCAAGCCGACGCAATTGCCGGTCTGAGTACCAGAATGTGTGTAAATGGACTTCAAGGTAACCTCCTGCTTGCGGTCAGCAGTATCCTTGAGGGTAGCCGTATCTTGGGATGGGAGCGCTATATTTTTTGATAAGCGTGTCAAAGCCTTGTCTACCCTAGGGGAGGATTCCCACCGTATTCTGTCCTGTGACGGGACTATTAGAATCCTTTTGGGAATCTGCAGTTTTTTGTCTTGAGTTTCCCACGCTTTTTCGCATAACTCGTTCAGCTCATGTGAAGAGGGAAAGGTGACCTCAGGTTTCTTTCCCTTATACATGTGTACCCTCGTGTCAGGGACAGGGGGTTCCTCAGTGATATGCAAAACATCTTTTATTGCGATAATCATATATCGAATACATTTAGCCACCTTTGACTGCAATTTTGCATCATCGTAGTAGACACTGGAGTCTGAATCCGTGTCGGTATCTGTGTCAACTATTTGGGATAGTGGGCGCTTCTGAGACCCCGAAGGTCCCGGCGACATTGGGACAGACATGGGTTGACTCCCTGACTGTACCCTAGCTTCAGCTTTGTCTACTCTTTTGTGCAATCAATTAACATTAGCACTTAAAACATTCCACATATCCATCCAGTCAGGTGTCGGCGCTGCCAACGGAGACCTAACATGCATACACTCCCCCTCCTCCTTAGGTGAGCCTTCAACCTCAGACATGTCGACACACGCGTACCGACACACCACACACACACAGGGAAGCTCTTTTCTGAGGACAGGTTCCCCACCAGGCCCTTTGGAGAGACAGAGAGAGAGTATGCCAGCACACACCCCAGCGCTTTATGACCCAGGAAAAAACACAGAATGTTTACCCAGTAGCGCTTTTGTAGTATGTATATGCGCCAATTATATGCCCCCCCTTTACTTTAAAACCCTCTTTCACCGTGTGTCAAGCAGGGGAGAGTCCGGGGAGCTTCCTGTCAGCGGTGCTGTGGAGAAAAATGGCGCTGGTGAGTGCTGAGGGAGAAGCCCCGCCCCCTCGGCGGCGGCCTTCTGACCCGCTCAAATTCCTTAATAACATGGCGGGGGCTCTTTATATACATGTACAGTGCCCAGCTGTACATGTATATATGTGTATTTGACACAGTAGGTTTATATTGCTGCCCAGGGCGCCCCCCTGCCTCCTGCACCCTTACAGTGACCGATGTGTGTGTGGTGAATGGGAGCAATGGCGCACAGCTTCACTGCTGTGAGTTACCTCTATGAAGATCAAGGTGTCTTCTGCTGCCTCTGAAGTCTTTTCCTCACATACTCACCCGGCTTCTATCTTCCGGCTCTGCGAGGAGGACGGCGGCGCGGCTCTGGGACGGACGGCGAGGGTGAGACCTGCGTACCGATCCCTCTGGAGCTAATGGTGTCCAGTAGCCTAAGAAATAGAGCCCTGAAACTCAGAGAAGTGGGTCTGTTTCTCTCTCCTCAGTCCCGCGATGCAGGGAGCCTGTTGCCAGCAGGCTCCCTGAAAATAAAAAACCTAACAAATATACTTTCTTTTACAGGAAACTCAGGAGAGCTCCCTGAAAGCACCCAGTCTCCACTGGGCACAGTATCAAACTGAGGTCTGGAGGAGGGGCATAAAGGGAGGAGCCAGTGCACACCCAGATCCAAAGTCTTTCTTAAAGTGCCCATGTCTCCTGCGGAGCCCGTCTATCCCCATGGTCCTTACGGAGTCCCAGCATCCTCTAGGACGTTAGTGAAATCGGTGAAACATCGTAAAAAACTACCGAACACTGACGTTTTTCGGACCCGATGTTTTAACGGGGATAATTGGATATCCCCCAGAAACTGCAAAAAACTTTTTCGACCCGCTCGGCTGCACACGCGTTTGCACATTTGCAAAGCGAAAATACACTCCCCCGTGGGCGGTGACTATGCGTTTACACGGCTGCTAAAAGTAGCTAGCGAGCGATCAACTCGGAATGAGGGCCCATATGCACTAACTTTCCTTACGATTTTGACTATATAGTCAAAATCGTAAGAAAAGTTAAGTGCATATCGCACCGTGTGTACACACCTTAACAACTGGTGTTTTCATCTGAGACAGGGCTTCTTATTATTTAACAAGTCCTGAAAGTAGCAAAAGCTATGGAAAGGTTCTGGCCTAAACGTTTTCAGTGTGGTGATGATGTCTTATATAGACATAGGCTCAGACAGACATGTAATTCATGGACAGGTAATAGTCGTGAGGTTAAACAAAGATCGCAGAAGCCAAGAGATCCCTAGAGATTCAGGGGCAGATGTATTAACCTGGAGAAGACATAAGGAAGTGATAAACCAGTGATATGTCCAAGGTGATAAAGACACCAGCCAATCAGCTCCAATATGTAAATTAACAGTTAGGATTTTATTGGCTGGTGCACATATCACTGGTTTATCACTTCCTTATGCCTTCTCCAGGTTAATACATCTGCCCCTCAGTAGGGTTTACACAATTGCATTTTCATATTCCTAGATATTTTTTACATCTAAATTATAATATACCATTAGATATTTGGTTTTTTTTATATAGAAATTATTGTATTTTCGTGTCTTGTTGTGAAGAGATTGTAAAACGTTATTCCATTCTAATATAAAAAGTTTTATTACTCTCACCTCACGTTTTGGTTTTGTCCAGTAAGTCCAGAGACCGTAGATAGCTTTACCTAGTGCTATAAGACAGATGATAACGCAAAGATCACAGGTGCTCATTACAGTCTGATTCATCCGGGGATTCTGTAAATAACACAGAAAGCAGCTCGTTTCTATGCTTTGTGGCTCCACTGCTTCTTCCTCTTCCCCTGGAAGAAAATCATTTCCACTAGTAGCCCATAGAGGACGCTGGGAAGATGCTGGACCATTTGTGTGGATGAATTGTGTTAGTAAGTGTCTATAAAGATGATGGAGTGTAGAAATCATCCCTAAAAGGACTGCTGGCTGAGTCACATTCCCCAAAATGCCAATGCAGGTGCAGAAATGACCTCACAGCCTTGCTGCAAAGCTGCTTATGGCATTCTCTTCTTTCAAACAGTACACATGACTTTTATACTGCTTGTGCCCCTTTGTGATGTCACAGACAAGCAGCACGTATGAATGGGGTTAAGCTGAGCAGTCATGGTGCTTGACCATTATGCAATGTATTACTGGATGGACTATATAAATACATATATATATATATATATATATATATATATATATAGAGAGAGAGAGAGAGAGGGAGGGGGGGGGGGGGCAAAAGTAGAAACTAGGGGGCTCCCAAAGGTGAAGTATGTAATACACAATCTTTACTCAATCATGCCTCCCAACATTCTTCCTCATGAAAGAGGGATACACGCGCGGCAAAGCGAAAAGTAGATGTGGCCTGTGGAAAGGGGGCGTGGCTTTGCGGAGGACCCACAATCACGAGCCACGCCCCCATTTACGGCAGTGAGGGGGCATGCCCAGCGCTCCGTGAGCTGCTGGCATGCCCCCTCTCCTCCTATCTCTACTGAATAGACGCTGTGCTCGGGACACTGCGGCCTGCGGGTGGGACAGCGGGACAGTCCCAAAAAAATGACTAGCTTATTCTGTTCATTACTTTTCCAAATTATCAACGATTTGGGTGGTGTATTGAAATTAATTGGCTCATAATTCCAGTCCACTGTGTGCTTGATGACTTCCGGCTCAGAGGGAGGGGAAAGATGCTGTGATTCAGCTCGTTAAGTGGACGGCCGCGGTCAGGTGGCAGCCGGCTCTGGGAGGCTTTTCCATTCCTCCGGGTGGCCAGAAGCACCACCCAATTTTCGGGAGACTCACGGCCGTTGCAGGAGAGTAGACATACATATAGTATGTGTGTGTGTGTGTGTGTATAGCATAGTGGTAGATGGTACTCCAGGGACTGTACACAAATGGTCCAGACTGTACACGAAATGAGTCACTTAATGTAAGTCCCTGAAGTGCCATCTACTACTATGCTGTGTATTACATACTTGCCTACTCTCCCGGAATGACCGGGAGGCTCCCGGAATGACCGGGAGGCTCCCGAAAATCGGGAGACCCTCCCGGCCCCCCGGAAGAGCAGGCAAGTCTCCCGATTTCGGGGGTCCCCCCCTGCCCAGCCGCCCACTTAGAGAGTAAAGCGGGCGGTCCGGGCAGACGATGACGCGATTCTTGTTGAATTGTGTCATCATAGCCACACCCCCTGCTGGACAATACCTGTAATAGCGGCATTACACAGCGGGGAGCGTGGCTTACATAACGCGTCCCGCCGCCATGCCCCCGTTCCGCCCCCGCCACGCCTCTGGCCCGCCCCCCTCTGCACTGCTCGTCGGAGCCCGCCCCCAGTGGCGGATTTAGGGGGGGGGCACCAAGGCACGTGCCCCCCCTGTCATTTAGGAATTGTTTTTTGTTTATTTTTTAACTGCGCAGTGCCATTAAATAATGTCCGACGGCCGCGCACCTGCCCGATACAATTAAGAGGATGCTGGGGATGTCACTCAGCCACTGTAATCCCTCCCTCCCCAGTGTCAGCTGCTCCAGGCCAGCAGTGGCGGATTTGCCGCTAGGCAACCTAAGTGGTTGCCTAGGGCCCGCCGGGTCAGGGGGCCCGAAGCGGGCCCCCTGCTTGTGTCACTGAGATACGCTGCCGCTCAGTCCAGCGGCAGCGTGTCTCAGCTCTCAGGAGAGGAGAGCGTCCGCCTGCGCGGCTGTGTCTGGCGCGGCGGCGTATAGCGGACTTCAAACCAGCCGCCGGTTCGTGAGCCAATCAGAGCTCGCGGACCGGCAGCCAATCAGAAGCCGCCGGTCCACGAGCTCTGATTGGCTCACGAACCGGCGGCTGGTTTGAACAAAGTCCGCTATACGCCGCCGCGCCAGACACAGCCGCGCTGGCGGGCGCTCTCCTCTCCTGACTCACCCGTCCCTCACAGCCAGAGCCCGGAGGGGGAGCAGCAGCTGCAGTGCAGCAGCGATAAGAAGCTGCAGCACTGGCTGCTGTGGGGGCAATTGTATACCTGGCACTGTGGGGGCAATTGGTTACCTGGCACTGTGGGGGCATTTGTATACCTGGCACTGTGGGGGCAATTGTGGATCTGGCACTATGGGGGCATTTGTGGATCTGGCACTGTGGGGGCATTTGTGGATCTGGCACTGTGGGGGCATTTGTGGATCTGGCACTGTGGGGGCATTTGTATACCTGGCACTGTGGGGGCATTTGTATACCTGGCACTGTGGGGGCAATTGTGGATCTGGCACTGCACTATTGGGGGCATATGTCTGTGTTTCACGTCCCATTTTAATTGGCACACCCATTTTTTGGGCGCGCGCGTGCCGTGGGGCACAGTACCTCTATGGGGCACTCTCTGTCTGATTGGTCGCCGCTTAGCCCCGCCGGGAGTGCACGCAGACGCTCTCATTCAAGTGAATGGGGCGCGTGCGTGTCACGGACACGTGCGCGCCCCAGACGCGGTGATAGGCCCAGGCACAGACGGAACTCCATCTGTAAGGGGGCATAAGTCAGAACAAAAATATAGTGCTATGGATTGTTTGAGGTAGGGAGGCCCCAAATGGGTATTTCGCTTAGGACCCCATGAGGTCTAAATCCGCCTCTGCAGGCCAGTGTTCCTCCTGGAGAAATGTGACATGCAGTGGCAGTGCAGTCAGTGCGGAGGACTGGAGCCGAGCAGGAGGCGGCGCTTCCCGAATTCAGACCCACCGCCGCTGCTGCTGAGGGACAGCGCACCGCCGCAACTGCATAGAGACAGCACACCGCCAGCCTACGCAGACACAGCGCACCACCCACCAGCCCCTGGAGTTAAACCACGGTGCCATCCGCTGCTGAGGGTCCAGGACATCGCACGTACTCCCAGCCAGGGCAGACACCAAGAAAGAAGACGCACGCTTGTACTGCGGACCGCACACCCAGGCCAGAAAGCAAGAAGACGGCCTGGCCCTGAATTCTACACTGGTGGTCAGTGTCTGGTGAGCTGTGTTTTGCTGGATGAGGGAGGTTAGAAGGCCTAGGAGTTTAGGAGCTGCTGAGGTGGGGAGTCTCAAGTGGTGAGGACAGAGGCCAGGTGCTGCTGTGGAGGGAGAACCGAGGAGCTATCCGTGATCGCAAAAATACCCGCTTTTGATGGGGACGCGCTCCGCAGCAGCAAATACTCCGGGACTCACATTTAGCAGCTGGACGCGATCATCTGAATCTATGATCGCGCCAGCCAGTCAGCGGCACGCAGGAGGTGACTGGCTGTTTCCTCAACCAATCACCTCCTGTAGTCTCCAGCCAATTATCACCTCCTGTAGTCTCCCGCCAGTCCGCCCGCTTTGAATCCTCCTCCCGGCTGACCTGGGCTCCGCCACCAGCACATGAATCTGTGCTGCAGCGCTGAGCCCCGCTCATCTCCACCTCCTCCCCACTGCACGCTCCGCCGCCGCCTCCAGCACCAAGAGACTGGCCCGCTCATCTCCACCTCCTCCCCGCTGCATGCTCCGCCGCCGCCTCCAGCACCAAGAGACTGGCTACGCTCACCAGGCACAGCGCCCTCCGCCGCTATGGTGAGTACCGCTCCACATCTGCCCCTGTGCCCAGGCTGCAGCGGGCTGCCAGTGTGGTGGTGAATGGTCTTGCAGAAGGTTTTCCATGACATTTTGGGGGGAGAGAGACTGGAGGTCATAGGTGTTTACTGCAATGTGCCTCAGTGCGCTCTACCTGGCGCAGTGTGTATAATAACGTGCTCTACCTGGCGCAATGTGTATAATGTGCTCTACCTGGCGCAATGTGCATAATGTGCTCTACCTGGCGCAGTGTGTATAATGTGCTCTACCTGGCGCAGTGTGTATAATGTGCTTTACCTGGCGCAGTGTGTATAATGTGCTCTAGCTGGCGCAGTGTGTATAATGTGCTCTACCTGGCGCAGTGTGTATAATGTGCTCTACCTGGCGCAGTGTGTATAATGTGCTCTAGCTGGCGCAGTGTGTATAATGTGCTCTGCCTGGCGCAATCTGTATAACGTGCTCTACCTGGCGCAATGTGTATAAACTGCTCTACCTGGCGCAGTGTGTATAATGTGCTCTACCTGGCGCAGTGTGTATAATGTGCTCTGCCTGGCGCAATATGTTCCTCTATTGTAGTACTAAGTCCCAGCAAGGTAGCACATCCCATTATTAGAAGCTAGGGTGTGCAGTCCAGGCCCACTCTCCATATAGTCTAAAAAGTAAACTCAAACACAAAAGGGTAACGGTTAAAATGTTGGCACGAAAATGGTCAGCACAAAAGAGTTTGATTTGTTTTATTTTTTTAATCAAGTTTTTCTTGCTTTTCAATAATCAGAAAACAGGATAACACAAAATAAATTAAGAGAAAATAAAGTAAAAATGTGAATTTCATGTGTCAACAGTGGTATGGCAGATATGTTGACATGGTTATACTTCGTAGTATAATCGACACAAAACTAGTACAGTAAGGAAAACAGTACGTTAATGAAGGAGCGTAGATTTTGAATTAGGATACAATACATCAGTACAGTACACGTATAATCCATATACAAATGGAAATAGTCCTCCATATCAAAATAATGAAGGACAAGTCTACATGCAGATGTACCCGGAGGCAGGTTGGTGCGTGGCGGGAGCAGAAAGTAAGTGAGCGAACCACAAACATAAAAATGAATAAGTGTCATCAAGCATATACTGGGAGCTTGTCCAGAGGCCCCATTACTTATCATATTTTTATTTTTTTATTTTAAAGTGACCATTGCACAGTCTGTGACCACGATTAGTGGAAATGTAGCCCCTGAAAGGCTTGCTTCGCTCTCTACTCTTCGGTTAAGGTGGCTTGTTCCACTACTGCTGCGCTCACCAGAGGTTACTATTCCCAATCGTAGTCCATATGGATGGTAAATAAAGAAAAAGTTGAAAAAAATGCTTGTATCAACCATTTGTGTGTCGACCATTGTCATATTGACCTTTTGTTCCTGTTGACCATAAACGCAGTCGACCCTTTACCTGTCAACCTTTTGACCATGTCGACCATATGGGGTCGACCTATTGACTGTCTAATTAGACACTTTCTATCCATTGACTGGAAACCTCATGGATTAGCCAGCTACTGAGAGCTTTTGTGCTGGAGAACTGAGCAAAGTGAACAGGCACAGCATGCCCAGATAATGGCACTCTGTGGATTGCGAGGCAGGTTGATGGAGATGGACTGGGCCCACCAAGGGGGACCTGTGATTTGGAGGCAATCCCATGCAATGCTGGATACAAGGGCCCTCATTCCGAGTTGATCGCTAGCTGCCGTTGATCGCTGCGTAGCGATCAGTTAAAAAAATGGCAAAACTATGCATGCGTATGGGCCGCAATGTGTATGCGCGGCGTACGGGTACAAAGTGCATCGTTTTGCATTGCTTCTAGCGACGATTCCATTTGCACAGCCGATCGCAAGGAGATTGACATGAAGAGGGTGTTTATGGGTGTCAACTGACCGTTTTCTGGGAGTGTTTGGTAAAAAGCAGGCGTGTTCAGGTATTTGCAGGGCAGGTATCTGACGTCAGTTCCGGGACCTTCTCGCAGCAATCATTGCACAGAATAAGTAACTACAAGGCTCGTCTTGTTTTGCACAAAATGTTTTTATACTGCTCGGCTGCACAGGCGTTCGCACTCCTGCAAAGCTAAAATACACTCCCCCGTGGGCGGCGACTATGCGTTTGCACAGCTGCTAAAAGTAGCTAGCGAGCGATCAACTCGGAATAAGGGCCAATGTACAGTAGGTTATAAAACAGAGAACAACTACAAAGAACTGCAATCCAATGTCAGAGAAACCCAGCAGCCATGTATATGTATAAACGGGTATGGTTTGCCGGCGGGCTGCGCTCACCACAGGTTCTGTTCCCACTCTATAGGTGTCGTGGACACCCACGAGTGAGAATAACCCCTGTTATCCAGCATTGTCAGCGGTTAGGATTCTGGTATCGGTATCCTGACCGCCGGGATCCCAACTGCTGGCAATGTAACCGCATCCCGTTACAAACCTATTGCCCTAGCATACTAGAAAGCTTACAGGGGCGAAGGGGGCAGCAATGGCGCCGCAGCAGGATAAGGAGGAGGGGTGCCGGGCGGCCCGAAGGCGTGAACGCCGGGAGAGGGGGGGTTGGCTGCAGGGAGGCAGGACCCCCTCCCCTTTGCATCACCTGCAGGGAGCCCTGGGCCAGTAAAAGGTGCGGCCCAGAGGCGGGGGGGGGGGGGGGGGGAGGGAGAGGCAGATAAAGCAGCAGCCGGGGGGGGGGGGAGTTAATAGCTCCATTTTCCCCACACAGGAAAGGAAGTACCTGTGTCTGTCCGGTGGCTGCTGCAATTCCAGGGATCCAGGCATGGCATCCACAGTGACCGGAGGCAGGTCACCATCACAGCAGGGAGCAAGGGTCGGGCAGCGCTTGGCAGAGCGGCCAGAGAGGAGAAGGGAGCTTCCAGCACGATACAGAGGCCGGGAGGTCAGCATTTCTGGCCAGCAGCTGCAGGGCCCATCCGTTCGTTCCTCTTCAGAAAGGCAGCACAGGAGCAGTGGAAATGGTGCTGTGGCGCCATCTGGTGGCCAGAGGACACATAAGAAGAAACAACCAGGGGAAAAAAGAAAGAAAGCAGGAAAAGCAACTGCTAGATCAGGAAGGCAGCAGCGACCAGCAGCCCTGCGAAAGGAGCAAGGGCAAGAGGGGGGTGAGTACCAGCCGGGGCAAGAAGGCATAGGAGAAAGGGGGAATGGGGCAGCCATTTTAGGCCCAAGGGGGAGGGGCAGAGCGGCTATGGCCTACTACAGTCCAGGGGAACCCCTATTAACGTTGCAGCACAACGGTTGCAGAATACCCCAACACAGGCTAGGAACGTAGGAGCAGCATGCCAGGAAGGGGGAGTTATTCTCACCGACGCAGCTAGCGGGGCAGGGTCACCCGAAGTGAGGGGGAGATGGGTATTCCTGGCAGAGACACAGCAATATAATAGCCCGTCTAGGCAGCCAGAGGGCACTCCTAAGCAAGGGGGTAACTGGGGACAGGGCGCAGGGAGCGCACAGGACAGGGACATTACGCTAGGGTTGCGAAACCAGCTTGCCCGCTCCCCTGCGTTTATATCCCCGCCCAGGAGAATGTACCAGCAGACACCAACGCCAGTCACAGGACAGAGCAGGGGCCACGAAATGCCGCAAGCAAGCAATCGGGAGCAAGGAGCCACATCGCAAGATTTCACATCACAATCGCAAAATTTCACATCACAAGCGCAAAATTTCACATCACAACCACAAGCGAGAATCCAAGACAATTACAGCAGTTACAGAGACAGTGCGGTCCTCGCCATGCCCAGCGGCCCGTCAGGGCAGCATCTTGCCGCTGCAAGAGCGGTGGAGAAGAATACAACGGAGGCCGGTGCCGTGACCAGCCCGGCCAGAGAAGACGTCTCCACAGCATCACTCAGGAACGGTGAGATGAACCATGTGTTTAATATGCAGAATGTGAATGTTATGCCGTTGTTTAATAGCAATACACAAAGTGTGAGGGGTGGTACTGAAAAGGGGCAGAGGCAGGGGTTGCACCAAAACAGCGCAAATGGCAGGGGGGCCACCTTAAACGAGGTAGCGAACACACAATGGGAGGGTAACAGCGCCGCAGATAATCAGGCGGGCAAGCGGGGCAATAGCAGCGCGTCCGAGTCAGACGACGATGAGGCATGCAAGGTATTGAAAGAGCAACTGCGGTTGGCCAGGGCCAATCACAAGAAGAAGTTGTCAGCCCCAGGGGCAGATACAGCGTGGAGTAAGCTAGGTCAGACCGGAGCAGCTAAGCCAGTTTTCTTACAGCAGGGAGGCGCATTGGATCACGAGCTAGGCGCATTGGCAGGGCATTTGCCTAAAGAAATTAGGAAGGAAATTGTGAAGGGGGATTTCATCGACATATGCTCCCTTACAGAGGAGGGTCTCAGGGACAAGGAGAGGGGCAGCGAGAAGGTAGTAGGGCGAGGGGAATCCTACAAGACAATTGACAATTGGATGACCGGGATGTTCGCATAATCTGGTTGCTACATAGAAGCTTACCCAAATATGGCAATGAACATGGGCCCTCATTCCGAGTTGTTCGCTCGGTCTTTTTCATCGCATCGCAGTGAAAATCCGCTTAGTACGCATGCGCAAAGTTCGCACTGCGACTGCGCCAAGTAACTTTACTATGAAGAAAGTATTTTTACTCACGGCTTTTTCTTCGCTCCGGCGATCGTAATGTGATTGACAGGAAATGGGTGTTACTGGGCGGAAACACGGCGTTTCAGGGGCGTGTGGCTGAAAACGCTACCGTTTCCGGAAAAAACGCAGGAGTGGCCGGAGAAACGGTGGGAGTGCCTGGGCGAACGCTGGGTGTGTTTGTGACGTCAACCAGGAACGACAAGCACTGAACTGATCGCACAGGCAGAGTAAGTCTGGAGCTACTCTGAAACTGCTAAGTAGTTAGTAATCGCAATATTGCGAATACATCGGTCGCAATTTTAAGAAGCTAAGATTCACTCCCAGTAGGCGGCGGCTTAGCGAGTGTAACTCTGCTAAATTCGCCTTGCGACCGATCAACTCGGAATGAGGGCCATGATGAAATACATCAATCTTGTTTATTCAGTGTACAAGGATTATGGGGGAACTGCGTGGCGCAGATACGACGAGTCCTTTAGGTTAAGAGCGCAAGGGCAGCAACCCATCAAGTTTGGGACAAAGGATATCGAGCTGTGGCTCAAGGCGCAGGCAAGAGGGGCTAGCGATAAAGAAGCGACAGCGCAAAGGCAGGGGACAGGGAGGCCTGGCACGCATAGACAAGATATGCTCAAATGCTACGCCTTCAATGACACCCGGTGCACACGGGCGTTCTGCAAATTCAAGCACGCATGCACGCACTGCAGCGGAAGTCACCCGGCAAAAGACTGCTTTAGGAAAAAAGGCCGCCAGGGAGAGAGAGGGGAGAAGGTATCCGGAGCGCTTGTGCCTGTCAAAGGCAAGTAGCCCAGTGAGGCTGGAGGGTATGCAGGCATGGCTAGCCAGGTACCCCAAGCGTTTAGAAGCCCAGCGGTTGCAGGAGGGTTTTAGAGTAGAGTTCAAGATCCCAGTAAGACGGGAAGTCCTTCCGGGCGACCGCAATAGGAACCTTCATTCCATCAGGGGGCAGCCGCAGGTGGCGCGACAGAAAATTGGAAAAGAATTGGAGATGGGCAGAATGGCCGGGCCATTCGCGGCCCCCCCCAATTGAAAATTTGGTAGTGTCACCGCTGGGGTTAGTTCCCAAGAAAGCACCGGGAAAGTTCAGACTTATTCAACACCTATCTTTCCCGGAGGGGGCATCGGTTAATGATGCCCTGGACGTGGAACAGTGCTCGGTGCAATATCAGTCGTTTGACCATGCGATAAAAATGGTTAGGAGGCAAGGGAAAAGGGCCTTGTTGGCGAAGCTGGACATCGAGTCAGCGTTCAGGCTACTCCCCCTGCATCCGGACAGTTTTTACCTTATGGGTTTCCAGCTTGAAGGCCAATATTTCGTGGACAAATGTTTGCCTATGGGATGCGCAATATCTTGCGCGTTATTCGAAATTTTCAGCTCCTTCTTGCACTGGTGCTTGGAAGCACGGACAGGCTGTAGGGCAGTGGCGCACTACCTGGACGATTTCTTGCTGGCAGGTCCAGCTCAGTCCGGGCAGTGCGCGCAGTTGCTGCAAGAGCTCACAAAGATGCTGAACGAGTTCGGAGTCCCCATTGCGGGGGAGAAAACTGAGGGCCCAAAACAGGTTGTTATCTCTTACCTAGGTATAGAGATCGACACAGAGAAGATGGAGTGCCGGTTGCCAACAGAAAAAATCAAAAAGTTGGAGCGAGAAATCAGTGCATGCGCCCAAGCGAAGTCAGTTACCTTGGGCCAGTTGCAGTCATTGCTAGGGTCGCTGAATTTTGCTTGTCGCGTAATCCCTATGGGGCGGATTTTCAAGCGACGTATGGAAAGGGCAACAGCGGGAGTGAGGAAGAAACATCACTTCATCCGCATCAGCGGGGAATTGAAGGAAGATTTGTTAGTATGGCAGGATTTCTTGAAACAGTTTAACGGGGTACGCATGTGGCCGAGCAAGATATCGCCAAACCATGCACTGCAGCTGTTCACAGACGCAGCAGGAGCCATAGGCTTCGGAGCGTACTTGCAGGGAGAGTGGTGCGCAGAAGAATGGCCGCAAAGGTGGAAGGACAGCGGTTTGACTAAGAACTTGGCAGCTTTGGAGTTGTTTCCTATAGTGGTAGCCATAGAGGTTTGGGGCCGCAGGCTAGAGAATAAGTTCATACAGTTTTGGTGCGACAATATGGGTGTGGTACAGGCCATAAACAGCCAATCTGCCTCGTCCGCACCGGTGATTAGGTTGCTGAGGTGGTTGGTAGCGGCATGCTTGAGGCACAACATCACATTCAGGGCAAAGCATGTGCCAGGAGTCGAGAACGTTATCGCGGACGCGCTGTCACGTCAGAAATGGGAGGTGTTTAGGGCGGCAGCGCCGTTCGCGCGGGGCCAAGGTTTAACATGCCCTTCTCATCTTTGGCAGATAGCCGAGCCTGTTTGAACGAGCTGGTGGAAAGGTCCCTGGCGCCCAAGACCTGGAAAGCGTACGTGGCAGCATGGGAGAAATGGCAGCAGTTCCAGGGGAACGTAAGCTCAGAGGGCCAGGCGCCCCTGCAGCAATTGTTGGAATTCTTAGGCAAGAGTAGGGAGGAGGGAGCATCAAGGACAGTGGCAAACACCAGGCTGGCAGGGGTATCTTTCTTTTCAAAGTTGCTAGGGAAAGAGGACCTAACTAAGGCATTCGTAGTGCGCACAGTGATGAAGGGATGGGCCAGAGCGGAGATACGGAGACCGGACTCCCGGGAGCCAGTAACCATAGAGAGGCTTAAGAGCATTATTCACATAGTGGCGAAAGTATGTTGCGGAGAGTACGAGGAAACACTGTTTAAAGTAGCGTTTATCATGGCATTTAGCGGAGCATTTAGGGTCGGGGAGCTGGTAGCGCAGTCAAAAACGGCCACAGGAACAGGCCTGTTGGTAAAAAACGTAGCGGCCTCGCAGGGCGCGGTCTTGTGCAAAATTCACAAGTCAAAAACGGACCAGATAGGGAAGGGAAGATGGGTCCAGTTGGGCAGGCACCCGGACACAACAGTCTGTCCAATCGAGGCGGTACAAAATTTTTTGGAGGTCAGGCCAAAAGGGGGCGAGAATTTCCTTATTCATGTGGATCAGACAGCACTTACCAGGTTCCAGTTCACAGCCATATTTAAAAAATGCATCAAGGAGTTAGGCTGGAACCCGAAGAAGTTCGGAACCCACTCAACATCCGCCGCAAGCCAGGGATGCTCAGCCGAAGAGATTAAGGGGAAAGGGGGGTGGAAGTCAAACAGTTACAAATCTTACGTCAGGCCGGTGGCCAGGGCGCCGCCGCAATAGAAGGAATTGACAACTGTCCTAACACCCCCTCCCCCCCCCTTCCGCTTCCTCTAATCTTCGCAGGGATCGTCGGGAAGCGGTGTTGGATCTTCGGCCATTCATACATATTCTGGGCAGCGGCACGGGCCGCAAAAAGACCATACGGGCGCCAGCTGGGGATGAGGCGAGAAGAGGCAGCAGTTTTTTGGCTGGGCAACAGGGGCATGGTATGGGAGCAGGCCAGGGAGGCCTGGCTCAAAGCCGAGCGGGCATTGGGAAAGCCCGACGTGTTGGTGTTGCACCTTGGGGGAAACGATATCGGGAAAACAAAGTCGCTAGACCTGATCAGGCAGGCCAGGGAGGACATTGCCTGGATAAAAGGGCGGTGGAGCAACGTGCGCATAGTCTGGTCAAAAATTATCCCGCGACTAGCCTGGAGGGGGGCTAGGTCAGGGCACGGAATAGACAGAGCTAGGAAGAAAGTCAATGCGGCCATCGGTAAAGTGGTCACAGCCAACGGGGGAAGCGTTATACACCACAATGACCTTGCAGGGAGATGTGAGGGTTTTTTACAGGCACGATGGGGTGCACCTGTCGGACATAGGCCTTGATATCTTCAACAATGCGTTGCAGGATGCGTTGGAGGGTTTGCGGTGGTAGCGCAGGGTGGGGCTTCGGTCCGCAGGTCGCTGGGACCTCGTGTGGCGGGGAAGGAGCGGTGCACAAGGCATGGTAAGGGGGGATTGTCAGAATGCCTCGCATAAGTCACCAATTAGTAGGCCGTACGCCTGGTTCCAGCTAAATGCGGCAGGGGCCATACGGGTTGCGCGCCGTGGTAGGGTGTTATGCGCATGGTAGCTGGTCCCCCAGCGCAGGGGGTGTGGTCCGTCGGCCCGCAAGGGCGGGCCGGGTACGCCTCAGGCGGGGAGGGGGCGTGGCCATTGCCGGTAAGGCACGCCCCAGGCGTTTCTCTAAACAGCGGGAGAGCCGTGCACCGCTTCCTCTCCTTTTTACCCTGCAATGGTGTGTTTTTGGTATTAGGTGGAAATAAAGCTGTGACCATTTATTCTTTGCACAAAATTACAAGTCTCGTCTCCAGTTATTTGATTAGAGCAAGCCGGCGGGGCACCAGAAGGTCACCCTCTCCATCCCTACAGGGGCGAAGGGGGCAGCAATGGCGCCGCAGCAGGATAAGGAGGAGGGGTGCCGGGCGGCCCAAAGGCGTGAACGCCGGGGGAGGGGGGGTTGGCTGCAGGGAGGCAGGACCCCCTCCCTTTTGCATCACCTGCAGGGAGCCATGGGCCAGTAAAAGGTGCGGCCCAGAGGCGGGGGGGGGGGAGGAGGGAGAGGCAGATAAAGCAGCAGCCGGGGGGGAGGGAGTTAATAGCTCCATTTTCCCCACACAGGAAAGGAAGCCCACCCACCCGCCCTGAGTTGGCAAGGAACAGGGTCGGTAGTAGCTAGGACAGGGGTATGGGCCAAGGGAGCGCAGGACTTAGGCAGTTTTTTTGTTTTTTTTCATCACTTGCTTACAAATGACACGTTGTGAAAAGTTATTACGGTGTTTTGTTTTATTGCAATAAACATGGTTTGGTGTAAATCGTTTGTATTTTCTTGTCACAGCGGGTTGCGGGGAAGGAGCGGTGCACAAGGCATGGTAAGGGGGGATTGTCAGAATGCCTCGCATAAGTCACCAATTAGTAGGCCGTACGCCTGGTTCCAGCTAAATGCGGCAGGGGCCATACGGGTTGCGCGCCGTGGTAGGGTGTTATGCGCATGGTAGCTGGTCCCCCAGCGCAGGGGGCGTGGTCCGTCGGCCCGCAAGGGCGGGCCGGGTACGCCTCAGGCGGGGAGGGGGCGTGGCCGTTGCCGGTAAGGCACGCCCCAGGCGTTTCTCTAAACAGCGGGAGAGCCGTGCACCGCTTCCTCTCCTTTTTACCCTGCAATGGTGTGTTTTTGGTATTAGGTGGAAATAAAGCTGTGACCATTTATTCTTTGCACAAAATTACAAGTCTCATCTCCAGTTATTTGATTAGAGCAAGCCGGCGGGGCACCAGAAGGTCACCCTCTCCATCCTTAAGGACATGGTGCTTTAAACTCAGGTCTCCACCGTCATGCCTGCATTTCTGGTTGCGCAGAGTATATATGTGTGTATGTGTGTGTGTGTGTGTGTGTGTGTGTGTGTGTGGTACTGTGGTTGGGGTGGAGGAGGGGGGTGGTATTGTATATACACATATGAGGATTATGAGCTGTTACTAAGGCACAAGCTCATATAGAAGCAATATAGTGATGCAACCAGGAAACTAGTATTGTCAGTTTGTAATGTTGTGCAACTAAGTTCTTTGGCAAACATCCTATAAAACACTATGGACATTTGTCGATTTTCTACACAAATTCCTTTTTCAGTGAAGGTTAAGGACGTGTATTACAGCACATAAGAAAAAAGTTGACTAAGAAATCATGAGCTGGCTGTACTAGTCAGTGTGTTAGTGGTACCAGCTCACCAACAGGGATTTGGTGATTTCATCACAATCCTATTGCTGGCCCTCATTCCGAGTTGTTCGCTCGCAAGCTGCTTTTAGCAGCTTTACACATGCTAAGCCGCCACCTACTGGGAGTGAATCTTAGCTTATCAAAATTGCGAACGAAAGATTTGCAATATTACGAAAAGACTTCTCTGTGCAGTTTCTGAGTAGCTCGAGACTTACTCTGCCAGTGCGATCAGTTCAGTGCTTGTCGTTCCTGGTTTGACGTCACAAATACACCCAGCGTTCGCCCAGACACTCCTCCGTTTCTCCAGCCACTCCTGCGTTTTTCACAGAAACTGTAGTGTTTTTTTACACACTCCCATAAAACGGCCTGTTTCCGCCCAGAAACACCCACTTCCTGTCAATCACATTACGATCACCAGAACGAAGAAAAAACCTCATAATGCCGTGAGTAAAATACCTAACTGCATAGCAAATTTACTTGGCGCAGTCTCACTGCGGACATTGCGCGTGCGCATTAGCGACTAATCGCTCCGTTGCGAAAAAAAAATAACGAGCTAACAACTCGGAATGACCACCGCTATACCAAAATGTGCTTTTTTTTTACCTACAGAAGCTAGACTGGCCTTGAAGTCATACATAAACTTCATACAACATACCATATCAGACCCTGAGAAGGTTCAAGGAAAACTACATAAAGAAGATAAGGTATGTGACTACAAATACAGTACTTTGCTGTCACGCTACGTGTACAGTAGTTTGCCCATATGGAGATATAGGGGAATATTATAGCCTACGAGAAGCAGGAAATGCGAGACTTTGGTCGGTATACTATTAGCCGCTGTAAATTACCTATCCTGTTATCCTATTTGGGCAGTATCCTATTAGCCTCGATAAGCCAGCTAATAGGGATTTGGAATCAGGGACTTGCTTTGCCTGCCTCAGATAGGCGAAACCAAATCCCTAGAAACAGTCACGTTTTCAAGCGAAAAGGGGCTGTTTTTCATGAAAACACACAGGTTTCACTGAACCTGTATGTATTTGAGAGAAAAGGCATTTTTTTTACAAGCAATCTAATTGTATAGCTTGTCCATCTATGCTATATCCCTTCTGTGCCGTCCTGGCAGCCATAAAGTGTACTTGTATGGCATATGGTGCGTAGTCAAGTGCATGCATCTACTGTCAATACAGAGTCATATGCATCTTATAATGCGTATACACGGTGCAATTTCAGCTTATGCCCGATATCAGCTAGAAACTACCCAGAGGCATAAGCCTCCGATCTAGCCAATATCGGCCCTGCCTGCACAGTCTATTTTTAATTGTGATGCCACTTACGCGGGAGTGCGCATCAGCATCGCAAGAGCATACACATGGGCCCTCATTCCGAGTTGTTCGTTTGTTATTTTTCCTCGCATCGGTGCGATTAGTCGCAAACTGCGCATGCGCAACGTTCGCAGTGTGCCTGCGCCAAGTAAATTTGCTAAAAAGTTTGGTATTTTACTCACGGCTTAACGGAGAAATTTCTTCGTTCTGGTGATCGGAGTGTGATTGACAGGAAGTGGGTGTTTCTGGGCGGAAACTGCCCGTTTTATGGGTGTGTGCGAAAAAACGCAGCCGTTTCTGGGAAAAACTCGGGAGTGTCTGGAGAAACGGGGGAGTGTCTGGGCGAACGCTGGGTGTGTTTGTGACGTCAAACCAGGAACGAAACTGACTGAACTGATCGCAGTGGCAGAGTAAGTCCCGAGCTACTCAGAAACTGCTAAGAAATTTCTATTTGCAATTCTGCTAATCTTGCGTTCGCAATTCTGCTATGCTAAGATTCACTCCCAGTAGGCGGTGGCTTAGCGTGTGCAATGCTGCTAAAAGCAGCTAGCGAGCGAACAACCTGGAATGAGGGCCATGGTGAGATTTGTACTAACTTTTCTTACGATTTTGTAAATATAGTCAAATTCGTAAGGACAAATCACACCGTGTGCATGGGCTTTTAGTCGCAACTTCACTTGTGGCAAACTGCAGCAACAGGGCTTTTGCACGTAGGCCATGTACATGGGCGTAACTAGGGGGTAATCCAGATCTGATCGCTGGGCTGCGTTTTTTGCTGTCCTGTGATCAGATAGTCACCGCCTACAGGTAGAGTGTATTTTCGCTGTGCAAGTGTGTGTTCCTATGTGTAGCAGAGCTGCTAAAAATCACTTTGTGCAGTTTCTGCGCAGCCCAGGACTTACTCTTCCAGTGCGATTGAATCCTACTGATCGGGGCCGGAGTTGACATCAGACACACTCCCTCAAAACGCTTTAGTTCGCCTGCATTTTTCCAGACACTCCCTGTAAATGGTTAGTTACCACCCACAAACGGCCTCTTCCTGTCAATCACCTTGAATACGCCCGTGAGAATGGATCCTTCACACCATCCCGTTGTAGCGTTGCTGACTGCCGATGCCTGTTGTAGCTGTCTGACGCGTATGCGCATGGCGGCTTAGACGCATGCACAGTTAGGATCTGATCACCCGCTGTGCGAAAACGCACAGCAGTGATCAGATCTGAATTAGGCCCTAGACATATGGGGGCCCCATAACAAAATTTTCACATGTATAGATAATGGTTTGCATGGATTATAATCTCTAATCCATGCACTCATTATCTTTCACATGTACTGTAGATTGTCTCTTTTCTGGTTTTACCAAAAACCAGTGCCGTGACTAGACATTTTAGCACTGTGTGCAAGAAACGGCATTGGCGCCCCCCCCCCCCCCCGTAACGCAAACCGGCGACAGTGCGCGCCGCAGATGCATGCAAAAAATATAGGGGTGTGGCTTCACAGGAAAGGGGTGTGGCCACAAAATAATACCAATTCATATAATGGTGTACAGTAGTCTCCATTATTCAAATTACGCTGCACAGTAGCACCACTACACCAGGTAGAGCCCCTTTTACACATTACGGCAGACAGCGTCCTCTTATTACACATTACGGCAGACAGCGTCCCTTTTTTTTACATATTACGGCAGACAGAGTCCCCTTTTTTTACACATTACGGCAGACAGTCCCCTTTTTACACATTATAGCAGACAGCGTCCCCCTTTTTTCCACATTACGGCAGACAGCGTCCCCTTTTTTTATTTTTTTACACATTACGGCAGACAGAGTCCCCTTTTTTACACATTATGGCAGACAGCGTCCCCCTTTTTTTTTTTTACACATTACGGCAGACAGCGTCCCCTTTTTACACATTACGGCAGACAGCATCCCCTTTTTTACACATTATGGCAGACAGCGCCCCCTTTTTACACATTACGGCAGACAGGATAGATAGACAGACAGACAGAAAGAATAGATGATACTTACTGTCTCTCCGCTGGCTCAGGCAGTCAGGCTCCTCAGTGCAGGCAGTCCGGCAGATCCCGGGCAGGCAGGGAAGGAGGAGGGAGGGGGGCCCGGGAGCCGCAGCAGCGCAATGTAATTGATGGATGCGCCTCTGCAGCTGTCCGTCTCCTTCCACATAGGCTGGCTATCCTATGTGGAAGGAGAGGGACAGCTGCAGTGCCGCCACCAATTACATTACGCTGCTGCAGCTCCTGAGTCCCTCTCCCTTCTCCCCGTGGCTGCGTCCCTGCGTTCTGCTCTGCTGCTCCTCTCCTCTTCATTGGCCCGCAGCACACAGCGGCAGGTGGCATGTAATGAGCCGGTTTGACTCATTACATGCCGCTGGCTTTGGGCCCCTTGACAGCGGTGGGCCCCAGTGCAAGGCACAGCTTGCACTGGTGGTAGTTCTGCCACTGGATCTGTGTTATATAGAGATGGAAAACTGTGTTCCCTAATGCACACCGAGTGAATAATATTACGACATAATAATAGTCAGATAATACGGAGATCTTAGTTGCGTATATCTGCAGATATAGGGTTAAGCCCCCAGGCCGATCGACAAGGCTTCTCCGTCACTTGGGGTCCCTAATACTAGGTATGGGTCTGGGGTGCAGGACCCACGATGTCGGCACAAGTCGGCCACCCTAGGTCAGCACACAGGTGTGAATTAATAGGGGTTAATAAGAAGCACAGAAGTGCTATGTAAGTGGTGTGATTAAAATAATATATACAAAGTGATAGGAAAAATAATAAGTGTTAATAAAGTGTTAGGGTGTGCCGACCTGAAGCAGCCCAGCCATACCGACACAGGGGCCACCGCACCCCACACCCACCCCATAAATAATTACAAATATATCTGGGTTAAATTCCCAGTGTAAGGCCACATGGTAATGGCACCTACAGCATCTGAGAGCCAGCTTACCTGGGGATACCCCTGGCTTCCCCTATGGCACTTCTGGAGTCAGCACTCCCTCCTAATGCTGACCCATTTATGCCTCTCTATATACAATACACAAAGTGGAAAGCTGCTCAATCAGATTGTAATGTCACTCAGGTGCTAAAAGGGGAGGGGTAATTCTGTGTAGGAAAAAAACTGTGTTCCCTAATGCACACCGAGTGAATAATATTACGACATAATAATAGTCAGATAATACGGAGATCTTAGTTGCGTATATCTGCAGATATAGGGTTAAGCCCCCAGGCCGATCGACAAGGCTTCTCCGTCACTGGGGGTCCCTAATACTAGGTATGGGTCTGGGGTGCAGGACCCCACGATGTCGGCACAAGTCGGCCACCCCAGGTCAGCATTAACCCCTATTAATTCACACCTGTGTGCTGACCTGGGGTGGCCGACTTGTGCCGACATCGTGGGGTCCTGCACCCCAGACCCATACCTAGTATTAGGGACCCCCAGTGATGGAGAAGCCTTGTCGATCGGCCTGGGGGCTTAACCCTATAGCTGCAGATATACGCAACTAAGATCTCCGTATTATCTGACTATTATTATGTCGTAATATTATTCACTCGGTGTGCATTAGGGAACACAGTTTTTTTCCTACACAGAATTACCCCTCCCCTTTTAGCACCTGAGTGACATTACAATCTGATTGAGCAGCTTTCCACTTTGTGTATTATATAGAGATGGGCATGCAATTTTCTGTCCTCACCCAGTTTGATTTCAGGTGTTATAGGCCCCATACATCAGCAATGGATTGGGGCAATTCCTTGAAGTTACCACATGCACCTCTCCTAGCCTCTATTGCTCTTTAACCTAACACTTTTAATTCCCTCCTTTGCCTCTCACTGCCTCCTTTCCTCTTTCACCTCTACTTCTCTCCCTCACCCCTGAACCTAACTCCTTCCTTCCCTACAATTTTCCTTCCCACTCTCACCCCTGCACTTCCAATCCCTCTTTCCCTCTCTCACTCCCTCCTTTCCTCTAACAACCCTATACCTCTCCTTCTTATCTGCCTCTTATCCTTTGCACCTCTCCTTCCTTCCCTCTATCAGCCATAGACCTCCCCTTCCATTTCCATCACTCACCTCCGCACTGCTCACTCCCTCGTTCAGCATGGAGTTACCGGCTGCTCCAGGCTGCTGATGGTGGCATAAGGGGTCATTCCGAGTTGATCGCTCGCTAGCAGTTTTAAGCAGCCATGCAAACGCTATGCCGCCGCCCACTGGGAGTGTATTTTAGCTTAGCAGAAGTCCGAACGAAGGGATTGCAGAGCGGCTTAAAAACATTTTGTGCAGTTTCAGAGCAGCTTCAGACCTACTCAGCGCTTGCGGTCACGTCAGACCATTCAGTTCCTGTTTTGACGTCACGAACACGGCCTGCGTTCGCCCAGTCACGCCTGCGTTTTTCCTGGCACGCCTGCGTTTTTCCAACCACTCCCTGAAAACGGTCAATTGACACCCATAAACACCTTCTTCCTGTCAATCTTCTTGCGATCGGCTGTCCAAATGGATTCTTCGTTAAATCCATCGCCCATCAACGATCCACTTTGTACCCGTACGACGCGCCTGCGCATACGCATGGGCAGTTTTGCCAAGTTTTGACCTGATCGCAGCGCTGCAAAAAATAGCTAGCGCGTGAGCTGGTCGGAATGACCCCCCTAATCCATAGACAGGATATAGAAAGCAAAATTGTCTCCAGCGACTGGACGCTACTGCAGCAGTGACTGCCTATTTTGCAGCAGCCGCTATTGCATCTTTATGCTTATGCAGCAGCCAGTGGTCATCCTACTGAGACATACACCAGCTGCAATGGTAATCCGCCGCAATATGCACAAAGACGCATCATCAGACATTGCACCAGCCCTATGTATGCACAAATTGTCTGTCAAAACATGGCCATATGTGTCAGTACAGCTATGCCTGCAGGCTACAATGGACACAAGTTTGGCTGGCCACGCACCCAGATACAACACAGAAATGCCCGCCAAAATTGCATGGATTTGCATTCAGTTTCAATCAGCCTCTCAGCAGCAGTAACCATCGGAGAGCAGTATAAAAACAACTACCGCTTAAATACGTGCCACACTACCTCTGAATCAGACTCACTATGAGCCAGTGTCATGCTGTTTGCCTTGGAAAATATTGTTAACAAATGTTCTCCTTACACAAATTTGCTTTACTCATGTGTTTTTTACCCTTTCCACTGTAAACTCTCATTATCTATGCATATACTTCTTAAAAGCCTCTAGGCAATTACCTTGTATAACTAAATACATTCTAATCTGCAAGTGACAGAAGGGACTTACCTGGTAGTGTGCACCTCAAAACCAACACTACAATTCAAACAACAAAAGCATGATCGTCGTTATTTTAAATACAAAATAATTGGTTTCACTGAAGAGGAAAACTAACTAAAAGGATAGTAAAGTTACAGGGCATTACAGTATGTGCTAGCATATAGTGCACTAATATTTCTCTATCGTCCTAGTGGATGCTGGGCTTCCTGAAAGGACCATGGGGAATAGCGGCTCCGCAGGAGACAGGGCACAAAAAGTAAAGCTTTAGGATCAGGTGGTGTGCACTGGCTCCTCCCCCTATGACCCTCCTCCAAGCCTCAGTTAGATTTTTGTGCCCGGCCGAGAAGGGTGCAATCTAGGTGGCTCTCCTAAAGAGCTGCTTAGAAAAGTTTAGCTTAGGTTTTTTATTTTACAGTGAGTCCTGCTGGCAACAGGATCACTGCAACGAGGGACTTAGGGGAGAAGAAGTGAACTCACCTGCGTGCAGGATGGATTGGCTTCTTTGGCTACTGGACATTAGCTCCAGAGGGACGATCACAGGTACAGCCTGGATGGTCACCGGAGCCTCGCCGCCGGCCCCCTTGCAGATGCTGAAACAAGAAGAAGGTCCAGAATCGGCGGCATGAAGACTCCTCAGTCTTCTTAAGGTAGCGCACAGCACTGCAGCTGTGCGCCATTTCCTCTCAGCACACTTCACACGGCAGTCACTGAGGGTGCAGGGCGCTGGAAGGGGGGCGCCCTGGGAGGCAATGAAAACCTATTTTTGGCTAAAAATACCTCACATATAGCCTCCGGGGGCTATATGGAGATATTTAACCCCTGCCAGAATCCGTTAAGAGCGGGAGACGAGGCCGCCGAAAAAGGGGCGGGGCCTATCTCCTCAGCACACAGCGCCATTTTTCCTCACAGAAAGGCTGGAGGGAAGGCTCCCAGGCTCTCCCCTGCACTGCACTACAGAAACAGGGTTAAAACAGAGAGGGGGGGCACTAATTTGGCGTTAGAAATATATAAAAAAGATGCTATAAGGGAAAACACTTATATAAGGTTGTCCCTATATAATTATAGCGTTTTTGGTGTGTGCTGGCAAACTCTCCCTCTGTCTCTCCAAAGGGCTAGTAGGTCCTGTCCTCTATCAGAGCATTCCCTGTGTGTGTGCTGTGTGTCGGTACGTGTGTGTCGACATGTATGAGGACGATGTTGGTGAGGAGGCGGAGCAATTGCCTGTAATGGTGATGTCACTCTCTAGGGAGTCGACACCGGAATGGATGGCTTATTTAGGGAATTACGTGATAATGTCAACACGCGGCAAGGTCGGTTGACGACATGAGACGGCCGACAAACAATTAGTACCGGTCCAGACGTCTCAAAAACACCGTCAGGGGTTTTAAAACGCCCGTTTACTTTAGTCGGTCGACACAGACACAGACAGGGACACTGAATCCAGTGTTGACGGTGAATAAACAAACGTATTCCTTATTAGGGCCACACGTTAAGGGCAATGAAGGAGGTGTTACATATTTCTGATACTACAAGTACCACAAAAGAGGGTATTATGTGGGATGTGAAAAAACTACCGTAGTTTTTCCTGAATCAGATAAATTAAATGAAGTGTGTGATGATGCGTGGGTTCCCCCCGATAGAAAATATGGGCGGTATACCCTTTCCCGCCAGAAGTTAGGGCGCGTTGGGAAACACCCCTTAGGGTGGATAAGGCGCTCACACGCTTATCAGAACAAGTGGCGGTACCGTCTATAGATAGGGCCGTCCTCAAGGAGCCAGCTGACAGGAGGCTGGAAAATATCATAAAAAGTATATACACACATACTGGTGTTATACTGCGACCAGCGATCGCCTCAGCCTGGATGTGCAGAGCTGGGGTGGCTTGGTCGGATTCCCTGACTAAAAATATTGATACCCTTGACAGGGACAGTATTTTATTGACTATAGAGCATTTAAAGGATGCATTTCTATATATGCGAGATGCACAGAGGGATATTTGCACTCTGGCATCAAGAGTAAGTGCGATGTCCATATCTGCCAGAAGATGTTTATGGACACGACAGTGGTCAGGTGATGCAGATTCCAAACGGCACAAAGGTGTATTGCCGTATAAAGGAAGAGGAGTTATTTGGGGTCGGTCCATCGGACCTGGTGGCCACGGCAACTGCTGGAAAATCCACCGTTTTTTACCCTAAGTCACATCTCTGCAGAAAAAGACACCGTCTTTTCAGCTTCAGTCCTTTCGTCCCTATAAGAGTCATATCTGCCCAGGGATAGAGGAAAGGGAAGAAGACTGCAGCAGGCAGCCCATTCCCAGGAACAGAAGCGTTACACCGCTTCTGACAAGCTCTCAGCATGACGCTGAGACCGTACAGGACCCCTGGATCCTACAAGTAGTATCCCAGGGGTACAGATTGGAATGTCGAGACGTTTCCCCTGCGCAGGCTCCTGAAGTCTGCTTTACCAAGGTCTCCCTCCGACAAGGAGGCAGTATGGGAAACAATTCACGAGCTGTATTCCCAGCAGGTGATAATTAAATTACCCCTCCTACAACAAGAAAAGGGGTATTATTCCACACTATATTGTGGTACTGAAGCCAGAAGGCTAGGTGAGACCTATTCTAAATCTAAAAAAATTTGAACACTTACAAAGGTTCAAATCAAGATGGAGTCACTCAGAGCAGTGATAACGAACCGGGAAGAAGGGGACTATATGGTGTCCCGAGACATCAGGGATGCTTACCTCCATGTCCCAAATTTGCCCTTATCACTAAGGGTACCTCAGGTTCGTGGTACAGAACTGTCACTATCAGTTTCAGACGCTGCCGTTTGGATTGTCCACGGCACCCCGGGTCTTTACCAAGGTAATGGCCGAAATGATGGTTCTTCTTCGAAGAAAAGGCGTCTTAATTATCCCTTACTTGGACGATCTCCTGATAAGGGCAAAGTCCAGGGATAGGGATGATTCTGGACACAGTCCAGAAAAAGGTGTTTCTCCCGGAAGAGAAAGCCAGGGAGTTATCCGAGCTAGTCAGGAACCTCCTAAAATCAGTGCATCATTGCACAAGGGCCATGGTAAAAAAATGGTGACTTCCTTCGAAGCAATTCCAGTCGGCAGATTTCATGCAAGAACTTTTCAGTGGGATCTGCTGGACAAATGGTCCGGATCGCATCTTCAGATGCATCAGCGGATAACCCTATATCCAAGGACAAGGGTGTCTCTCCTGTGGTGGTTACAGAGTGCTCATCTTCTAGAGGGCCGCAGATTCGGCATTCAGTTTTGGATGTTGGTGACCACGGAGGCCAGCCCGAGAGGCTGGGGAGCAGTCACACAAGGAAAAAATTTCCAGGGAGTGTGATCAAGTCTGGAGACTTTTCTCCACATAAATATAGCTAAGGGTAAATTTATAATGCTCTAAGCTTAGCAAGACCTCTGCTTCAAGGTCAGCCGGTATTGATCCAGTGGGATAAAACATCACGGCAGTCGCCCACGTAAATAGACAGGGCGGCACAAGAAGCAGGAGGGCAGTGGCAAAAACTGCAAGGACTTTTCGCTGGGCGGAAAATCATGTGATAGCACTGTCAGCAGTGTTTCATTCCGGGAATGGAAACTGGGAAGCAGACTTCCTCAGTAGGCACGACCTCCACCCGGCAGAGTGGGAACTTCATGGGGAAGTTTTCCACATGATTGTAAACCGTTGGGAATTACCAAAGGTGGACATGATGGCGTCCCGTCTGAACAAAAAACGGGACAGGTATTGCGCCAGGTTAAGAGACCCTCAGGCAATAGCTGTGGACGTTCTGGTAACACCGTGGGTGTACCAGTCGGTGTATGTGTTCCATCCTCTGCTTTTCATACCTAAGGTACTGAGAATTATAAGACGTAGAGGAGTAAGAACTATACTCATGGCTCCGGATTGGCCAAGAAGGACTTGGTACCCGGAACTTCAAGAGATGCTCACAGAGGACTTATGGCCTCTGCCGCTAAGAAGGGACTTGTTTCAGCAAGTACCATGTCTGTTCCAAGACTTACCGCAGCTGCGTTTGACGGCATGGCGGTGGAACGCCGGATCCTAAGGGAAAAGGCATTCAGGAAGAGGTCATTCCTACCCTGGTCAAAGCCAGAAAGGAGGTGACCGCACAACATTATCACCACATGTGGCGAAAATATGTTGCGTGGTGTGAGGCCAGGAAGGCCCCACGAAGAAATTTCAACTCGGTCGATTCCTGCATTTCCTGAAAACAGGAGTGTCTATGGGCCTCAAATTGGGGTCCATTAAGGTTCAAATTTCGGCCCTGTCGATTTTTCTTCCAGAAAGAATTGGCTTCAGTTCCTGAAGTCCAGAAGTTTGTCAAGGGAGTATTGCATATACAACCCCCTTTTGTGCCTCCAGTGGCACTGTGGGATCTCAACGTAGTTCTGGGATTCCTCAAAACACATTGGTTTAAAACCAGTCAAATCTGTGGATTTGAAGCATCTCACATGAAAAGTGAACATGCTCTTGGACCTGGCCTGGACCAGGCGAGTGTCAAATTGGTGGTTTTTTTCTCAAAAAAGCCCATATCTGTTTGTCCATTCGGACAGGGCAGAGCTGCGGACTCGTCCCCAGTTCTCTCCCTAAGGTGGTGTCAGTGTTTCACCTGAACCAGCTTATTGTGGTGTCTTGCGCCTACTAGGGACTTGGAGGACTCCAAGTTGCTAGATGTGGTCAGGGCCCTGAAAATATAGGTTCCAGGACGGCTGGAGTCAGGAAAACTGACTTGCTGTTATCCTGTATGCACCCAACAAACTGGGTGCTCTTGCTTCTAAGCAGACTTTTGCTAGTTGGATGTGTAATACAATTCAGCTTGCACATTCTGTGGCAGGCCTGCCACAGCCAAAATATGTAAATGCCCATTCCACAAGGAAGGTGGGCTCATCTTGGGCGGCTGCCCGAGGGGTCTCGGCTTTACAACTTTGCCGAGCGGCTATTTAGTCAGGGGCAAACACGTTTGTAAAATCCTACAAATTTGATAACCTGGCTAAGGAGGACCTGGAGTTCTCTCATTCGGTGCTGCAGAGTCATCCGCACTCTCCCGCCCGTTTGGGAGCTTTGGTATAATCCCCATGGTCCTTTCAGGAACCCCAGCATCCACTAGGACGATAGAGAAAATAAGAATTTACTTACCGATAATTCTATTTCTCGGAGTCCGTAGTGGATGCTGGGCGCCCATCCCAAGTGCGGATTATCTGCAATACTTGTACATAGTTACAAAAATCGGGTTATTATTGTTGCGAGCCATCTTTCAGAGGCTCCGCTGTTATCATACTGTTAACTGGGTTCAGATCACAGGTTGTACAGTGTGATTGGTGTGGCTGGTATGAGTCTTACCCGGGATTCATAAATCCTTCCTTATTGTGTACGCTCGTCCGGGCACAGTATCCTAACTGAGGCTTGGAGGAGGGTCATAGGGGGAGGAGCCAGTGCACACCACCTGATCCTAAAGCTTTACTTTTTGTGCCCTGTCTCCTGCGGAGCCGCTATTCCCCATGGTCCTTTCAGGAACCCCAGCATCCACTACGGACTCCGAGAAATAGAATTATCGGTAAGTAAATTCTTATTTTTTGACCCATTTGCGTGGTCACAGAATAGTACCAATTCACATTACACCACACAGTACTGTCCATTATTTACATTACACCACACAATAGTACCTCTTATACATGTTACGCCACACAGCAGAGCTGCTTATACACGTTACACCACAGTTGAGCCGCTTATACACATTATGCCATAGTAGAGCTGCTTATACATGTTTCACCTCAGTAAAGTCGCTTATACACATTACGCCACAGTAGAGCTGCTTATACACGTTACACCTCGGTAGGAAATCCTTATGCACAGTAGAGCTGTATTTAACTATTTAGTTGTTTCATTAAAATAAATTAAAAACACTATGAATGTCCCAACTGACCTGACCTTGCAACACCCCAATCCCTTAATGAAAATAAAGCCCCAAATGTGCCCCCCCACAGACCTGATAACCTCCAAATCTCTCGATAAAAATAATGCCCCAAAGATGACCCCCCCAGACCTGAACCATCCCCCCAAACTCTCAATGAAAATAATGCACCAAAACTGCCCCCGGACTTGATAATCACCCAATGCCTCAATGAAAATAATTCCCTAAAACTGCCATCCCAGACCTGATAATTCCACTATGCCTCAGATAAAATAATGTCCCAGAATTGCCTGAGGGAAAGAGAACTACTCCGCAGCAGCTTGAGGGGCAGAGAGAGGCGCTGCAGCTGCCTGAGAGACAGAGTGAGGTGCTGCAGCAGCAGCCGGAGCAGAGAGAGGTGCTGCAGCAGCTGGAGCAGAGAGAAGTGCTGCAGCATCTGAAGTAGAGAGCTGTGCTGCTGCTTCCAGGAAAGAGAGATGTTGCAAAAGCTGGGCAGAGAGATTATGCAGTGACTGGGGTAGAGATGTGCTGCAGCAGCTGGGCTAAACAGAGAGAGGTGTTACAGCAGCAGCGCAGGCAGGGAGGAAAGAAGTAACTCTGCTGCACAGCTACAAGCACACAGTGAGCCATATAAAGAGGAGACAGAGCTCCAGCATGTGCCAGCTGTCAGTGTCTCCTGCTGTAGCCTCTGACCTGCCCTGTTCCCTACCTAGTGTCCAAGTCCATGTTTGCCTCTCTGCTTCTCCTGCTCTGTGGCTGCTTGTACAGTGGTCTGCAGCACAGAGGGGGGGTGGCGCCCTCAACTTTGCCGACACCTGGAACTTACGCTCCACCGGAGCCACCCTTGCTACACCCCTGGATAGAGGGTGGCCTAGTACATTGGTAAGATGGTAACAGTGCTGCCAGGTTGGGAAAAGGCTCTGACCTTGGCAAGTCTTGGGGTCTTCCAGGAATAATTACCTCCACTATTTTATGTCCGTCCAGGAGTGGGCTGGTTTCCGTTACACTGCTATCCTATGATGCCCACCCACTTTATTTGCTCCATATGTGTGTCATCCTGCAATGCTTGGTTGTATCTCCTTTTAAATATATATGAACCACAAGGAGCATTTGCCATGTGCGCCTCTGATAATTAATAGATGCAGGGTGAGAGACTCGTCTTTTCACAGCCTCTGAAATTGCTTTCTATAGACAGTAGTGATGACCGGGTTCGGTTCCTCGGAATCCGAACCCGCCCGAACTTCAGCTTTTTTTACACGGGTCCGAGCAGGCTCGGATCCTCCCGCCTTGCTCGGTTAACCCGAGCGCGCCCGAACGTCATCATCCCGCTGTTGGATTCTCGCGAGGCTCGGATTCTATATAAGGAGCCGCGCGTTGCCGCCATTTTCACATGTGCATTGAGATTGATAGGGAGAGGACGTGGCTGGCGTCCTCTCCGTTTAGAAGAAATAGATAGAGACTTAGAGAGTGAGAGTGAGACACTTGATTTACTGGAGCTTAGGAGTACTCAGAGAGTGCAGAGTTTACTAGTGACTGACCAGTGACCACCAGTGCAGTTTTATATTTAATATAATCCGTTCTCTGCCTGAAAAAAAACGATACACAGTGACACAGTATACCATATCTGTGCTCAGCCTCAGTGTGCTGCATCATCTATGTATATCTGACTGTGCTGAGTGCTCACTGCTCACACAGCTTAATTGTGGGGGAGACTGGGGAGCAGTTATAGCAGGAGTACATATTTTAACAGTGCACACTTTTGCTGCCAGAGTGCCAGTGCCAGTGTGACTGACCAGTGACCACTGACCACCAGTATATTGTGATTGTCTGCCTGAAAAAGTTAAACACTCGTCGTGTGGTGTTTTTTTTATTCTATAAACGCATTCTGCTGACAGTGTCCAGCAGGTCCGTCATTATCATTATATAATATATACCTGTCCGGCTGCAGTAGTGATATATATATATATATTTTTTGAATCATTATCATCCAGTCTATATTAGCAGCAGACGCAGTACGGTAGTCCACGGCTGTAGCAGTAGCTACCTCTGTGTCGGCAGTCGCTCGTCCATCCATAATTGTATACCACCTACCTGTGGTGTTTTTTTTTTTTTTTATCTTCTTGATACTAGTAGCTTACTTTAGGAGTCTGCAGTGTTGACAGTGTCCATCAGGTCCGTCATTATATAATATATACCTGTCCGGCTGCAGTAGTGATATATATATATTTTTTGAATCATTATCATCCAGTCTATATTAGCAGCAGACGCAGTACGGTAGTCCACGGCTGTAGCTACCTCTGTGTCGGCAGTCGCTCGTCCATCCATAATTGTATACCACCTACCTGGGGTGTTTTTTTTTTCTATCTTCTTGATACTAGTAGCTTACTTTAGGAGTCTGCAGTGCTGACAGTGTCCAGCAGGTCCGTCATTATCATTATATATACCTGTCCGGCTGCAGTAGTGATATATATATATATATATATATTTTTTGAATCATTATCATCCAGTCTATATTAGCAGCAGATGCAGTACGGTAGTCCACGGCTGTAGCTACCTCTGTGTCGGCAGTCGCTCGTCCATCCATATTTGTATACCACCTACCTGGGGTGTTTGGTTTTTTTTCTATCTTCTTGATACTAGTCGCTTACTTTAGGAGTCTGCAGTGCTGACAGTGTCCAGCAGGTCCGTCATTATCATTATATATACCTGTACGGCTGCAGTAGTGATATATATATATATATATATATATATATATATTTTGAATCATTATCATCCAGTCTATATTAGCAGCAGACGCAGTACGGTAGTCCACGGCTGTAGCTACCTCTGTGTCGGCAGTCGCTCGTCCATCCATAATTGTATACACCTACCTGTGGTGTTTTTTTTCTTTTCTATCTTCTTGATACTAGTAGCTTACTTTAGGAGTCTGCAGTGCTGACAGTGTCCAGCAGGTCCGTCATTATCATTATATATACCTGTCCGGCTGCAGTAGTGATATATATATATTTTTTGAATCATCATCCAGTCTATATTAGCAGCAGACGCAGTACGGTAGTCCACGGCTGTAGCTACCTCTGTGTCGGCAGTCGCTCGTCCATCCATAATTGTATACCACCTACCTGGGGTGTTTTTTTTTTTTCTATCTTCTTGATACTAGTAGCTTACTTTAGGAGTCTGCAGTGCTGACAGTGTCCAGCAGGTCCGTCATTATCATTATATATACCTGTCCGGCTGCAGTAGTGATATATATATATATTTTGAATCATTATCATCCAGTCTATATTAGCAGCAGACGCAGTACGGTAGTCCACAGCTGTAGCTACCTCTGTGTCGGCAGTCGCTCGTCCATCCATAATTGTATACCACCTACCTGTGGTGTTTTTTTTATTTTCTATCTTCTTGATACTAGTAGCTTACTTTAGGAGTCTGCAGTGCTGACAGTGTCCAGCAGGTCCGTCATTATCATTATATATAACTGTCTGGCTGCAGTAGTGATATATATATATATTTTGAATCATTATCATCCAGTCTATATTAGCAGCAGACGCAGTACGGTAGTCCACGGCTGTAGCTACCTCTGTGTCGGCAGTCGCTCGTCCATCCATAATTGTATACCACCTACCTGTGGTGTTTTTTTTCTTTTCTATCTTCTTGATACTAGTAGCTTACTTTAAGAGTCTGCAGTGCTGACAGTGTCCAACAGGTCCGTCATTATCATTATATATACTTGTCCGGCTGCAGTAGTGATATATATATATTTTTTGAATCATTATCATCCAGTCTATATTAGCAGCAGACGCAGTACGGTAGTCCATGGCTGTAGCTACCTCTGTGTCGGCAGTCGCTCGTCCATCCATAATTGTATACCACCTACCTGGGGTGTTTTTTTTTTCTATCTTCTTGATACTAGTAGCTTACTTTAGGAGTCTGCAGTGCTGACAGTGTCCAGCAGGTCCGTCATCATTATATATACCTGTCCGGCTGCAGTAGTGATATATATATATATTTTGAATCATTATCATCCAGTCTATATTAGCAGCAGACGCAGTACGGTAGTCCACGGCTGTAGCTACCTCTGTGTCGGCAGTCGCTCGTCCATCCATAATTGTATACCACCTACCTGTGGTGTTTTTTTTCTTTTCTATCTTCTTGATACTAGTAGCTTACTTTAGGAGTCTGCAGTGCTGACAGTGTCCAGCAGGTCCGTCATTATCATTATATATACCTGTCCGGCTGCAGTAGTGATATATATATATTTTTTGAATCATTATCATCCAGTCTATATTAGCAGCAGACGCAGTACGGTAGTCCACGGCTGTAGCTACCTCTGTGTCGGCAGTCGCTCGTCCATCCATATGTATACTAGTATCCATCCATCTCCATTGTTTACCTGAGGTGCCTTTTAGTTGTGCCTATTAAAATATGGAGAACAAAAATGTTGAGGTTCCAAAAATAGGGAAAGATCAAGATCGACTTCCACCTCGTGCTGAAGCTGCTGCCACTAGTCATGGCCGAGACGATGAAATGCCATCAACGTCGTCTGCCAAGGCCGATGCCCAATGTCATAATACAGAGCATGTAAAATCCAAAACACCAAATATCAGTAAAAAAAGGACTCAAAAATCTAAAAGAAAATTGTCGGAGGACAATTAAGCTACTAGTATCAAGAAGCGTAAACTTGCCAATATGCCATTTACCACACGGAGTGGCAAGGAACGGCTGAGGCCCTGGCCTATGTTCATGGCTAGTGGTTCAGCTTCACATGAGGATGGAAGCACTCAGCCTCTCGCTAGAAAAATGAAATGACTCAAGCTGGCAAAAGCACAGCAAACAACTGTGCGTTCTTCGAAATCCCAAATCCACCAGGAGAGTCCAATTGTGTCGGTTGCGATGCCTGACCTTCCCAACACTGGACGTGAAGAGCATGCGCCTTCCACCATTTGCATGCCCCCTGCAAGTGCTGGAAGGAGCACCCGCAGTCCAGTTCCTGATAGTCAGATTGAAGATGTCAGTGTTGAAGTACACCAGGATGAGGAGGATATGGGTGTTGCTGGCGCTGGGGAGGAAATTGACAAGGAGGATTCTGATGGTGAGGTGGTTTGTTTAAGTCAGGCACCCGGGGAGACACCTGTTGTCCGTGGGAGGAATATGGCCATTGACATGCCTGGTGAAAATACCAAAAAAATCAGCTCTTCGGTGTGGAAGTATTTCAACAGAAATGCGGACAACAGGTGTCAAGCCGTGTGTTGCCTTTGTCAAGCTGTAATAAGTAGGGGTAAGGACGTTAACCACCTCGGAACATCCTCCCTTATACGTCACCTGCAGCGCATTCATCATAAGTCAGTGACAAGTTCAAAAACTTTGGGCGACAGCGGAAGCAGTCCACTGACCAGTAAATCCCTTCCTCTTGTAACCAAGCTCACGCAAACCACCCCACCAACTCCCTCAGTGTCAATCTCCTCCTTCCACAGGAATGCCAATAGTCCTGCAGGCCATGTCACTGGCAATTCTGACGAGTCCTCTCCTGCCTGGGATTCCTCCGATGCATCCTTGAGTGTAATGCCTACTGCTGCTGGCGCTGCTGTTGTTGCTGCTGGGAGTCGATTGTCATCCCAGAGGGGAAGTCGTAAGACCACTTGTACTACTTCCAGTAAGCAATTGACTGTCCAACAGTCCTTTGCGAGGACTAGGGTCGCTTAGGTTACTCACACAGCTACCTCATTGCGCCTCTTTTTTTTCTTTGCGTCATGTGCTGTTTGGGGACTGGGGAGTAGTTTTTTGAAGGGCCAGCCTGCATGACACTGCAGTGCCACTCCTAGATTGGCCAGGTGTTTGTTTCGGCCACTAGGGTCGCTTATCTTACTCACACAGCTACCTCATTGCGCCTCTTTTTTTCTTTGCGTCATGTGCTGTGTGGGGAGTGTTTTTTGGAAGGGCCAGCCTGCGTGACACTGCAGTGCCACTCCTAGATGGGCCAGGTGTTTGTGTCGGCCACTAGGGTCGCTTAGGTTACTCACACAGCTACCTCATTGCGCCTATTTTTTTTCTTCTTTGCGTCATGTGCTGTTTGGGGGGTGTTTTTTAGAAGGGCCATCCTGCGTGACACTGCAGTGCCACTCCTAGATGGGCCAGGTGTTTGTGTCGGCCACTAGGGTCGCTTAGGTTACTCACACAGCTACCTCATTGCGCCTCTTTTTTTTCTTCTTTGCGTCATGTGCTGTTTGGGGGGTGTTTTTTGGATGGGCCATCCTGCGTGACACTGCAGTGCCACTCCTAGATGGGCCAGGTGTTTGTGTCGGCCACTACGGTCGCTTAGGTTACTCACACAGCTATCTCATTGCGCCTCTTTTTTTTCTTTGCGTCATGTGCTGTTTGGGGACTGGGGAGTAGTTTTTTGAAGGGCCAGCCTGCGTGACACTGCAGTGCCACTCCTAGATGGGCCAGGTGTTTGTGTCGGCCACTAGGGTCGTTTAGCTTACTCACACAGCTACCTCATTGCGCCTCTTTTTTTCTTTGCGTCATGTGCTGTTTGGGGAGTGTTTTTTGGAAGGGCCATCCTGCGTGACACTGCAGTGCCACTCCTAGATGGGCCAGGTGTTTGTGTCGGCCACTAGGGTCGCTTATCTTACTCACACAGCTACCTCATTGCGCCTCTTTTTTTCTTTGCATCATGTGCTGTGTGGGGATTGTTTTTTGGAAGGGCCATCCTGCGTGACACTGCAGTGCCACTCCTAGATGGGCCAGGTGTTTGTGTCGGCCACTTGGGTCGCTTATCTTAGTCACACAGCTACCTCATTGCGCCTCTTTTTTTCTTTGCGTCATGTGCTGTTTGGGGAGTGTTTTTTGGAAGGGCCATCCTGCGTGACACTGCAGTGCCACTCCTAGATGGGCCAGGTGTTTGTGTCGGCCACTTAGGTCGCTGAGCTTAGTCATCCAGCGACCTCGGTGCAAATTTTAGGACTAAAACTAATATTGTGAGGTGTGAGGTGTTCAGAATAGACTGAAAATTAGTGTAAATTATGGTTATTGAGGTTAATAATACTATGGGATCAAAATGACCCCCAAATTCAATGATTTAAGCTGTTTTTTAGGGTTTTTTGAAAAAAACACCCGAATCCAAAACACACCCGAATCCGACAAAAAAAATTCGGTGAGGTGTTGCCAAAACGCGTTCGAATCCAAAACACGGCCGCGGAACCGAACACAAAACCAAAACCCGAAAAATTTCAAGTGCACATCCCTAATAGACAGACTTAGAAATAAAATCAAAAAGTGCATGTATATATCTCATCTTCTATAAATCATACTTGCTTAATCTCCTGGAACATCCAGGAGACTCTCTACGTTTTGGGGAGAGTGTTATAGCCACAGCTGTGGCTCTCCCCTGCAGCAGGTCCTGGTAGTTACCAGGCATCCGGGATGCCGCGTCATGCCAGCTGCACTGATGGTCCCGACAGTTGCTAAGCAACCAGGACTCAGACGGCCACACCGATTTCTGATCCCGGCTGTGCCTGTGTGTGCAGCCTTTTAGATACAATGTGTTAATCATTAAGGGGCTGATCTTCCTGGATCACTGCCATTGGTCCTTTTTCCTAATTAATGGCAGCTAGCCCTTTACAGTCCTGCCGGTGATAGTTTCAGAGTTCCTGTCTGAGCTGTGTCATTCAGTCGCTGCAGATAGGACAGTTTTTTCTATCTTAAGGGGTCATTCTGAGTTGATCGCTCACTAGCTGCTTTTTTGCAGTGCTGCGATCAGATAGTCGCCGCCTATGGGGGAGTGTATTTTCGCTTTGCAAGTGTGTGAACACATGTGCAGCCAAGCGAAACAAAAAGGTTTTGTGCAGTTTCTGAGTAGATCTGAGCTTACTCAGCCGCTGCGATCACTTCAGCCTCTCCGGTCCCGGAATTGACGTCAAACAACCGCCCTGCAAATGCTTGGACACGCCTGCGTTTTTCCAAACACTCTCTGAAAACGGTCAGTTGACATCTATAAATGACTTCTTCCTGTCAATCTTCTTGCTATCGGCTGTGCGAATGGACTCTTAGTTTAATCCATAGCCCAGCACCGATCCACTTTGTACCCGTAGAGCGTGCCTGCACATTGCGGTGCATACGCATGCGCAGTTTTGTCAAGTTCTGATCTGATCGGAGCGCTGCAAAAAATAGCTAGCGTGCTATCAGGTCGGAATGACCCCCTAAGTCCTGTTCCTGAAGACTCTGTATTCCTGTGTATGGATTCTGCTGTTTCCAAGTGTATGCTGAATGGTCTGTGCTTTATTTGCGGCTGTATACCCCACCTGTGTCTTGCTGTGATCCCTAGACTATTCCCTCATTTATTTATTAACAGTTTCTTATATATATTGGCCTACTGTGTACATTTTCCATGTGACTCTGCCTTGGACTACCACTGCAGCTTCCTACTTTAGTGTTACTCTCTGCTGCTCCGTTCTAATATTGTGAATTTCTCCATATCCATGAAAGTTCATTATTAACAGCTGAAGCCATTCTTGCCCTGCATTCAAACTCTGCCTTAAAAGTGTGCATACAAACGTCTATCACATTTCACCTGTGATCAGATATTGTGCTGCACTCTGGAACTTAAGAATCTCCATGTAAAGTTCATATCCACAGTCTGTGTGTAAACACCCTGAGACATTATTGCTATACCTTGCACTTGACATTTGAACACACCTAGGATTCCACAGTTATTCTCAGTAAACCATTGCCCTGCCTGTGTCTACCTCCAGCCCCAGTGTGTTAACCCTCTGGCTTCAATTACCGTGTTCCTGCTCTCAGCCTTCAGAGTGTGTCAACTGCACAGTGTCCAAACGCCATCCACACTGTTTCTACAGGTCACCTGCAAGGTGCCTGCATTCTACCTCTGCTTAGGCTGATATTCTGCCCCAGACCTGACCTTAACCCCCTGCGCTCCTGCGAGTGATACTCCAGCTCGTTACCTGTGGCCTCCAGTCTATTGTGTGAGCCACTACTACTAGAGGTTTAAGACCAGACACCCCCCGAAGTACCGGTGTGCATGTCGTGACAGCGGGGGCCTGTTATTGGCAGAAGACCTCTTGTGGGCTCTAGGGGTCTCACACAGATAGTGCTGGAGTTCCCTAATACTGCTTTCAGATCAGAAGCCCGGGTCGGACCCGCCTTTTGAATCTGTGTCCGAGCAGGCTCAGACCCTTTCACATTGCAGTTTCAAACTGGGTTATTCCCGGGTTGGTGCCTTTCACACTGAACCCGGGTCACCCATGTTAAACACTGTGATGTGTTTTAAATGGACTTTTCTGGCTCACATTGATGAGGTTTCAAAGGAAAAAAAAGAGGTGCTGGGGACTGCTCTGAGCAGACACATTAACAGCCAATCAGCACCTTTTTCCGAGACCTGGGTTGTATTTCCCAGGTCAGAGGCTTTCACACTGCACAGCGAGCCAAGTCAGACACGTGTTTAACCCTTCTTTTAACCTGGGTTGAAATGCCGGGTTGCTCAGCCCGGGATATTCACTTGGGTGCTTTCACACTGCACCTCGACCAAGGTCGATCCGGCAACAACCCGGGTTATTGATGCGATGTCCCACAAACTCACAGAAGAGTAGGTCACCCTCCAGCATCCCGCCCACTTCCTAATGAAATCGAGAGACTTTTATTCAGCCATATAAAGAGCTAGGACAAGTATGACTAACAGCATAGAAACTCTTATATAGGGGCAGATGTACTAAGCCCTGGAGAGTGATAAAGTGGATAGAAATAAACTACCAACCAATCAGCACCTAATTCATTTTCAAGCACAGCCTGTAACATGACAATTAGGAGCTAATTGGCTGATTCTTTATTTCTCTCCATGAATAATAACATTACATAGACTCACATTTTTTATCATATTGGGAGGAATATACCCACACATTTAAAATAAACTTTAAATATTTTATATAGCTTTCTTTTCTGAAATAGTACCAACACTTAATCAGAGAACTATTGAATAATCAGGGAAGATCTAAATTGGAACTAAAATAATTTACTGATATTGTTCATGTAAGTAATTTCAAGGGCTACAAAGAAGAAACAATAATATTAAATATAAGATTTAATTTAAAAACGAGATTTATGGTAAGAACTTACCGTTGTTAAATCTCTTTCTGCGAGGTACACTAGGCTCCACAAGGATTAACATCGGGGTGTAGAGTAGGATCTTGATCCGAGGCATCAACAGGCTCAAAGCTTTGACTGTTCCCAAGATGCATAGCGCCGCCTCCACTATAACCCCGCCTCCGTGCACAGGAGCTCAGTTTTCGTTAACCAGTACAATGCAGTAGCAGGTAACAGAGACGACAATCGTTAGAAGCCACACACACCACACACTCGCGACAGGAGAGCTTGTCAGCGGCTAATGCCATACCAACCCAGAGAAGCAAAGTGCGTCAGTGTGGGCACTTGTGGAGCCCAGTGTACGTCGCTGAAAGAGATTTAACAACAGTAAGTTCTTACCATAAATCTCGTTTTCTGCTGCGGGGTGCACTGGGCTCCACAAGGATTAACATCGGGGATGTCCTAAAGCAGTTTCTTATGGGAGGGGACGCACTGTAGCGGGCACAAGAACCCGGCATCCAAAGGAAGCATCCTGGTAGGCGGAAGTATCGAAGGCATAGAACCTTATGAACGTGTTTACTGAGGACCACGTAGCCGCCTTGCACAATTGTTCAAGGGTCGCACCATGGCGGGCCGCCCAAGAAGGTCCAACAGACCGAGTAGAATGGACTTTGATGGTAGCAGGATCTGGCAGACCAGCCTGTACATAAGCATGTGCAATCACCATTCCAATCCATCTGGCCAAGGTCTGCTTGTTAGCAGGTCAGCCACGTTTGTGAAATCTAAACAGCACAAAAAGAGAATCAGATTTCCTAATGGAGGCAGTTCTCTTCACGTAGATACGGAGAGCCCGTACCACATCCAAAGACCGCTCTTTGGAGGACAACTCAGGAGAACTAAAGGCCGGAACCACAATCTCCTGGTTAAGGTGGAAGGAAGTCACCACCTTAGGCAAATAACCAGGGCACGTTCTAAGAACAGCCCGGTCACGGTGAAAAATCAGATAGGGGGACTTACAGGATAAGGCACCTAAGTCCGAGACCCTTCTAGCAGAGGCAATAGCCAGCAAAAACAAAACCTTAAGGGAAGCGGTCTGCAGATGCAAGAGGTTCAAAAGGATACTTCTGCAAGGCCTCCAGAACCACTGACAAATCCCAAGGGGCCACTGGTGGTACATAAGGAGGTTGAATCCGTAACAACCACCGAGTGAAAGTATGAACATCAGGCAGGGTAGCAATCTCTCTCTGAAACCATACCGACAAGGCAGAAATGTGGGATGCCAAACGAAGGCCTAAGTCCAGGCCCTGTTGTAGGTAGGCCAAAAGTTTGGCCATACTAAACTTGTAAGTGTCATGATTGTTAGATGCGCACCAAGCAAAGTAAGAATTCCAGACCCTATGGTAAATCCGAGCAGAAGCTGGCTTATGGGCCTTCAACATAGTATGAATGACCGCCTCAGAAAAACCCTTGGCCCTCAAGACGGAAGCTTCAAGAGCCACGCCGTCAAAGCCAGTCGGGACAAATCCTGGTATACACAAGGGCCCTGAACGAGGAGGTCTGGTTATTGTGGAAGTAGAAGGGGATGCTCTATCGAGAGACCCTGCAGATCCGAGAACCAGTGCCGTCTGGGACACGCCGGATCTTCACATTTCTTTCTTCTTGAAATAGCTTTTATTTAGGGCTGCAGGAGCAGCCCCCTGTTGACTGCCTGCTTACTGCAAGGCACCAACTACAAAACTGAGCTCCTGTGCACAGAGGCGGGGTTATTGAGGAGGCGGCGCTATGCATCTCGGGAACAGTCAAACCTTTGAGCCTGTTGGTGCCTCGGATTAAGATCCTACTCTACACCCCAATATTAATCCTTGTGGAGCACAGTGTAACCCACAGCAGAAAATTAATTACTCTAAATCTTTTGTGATCAACCTCATAGACTCAGTCTCCCCTACGGTGGTGGTAGGTTTGAAGTTTTCTTTCCCGTTCTCTTGGCACCCCCGAGTATTAAGTACCTAGGGGTTCTATTAAATAGAGATCTGTCCCGACAATACTCAGATGGGATGCAGTCAATTTACCTACAATCAAAATACCGACAAGGTCAAAATCCCAACATTGTCAAAATACCAACATTTAAAATGTCGACATGAGTTTTTCATGATTTTTTTCATTGAAACCGACTTGTTCATACTTTACCATCCCAGTGGACCTGGAGGGGGAATATAATAGTGTGCCGAGCGCGGTACACTTATACGGTGTCCATGTTGACCTATGTCGACATCCACACCAAGAAAACAATTAAAAACTTGTGTTGACTTTTGACCTGTCAACATTTTAAATGTTGATATTTTGACCTTGTTGGTATTTTAAATGTTAGGATTTTGACCTTGCCTGTATTTTGGTCAATTGTTGTCAGTATTTTGACCGTCGGGATTTTGATTGTAGGTGTTTCATAAAACTCAGATAACTTCCTACCCCTTGTTTCTTGAATACTGGGAAGCGGTGAGTCTCAGTAGAGTTCTAGAGTGGTCTACACTGGTGTCGGGCAAAATCAGGGGCTTCCCGTCTGCCTTGGGCTCGCGTCATTATTAACATTGTGTCACAACTGAGGGCCTGAGCTGACGGGAGGCAGCCTCAGTTGTAGGGGCTGAGATGTACCGGAATCTGGGAGGTTGTATCAGACCCCTGGACATGTAAGTAACATGAATAATAACTGCAGCAGCAGTAAAAGAAAACGTAAAAGTCAGCAAAGAATAAATACAGTTCCTGGGTACTACAGGATGGCAGGAGCCACAGGGCACTGGTAGTGTGAGATAGTTCTTATAATCTTCTAGATGGAAAGTCCTTACCAGGCCCGACTGTAGCAATGGAGATAACCCAGGATTGTGCCAGCTGGTGTTCCAGGAAAAGCTGGGTTGCTGAAGATAAAACGGCTGCTGTGGATACTGGCTGGAACCAGACTGTTGTTAGCACGGAGTGGATACTGGCTGGAACCAGTTAAATAATAAATGAACTTGGGAGCGATGAAATATGAACTGAAATGTAGAACTTGAGAGCGGAGAAATAATAATACCGGTGGAGAGTGGTAAAGTGTAGAAAGGACACCGGCCCTTTAAGAGAAGCTGTACTCTGCTGGAAGCTGAGCTGGAAGCAGGTAATATTGTAGCTGGAAACAGATGAATCCACAATGGATTGGAGAGTCAGGCTACACCGCAGGTGGAATGCTGGTGCGGGTCTCTATGGTGGAAGTCTTGAGACAGGAGCTGGAACCTGGAAGACAATCACAGGAGAGAGACAAACAGGAACTAGGTTTGACAACCAAAGCACTGACGCCTTCCTTGCTCAGGCACAGTGTATTTATACCTGCAGCAAGGAAGGGATTGGCTAGGCAATTATGCAGATTATCAATACTGAGAACAGATTGGTGGAAATGATCAGCTGACAGAATCCAAGATGGCTGCGCCCATGCAGACACTTGGAGGGAAGTTTGGTTTGTAATCCATGTGGTAATGAAAACAGTAATGGCGACGCCGGCCACCGGAGACAGGAGGCGCCAGGCTGACAGATGCACATCCAACCACGCGGACACAGCGGAGGCCGCGGCTGACGTAATCGCCACTCAGACACTCTGCATGCAGAAGTTCAGGGACGGCGGCGGAGGCCGCGGGAGACGCCATGCCAGGTGTAATATGGCGTTTACTGTGACAGCGTCCCAGAGTGACAGGAGAGGATACAGGAATGTACACATCAGGATAACAGATGGGATCCGGTCCTGGAGCGCTGAGCCAGCCTTAGGAGGCATCTGATGGGTAAGAAATGGCGTTCAGATACCCGGATCGTGACAGCACCCCCCCCTTTAGGAGTGGCCCCAGGACACTTCTTTGGCTTTTGAGGAAACTTGGAATGGAATCTCCGGACCAAGGCAGGAGCATGGACATCAGAAGCATTGGTCCATGAACGTTCCTCAGGACCATAACCCTTCCAGTCAATAAGATATTGTAGTTGACCGTAACGGTGACGTGAGTCCAGGATCTTGGCCACTTCATACTCAACGCCTCGTTGAGTTTGGACTTTCGGAGTTGGAGGAAGTGAGGAATGAAACCGATTCAAGATCAGCGGTTTCAACAGGGAAACATGGAATGTCCTGGGTATTTTTAAGAAGGGAGGCAACTGGAGTCTGTAAGCAACAGGATTGATGACTTGTTCAATCTTGAAAGGACCGATATAGCGAGGTGCAAACTTCATACTGGGAACTCTTAACCTCAAATTCTTCGTGGATAACCATACCCGATCACCCACCTTGAGAGCAGGAACTGCTCGACGCTTCTTATCCGCAAACTTCTTGTACCTGAACGATGCCTTGAGCAGAGCTGATCGTACGCTCTTCCAGATATTGGCAAACTGATGCAAGGTGATATCCACTGCGGGAACAGAAGTTGCTGGAAGCGGTTGGAACTCAGGGACTTTAGGGTGGAATCCAAAGTTAGTGAAGAATGGTGTTGAAGCAGATGAAGAATGATACTGGTTGTTATGACAGAACTCGGCCCAGGGAAGTAATTGAACCCAGTCATCTTGAGAGGAGGACACATAGATGCGGAGGAAGGCCTCCAAGTCCTGATTCACCCTCTCGGTTTGACCATTGGTCTGAGGATGGTAAGCCGTGGAAAACTTTAGCTTGACTTGGAGGACTTGACATAAACTTCGCCAGAATTTGGCTGTGAATTGAACTCCTCGATCTGAGATAATTTCTTCAGGAAGACCGTGGAGTCGGAAGATCTCTTGTATGAATACTTGAGCCAACTTGGAAGCTGACGGAAGACCGGTGAGAGGAATGAAGTGTGCCATCTTGGTGAACCGGTCAACTACCACCCAGATGGTATTGAACTTGTTGCACATGGGTAAGTCTGTAATGAAATCCATCGACAAGTGGGTCCAAGGTCGACGGGGAACAGATAGTGGAACCAGTTGCCCCGCAGGCGACTGGCGGGATACCTTATGTTGAGCACACTTTGGGCAAGATGCAATAAACTCCAAGACGTCCTTTTTCAGAGTTGGCCACCAATAGGACCTAGAGATAAACTCCAGGGTTTTTTGGATACCTGTATGTCCGGCAAAACGGGAAGCATGGGCCCAATGCATGAGCTTCTTCCTTAGCATCGGTTTCACAAAACTTTTCCCTGATGGGGGCGTAGAGTCCATCCCTACCGTGGAGAATGCCAACGGATTTATAATAGGATGCTTGTCTGAAGACTCTGACTCATTTTCTTGCTCCCATGAGCGGGAAAGGGCATCGGCCTTGCGATTCTGAGAGCCCGGACAGAACTGGAGTTTAAAGTCGAACCTGGAAAAGAAAAGTGCCCATCTGGCCTGACGAGGGTTGAGACATTGTGCGCCTTTCAGATATAAAAGGTTCTTGTGGTCTGTAAGTATGGTGATTGAATGAGAAGCTCCCTCCAACAGATACCTCCACTCTTCTAGAGCGAGCTTGATGGCTAGCAACTCCTGGTCGCCAATGGCATAGTTGCGCTCAGCTGGGGAGAACTTCCGGGAGAAGAAACTGCAAGGGTGTAAATGGCCATCTTTAGCCCTCTGAGATAACACCGCTCCTACTCCAACGGAGGAGGCATCCACCTCTAAGATGAAAGGAGAGTCGATGTCAGGCTGTTTCAGAACAGGCGCAGAGATGAACCTTTGTTTTAAAAGATGAAATGCTTGCATGGCTTCTTCAGACCACTTGGACGGGTTAGCACCCTTCTTAGTGAAAGCAGTAATAGGCGCCACAATGGTGGAAAAGTCTCGTATAAACTTTCGGTAATAGTTGGCGAACCCTAAGAACCTCTGGACCCCTTTGAGGGTTAAGGGTACCGGCCAATTTTGGATTGCTTGTAGTTTCTCAGGATCCATCTCTAGTCCGGAACCGGACACAATGTACCCTAGAAACGGAATGGACTTGACTTCAAAGACGCATTTTTCTAATTTGCAATAGAGATGATTGACACGGAGACGGGACAGAACCTCTTTAACCCAAAAACGATGTTCCTCTAAATCGTTGGCAAAAATGAGGATATCGTCTAGATAGACCACGACATGACGGTATAGAATGTCTCTGAAGATCTCATTGACAAAATGCTGGAAGACAGCTGGAGCATTGCTCAATCCGAAGGGCATGACGAGGTACTCATAATGTCCGTCACGGGTGTTAAAGGCGGTCTTCCACTCGTCACCCTCACGGATCCGGATGAGATTGTATGCACCTCTCAAGTCCAGCTTTGTAAAGATGGTAGCTCCGCTAACTCTGTCAAAGAGCTCAGTAATCAGGGGTAAAGGATAACGGTTCTTGATGGTAATGTCGTTCAAACCTCTGTAGTCGATGCACGGCCGCAGACCACCATCTTTCTTTTTTACAAAAAAGAAGCCTGCGCCGGCTGGAGAAGAAGAAGGTCGAATGAACCCCTTTGCTAGGTTCTCTTTAATATATTCCTCCATAGAATGCGTCTCAGGCAGAGACAACGGATAAGTTCGGCCTCGAGGTGGAACCTTCCCTGGAACGAGATCAATCGGGCAGTCCCATTCTCTATGAGGAGGAAGGATATCAGCAGAAGCTTTACTGAACACATCCGTGAAATCTTGATATGGAGGAGGTGGAACATCAGACGACCTGGGGGAGGAAGAACAGACAGGCAATACTTTAAACAAACATGTCTCAGCACAGGAGGGACCCCATGCCAGGATTTGCGTAGTCGTCCAATCAATTGTAGGATTGTGAAGACGGAGCCATGGAAGGCCCAGGACCACAGGATGTGTGGCTCTTGGAATCACTAAAAAAGAAATAAGTTCGGAATGAAGAACTCCCACTCTCAGACCAACTGGTAGAGTCCTTAAAGAAATAACTGCATCAAAAATTTTGCTGCCATCCACGGCAGTTAAAGAAATGGACGAAGGAAGTCTCTCGGTGGGTAGGGACCACCGTTTAACATAGGCTTCGGTAATAAAGTTCCCAGCTGCTCCGGAATCAAGGAGGGCAATGACGTTCCGATAACGTTGAGCAACTTGAAGCGAGACTGGGAGATTACAATCTTGAGGAGATGGAGAGGAGATCATTACTCCTAGCCGGCCCTCTCCTTGGCGAGCTAGGATTTGGAGTTTCCCGGACGTTTGGGACAGGCATTAATGGTGTGAGACGGAGCTGCACAATAGAGACAGAGAGACTCGGAGAGACGTCTTCGGCGCTCAGCAGGAGTTATACGGGAACGGCCAAGTTGCATGGGCTCATCTTTAGATGGTGACAGTTGACGAGGAGGAGGAGCAGAAGATTTTGGAGCAGATGATCTTCCACGCTCAGTTGCTCTCTCTCTGAAACGTAAATCAACTTTCGTGCAGAGTGAGATTAGCTCATCTAACTTAGAAGGTAAGTCTCTGGTAGCTAACTCATCTTTAATACGCTCAGATAAGCCATGCCAGAATGCAGCATACAGGGCCTCGTCGTTCCATGCCAGTTCGGATGCCAGGATCTGGAACTGTATCAGATATTGTCCTACAGTACGTGACCCCTGGCGTAAACGGAGAATCTCGGATGAAGCTGAGGTTACCCGGCCTGGCTCGTCGAAGATGCGCCTGAATGTTGACACGAAGGCAGTGTAGGAAGATAGCAGGGTGTCAGACCTCTCCCATAACGGTGATGCCCAATCAAGGGCTGAGCCACTGAGAAGAGAAATAATGTAGGCAATTTTTGTACGGTCACTGGGAAAATTGCCAGGTTGTAGCTCAAACTGAATCTCACACTGGTTGAGAAATCCCCTGCAGAATCTTGGAGATCCGTCAAATTTTGCTGGCGTTGGAAGATGAAGACGTGGAGCAGAAATGGGTAAGGTGGGTGGGGTTATAGCTGAAGTCACTGTGGTTGACGCACCAGACGCGCCTGATCCACAGAGAGTTGTCTGAATCCCATCCAGCCGAGTAGAGAAATCCTGGAGACAGCGGATGATGTGGCCCTGTGCAGCCTCCTGATGTTCTAGTCGGGCTGCCAGTTCTTGCATCGGCCTGGCCGCTTGATCCTGGTCTCCGGCTGGATTCATTAGGTCAGTGCTTACTGTCACAACTGAGGGCCTGAGCTGACGGGAGGCAGCCTCAGTTGTAGGGGCTGAGATGTACCGGAACCTGGGAGGTTGTATCAGACCCCTGGACATGTAAGTAACATGAATAATAACTGCCCGAAGGCGTGACCACGACAACTTGGATAAAAGTCAATGATGTTTATTATGACAACTCCGCAACACAGCAGCAGTAAAAGAAAACGTAAAAGTCAGCAAAGAATAAATACAGTTCCTGGGTACTACAGGATGGCAGGAGCCACAGGGCACTGGTAGTGTGAGATAGTTCTTATAATCTTCTAGATGGAAAGTCCTTACCAGGCCCGACTGTAGCAATGGAGATAACCCAGGATTGTGCCAGCTGGTGTTCCAGGAAAAGCTGGGTTGCTGAAGATAAAACGGCTGCTGTGGATACTGGCTGGAACCAGACTGTTGTTAGCACGGAGTGGATACTGGCTGGAACCAGTTAAATAATAAATGAACTTGGGAGCGATGAAATATGAACTGAAATGTAGAACTTGAGAGCGGAGAGATAATAATACCGGTGGAGAGTGGTAAAGTGTAGAAAGGACACCGGCCCTTTAAGAGAAGCTGTACTCTGCTGGAAGCAGGTAATGTTGTAGCTGGAAACAGATGAATCCACAATGGATTGGAGAGTCAGGCTACACCGCAGGTGGAATGCTGGTGCGGGTCTCTATGGTGGAAGTCTTGAGACAGGAGCTGGAACCTGGAAGACAATCACAGGAGAGAGACAAACAGGAACTAGGTTTGACAACCAAAGCACTGACGCCTTCCTTGCTCAGGCACAGTGTATTTATACCTGCAGCAAGGAAGGGATTGGCTAGGCAATTATGCAGATTATCAATACTGAGAACAGATTGGTGGAAATGATCAGCTGACAGAATCCAAGATGGCTGCGCCCATGCAGACACTTGGAGGGAAGTTTGGTTTGTAATCCATGTGGTAATGAAAACAGTAATGGCGGCGCCGGCCACCGGAGACAGGAGGCGCCAGGCTGACAGATGCACATCCAACCACGCGGACACAGCGGAGGCCGCGGCTGACGTAATCGCCACTCAGACACTCTGCATGCAGAAGTTCAGGGACGGCGGCGGAGGCCGCGGGAGACGCCATGCCAGGTGTAATATGGCGTTTACTGTGACAGCGTCCCAGAGTGACAGGAGAGGATACAGGAATGTACACATCAGGATAACAGATGGGATCCGGTCCTGGAGCGCTGAGCCAGCCTTAGGAGGCATCTGATGGGTAAGAAATGGCGTCCAGATACCCGGATCGTGACACATTGTATATTAATCTTGATGAAAAGTATGATTTATGAGATTTAAGAAATATTTTTTATATTATATTATAAGTTAATTAACTAAATATGAAATTATAAATACCTGTGTGGGAAGTGTAAATACTGCAACATTCATATTGAATAAATAAATATAAGATGGTAAAATATTTTAATTGATTGAATTAAGTGTACATAATAATGACATAGCAGCAAGTAGAATGTTAAGTGGTATTTACTGTAAGTTCAGCTTATTTCTGCTCTTTCCCTTCAGCACCTGGCTACCACTGCTTGTAAGGCAAAGAATGAATGGTTACTGAATAGCAAGAGTCCAACAACACAAGACTTTGTGGATCAGAAGCTACAGCTGGAAAGCTTAATGCAGCCCATATTCACAAAGCTGAACACACCACGTAAGAGGAATAGAATATAAAATACTCAGGGGCAGATGTATTAAGCCTGGAGAAGTGATAAAGCAGTGATAAATGCACGGTGATAACGCACCAGCCAATCAGCTCCAATATGTAAATTGACTTAGGAGCTGATTGGCTGGTGCATTATCCCCTTGCACTTATCACTGCTTTATCACTTCTCTAGGCTTAATACATCTGCCCCTCAAAGCACTATGCTGCCTCTCTCTGTAGTCATGTGTCTTTTCTCCCACAGCAGCAACAAGGATTATTTAGTCATCAAATAAAATGATGTTTTACTTTACAGTCAAATATTGTACATTGAAGTAGTTACAAAGCAAATACTATAGCAATGGTAACTAATCTTTACTAAATGTTACCACTGCAGTTCACCAAAGGATTCCCATACTGCGGTGTTCTTATGTATCAGGTACCCCTTCCAAAGGTCCCTGGAAGGAGCACATTTATCTGGTGGTAGGCTTTGCATAAATCTTCCTGATAGCTTAGAAAAAAGAACCAGTGCATTGTACACTGAGAGGTGGAAATTGGAATACTTTCCCTTCTTGAGCGTTTAGAATGTAAATGTCCGAGCTTCTGGCTGTGATATGAGGTTGTACCTTTCTTCTAATTAGCTGGATGACTGTCACCACCCAATCCGCACCATTCAGGCAAGGGTGGCTCAAGGCACAAGTTGACAGAAGGAGCGCAGCCATGCGCCCCTAGCTGCTGGCTGAACCTCTGGCCCGGGCTGTTATAATAGACTCATATTGCTGCTTAGACGCCACCTGAGATTTCCCCGGACATTCTAAAATTGTCTGGAGTGTGTCCGATCAAATCCAAAGGTGCTGTGCCATTGACGTCATTGCAAGTGCATCACTGCCCTCTCTACTGCCACCTCCTCTGCATTGCAGCTCTCCACACAAAACAGTGCAAGGACTTGGAGACCGGAGCAGCTGCTGGAGGAGGTATCAGAGCATGGAGCCATAGGGCAATGGAGGCAGTGTAAGTGTGGGGGAAGGGGGCACTGAAATAAATATTAGATTGGCCCTACATCCAGAGGAAAACTCAGGCCCCTAGTATTTACATTTCTTTGCTGACAGGGAGTTTTGTGCATATGCTAATAAGCCATGAGACGTCTTGCATCAATGAGTTCTGGATCATGCTAGAGTGGGAGTGAATGATTGTTCATCAGCTCTTGGGGTCTTCAGATTCACTGAAGAGCCCACTTAGCTGATAGTATACCAGAGAATCGGATTAGTTTAGTAACTTGATTACACCCCACGATCCCCATAGCTACTTATGGGAATGCTGTGAACTCTGATGATGGGACTCTGATGATAATACTACTTATTCTTTATGCAAAGACACTAAAAAAATTACTATCATACTTTCCAGACAGAAACAATCCCACTAATGTGGGGGCTTACCACGAGAAGGCATTGGCTTCACCCTGTTTCCAGATGCGGTTTCTTTCATACTTGCAGCAAAAAAAACCTGCAGTATTGCAATCTGCTCAGTGTTCTCAGCTATATTACAGCCGGCCTAGTGCTTTCTATGTGACATGGCACAGTACAGGCTGGCAAATTGAAAATCTTTTCATGGAATAATGCTGCTGTGGGCAGTAATTGATGTACTTAGGCTAGCCTCGTGCACCATGTAAAGGGGCTGTGTTTTTTTTTACATACTTGTCTTTACCTAAGGGAGCTAATCCAGTCTAACGGCTGCCAGGGAGTAATGAAAAACTAGAAATATCTGTATGGTTCAATGTTAAGGTGCCTAAACAAGGCCAGATCCATGGTTGGACATGTTGTAAGAAGAGACATATCCAATGCTGCCATGACTGGATAGGAGACTAGGAAATGTGGCATGGTTGTGGCCTTACCTTTCAATAGCAATTTGATATATGTCTTGACCGGAGTATGAAAATTGTGTGTGTGTGTGTGTGTGTGTGTGTGTGTGTGTGTGTGTGTGTGTGTGTGTGTTACTATCCATCTGTGCATTCAGGTGTAATGGTTGTGTGTGCGTAGCTTCCCCTCAGTGACACACAACTCGTTACATACAAGCCAATCACATTGCTTATATAAGCACTACTATGTAAATTGCAGGACAATTAAAAAAACAAAGCACACATACTGTAACCGTATAAAGGATAAAATTTGTCATTTTCCATATATGAAGATTCTGAATTTTTCAACACACGTTTAGCCAATTATAGCAAAATTGCTGGGTCCAATAAGACTTCTGTAATATATATTTTTTTTATCTCTACTATTTTTCAGGGGCAGAGACTGGAAAAGTAAAACACTGACATCGTCGAAGCCATTATCAGTTTAAACGTATCTTTAAGTTTATATTGTATTTGATGCAGTTTTTACATAATGATAAGTTCAGCAAAATGATTTTGTATCAAGTTGGGTGCCGGTTTAAACCTGTCTGACTTGTAACACATCATTAACTAGTTATCCTTGCAAAGATCAAGACCTGATTGTACGTCACATGCAAATCCAAAAGTGGACGCAGCTGGAGATTTCTATCACATTGTACCATGCATACGCACTTTATCCTGGGCACTGTACTCTACCAGTTCTTTATGTGAAATGATTTCTGGGTGACACAGCACGAGATCCGTTTTGTGGGAGAGTAGCCAGACTTCATTCTTGAAGCGTTCAGGTGACAAAAGAACCCCTGTTTCTGACACATCTTTTGCACATAGCAAGGTTTGGTGTTAGTGCAGATATATGTTGGCAGTTGCAGACAGAAAAACAGTGAGCAGTGTGACAATACTCATAATGCCTTGTGGATTTTGCATTGACATAATGTAGTATATCTGGCCGCTTATATTCATGAGAACCAAACCAGGCCCTTTCTGAGAATCAGATGTCAACTTTGTGAATAAAGAATAGCACAAAAAGGCTTGTGTCATTATTGGATCTTAAATAAGATCTGCATCTGGGGTTTAAGATACTTCTCTCCAATCTGCTTCAAAAAAAAAATCAAAAAAGTTAGCAATTTGGCAAAACGATACTGAATTGCAGGTGGGGCAGATGTAACATGTGCAGAAGATTAGATTTGGGTGGAGTGTGTTCATACTGAAATCTAATTTGCAGTGTAAAAATAAAGCAGCTAGTATTTACCATGCACAGAAACAATATAATACAATCTTAATATAATCTTTCTGCACATGTTGCATCTGCCCCAACTGCAGTGCAACATGGTTTTGCAGAGTTGCTAACTTTGTTGGTTTGTATTGTAACAACTCTGAATAACCCCCTTCACCATTTACCATACTATGGGGTGGGTGAACAACATGATCCCTATTATGCAAATGTGCTTAAAAAAAAAAAAGGGATTATAAACATACATATAGACAGAATGCGCTCATTCTAAATTGTGGTGACGCAGTCCCAATCAAAAAAAAGTTCTTAGTTCGAACCGCTAACCGGAAAAAGATGCCTTACCTTCTCCCCGCCCTCCGGACGGTAGTACTTCTAACTGGCGCCCACCGAAACAGCAGTGTTTACACGGAGGTATCCGTTGTCGCCACCCGGCGGGCAGGTGGAGGAACGTATCTTTTTTATGCTTTTAAGATGCATAGAAAGATTGCTAAAAAAACAAACAAACACAGGACTATATAAAAAATAATAAAAACTTGTGGCTGTAAAAAATAAATAAAAGGACAGCCACAACGTTTACACAGTATTCTGGCTCCTGCCGCACCAAACAAAAAAACAAATTCCTTGAGCCAGTGTTATAGGGGGCTGGCCCGTTGCATCCTGGGATTCTAAAAGCTTTAGACCGTTTGGTGTCCGTTCCTCTGATGCCACCTAGTACCCAAGGTAGCTCATGTGGATACTACTGCGGACCCTGAAAGAGAGGTACTTGTTTTGGGCTGCAGTTTAAGATGAGAGGGGAGAGATAGGAATTAGGAGAGAAACAGATTGGATTTTAACCCCTGACAGGTTGGCCCCCAAGAGACTTAATAAGGGGTTTGAAATCACCCCATTTATAGGAGAATGATAAACTGTAGAAACTTTGAAGGTACGAGAGGGTGCATAGCATTTCTTATGTATGGATACTGCCTAATGTAGCAGATAGATAACAATGGAGTTTAATTGGCTGTATTGTAATTACTATGTAGTGATGTCTGCTGTGGATAGGGTCATGTTCTTGAGCTCTATGCGATGCGACATTCAAGCTATTTTTTTTTTAATTACATTTTATGGATATCGAAAACCAAATGTTTTAGGAAAATTTAACTGTGAGAATAACAGAGATATAAATGTAGGATTTATCTATGAAAATTGCATCCCAAAAGATTTTTTTTCTTGATTAGTAGATTTTTTTTCAAATAATTTTTATTCATGGGATCACAAAAACAAACAGATACCAACAGATAGTGGTTACAGCATATTACGTTGCAAATACAGTATAATAGTTGGTAATTATAAAGATAACCAAAAAAGAACAGTGATCCATTTTTGACCCAGAGAGCGGGTAGTATAAAACAGAAAAGGTGGCAGTCAGCAGCACAGCTAACCGACTAACATTGATAAGTAAAAATAGAAGGAGGTCGAGAAGAAAGAAAAACAGAGAAGTAGAGAGAAAAAGAGAGAAATAAACAAAATAGGATAGGGCAGAGTCCCCGGGAATGTCCCATCAAATATAGTACGGGGCATCACAAGTTAAAAGGTGAAGGGGCATGCTGGGAGGGCAGCCATGGGCTCCATATTTTATCGAATGACTTAGAGGAGCAGTTTATGATGCTAGTCATGTAGTCCATGCGGTAAACGTACCAGATACGGGCAATTATAAACTGCATGGAATGCGGGATAGGGTTTTTCCAATCTGCAGCTAGTTGACATGTTGTTGCAGAGACTATATGACGCAACAGTTTATTTTGAAATTTTGTTAGCGTCGGCAGGCTTAAGGGGAGGAGAATGTATTTAGGGTTGGAAGGAATAGGAATCTGCAATAAGCTAGAAATAAAATGAATCACTTCCCTCCACATATGCACTATTTTAGGACATGACCACCATATGTGTAGTAAAGAGCCCTCTGCGCCACATCCTCTCCAACACCTATCCGGGTACATTTTGCTCAAGTGAGATGGTACATAATACCATCTATATAGTAATTTATAGATATTCTCTTTGATTCTAACGCAGATGGAACTAGACGCCGCGTTACCCCAGGCTTCAGACCATTCCTCGTCACCTAAAGCCGAGCCTAGGTCCATTTCCCATGCTCTCTCATGAGGATCACGCTGAGAGGGAGTGTCCCCAGTGAGAGTAGTATATAAGAGGGAAATAAGGCCTTTGGTTGAGTGACGTCTGAAACACAGTCTCAAACGTGGTCAGGGGTCTGCTAGAGAGGACGCGGCTCAGTGAGGAATGAAAGTGTCTGAGTTGTAAAAGCTGCTAAAAATATCTGGAGGGAATATCAATATTTTCTTGAATCTGAGTAAATTGAGGAAAACTAGTATCCCTGGTGATATCATTCAGATATAAGATACCTCTATCCTGCCAAGGAGCAAACAATGATCTATTTGTACCAGAAGGGAATGCAGGGTTGTGTAATATTGGGATGATAGGGGATGGGGCTGGGGCCAAGCCATATTTCCTATTGGCAAAGTTCCAAACCGTTAGTGAGCGGTAAACTATGGGGTGGGATGCTACATTTCTAGGGTGGGAGGATTTCGAAAGCCAGAGAAGAGAGAGTAGAGAGACCTAGTTCGGCGGCTTCTATAGATACCCAGACTCTTCGAGATTCGGAGTTGCACCATTGTACGCAGTGCGAGAGCTGTGTGGCTAAATAATAAAGTCTGGGATGCCTTGGCCACCACTATATGTGGGGCGCTGTAAAAGTTTAAATCGTACTCGGGGATGCTCATTAGCCCATATGAATTGTGACATGTGAAATTGTAAGAATTTAAAAACAGATGGAGGAATAAATATCTGGAGGGTCTGGAATAGGTAATATCCGAGGGAGCACGTTAATTTTCACTGAGTTTACCCAACCTATCCAGGAGATAAAGAGGCTAGACCAAGAAGACAAGTCTGACTTAATTCGATCTAAAAGCCTAGGGAAATTAGCTTGGTAAAGTTGATGATGGCTATGCATTACAAAAATACCTAAGTATTTAATCTTTTGCCTATGCCATTGAAATGGAAAGGAATTTTCTAAAGAGAGCTTAATCGGTCCCGGGATATAAAAATTCAATACTTCAGTCTTACCTGTATTAAGTTTATAACCTGAATGTTTAGAGTAGAGGTCTATCTCAGAAAGGAGTGGCTGTATCGACTGAGATGGGGATCCCAAAGATATTAGGACATCGTCAGCGTATAACGCAATTTTATGTTCAGAAGGGCCTACCCGCACTCTAGCTATATCTGTATTAGCTCGGATCCTTGCTGCCAGTGGTTCCATGACCAGGGCAAATCGCAATGGGGAGAGCGGGCATCCCAGTCTGGTGCCGTTAGTGATACCGAAAGGGGAAGAAGTGAGGCGATTAACAGAAACCGTGGCAGTAGGGGATCTGTAAAGCGCCGAAACACCATCTACGAATTTGCCAGAAAAGCCCATCCTCAGGAACACTGAAAAAGCGAAGGGCCAGGAAATTCTGTCAAAAGCCTTCTCGGCATCCAGTGCTAGCAACAATGAGGGTAGCTTTTGTTTATGGATAGAGTAAATCAAATCTATGGCTCTCATGGTATTATTGGAGGCCTGGCGGCCAGAGATGAAGCCTACTTGGTCCGGATGTATCAATTGTGTGAGTAGGGGAGCCAAGCGGTTGGCTAAGATTTTAGCGTAAATATTAAGATCTACGTTCAGCAATGAGATTGGGCGATAGTTAGAACATTGCGTTGGATCCCTTTCCGGCTTCGAAATCACAATAGTGTCGCCTTGCACAGTCGCTGGCGCAAATGTAGCTCCCTCCAGAACACTATTAAAGAGCGAGGTAAGGTAAGGAGCCAATTCCGTATGGAATGTTTTGTAATACTGAGCGGTAAAGCCATCTGGACCAGGTGCAGCCGACGACCGCATAGATTTGATAGCGGCAACCGTCTCTTCCAGCGAGATATCCGCATTAAGAAGAGAAATCTGCTGCTCTGTCAGACATGGCAAGGGGGTATCAGATAAGTATGAACATGCTCCGTCCGTACCATCGGAGGGAAGAGGGGGGGGCAGGGAGATTATATAAGAAGCTATAATAGTTCCGAAATTCCTCCACCATCAATTTAGGATCATAAGTGAGTGCGTTTAACATAGTAGAGTGTAGTTTTTCTATCATTCCCATAGCTCGCTTACCTCTTAACTTATAGGCTAAGAGACTATCTATTTTATCCGCTTTATCGTAAATTTTTTGACGGAGCTTCTGTAGTATAGCTGCCGCTCTTCGCGATAAAAGGGTATTCAGCTGACCATTGAGGGTATTTATCTGGGAGAGTAGGGAGTCACATGGAGCAGTTTTATGTTGGGTTAAAAGCGCAGAAATTTGAGATTCCAATGAGGAAACTTCCTGTGCTGCTTTCTTACGTATGGCTGAGGCCTTGGACATAAAATGACCGCGAATAGTGGCTTTACGTGCCTCCCAAACTAAACTAGGAGAGACTTCTGGGGAGGCGTTTTCCTCAAAAAAAATTGCAGGTTAATTTTAGTGTCTGAGAGAGTGGAGGGGTGCGAAAGAAAGGTATCAAGACGCCATGTACGGGTCTTATTAGGGGTTCTACAGAAATCTACCAGGATATAAACCCCCGCATGGTCCGTCCATGAACAGGGAGTGATGCCTGTATCAGAAATCAACGTTGAGAGTGAGTGAGACACATGTATCATATCTATTCGAGAGTAATGCTGATGAGGCACAGAAAAGTGGGTATAATCTCTAGCATTGGAGTGTTTAAGACGCCAGGTGTCTCGTAAATCAAGCTGTGTGAGGGAGAATATTAATGTGAGGGCGGCTTCAGTCGGAGATGCTTCCTTCTTATTTTTGGGAGGAGTAGATTTATCTAAGGAAGGATCAATCACAGTATTAAAGTCCCCACCTAAAATAATGTGGCCCTGTGCTACTCTAGTAAGACGCAAAAAGAATGTGCGGAAAAAACGGGATTGATCTTGATTAGGGGCATATACAGACACAAGTGTTAGAATTTCAGTGTGGAGCGTACCAATCACTATGAGGTATCGGCCGTCAGGATCAGCTATGGTCGTATTATGTACAAATGGAATGTTACGGTGGATCAGTATAGCTACCCCCCTTTTCTTACAGTCAGCAGAGGCAAAAAAGGTTTGGGGAAATTGCTTACCGTAAAGTTGAGAGTGTGTACCGGTGAAATGGGTCTCCTAAAGGAAAACATATGAGCCTTCTCTCTCCAACAGGCGGATAACATCACTGTACGTTTCTTGGGAGAATTAAGCCCATTAACATTTATAGAAAACAATTTAAGTGCCATGCACAAGAAATAAGAGATCCCTTCTGCGCTCATCCACAATCAACAATGTAAAGTAATGAAATAATGGAGATATATTCTCAGTCAATATGTCTATGAAGAAGTTCTGATATCCGCCTCAGTTCTTTTCCATACAGGAGGTGTTATATACGAAAGGACTTGGTGCGTACCATACTCACATAGAGTCGTGATATGTCCCTCGTATAAAGGTATCTTTGGGTCCTCTGTTCTTTTCTTTCCAAATTCTCCGGGGGAAAAGTTCTCCTCGTGATCGAAAAAAAATGGAACAGGAGAACAACTAATAGTGAAGTAAGTACGTATAAGCGAGGGGTCACTGGATGAAGATGCGTGAGAGGATGTGATAAGTGGAGCTCTAAAGGTTAATGGTTCGAAATCCTCATCCTTTCTACAGGTGATGGTACAAGAGTGGAGGTATTCAGAGTAAATGGTGATTTAACGCGTTTAGTGCGCCTGCTGTGAGACTGCAAACAGTGAGGAAAGATCCAAGCAAGCTGCCCTGTGCTCGGTCAGGGTTGCCAGGCTCATCTGCCGTTTCCACTCCGGCCAGCGCAGCCAGGCCCTCCCGGGCTGAGGAATGTACAGGCCCCGCCATCAGCACTGAGAGGGACGTGCTGCTGCTGCACAGGGGCTGGAGGCGGACGAGCTCCAGAGAAGTCGTCCCCGTGTCTTCTTTATTTCCTTGTTGCCGAGAATAAGAAACACCGGCCCGGTACCGTCTCTGGAATAAGGAGAGGAAGAAGGGGAAACGAAGGATCAAAGATACCTTTATATGCATCAACAACCGTGATTTGACGTGAGTACGGTACGCGTTAAATCACCATTTACTCTGAATACCTCCACTCTTGTACCATCACCTGTAGAAAGGATGAGGATTTCGAACCATTAACCTTTAGAGCTCCACTTATCACATCCTCTCACGCATCTTCATCCAGTGACCCCTCGCTTATACGTACTTACTTCACTATTAGTTGTTCTCCTGTTCCATTTTTTTTTCGATCACGAGGAGAAGAACTTTTACCCCGGAGAATTTGGAAAGAAAAGAACAGAGGACCCAAAGATACCTTTATACGAGGGACATATCACGACTCTATGCGAGTATGGTACGCACCAAGTCCTTTCGTATATAACACCTCCTGTATGGAAAAGAACTGAGGCGGATATCAGAACTTCTTCATAGACTTATTGACTGAGAATATATCTCCATTATTTCATTACTTTACATTGTTGATTGTGGATGAGCGCAGAAGGGATCTCTTATTTCTTGTGCATTAGTGTTCTATGGTGTTTGAGTGATCACCCGTAGATTTCCCCACTGCAGCTCTCCGAGGCGCAGCAGTCCTCTACTTTCCTTTCCTATAATTTAAGTGCCATGTGATACCAAGGAACACAAGAGGAACAATGAAAACCCATCCCGGGGAAGAAGGAAAAGGAAAGAAGAAGAGAAACAGCAAGAAACAAGAATCAGAGATGTAGGAAAAGAGAAAGTGATAGAGAACCCATACGGGAGAAAACCCTGCATTATAGGGTCCCAATCAAGGACCGCTACACAAATGTGTAACATTATATTTCGAAGTAACAAATAAAGGGAGCACGGGGGTAGTGGGAACAGTAAACCAATGCAGAAGAAACAGGTCCCTCTGGACCGCAACAGTTAAGTCGGCTGGAGCTGAAAATTCAATTACGTAACCCAGTATATGAAAAACGAAAAAAAAAAAGCGTACTGTGTCATATCCAACAGAAAATGAAAAAAAGGGGTGGGGGGGTGGGGGACAGGTGTAAACAGGGTAAACAATATAAGCTCAGCGCAGTAGTACAAAACTAGGCGGAACATTTAACAAACGTTAAAGCTTGGTGAGCAATATAAGAACTTATGACATGCACATTAAGAGAAGTAAGATGATAGCAAGAGTCTCCTCCTATCAGGATACACATCCCTAAAGTGTTGGGGACTATTCAATTATAGCTAAAAAAAAGTCCGCCAAAATCAAGGAGGGTCGTTTGTGTCATTGCGATGACGAGTTACCCTCGTCCATTCAGGCGGTGGGATCTGGGAGCGTCGTGGCCCAGAAGAAGAGGCAGTCCCACCATCAGAGGACGGTATAAGGAGGAGACCAAGTTTTGCCAACAGATCTTGACCTTGAGATAAGGTTTTGACGGAGTGAGTGGAATTGTTCACTGTAACCTGTAGCATGAAAGGAAATCCCCATCTATATCGTATTTGATGTTGGCGTAGTATCCTAGTTACGGGCTGGAGGTCCGTCTCTTTTGAATGGTGGAGGGGACCAGATCCTGAAAAACTTGCAGCTGCATATCCCGGAAATCGATCACTGGAGAGTCTCGTAGTGACATCAGAATACTTTCCTTTGAACGAAAATAATGCAGACGAACTATGACGTCCCTGGGCGGTTGTGTCGGAGCAGGTTTCGCTCTGTGGGCTCTATCACAAAGACAGCATCCGAAAGGTCATGTAAGACGTGTTGGAAAAAGTCTTTCAGAAAGGACGGTAGAGCAGAGCTAAGGACTGATTCCGCCACATTGCGGATACGCAAATTGTTATGACGGGAGTGATTCTCTTGATCTTCTTGACGTTATTTGAGGTCCTCCAGCTCATCATGGAATCTGGAAAGTTCAGAATCAAGACGTTGTTGAGAGCGCAAAGGTCATCCGTCTTAGATTCACAAGCGTCTGTACGATTACCAAGGGCTGTGAGATCAGACTTGAACTCAGCAATAGCCGTGGAGAGTTCTTGCTTAGAGTCGGATTGTATCCCTTCAAGTAAACTGGTCATGACTGCTTGGATCTGTGGGTCAATACCCGTCTCCGATGAACAGGGGGAGGAAGGAGAGTCCGTGAGCAATGCAGGAATCTGGGGTCCCTTACATTTTTGTCCAAAAAAATTAGTAGGGGCCTGCGTGTTATTCTTGTTTCTTTGCGCCATTATGGAAGAATGAAGAGGGTAGGCCGGGTATCACAAATGTAAAAAGAGACACAGACGCTGTTTGTTGGATGTACGTTAAGTAGAAAAGGGAAAGGTATACATAAAAAAAAACGATCACGGTCCAGGTAGGACAAATGGTATTGCTAGGCCAGCATCCTAGATAGTGCAGAGGGGGAGATGAGGGCCAGTGACCCTATCGCTATCCTACCAGGGCTGTTAACAGGTAACGAGCGGCATTTGAAGCAAATGACTGCAGCGTGACTGCAGGGGCGATGAGAGCAAGGACCAGGCAGCGTCAAGAGGAGGGACAAGGGTAGGTGGCCCCACTATCGTACCTGGTTATCCGTGAGTGTCCCCAGGAGCTGGCTGCTGTAGTGCGGCACCGGAACTTGTCCCTTGTCAGGTCTGCCGGCAAGCCGGGAGCCAGCGTTTATAATACGGCTGCAGAGGCTTCCCTCCCCCAGGACGGCTGGCAGGTAGCGTGTGGCGGCAGAGGCTGGTGGCTGCGATGCGGCTCCGGGGAGAGCAGGGACTATGCAGCGTCCGGAGAGCAGCTCTCCAGGGTGGGCAGCAGCGGGTATGGTGCACCAAGCAATTACTCCCCACCCCGAAAGTGCAGCCCAGTATTTACCTTCAGCTTTGCCGCCAGGACCCCGTGGAATATGTCTGCGAGATGACCCCACACTCGGAGCAGACAGGAGGACGGGATGCACAGGGGAAGCTCTTCCAAAATGGCCACCGGGCGTCCCGTGGCTCCGTCCGGCCACCGAGGGCCTCAGTGACTCCGGGTAAAGGAGGTAGGCAGGGGCAGCAGGAGGTGTCCCCCCACAAGCGGGAAGGAGCCGCAGCAGTATCAGGCGCCGCCAGTGGAGTCTGGAGTCCGGAACCGCATCTGTGACTGTGCGCGGCAGTGCAGATCGCGGGAGGAGACGCTGGCAGGCGGCAGGATCGGAGCAGGGGGACAGTCTCCGTGAGCCCTGCAGTAGAGGTGAGCTGTGGGGAGTTGATCGTGCGGCGGGTCAGGAGCAGGAAAAGCGCCCGGCCGCACCACGGGTATCACCGGCGGGGCGGGGGGGGGGGGGGGGGGAATGGAGTCCCCGGCTTCGGTCGAGGGGACAGGCCGCAACCCGCGGAGGAGTAGGAGACCCCTCCCGGCTCCGCGAACCCGAGTCCCGCAGCAAGGAAGGTGTCCAGGCGCTGAGGAGACACACAAGGGCCAGTGTAGCAGGATAAAGCCCCAGTATAAATGTAGTTTAGGGCTGTACACAGCAGGAGCTCTCACAAATCCTGTCTCACTTCAGGGGCTGCCAAGTCACGACCCCCTTGATTAGTAGATTTATACTCAGATTTGCAACTCAGTAATATGTGAATATTACAGGAAGAAAGATTACTCCTTAGTTCTAGGAGTCGGGCTTTGTTCTAATCTCTATATAAAAGACGGGTCTATATCTATTTATTATTTTATTACCAGTTATTTATATAGCACACACATATTCCACAGTACTTTAAGAGAATAATTGTCCATTCACACCAGTCTCTGCCCCCAGTGGAGCTTACAATCTATGTTCCCTACCACATGTACACACACATTCATGCTAGGGTTAATTTTGTTGGATGCCAATTAACCTACCAGTATATTTTTGGTTTGTGGGACGAAACCGAAGTACCCGGAGGAAACACACACAAGTATGGGGATAATATACAAACTCCACACAGTTAGGGCCATGGTGGGAATTAAACCCATTACCTCAGTGCTGTGATGCAGTATGGCAAGACACTGACATTATGTCTAATAGAGTTAGATATCAGAAAAATACATGTATTTTTTTTCCTCCTACACTGCTTCATGGAAGCCATTACTTCTGGGATTGTACCCCATTCCTAACTTTAGACAGGGAGTTTTTTTTTCAATGAATAGGGACTGCCCACTCTGGGTACATAGCACCGCTCCTTCCTTTTCCCCATTAGTCTTTTTTCCTGTCTCCTAGCTTGACAGGGTAGGAGTTTGTTATTTTATGTTCTGGGCTTACCTCTATATTCCCAGCAAATACGCCTCTTTGCAGCCGTGCTGGAAGAGGGTGGCTCCCTGGGGAGTTTTGGTAAAGTGTGAATGGTGTGATCAAGTAAGTCCCCGTTTTATCAGCTTAAGGTGTCCGCCTGCTAAGTGAGGTGGCAGGACTCTCTCCCTTCCTTACCGCTGCCTGTAGCCATCGCCCCATGCAGATCCCGCTCAGTTAGCTGCAGCGCTCTGTGGTCTCATGCTGGGACCGGAAGTAGCGGCTGGAAGGTCTGCGGAGAGAAGGGGATGTGCGGCTGGCGGGCAGAAGCACTGGGGGAGGTCAGGATGTAGAGGCTGGATAGCGTCTGTCCCAGTTTTGCTGTGTGGGACGGTCTGCTCAAGCGCCCGTTGTTTCTATGGTATCGGGGGTTTTAAAAATGAAAGGCGCCGCACACTAGGAGTGGAAAAAATCTCCTATGGTGGCTGGGCACGTTGTTCTGTGCTTACCAGCGTTATGGAAAGAGAGCCTTCTCCCCAAAAGCCTGTCAGTGCCCAAAAGAAGTAAGTCCTCGTAGAGGGCATATTATTTTTTAAGGAGCTTGGTCAGGGTAGGTCTTAAATAGTATTATTATAGTGTGTCTCCACCTAAGAAGAGGTTATGTAAGAAGAGGCATAAAGACATGCAGTGTGCAGCCTGTGATAAGATTTTTTCTTCTGCTGAAAATGTGAAGTTCTGTGAGGACTGTACACAAAGTGATTCTCAGCATGCAATCTAAGCAGATACAGAATTTGATGGATTGTTACCAAAGAACAGATGGCTGAGTTGCAGGGAAATAAAGAGAACTAGATCTCTGGCTAGTATTGACTCTTTGGATGAATCAGTCTCACATGATTGCAGTTATGATAATTATCAGGCTCTCTCTAGTGCGGAGTCAAAGGAGATACAAAATGATGATAGAAAGTTTATTCTGGAACTTGTCGACAGTCTTCTGAAATATATATTTAAGACCATGAATTATAAAGAGAAATGTGATGATAAAGATATACTGTTTGGTGATAAATCCAAAAAGAACAGGTGTTTTCCAGTCCACAAAGCATTAAAAGATGTTGTGAGTAAGGAGTGGCAAAATATTGATAGGAGGCTTGGCAATATTAAGAGGGTTGATCGTATATTCCCGATAGAGGCTGAGCAATTTATTAATTGGTGTACAGTTCCCAAAATTGATGCTGCAGTGGCAGAGATGGTATAAAAAACTACCATTCTGTTAGAAGACGGAGCAGTCTTGAAGGATGGTATGGATAAACGTATGGAGAATGCATTAATGAAGTTACATATATCTTCAGCAGTGTCTTTAAAATCTGGTGTAGCTGTAGCATCTGTTTCAAGAGCATTGAGAGTCTGGATATGTGTTGTCGAACGGATTTGGAGGAAAAAAAATTCAAAGACAATATCTGCAAAGAAGCTTAGGTATCATGCTTAAAGGCATTGAGTATCTGTGTGAAGCTTCTTTAGATGTTTTAGATTTTGCTGCAAAGTCTATGACAGCAGGTGTAATGGCAAAAAAGGTATTGTGGCTTCGGTCATGGCTAGCAGATATGCACTCCAAAAAATAGACTGGTGTCCTTGCCATATGAGGGTTCTCTGTTATTTGGCAATAAATTGGAGGCCATTATACAAAAAATGTCAGGAGGTAAGTCAGCAAAGTTACCTCAAGACAAAAGTAATAGATTTCCAATTCTTTTTTCCAAGCAGCAGTTTAAGGAGGCAAGAGGATATCGACTAGGCCGGGCTTATACAGGAAGATACTCCTCAGGGATAAATAGGCAGTCCTTTCGACAATCCTACAGAAGAGGTGGATGAAGAAAATGACTATTACAGGGTTCCGGTATCCTTTCCAGTAGGTGGCAGACTTCAGAGCTTCGTCAGTCATTGGCAAATTTCGACTCAAGATACACGAGTACTAGACGTGATATCTCGGGGATATCAGATAGAGTTTTCAGAAGTCCCAGAATAGGACAAATTTCTGGTTTCAGAGACACCAACTATGTGTCTAGAGTTATATGTAGCAATATATGTAGCCCAGTCCTCTATAGTACCATCAAATGCAGCTATTGTGCCAATATATCCGGACATCTTTTCTTTATACTTAGTCCTCCCTTCCTTAGAAAATGAAGATATAACTCACGTGCTCCTTTTATTCAAGTTAGGTGCTGCTGGCAGTCTGAATGAGTTGTTCCTGTTTGCACCCCCAATTGTGCTGTGTCAGCCCACTGGTGCTCCACTGATACCTGGAGCCATGCTGAAGAACAGTTTAATCCTCGTCGCCAGTGTTAAATCTGTTACTTATAATTCAATAAGAGTATTTAATGTAACCAGGACACAGGGAGTGTTGCATGCTTCTTTACTGGAGAATAACAGGAAACTAAAGAACACAGATATAGTTTCATACACCAACTAATACAAACACAAAATAAGATCCGTTGTAACCTTCCACCAGAACACATATACAGCAATGGGAACTATATACACCACACTCCAGGGCAGAAACATTTACAGAAATGATGCCCTGGGGCTGGGGGAGGGCCTCAGGTTAGGCCTACTGCTGGCATCCCCACCGGGCGCTGCGGGCAGTGTAAAAAAATAGGATTTTAATTAACTACCGGTAAATCCTTTTCTCGTAGTCAGTAGAGGATGCTGGGGTCCATATTAGTACCATGGGTATAGACGGGTCCACCAAGAGCCATTGGCACTTTAAGAGTTTAATAGTGTGGGCTGGCTCCTCCTTCTATGCCCCTCCTACCAGACTCAGTCTAGAAACTGTGCCCGAGGAGACGACATACTTAGAGAGAAGGAATTACACAGATAGTGGCGAGATTCATACCAGCTCACACAACAGGCATATCCGGCTAACATGCCGGAACAACTCAGCAACAGCTGAAACAGTAAATAATGCAGAACTTACCTAGGAACGAGGCAGTACTGAACCAGAAAACCAATACAGGAAAACGCAGCGCTGGGCGGGCGCCCAGCATCCTCTATGGACTACGAGAAAAGGATTTATCGGTAGGTAATTAAAATCCTATTTTCTCTTACGTCCTAGAGGATGCTGGGGTCCATATTAGTACCATGGGTATGTACCAAAGTTCCCAGTATGGGAGGGAGAGCGCGGAGACTCCTGCAACACTGCTTGACCAAACTTGAGGTAATCAGAGGCCAAAGTATCGAACTTGTAAAACTTAGCAAACATGTTCGAACCAGACCAAGTAGCTGCTCGGCAAAGCTGTAAGGCCAAGACACCCCGGGCAGCCGCCCAGGAAAAACCCACTTTACGAGTAGAGTGGGCCTTAACCGATTTCGGACACGGCAAACCTGCTGTAGGGGTGGTAGTCATGTGACCGCCGGTCAGCTGACCGACAGTCACATGGCCTCCTCCAACAGCCCGGCGGCTCACTATCCCGGTGGTCGGCATGCCGACCAACAGGGACTATTTCCACTCATGGGTGTCCACGACACCCATAGAGTGGGAATAGAACCCGTGGCGACCGTAGGTCACCACCGAGTCTGCAGCGTGGCGAGCGCAGCGAGCCCGCAAGGGGCTTGCTGCACTCGCCTCTCCCCGCCGGGATCCCGGCGTCGGTAAGCTGACCAGCGGTCTCCTGACCGCCGGTCAGCAATACTACACCCCTGCTGTAGTATATGCAAGCTGAATAGTGAACCTGATCCAGCGTGAAATTGACTGCTTAGAAGCAGGACACCCAATTTTCTTGGGATCATAGAGGACAAACAGAGTCAGTTTTTCTATGACGAGCTGTTCTCTTCACATAGATCTTCAAAGCCCTAACAACATCCAAGGCCTTTGAAGCGATTGAGGAGTCAGTAGCCACTGGCACCACAATAGGTTGGTTGATATGGAAAGCTGATACAACCTTAGGCAGGAACTGTGGATGAGTCCTAAGTTCCGCCTTGTCTTCATGGAAGATCAGATAGGGACTTTTACAAGATAAAGCCCCCAATTCTGACACGCCTCGGGCAGAAGCCAAGTAGTGATGTGCACCGGACATTTTTCGGGTTTTGTGTTTTGGTTTTGGGTTCGGTTCCGCGGCCGTGTTTTGGATTCGGACGCGTTTTGGCAAAACCTCACTGACATTTTTTTGTCGGATTCGGGTGTGTTTTGGATTCGGGTGTTTTTTTCAAAAAACCCTAAAAACAGCTTAAATCATAGAATTTGGGGGTCATTTTGATCCCATAGTATTATTAACCTCAATTACCATAATTTCCACTCATTTCCAGTCTATTCTGAACACCTCACAATATTATTTTTAGTCCTACAATTTGCACCGAGGTCGCTGGATGGCTAAGCTAAGCGACAAAAGTGGCCAACACAAACACCTGGCCCATCTAGGAGTGGCACTGCAGTGTCAGGCAGGATGGCACTTCAAAAAAATAGTCCCCAAACAGCACATGATGCAAAGAAAAAAAGGGGCGCACCAAGGTCGCTGGATGGCTAAGCTAAGCGACACAAGTGGCCGACACAAACACCTGGCCCATCTAGGAGTGGCACTGCAGTGTCAGGCAGGATGGCACTTCAAAAAAATAGTCCCCAAACAGCACATGATGCAAAGAAAAAAAGGGGCGCACCAAGGTCGCTGGATGGCTAAGCTAAGCGACACAAGTGGCCGACACAAACACCTGGCCCATCTAGGAGTGGCACTGCAGTGTCAGGCAGGATGGCACTTAAAAAAAATTGTCCCCAAACAGCAGATGATGCAAAGAAAAATGAAAGAAAAAAAAGAGGTGCAAAATGGAATTGTCCTTGGGCCCTCTCACCCACCCTTATGTTGTATAAACAGGACATGCACACTTTAACGAACCCATCATTTCAGTGACAGGGTCTTCCACACGACTGTGACTGAAATGACTGGTTGGTTTGGGCCCCCACCAAAAAAGAAGCAATCAATCTCTCCTTGCACAAACTGGCTCTACAGAGGCAAGATGTCCACCTCCTCCGATTCCTCACGCCTTTAACTGTGTACATCCCCCTCCTCACAGATTATTAATTCGTCCCCACTGGAATCCACCATCTCAGGTCCCCGTGTACGTTCTGGAGGCAATTGCTGCTGGTGAATGTCTCCACGGAGGAATTGATTATAATTCATTTTAATGAACATCATCTTCTCCACATTTTCTGGAAGTAACCTCGTACGCCGATTGCTGACAAGGTGAGCGGCTGCACTAAACACTCTTTCAGAGTACACACTGGAGGGAGGGCAACTTAGGTAGAATAAAGCCAGTTTGTGCAAGGGCCTCCAAATTGCCTCTTTTTCCTGCCAGTATACGTACGGACTGTCTGACGTGCCTACTTGGATGCGGTCACTAATATAATCCTCCACCATTCTTTCAATGGTGACAGAATCATATGCAGTGACAGTAGAATACATGTCAGTAATCGTTGGCAGGTCCTTCAGTCCGGACCAGATGTCAGCTCTCGCTCCAGACTGCTCTGCATCACCGCCAGCAGGTGGGCTCGGAATTCTTAGCCTTTTCCTCGCACCCCCAGTTGCGGGAGAATGTGAAGGAGGAGATGTTGATGGGTCACGTTCCGCTTGACTTGACAATTTTCTCACCAGCAGGTCTTTGAACCTCTGCAGACTTGTGTCTGCCGGATAGAGAGATACAACGTAGGTTTTAAATCTAGGATCGAGCACGGTGGCCAAAATGTAGTGCTCTGATTTCAACAGATTGACCACCCGTGAATCCTGGTTAAGCGAATTAAGGGCTCCATCCACAAGTCCCACATGCCTAGCGGAATCGCTCTGTTTTAGCTCCTCCTTCAATGTCTCCACCTTCTTCTGCAAAAGCCTGATGGGGGGAATGACCTGACTCAGGCTGGCAGTGTCTGAACTGACTTCACGTGTGGCAAGTTCAAAGGGTTGCAGAACCTTGCACAACGTTTAAATCATTCTCCACTGCGCTTGAGTCAGGTGCATTCCCCCTCCTTTGCCTATATCGTGGCCAGATGTATAGGCTTGAATAACCTTTCGCTGCTCCTCCATCCTCTGAAGCATATAGAGGGTTGAATTCCACCTCGTTACCACCTCTTGCTTCAGATGATGGCAGGGCAGGTTCAGGAATGTTTGGTGGTGCTCCAGTCTTCTGTACGCGGTGCCTGAATGCCGAAAGTGGCCCGCAATTCTTCGGGCCACCGACAGCATCTCTTGCACGCCCCTGTCGTTTTTTAAATAATTCTGCACCACCAAATTCAATGTATGTACAAAACATGGGACGTGCTGGAATTTGCCCAGATGTAATGCACGCACAATATTGCTGGCGTTGTCCGATGTCACAAATCCCCAGGAGAGTCCAATTGGGGTAAGCCATTCTGCGATGATCTTCCTCAGTTCCCGTAAGAGGTTTTCAGCTGTGTGCCTCTTATGGAAAGCAGTGATACAAAGCGTAGCCTGCCTAGGAACGAGTTGGCGTTTGCGAGATGCTGCTACTGGTGCCGCCGCTGCTGTTCTTGCTGCGGGAGGCAATACATCTACCCAGTGGGCTGTCACAGTCATATAGTCCTGAGTCTGCCCTGCTCCACTTGTCCACATGTCCGTGGTTAAGTGGACATTGGGTACAACTGCATTTTTTGGGACACTGGTGAGTCTTTTTCTGAGGTCTGTGTACATTTTCGGTATCGCCTGCCTAGAGAAATGGAACCTACGTGGTATTTGGTACCAGGGACACAGTACCTCAATCAAGTCTATAGTTGCCTCTGAATTAACGATGGATACCGGAACCACTTTTCTCACCGCCCAGGCTGCCAAGGCCTGAGTTATCTGCTTTGCAGCAGGATGACTGCTGTGATATTTCATCTTCTTCGCAAAGGACTGTTGGACAGTCAATTGCTTACTGGAAGTAGTACAAGTGGTCTTCCGACTTCCCCTCTGGGATGACGATCGACTCCCAGCAGCAACAACAGCAGCGCCAGCAGCAGTAGGCGTTACACTCAAGGATGCATCGGAGGAATCCCAGGCAGGAGAGGACTCAGACTTGCCAGTGACATGGCCTGCAGGACTATTGGCTTTCCTGGGTAAGGAGGAAATTGACACTGAGGGAGTTGGTGGTGTGGTTTGCAGGAGCTTGGTTACAAGAGGAAGGGATTTAGTGGTCAGTGGACTGCTTCCGCTGTCATCCAAAGTTTTTGAACTTGTCACTGACTTCTGATGAATGCGCTGCAGGTGACGTATAAGGGAGGATGTTCCGAGGTGGTTAACGTCCTTACCCCTACTTATTACAGCTTGACAAGGCAACACATGGCTTGACACCTGTTGTCCGCATTTGTGTTGAAATAATTCCACACCGAAGAGCTGATTTTTTTTGTATTTTGACCAGACATGTCAATGGCCATATTCCTCCCACGGACAGCAGGTGTCTCCCCGGGTGCCTGACTTAAACAAACCACCTCACCATCAGAATCCTCCTTGTCAATTTCCTCCCCAGCGCCAGCAACACCCATATCCTCATCCTGGTGTACTTCAACAGTGACATCTTCAATTTAACTATCAGGAACTGGACTGCGGGTGCTCCTTCCAGCACTTGCAGGGGACGTGCAAATGGTGGAAGGCGCAAGCTCTTCCCGTCCAGTGTTGGGAAGGTCAGGCATCGCAACCGACACAATTGGACTCTCCTTGGGGATTTGTGATTTAGAAGAACGCACAGTTCTTTGCTGTGCTTTTGCCAGCTTAAGTCTTTTCATTTTATTAGGGAGAGGATGAGTGCTTCCGTCCTCATGTGAATCTGAACCACTAGCCATGAACATAGGCCAGGGCCTCAGCCGTTCCTTGCCACTCCGTGTCGTAAATGGCATAATGGCAAGTTTACGCTTCTCATCAGATGCTTTCAATTTAGATTTTTGGGTCATTTTACTGAACTTTTGTTTTTTGGATTTTACATGCTCTCTACTATGACATTGAGCATCGGCCTTGGCAGACGGCGTTGATGGCATTTCATCGTCTCGGCCATGACTAGTGGCAGCAGCTTCAGCACGAGGTGGAAGTGGATCTTGATCTTTCCCTATTTTACCCTCCACATTTTTGTTCTCCATTTTTTAATGTGTGGAATTATATGCCAGTATCAATAGCAATGGCCTACTACTATATATACTGCGCACAACTAAAATGCACCACAGGTATAGAATGTAGATGGATAGTATACTTAATGACGACACAGAGGTAGGCACAGCAGTGGCCTTCCGTATCGTACTGCTATATATAGTATACTGGTGGTCACTCTGCACTGTACTCCTCCTATATAATATTAATTATACTGGTGGTCCCCAGTCCTCACAATAAAGCAGCACACTGAGCACAGATATGGAGTGTTTTTCAGGCAGACAACGTATACTGGTGGTCACTGTCAGCAAAACTCTGCACTGTACTCCTGCTATATAATACAGCTGCTCCCCAGTCCCCACAATTAAGCAGTGTGAGCACAGATATATTATGCAGCACACTGAGCACAGATATGAAGCGTTTTTTTCAGGCAGAGAACGGATAACTGGTGGTCACTGATCAGCAAAACTCTGCACTGTACTCCTCCTAACAGCTGCTCCCCAGTCCTCCCCACAATTAAGCAATAAAGCAATCAAGTTCAACAATAAACGGAGAGGACGCCAGCCACGTCCTTTCCCTATCATCTCCAATGCACGAGTGAAAATGGCGGCGACGCGCTGCTGCTTATATAGAATCCGAATCTCGCGAGAATACGACAGCGGGATGATGACGTTCGGGCGCGCTCGGGTTAGCCGAGCAAGGCGGGAAGGTTCGAACCTGCCTCGGACCCGTGTAAAATGGGTGAAGTTCGGGGGGGTTCGGTTGCCGAGAAACCGAACCCGCTCATCACTAAAGCCAAGGCCAACAAAGTGACCGCCTTCCACGTAAGAAACTTGATGTCAGGCTGCAGCAGCGGCTCAAACCAAAGAGAAACAAATAACTGCTTTAACAGCATCTCTAAATGAACCACATATAAAATAATAAAGTTATCCTGGTACTATGCGCTGCCGTACTAAACAGTGTGTGTGTTTAAACAATTGAGATAGAAAATTGAATAAAAACGGCTGCACAAAGTAAAAGGGAAAAATAAGATTTTAAACCTACCGGTAAATCTTTTTCCCCTAGTCCGTAGAGGATGCTGGGGACTCTGTAAGGACCATGGGGTATAGACGGGCTCCACAGGAGACATGGGCACTATAAAGAACTTTTAGTATGGATGCCCCTCCTCCAGACCTTAGTTAGAGAACTGTGCCCAGAGGAGATAGACAATTTGAGGAAAGGATTTTGTTAATCTAAGGGCAAGATTCATACCAGCCCACACCAATCATACCATATAACCTGGAATACACGCAACCAGTTAACAGTATGAACAAAAAACAGTATCAGTCAAAGACCGATTCCAACTGTAACATAACCCTTATGAAAGCAACAACTATATACAAGTCTTGCAGATGCAGTCCGCACTGGGACGGTGAGGGTGATACCTGCGTACCGATCCCTCTGGAGCTAATGGTGTCCAGTAGCCTAAGAAACAGAGCCTAACATTAAAGTAGGTCTGTTTCTCTCCCCTCAGTCCCTCGATGCAGGGAGTCTGTTGCCAGCAGGCTCCCTGAAAATAAAAAACTTAACAAAATACTTTCTTTTCAGGAAACTCAGGAGAGCTCCCTGTAATGCACCCAGTCTCCTCTGGGCACCGTAATAAACTGAGGTCTGGAGGAGGGGCATAGAGGGAGGAGACAGTGCACACCCATACCTAAAGTTCTTTATTAAAGTGCCCATGTCTCCTGCGGAGCCCGTCTATCCCCATTGTCCTTACGAAGTCCCCAGCACCCTCTAGGACGTAAGAGAAATAAGATTTTAAACCTACCGGTAAATCTTTTTCTCCTAGTCCGTAGAGGATGCTGGGGACTCCATCAGGATCATGGGGATAGACGGGCTCCACAGGAGACATGGGCACTAAGAAAGAACTTTAGGTATGGGTGTGCACTGGCTCCTCCCTCTATGCCCCTCCTCCAGACCTCAGTTAGAGAAACTGTGCCCAGAGGAGACGGACAGTACAAGGAAAGGATTTTAGTTAATCTAAGAGCAAGATTCATACCAGCCCACACCGTATAACTTAGGATATACGAACCAGTTAACAGTATGAAACAACACAGCATCAGTCAGAGACTGAGGAAAACTGTAACATAACCCTTATGTAAGCAAAAACTATATACAAGTCTTGCAGAAGTAGTCCGCACTTGGGACGGGCGCCCAGCATCCTCTACGGACTAGGAGAAAAAGATTTACCGGTAGATTTAAAATCTTATTTTCTCTTACGTTCTAGAGGATGTTGGGGACTCTGTAAGGACCATGGGGATTATACCAAAGCTCCAGACCGAGCGGGAGAGTGCGGATGAAACTGCAGCACCGACTGAGCAAACGCAAGGTCCTCATCAGCCAGGGTATCAAACTTGTAAAATTTAGCAAAAGTGTTTGAAACCGACCAAGTAGCTGCTCGGCAAAGCTGTAATGCCGAGACGCCTCGGGAAGCCGCCCAAGAAGAGCCCACCTTCCTAGTGGAATGGGCCTTTACCGAATTTGGTAACGGCAATCCAGCCGTCGAATGAGCCTGCTGAATCGTGTTACAGATCCAGCGAGCAATAGTCTGCTTAGAAGCAGGAGAGCCAACCTTGTTGGCTGCATACAGGACAAACAGAGCCTCTGTTTTCCTAACCCTAGCCGTCCTGGCTACAAAAATCTGGCCCTGACTACATCCAGGGACTTGGAGTTCTCCCAGTCCCCCGTAGCCACAGGCACCCCAATAGGTTGGTTCTTATGAAATGAAGAAACCACTTTAGGCAAAAATTGAGGACATGTCCTCAACTCCGCTCTATCCACATGGAAAATCAAATAGGGGCTCTTGTGGGAAAAGGCCGCCAATTCGGACATCCGCCTTGCAGATGCCAAGGCCAATAACATGACCACCTTCCACATGAAAATTTTTAATTCCACTGTTTGAAGAGGTTCAAACCAGTGAGATTTTAGGAAACTTAACACCACGTTAAGGTCCCACGGTGCCACTGGGGGCACAAAGGGGGGCTGGATGTGCAGCACTCCCTTCACAAACATCTGGACTTCGGGGAGAGAAGCCAATTCCCTCTGAAAGAATATAGATAGGGACGAAATCTGTACCTTAATGGAGCCTAACTTCAGGCACATATCCACTCCTGTCTGTAGAAAGTGGAGAAACCGGCCCAGATGGAAATCTTCTGTAGGAGCATTCTTGGCTACACACCAAGATACATACTTCCTCCAGATACGGTGATAATACTTTGCCGTCACCTCCTTCCTAGCCTTTATCAGAGTAGGGATAACTTCCTCCGGAATACCTTTCCCAGCTAGGATTCGGTGTTCAACCGCCATGCCGTGAAACGTAACCACGGTAAGTCTTAGAACACACATGGCCCCTGCTGTAACAGGTCCTCCCTGAGAGGAAGAGGCCACGGATCTTCTGTGAGCATTTCCTGAAGATCTGAGTACCAGGCCCTTCGAGGCCAATCTGGGACAATGAGTATTGTCTGCACTCTTCTTTGTCTTATGATTCTCAATATTTTTGAGATGAGAGGAAAAGGAAATATATAGACCGACTGAAACACCCATGGTGTCACCAGGGAATCTACTACTACTGCCTGATGGGCCCGAGACCTGGCACAATACCTCCAAAGCTTTTTGTTGAGGTGTGACGCCATCATGTCTATTTGAGGAATTCCCCAAAGACTTGTTATCTCTGCAAAAACTTCTTGATGAAGTCCCCACTCTCCCGGATGGAGATCGTGTCTGCTGAGGAAGTCTGCTTCCCAGTTGTCCACTCCCGGAATGAAGACAGCTGATAGAGCGCTTACGTGATTTTCTGCCCAGCGAAGAATCCTGGCGGCTTCCGCCATCGCCACTTTGCTCCTTGTCCCGCCTTGGCGGTTTACATGAGCCACGGCTGTGACATTGTCTGATTGAATCCAAACCGGTAGGTCGTGAAGAAGATTCTCCGCTAGTTGTAGGCCGTTGTTTATGGCCCTCAATTCCAGTATGTTGATGTGAAGACAAGCCTCCTGGCTTGCCCATAGTCCCTGAAAATTTCTTCCTTGTGTGACTGCTCCTCATCCTCGGAGGCTCGCATCCGTGGTCACCAGAACCCAGTCTTGAATGCCGAATCTGCGACCCTCTAGAAGGTGAGCACTCTGCAGCCACCACAGGAGAGACACCCTGGCCCTGGGGGACAGTGTTATTTTCTGATGTATTTGTAGATGGGACCCAGACCACTTGTCCAGAAGGTCCCACTGAAAAGTCCTCGCATGAAACCTGTTGAAGGGGATGGCCTCGCAGGCTGCCACCATTTTCCCCAGAACTCAAGTGCATTGATGAACAGACACTCTTTTTGGTTTTAGCAGGTCTCTGACCATGTTCTGGAGATCCTGGGATTTTTCCAATGGGAGTAAAACCCTCTTTTGTTCCGTGTCCAGAATAATGCCTAGGAATGATAGCCGAGTCGTTGGAACCAATTGTAACTTTGGCAGATTCAGAATCCAACCGTGCTGTTGTAGCACTTTTAGGGAGAGCGACACGCTCTTCAGCAACTTGTCTCTCGATCTCGCCTTTATCAGGAGATCATCCAAGTATGGGATAATTGTGACTCCCTGCCTGCACAGGAGCACCATCATCTCAGCCAATACCTTGGTGAAAATCCTCGGGGCCCTAGAAAGCCCAAACGGCAACGTCTTAAACTGGTAATGACGGTCCTGTACAGCGAATCTCAGATACTCCTGATGAGGGGGGTATATGGGGACATGAAGGTATGCATCCTTTATGTCCAGTGACACCAACAAATCCCCGCCTTCCAGGCTGGATAGTACAGCTCGGAGCGATTCCATCTTGAATTTGAACTTTTTCAAGTACAGGTTTAGGGATTTTAGATTTAAAATGGGTCTGACCGAACCATCCGGCTTCGGGACCACAAACAGGGTTGAATAATACCCTTTTCCCTGTTGGACCAGGGGAACCTTGACCACCACTTGCTGTTGACACAGCTTTTGAATTGTAGCTAACACTACTTCCCTCTCCTGGGGTGAAGCTGGCGAGGCCGACTTGAAAAATCGGCGAGGGGGCACCTCTTCAAATTCCAGCTTGTAGCCTTGGGAAACAATTTCCATCACCCAAAGATCCACGTCTGAAAGAATCCAGATCTGGCTGAAAAGTCGAAGGCGTGCCCCCACTGGTGCGCACTCCCTTAGGGGAGACCCAGCGTCATGTGGTGGATTTTGTAGAAGCCGGGGAGGACTTCTGCTCCTGGGAACTAGCCGAAGCAGGTGTTCTCTTTCCTCTACCCTTACCTCTGGCAAGGAAGGAGGAGCCCTGACCTCTTCTGGATATAAGCGACCGAAAGGACTGCATCTGATACTGTGGAGTTTTCTTTTGCTGTTGGGCAACAAAAGGTAAAAAGGTAGATTTACCAGCGGTAGCTGTGGCAACCAGGTCCGCGAGCCCCTCCCCAAACAACACTTCACCCGTGTGAGGTAAAACCTCCATATGCTTCTTTGAGTCTGCATCACCCGTCCATTGGCGGGTCCATAGAGTTCGTCTCGCAGAAATAGCCATGGCATTGGCTCTGGAACCCAGCAGCCCAACGTCTCTTAGTGCGTCCCTCATATATAAGACTGCGTCTTTAATGTGGGCTAAGCTTAATAAAATAGTATCCCTGTCTAGGGTATCAAGGTCAGCTGACAAGGTATCTGTCCATCTGTGCTACATACCCATGCCGATGCTATTGCCGGTCTGAGCAAAGCACCCGTATGTGCATAAATAGACTTTAAAGTAGTCTCCTGTCTGCGATCAGCAGGATCCTTGAGGGCTGCCATGTCCGGAGACGGCAGCGCCACCTTCTTGGACAGGCGCGTTAAAGCCTTGTCCACCTTGGGAGAGGATTCCCAACGTACCCTGTCCTGTGCAGGGAAAGGATACGCCATAAGAACCCTTTTGGGAATCTGCAGTTTTTTTTATCTGGAGTTTCCCAAGCTTTTTCAAATAACTCGTTAAGCTCATGAGATGGGGGAAACGTTACCTCAGGTTTCCTTTCCTTATGCATGCGCACCCTCGTATCAGGGACAGAGGGGTCATCAGTGATATGCAAAAAATAAGATTTTAAACCTACCGGTAAATCTTTTTCTCGTAGTCCGTAGAGGATGATGGGAACACCGTAAGGACCATAGGGATAGACAGGAGACATGGGCTCCGCAGGAGACATGGGCACTTTAAGAAAGAACTTTAGGTATGGGTGTGCACTGGCTCCTCCCTCTATGTCCCTCCTCCAGACCTCAGTTAGAGAAACTGTGCCCAGAGGAGACGGACAGTATGAGAAAAAGGATTTTTGTTAATCCAAGGGCAAGATTCATACCAGCCCACACCATTCACACCGTATAAATTGTGTTATATACGAACCAGTTAACAGTATGAAACAACACAGCATCAGTTCGAGACCGATGAAAACTATAACATAACCCTTATGTAAACAAAACTATATACAAGTCTTGCAGAAGTAGTCCGCACTTGGGACGGGCGCCCAGCATCCTCTACGGACTACGAGAAAAAGATTTACCGGTAGGTTTAAAATCTTATTTTCTCTTACGTCCTAGAGGATGCTGGGGACTCCGTAAGGACCATGGGGATTATACCAAAGCTCCCAAACGGGCGGGAGAGTGCGGATGACTCTGCAGCACCGATTGAGCAAACAGGAGGTCCTCCTCAGCCAGGGTATCAAACTTATAGAACTTTGCAAAGGTGTTTGAACCCGACCAAGTAGCAGCTCAACAAAGTTGTAATGCCGAGACGCCTCGGGCAGCCGCCCAAGAAGAGCCCACCTTCCTAGTGGAATGGGCCTTAACCGATTTTGGTAACGGCAATCCAGAATAAGCCTGCTGAATCGTGTTACACATCCAGCGAGCAATAGTCTGTTTTGAAGCAGCTGCGCCAACTTTGTTGGCTGCATACAGAACAAACAGTGCTTCTGTTTTTCTGACCCTATCCGTTCTGGCCACGTAAATTTTCAAAGCCCTGACCACATCAAGGGACTCGGAGTCCTCCAAATCTCGCGTAGCCACCACAATAGGTTGGTTCATATGAAAAGAGGACACCACCTTAGGCAAAAATTGAGGACGGGTCCGCAATTCCGCTCTATCCATATGGAAAACCAGATAGGGGCTTTTATGAGACAAAGAAGCCAATTCCGAAACTCGCCTAGCCGAAGCCAAGGCTAACAACATGACCACCTTCCAAGTGAGATATTTCAACTCCACCGTTTTAAGTGGTTCAAACCAGTGCGACTTAAGGAAACTCAACACCACATTAAGGTCCCAAGGTGCACCGGAGGAACATAAGGAGGCTGAATATGCAGCACTCCCTTCACAAAAGTCTGTACTTATGGGAGAGAAGCCAATTCCTTCTGAAAGGAAATGGATAAGGCCGAAATCTGAACCTTAATGGAGCCTAACTTTAGGCCCAAATTCACTCCAGTTTGTAGGAAGTGAAGGAAATGGCCCAGATGGAATTCTTCCGTAGGAGCATTCCTGGCCCCACACCAAGAAACATACTTTCTCCATATACGGTGATAATGTTTAGCTGTCACGTCCTTCCTAGCCTTTATCAGAGTAGGAATGACCTCATCCGGAATGCCCTTTTCCGCTAGGATCCTGCGTTCAACCGCCATGCCGTCAAATGCAGCCACGGTAAGTCTTGGAACAGACAGGGCCCCTGTTGCAGCAGGTCCTGTCTTAGAGGAAGAGGCCACGGATCTTCTGTGAGCATCTCCTGCAGATCCGGATACCAGGCCCTTCACGGCCAATCTGGAACAATGAGAATTGTTTGTACTCCTCTTTTTCTTATTATTCTCAACACCTTTGGGATGAGAGGGAGAGGAGGAAACACATAGACCGACTGGAACACCCACGGTGTCTTGACTTGGCGCAATACCTCTGTAGCTTTTAGTTGAGGCGGGACGTCATCATGTCTATCTGTGGCAGTCCCCACTGACTTGCAATCTGTGCGAAGACTTCCTGATGAAGTCCCCATTCTCCTGGATGCAGGTCGTGTCTGCTGAGGAAGTCTGCTTCCCAGTTGTCCACTCCCAGAATGAACACTGCTGACAGTGCGCTTACATGATTTTCCGCCCAGCGAAGAATCCTGGTAGCTTCCGCCATTGCCACTCTGCTCCTTGTGCCGCCTTGGCGGTTTACATGAGCCACTGCGGTGATGTTGTCTGACTGGATCAGAACCGGTAGGTCGCGAAACAAGGTCTCCGCTTGACGAAGGGCGTTGTATATGGCCCTCAGCTCCAGGACGTTGATGTGAAGACAAGTCTCTTGACTTGACCAAAGACCTTGGAAGTTTCTTCCCTGTGTGACTGCTCCCCAACCTCGGAGGCTCGCGTCCGTAGTTACCAGAATCCAGTCCTGAATGCTGAACCTGCGCCCCTCTAGAAGGTGAGCACTCTGTAACCACCACAGGAGAGATACCCTGGCCCCGGGGGACAGGGTGATCAGCTAATGAATCTGTAGATGTGACCCGGACCATTTGTCTAGTATGTCCCATTGGAAAGTCCTCGCATGGAACCTGCCAAAGGGAATGGCCTCGTAAGATGCCACCATCTTCCCCAGGACTCGAGTGCAGTGATGCACTGACACCTGTTTTGGCTTCAATAGGTTCCTGATCAGAGTCATGAGTTCCTGGCTCTTTTCTATCGGAAGATAAACCCTTTTCTGGTCCATATCCAGATTCATGCCCAAAAAGGTCAGACGAGTCGTAGGAACCAACTGTGACTTCGGGATATTGAGAATCCAGCCGTGTTGCTGTAACACCTCCAGTGAAAGTGACACGCTGCTCAGCAACTGCTCTCGTGATCTCGCTTTTATGAGGAGATTGACCAAGTACGGGATAATTGTGACACCCTGCTTGCGCAGGAGCACCATCATTTCCGCCATTACCTTGGTGAAAATCCTCGGGGCCGTGGAAAGGCCAAACGGCAACGTCTTAAATTGGTAATAACAATCCTGTACCGCAAATCTCAGGTACGTCTGATGAGGTGGATATATGGGAACATGAAGGTATGCATCCTTTATGTCCAGGGATACCATAAACCCCCCCCCGCCTTCTAGGCTGGCGATGACCGCTCTGAGCGATTCCATCTTGAACTTGAACCTTTTCAAGTATAGGTTCAGGGATTTTAAATTTAAAATGGGTCTGAATGAACCGTCCGGTTTCAGGACTACAAACAGGGTTGAGTAATATCCCCTCCCTTGTTGAAGTAGGTGAACTTTGACCACCACCTGTTGAAGATACAATTTGTGAATTGCATTTAACACTATCTCCCTTTCTGGGGGAGAAGCCGGGAGGGCCGATTTGAAAAATCGTCGAGGAGGCACCTCTTTGAATTCCAGCCTGTAACCCTGGGAAACAATTTCTATTGCCTAGGGATCCACCTACGAGTGAACCCAGATGTGGCTGAAAACTCGAAGACGTGCCCCCACTGGGGCGGACTCCCTTAGCGGAGCCCCAGCGTCATGCGGTGGATTTAGTAGAGGCCGGGGAGGACTTCTCTTCCTGGGAACTAGCTGTGTTTTGCAGCTTTTTCCCCCTGCCCTTTCCTCTGGCAAGAAAGGACGCACCTCGTACTCTCTTGTTTCTCTGTGACCGTAAGGACTGCATTTGATAATGTGGCGCTTTCTTAGGTTGTGAGTGAATATAAGGCAAAAAATTTGATTTACCTGCCGTAGCTGTGGAGACCATGTCCGAGAGACCTTCCCCAAACAATTCCTCACCCCTGTAAGGTAAAACCTCCATATGCCTCTTTGAGTCGGCATCACCTGTCCATTGCCGGGTCCATAGGACTCGTCTAGCAGAAATCGCCATAGCGTTGACTCTAGAACCCAGTAGGCCAATGTGTCTTTGAGCATCCCTCATATATAAGACAGCATCTTTAATATGTCCTAGGGTCAATAAAATGGTATCCTTATCCATGGTATCAATCTCCATCGATAAGGTATCTGTCTACGCTATTACAGCGCTACAAACCCAAGCCGACGCTATCGCCGGTCTGAGTAAGGTACCAGAATGTGCGTAAATGGACTTCAAGGTAACCTCCTGCTTGCGATCAGCAGGATCCCTGAGGGTAGCCGTATCTTGGGATAGCAGCGCTACCTTTCTGGATAGGCGTGTCAACGCTTTGTCCACCCTAGGGGAGGATTCCCACCGTATCCTGTCCTTTGCCGGGAAAGGATACGTCGTAAGAATCCTTTTGGGAATCTGCAGTTTCTTGTCTGGAGATTCCCACGCTTTTTCACATAACTCGCTCAGCTCATGAGAGGGGGGAAAGGTTACCTCAGCTTTCTTTTCCTTAAACATGTGTACCCTCGTGTCAGGGAGAGAGGGGTCATCAGTGATATGCAGTACCTCCTTTATTGCAATAATCATATATCGAATACTTTTAGCCAATTTTGGCTGTAACTTTTCATCATCGTAGTCGACACTGGAGTCAGAATCCGTGTTGGTATTAGTGTCTACTATTTGGGATAGTGGGTGCTTTTGAGACCCCGAAGGTCCCTGCGACATAGGGACAGGCAGGTGTTGATTCCCTGCCTGTTCCCTAGCCTCAGCTTTGTCCAATCTTTTGTACAATAAATTCACATTAGCACTTAAAACATTCCACATATCCATCCAGTCAGGTGTCGGCGTTGTCGACGGAGACACCACATTCATTTGCTCCACCTCCTCCCTAGGAGAGCCTTCTACCTCAGACATGTCGACACACGCGTACCGACACACCACACACTCTGGGAATCGTCTTATCTGAAGACAGTTCCCCCACAAAGCCCTTTGGAGAGACAGAGAGAGAGTATGCCAGCACACACCCAGCGCCAAAGACCCAGGAAAAACACACAATATGTTTACCAAGATAGCGCTATAATCATGTATTTTGTGCCAAATTATGTGCCTCCCCCCTTCTTTAAAACCCTCTTTCACTGTGTAAGCAGGGGAGAGTCTGGAGAGCTTCCCCTGAGCGCTGTGCTGTGGAGAAAATGGCACCTGTGAGTGCTCCGTCCCCTCAGCGGCGGGTTTCGGTCCCGCTAAAATATTGAAAAAACTGTCGGGGACTCATATATACAGTGCCCAGCCCGTATACATACATTTTTGCCAGAGATTGAGGTTCATATTGCTGCCCAGGGTGCCCCCCCTGCGCTCTGCACCCTTACAGTGTCTGCCTGTGTGTGTCTGTGTGGGAGCAATGGCGCACAGCGTTACCTCACTGAAGATCTGAAGTCTTCTGCCACCTCTGAAGTCATCTTTCTTCTCATACTCACCCGGCTTCTATCTTCCTGCTCTGCGAGGAGGACAGCGGCGCGGCTCTGGGACGGACGGCAAGGGTGATACCTGCGTACCGATCCCTCTGGAGCTAATGGTGTCCAGTAGCCTAAGAAACAGAGCCTAACATTAAAGTAGGTCTGTTTCTCTCCCCTCAGTCCCTCGATGCAGGGAGTCTGTTGCCAGCAAGCTCCCTGAAAATAAAAAAACCTAACAAAATACTTTCTTTTCAGGAAACTCAGGAGAGCTCCCTGTAGTGCACCCAGTCTCCTCTGGGCATCGTAATAAACTGAGGTCTGGAGGAGGGGCATAGAGGGAGGAGCCAGTGCACACCCATACCTAAAGTTCTTTATTAAAGTGCCCATGTCTCCTGCGGAGCCCGTCTATTCCCATGGCCCTTACGAAGTCCCCGGCACTAGGACGTAAGAGAAATAAGATTTTAAACCTACCGGTAAATCTTTTTCTCCTAGTCCGTAGAGGATGCTGGGGACTCCATCAGGACCATGGGGATAGATGGGCTCCACAGGAGACATGGGCACTAAGAAAGAACTTTAGATATGGGTGTGCACTGGCTCCTCCCTCTATGCTCCTCCTCCAGACCTCATTTAGAGAAACTGTGCCCATAGGAGACGGACAGTACAAGGAAAGGATTTTAGTTAATCTAAGGGCAAGATTCATACCAGCCCACACCGTCCACACCGTATAACTTGGGATATACGAACCAGTTGACAGTATGAAATAACACAGTATCAGTCAGAGACTGAGGAAAACTGTAACATAACCCTTATGTAAGCAAAAAACTACAGTATATACAAGTCTTGCAGAAGTAGTCCGCACTTGGGACGGGCGCCCAGCATCCTCTACGGACTAGGAGAAAAAGATTTACCGGTAGGTTTAAAATCTTATTTCTCTTACGTCCTAGAGGGTGCTGGGGACTCCGTAAGGACCATGGGGATTATACCAAAGCTCCCAAACGGGCGGGAGAGTGTGGATGACTCTGCAGCACCGATTGAGCAAACATGAGGTCCTCCTCAGCCAGGGTATCAAACTTGTAGAATTTTGCAAAAGTGTTTGAACCCGACCAGGTAGCAGCTCGGCACAGCTGTAATGCCGAGACCCCTCGGGCAGCTGCCCAAGAAGAGCCCACTTTCCTGGTGGAATGGGCCTTTATTGATTTTGGTAACAGCAATCCAGCCGTAGAATGAGCCTGCTGAATCCTGTTACAGATCCAGCGAGCAATAGTCTGCTTGTAAGCAGGAGCGCCAACCTTGTCGGCTGCATACAGGATAAACAGTGCTTCTGTTTTACTGACCCTAGCCGTTCTGGCCACGTAAATTTTCAAAGCCCTGACCACATCATGGGACTCGGAATCCTCCAAGTCTCGCGTAGCCACAGGCACCACAATAGGTTGGTTCATATGAAAAGACGAAACCACCTTTGGCAAGAATTGAGGACGGGTACGCAATTCCACTCTATCCATATGGAACACTAAATAGGGGCTTTTATGAGACAAAGCCGCCAACTCCGACACTCGCCTAGCCGAAGCCAAGGCTAACAACATGACCACTTTCCAAGTGAGATATTTTAACTCCACCGTTTTAAGTGGTTCAAACCAGTGTGACTTAGGGAAACTCAACACCACGTTCAGGTCCCAAGGTGCCACAGGAGGTACAAAAGGAGGCTGAATATGCAGCACTCCCTTCACAAAAGGTCTGGGAGAGAAGCCAATTTCTTCTGAAAGAAAATGGATAGGGCCGAAATCTGAACCTTAATGGAGCCTAATTTTAGGCCCAAATTCACTCCAGTCTGTAGGAAGTGAAGGAAACGGCCCAGATGGAATTCTTCCGTAGGAGCATTCCTGGCCTCACACCAAGAAACATACTTCCGCCATATACGGTGATAATGCTTAGCTGTCACATCCTTCCTAGCCTTTATCAGAGTAGGAATGACCTCATCCGGAATGCCCTTTTCCGCTAGGATCCTGCGTTCAACCGCCATGCCGTCAAACGCAGCCGCGGTAAGTCTTGGAACAGGCAGGGCCGCTGTTGTCCTGTCTTAGAGGAAGAGGCCACGGATCTTCTGTGAGCATTTCCTGCAGATCCGGATACCAGGCCCTTCGTGGCCAATCTGGAACAATGAGAATTGTCTGTACTCCTCTTTTTCTTATTATTCTCAACACCTTGGGGATGAGAGGAAGAGGAGGAAACACATAGACCGACTGGAACACCCACGGTGTCATGAGGGCGTCCACTGCCACCGCCTGAGGGTCTCTTGACCTGGCGCAATACCTCTGTAGTTCTTTGTTGAGGCGGGACGCCATCATGTCTATCTGGAGCAGTCCCCACTGACTTGCAATCTGTGCGAAGACTTCCTGATGGAGACCCCCACTCTCCTGGATGTAGATCGTGTCTGCTGAGGAAGTCTGCTTCCCAGTTGTCCACTCCCGGAATGAACACTGCTGACAGTACGCTTACATGATTTTCCGCCCAGCAAAGAATCCTGGTGGCTTCCACCATTGCCACTCTGCTCCTTGTGCCGCCTTGGCGGTTTACATGAGCCACTGCTCATGTTGTCTGACTGAATCAGAACCGGTAGGTCGCGAAGCAAAATCTCTGCTTGACGAAGGGCGTTGTAAATGGCCCTCAGCTCCAGGACGTTGACGTGTAGACAAGTCTCCTGGCTTGACCAAAGATCTTGGAAGTTTCTTCCCTGTGTGACTGCTCCCCAACCTCGGAGGCTCACGTCCGTGGTTACCAGAATCCAGTCCTGAATGGCGAACCTGCGACCCTATAGAAGGTGAGCACTCTTTAGCCACCACAGGAGAGATACCCTGCCCTGGGGGACAGGGTGATCATCTGATGAATCTGTAGATGTGACCCGGACCACTTGTCCAGAAAGTCCCATTGGAATGTCCTTGCATGGAACCTGCCGAAGGGACTTGCCTTGTAAGATGCCACCATCTTTCCCAGGACTCGAGTGCAGTGATGCACTGACACCTGTTTTGGCTTCAATAGGTCCCCGACCAGAGAAATTAGTTCCTGGGCCCTTTCTATCGGAAGATAAACCCTTTTCTGGTCCGTATCCAGAATCATGCCTATGAAGGTCAAACGAGTCGTAGGAACTAACTTCGGGATATTGAGAATCCAGCCGTGTTGCTGTAACACCTTCAGTGAAAGTGACACGCTGTTCAACAACTGCTCTCGTGATCTCGCTTTTATGAGGAGATCGTCCAAGTACGGGATAATTGTGACACCCTGCTTGCGCAGGAGCACCATCATTTCCGCCATTACCTTGGTGAAAATCCTCAGGGCCGTGGAAAGTCCAAACGGCAACGTCTGAAATTGGTAATGACAATCCTGTACCGCAAATCTCAGGTATGCCTGATGAGGTGGATATATGGGAACATGAAGGTATGCATTTTTTATGTCCAGGGATACCATAAAATCCACCCCTTCTAGGCTGGCGATGACCACTCTGAGCGATTCCATCTTGAACTTGAACCTTTTCAAGTATAGGTTCAAGGATTTTAAATTTAAAATGGGTCTGACCGAACCGTCCGGTTTCGGGACCACAAATAGGGTTGAGTAATACCCCCTCCCTTGTTGAAGTAGGGGAACTTTGACCACCACCTGTTGAAGACACAATTTGTGATTTGCATTTAAAACTATCTCCCTTTCTAGGGGAGAAGCTGGCAGGGCCGATTTGAAAAACCGGCGAGGAGGCACCTCTTCGAATTCCAGCCTGTAACCCTGGTAAACAATTTTTATTGCCCAGGGATCCACCTGTGAGTGAACCCAGATGTGGCTGAAAAGTCGATGACGTGCCCCCATTGGGGCGGACTCCCTCAGCTGAGCCCCAGCGTCATGCAGTGGATTTTGTAGAGGCCGGGGAGGACTTCTGCTCCTGGGAACTAGCTGTGGTTGGCAGCTTTTTTCCTCTGCCCCTACACCTGGCCAGAAAGGATGATCCTCGTACTCTCTTGTTTTTATTTGACCGAAAGGACAGCATTTGATAATGTGGCGCTATCTTAGGCTGTGAGGGAATATAAGGCAAAATTTTTTATTTACCTGCCGTAGCTGTGGAGACCAGGTCCGAGAGACCTTCCCCAAATAATTCCTCACCCTTGTAAGGTAAAACCTCCATATGCCTCTTTGAGTCGGCATCACCTGTCCATTGCCGGGTCCATAGGTCTCGTCTAGCAGAAATCGACATAGCGTTGACCCTAGAACCCAGTAGGCCAATGTCTCTTTGAGCATCCCTCATATATAAGACAGCATCTTTAATATGACCCAGGGTCAATAAAATGGTATCCTTATCCAGGGTATCTAATTCTGCCGATAAGGTATCTGTCCACGCTGCTACCAGAGTGTGTGTAAATGGACTTTAAGGTAGCCTCCTGCTTGCGATCAGCAGGATCCCTGAGGGTAGCCGTATCTTGGGATGGCAGTGCTACCTTTTTGGATAAGCGTGTCAACGCTTTGTCCACCCTTGGGGAGGATTCCCACCGTATCCTGTCCTTACCCGGGAAAGGATACGCCATAAGAATCCTTTTGGGAATCTGCAGTTTCTTGTCTGGAGATTCCCACGCCTTTTCAAATAACTCGTTCAGCTCATGAGAAGGGGTAAAGGTTACCTCAGGTTTCTTTTCCTTATACATGTGTACCCTCGTGTTAGGGACAGGGGATTCCTCTGTGATATGCAAAACATCCTTTATTGCAATCATATATTGAATACTTTTAGCCAATATTGGCTGTAACTTTGCATCATCGTAGTCGACACTGGAGTCAGAATCCGTGTCGGTATTAGTGTCTACTATTTGGGATAGTGTGCGCTTTTGAGACCACGAGGGTCCCTGCGACATAGGAGCAGGCAGGGCCTGACTCTCTGCATAATTCCTGGACTCAGCTTTGTCCAACCTTTTGTGCAATAAATTCACATTAGCACTTAAAACATTCCACATATCCACCCAGTCAGGTGTCGGTGTTGCCGACGGAGACACAACATTCATTTGCTCCACCTCCTCGCTAGGAAAGCCTTCTACCTCAGACATGCCGACACACGTGTACCGACACACCAAACACTCAGGGAACCCTCTTATCTGAAGACAGTTCCCCCACAAGGCCCTTTGGAGAGACAGAGAGAGAGAGTATGCCAGCACACACCCAGCGCTAATAACCCAGGAAAAAACACACTATATGTTTACCCAGGTAGCGCTGTAAATATCTATTTTCGCCAAATTATGTGCCCCCCCTCTTTTTTAAAACCCTCTTTCACCGTGTAAGCAGGGGAGAGTCCGGGGAGCTTCCTCTCAGCGCTGTGCTGTGGAGAAAATGGCGCTGGTGAGTGCTGAGGAACAAGCTCCGCCCCCTCAGCGGCGGGCTTCGGTCCAACTGAAAAATTCAAAAACTGGCTTGGGATCTCTTTTATATACAGTGCCCAGCCTGTATATATGCTTATTGCCAGATTTGGAGGTCCTTATTGCTGCCCTGCCCCCCCTGCGCCCTGCACCCTTACAGTGACTGCCGTGTGTGTGCGCTGTGTGGGAGCAATGGCGCACAGCATTACCGCTGCGCGTTACCTCAGTGAAGATCTGAAGTTTTCTGCCGCCTCTGAAGTCTTCTTTCTTCATATACTCACCCAGCTTCTATCTTCCGGCTCTGCGAGGAGGACGGCGGCGCGGCTCTGGGACGAACTGCGGGGTGAGACCTGCGTTCCGTTCCCTCTGGAGCTAATGGTGTCCAGTAGCCTAAGAAATAGAGCCTGACATTAAAGTAAGTCTGATTCTCTCTCCTCAGTCCCTCTTTCTTTTTCAGGAAACTCAGGAGAGCTCCCTGTAATGCACCCAGTCTCCTCTGGGAAGGGAAAAGAAACCAAGACCTTCTTAGGGATCTGGAATTTCTTTTCCAGATTTTCACAGGCTTTCTCAAAGACCGCATTTAATTCTTTTGATGCCGGGAAGGTGGGGTGTGGTATTGAAAGTCGACAGTAACTAGGTCGACAGGGTCTTTAGGTCGACATGTTCTAGGTTGACAGGTCAAAAGGTCGACATGAGTTTTGAATGTTATTTTGGTGTCGTTTTCTTCGTAGAGTGACCGGGAACCCCAATTAGTGCACCGCGTTCGCTCGCCATGCTTCGGGCATGCTGCCTTCGCTCCGCTACCGCTTCGCTCGGCACAGATTACCGTTCCAATCGTAGTCCACGTGGATCGTTAAGTATGAAAAGGTTCAAAAAAAAAAAAATTGTGAAAAACTAATGTCGACCTTTTGACCTGTCGACCTAAAGACCCTGTCGACCAACAGTGGTCGACCTAGTTACTGTCGACTTTCAGTCCAGATCCCGGGAAGGTGAGGGCGGCTTTTTATTGTCTGTGAAAAGGCCACCTCTACCTGCTCAGGAGCTGTGTCAGTAATGTGTTACACATCCCTTGCAGCTTCAATCATCAACTGCACCCCCTTAGCAAGGGATGCCGTTCCCCTCGACACATCCCAGTCACCGTCTGCAGTGTCAGAATCGGTGTCCGTGTCATCCTGCATAAGTTTGGCAAGTGCACGTTTGTGAGAATGTACCGCAGGGGACCCAGAGGAAGCAGTATCAGACCATACAACCATAGAGGATTGCAGAACTTGAGTGGCATGCTCAGTCCTAGCAACCCTATCAGAAATCTGAGAAATAGTCCCCCTCAGAGAGACTAACCATTCTGACTCTCTAGCTGGGATCTGCACTACAACAGTGCAATCCTGATTACATGGTATGCAGTCTTCCTGGGAGGATAAATCCTCTGCAGAATATGAAAGTGTCCCTAGACATGTTGTCACATACACACCAAACACCCCACAAACACACAGGGTACTGGGTAGACAGTCCCCCCCCCCCCCCCAAGAATGGCAGAGAGACACACAGAGATTGGAGCCAACCCACACAGAGCGCTATTATAGGTATAGGGAGACCCTAACCAGCGCTGACTGTGTCCCTTAATAGGTGAAACAGCCTTTACACAGCCTCCCCTCCCTTTTACAACCCCCTGATACCGTACAAATAGCTGGAGTTGCTCTGGAGGGACCTGTTCATACACTGGCAGTGAGCTGCAGGCAGGAAAATGGCGCTGAACGCTGCTGGGTCCGCTCTGAGGAGAAGCTCAATGGCACTGTCTTCCCGCTCATGTGAGATTGTACTGGCCTGAGGATTTGTTTGCTGGCTGAGATCCACGGACCCCGACAGGTTGGAAATGGTCAGTGTAGGGTTATGTGCTGGCTCAGGGCGCCCCACAGCAGTACCGCTGAGCCGTCCGGGAGCATGGTTAATACCGCGCTCCTACTCATAAAGCTGTCCTCTTCACACTGACCCCCCGCTTGTGAGGGGGGACAGTGACTCACTCACCACTTTCAGCTCTGTAAGGGGGTGGCGGCTGGCTGCCGGGGTGAGCGTTCTCCTGTGGCGGGGCGCGGTCTGTCCCCTCTGGAGCTCAATGTCTAGTCAGCGGAGTCAGTGCTCAGACCCTGCAGGGCGGACACTGCTCCCCCCCCTAAGTCCCTCGATGCAGGCAGGATGTTGCCAGCAGCCTCCTGTAATTAAAAAAAAAAAAAAAAAAAAAAAAAAAAAAGGAACTCAAAAACTTTTACCAGGAAAGCTCTGTAATGCTCCTCCGGGCACATTTTCTAAAAAGAGTCTGGTAGGAGGGGCATAGAGGGAGGAGCCAGCCCACACTATTAAACTCTTAAAGTGCCAATGGCTCCTGGTGGACCCATCTATACCCATGGTACCAATATGGACCCGTGAATCCTCTAAGACGTAAGAGAAACGGGGTTTATACAGTAAAGAACCCCTAGACATGTGCGCCTTACATGTCCCTGGTGGCTAGTGGAGCGGCTGCCCAGTAATCAGTGTCCACGCCAGCGCGCACGGCCCACCTCCTATGGCCGCGATGGATCGCGGTAAAGTGCGGGTACAGAAGCCCCTTACCTCCCCCGTACCTGCGGCCCCACGATCCGGGAGGACAGCGGCATGTGTGTGACTGACCGTGAAGAAACCGGAGCCTCCGCTGCAGTGACCCGGCAACAAGGGCGCGGGAGTATACAGCGCCGCAGGGGTGACGGAGCTGCAGCCAGAGAAGTCTGTGAGACTTTGCCTGCTGCAGCCCTTGTAGTTCTGTATAAGAATCATCAATAGGCTGCCTGAGGTAGCCCCCTGTTTAGTGCCTGCTTACTGCATTGAGCCTTTTGGTGCCTCGGATCAAAATCCTACTCTACACCCCGATGTTAATCCTTGTGGAGCCCAGTGTACCCCGCAGCAGAAATAAGTTTATTATTTAAAGTAATAGGTAATTGTTTGATCTAGAACAGTGACTATTGGGTAGCGGTTCTGGTTTTAGCGTTTGTACCAGTTTTAGTATAATTGCACTAATTATTGTAGAATTGCTGATAAAAGGACTTAATCGTGTCACGAAGGCCAGCCCTCTGACAAAATGTTAGGGCAGAGCCTTGTGACCTAACTATTCCCTAGTGTCTCCTGCACTACATTGGTGGCTGGCATGATGCGACCACATTGTGGCTTCCTATAGCAGCTAGTGGCGGGTGTGTTACTATTCTGATAAAGCCACGTGGCACTCAGCCAACAACTATAGATATAGGGTACTAGTTTATAGACCATTTTTAGTATGAGTTGAAGGTTATATTAAAACGTTATGCACTATGGTGTGCCCCCTTGTTATTAATTATACACACACAAAATATGGTTTTAAGCAACCACTGGGTCATGCAGTATGGTTGTAACAGAGATTGAGGACCTTTATGACCCGCTCTGATGACTCTGTGACCATAAGGAGCGGTGTCCATGAAGTCTTCTTTCTACTTCTCCGCAGTGAAAGAGCTCTGTCAGTCACTCAGTACAGTTCTGCGTGTGGTATTCGGTAACACAGTGCAAGGAGGATTATCCCAAGGAGTACTTCGTTCTTACTAGTTATTTTATACATACCATATATTGGTTTCTTTTTTAGCATAGACTAATGAACACACCTATACAGTTTGAATTCACTTGTAAAATTTATTCAGAAATAATCCCACAGTATGTCCAAAAGTTTAAAAAATGAAAGGTTCATGGAACAATGCAAAAATAGTAAAAGGATGTTTGATTATCAATGCATTGATTTTGGTCAGAAAGGCAGTATTGCTACTGTATATTATGGCTACCAGTATCCAGACATCAGGGAATCTTCCAGTCCCAATGCCAGCACAATAACTCAAGATAAACTACAGATCTGATGAGAGAGTTAATGTCCTATTTAAAGCATCAGTAAGGAAGATAGATGTAATCTTGAGAAGACCAAAGGTTTCAAGGATCCACTGTTCATATTACATTCTTCTACTTACTCAGTAACAGAACTAGATATGTGACTAATCAGATTTAGTGTGCAAAAACCAGGTACTGTAGGATCATTTCTTCCTCGCCATCAAGCAGAAAGAGCTCTGATGCAGCATTATTTTGGCTGTGCGGTATATCGCAGGTATTTTTTACCAGAAGGCAGCTCTTTGGTGAAGACGCCGGAAGGAAACATTTTGCAAGCCTCTGCCTCAGGAACAGTCGGTGGGACCATAACTCTGTCACCAAGCTAGATAAAATAAATAAATAAATATAGGAGTATTCAGTACACAGCGGATTACCTTGCAAAATATTGAAGCTGCAAAACAAGGGAACCCTGTGCAATGGTAATGCTTTCAACAAGTCTAGTGAATACTTTGGTACACCAGACCAGTTTAAAATGATGTATATCCAAGTGTCTTCCTCACCTCAAACACACATAGGACTTTATAGGTGTAACAAGCAAGTCTATAGATTGGATTAAAACTCCAATAGTGTATACCTGGAAACAGTGTAATTTCTTGCGGTGGACGAGCAGTGCAACAGCACGTGGCACTTAGTTCCCTTACAGCCTCCCCTCCTCCTCCAAACCCCCCCCCCTCCTCCACCTCCTCCAAACCCCCCCCCCCCCCCCTCCCCCCGCGGTTGGGTTAAGAGTTCTGCAAAACTCCGCCACCCGAGTGGAGTACTTGGGAAGAGGAGGGAGGAGCGTGATGTCAGTGCTGGCGGGCATTCCCCTTGGCAACGAGCATTAAACCATGACTCCCAGCGCGTAAAACCCCTGGCAATGAGCAGATAATTTAAAAGTGATTAGAAGCTTTACTGTAGAGCAGGCATTCCAAACCACGGTCCGCAAGCCCACTAACAGTGCAGGTTTTAGGGATATCCAGGCTGCAGCACAGATGGTTAAACAAAACAACTGAGATACTAATTGCAGCCTGGATATCACTAAACCCTGTACTGTTATACCCCTTTTCCACTAGCTCTTAGAAACACGGGTAAATGTGCGGGGGCACGCATTTACCCGTGTTTTTCCCTAGTGGAAAAAGGTCCCCTGGCAAATTCCCGAATCAAGTGATCTGGGAATACTACCCGGGTAGCTAGCCGGGTTGAACATGTGTTCAACCCGGCTAGCTGTCTAGTGTGAACGGGAGCCGTGTTGAGGCGACACGGCTCCCGTTCACAGTGTATAGGGAGGGCGGAGCTGGGAGATCATGTGATCTCCCAGCGCCACCCCTGCCGCGTCAGTAGCAGCGTCACCAACCTGACAATATGCCGGGTTGGTGAGCGCTGTTCAAAAGGGGGCTGTAGCACGGGTCCGACCCGTGCTAAGTGAAAAAGGGGTATATGTGTGCTTCGAGGACCGTGGTTGGGAATGCCTGCTGTAGAGTATAATTTATCACAGGCATTGCGGTATGTGGCATAATATGGTGCAAGGACAAAAAACTGGTGGCAGAGGACTGTTGTTGCAGGGTCAAAAACTGGGGTGTAAGGTAGTCTTTCCCTGCGAGGCCACGCCCATTTTAAGTGAAGGGGGTAGCGTGTTTGTCTGTTTGCTCAGATGAAGTCGATAAATACTGTTACCAGCTTTTTCCCCCCTCTAAACAGTGTAGGCATATTGTTGGTACTACTATGGTATTGGCAAGACAAAATACCACCCAAAATATACAGGCAGATATCCTATTAGTGGAGGGGAGTTACCGCAGCTAAAGGATTCCGGTGGGGCTATCCTATTAGACTCTGGCACATGAAACATAATCCCTGATAACCAGCCCCGGACACCAGTTATCAGACCCAAATAAATGGGTCCGCAATGATCCCACGTGTTATCGGCCGATAACAGGTGAGCTACCGCACTGTAAAAACAGGCTGCAACTGAATAGCCTGATAGCGTTATTGGGCTAAAAAGCCTGTTATTACCGTATGGTAACTCACCGTACTTATAGGATATCTGCCATACCCTTAAAAGGTTTGTTTACTAAACAGCAGTTTATAAAAGCAGACACTTCACCGATTGTTCAAGATCAAAACATAGATATGCAATGCTATTTACTAGCAATATACTGGTTGTTTAGCTATTAAAAAGCACTACCTTTATACATTTTGGCTTTAAAACACACAAGGAAGCGTAAGCTTTTACAAGCTTTGTTCACTACACCACTTAGCTCCTTTCACTCCCAACCAGTAATTCTCTCTTCAGTTTAGCCATAATCCCTGGCATCTCACCTTCCAGTCCACAGGAGTTGCAACATTGTGGTTTGATGTTAATTGAAGAGAGTCCACTACTCTCAAGATCTCATCAAAATTTCTACCAGTGGTTGCTGGATACAGTATTGACAACTTCATTTTCTTATCTGGGCCAATAATGAACACCTGAGACAATACGGAAGAGAAATCTGTTGGTCATTTAATTCCTTACATTTTTTTTAAATCAGCTCCTTTAAAATACTCATCTGAGATACCCACACATCGTGCAGTCACTGGCATCCCTTCATTGTCCTTCTCATCAGGATCCAGCATACCTAGTTGCACAGCAAGATCCCGTTTGGGATCTGCAATAATTGGAAAGGGTAGAGTCTCTGTGGGCTCATCGGAGTTGTATGCATTTATGTCCTGCAGGAGAGAAAGCATAAACTTATCTTTAATGGATTACCCCAAATCATACATGCTCTACACCATGAATGGGTGGAAGAAGAGTCATAGAATGTTCCTATACCCAGCACTTACATCATCACTAGCTCTAGTTAATGAGGTCTGCTAATGTCTGGCATTGGGATCATAGGGGGATACTTAGCAAATTGTATAGCTATGATAAGTTTTATGTAATAACATGCCCTATGAAGTCCAATTTAATAGGATATAGTCAATATCCACAGGGTCAAAATTTCAACATGAACAAAATAAAATCCAGCCACTGCTGCTAAGAGCAGGCGGCATTTTGAACCTGTTGACATTTTGTGTTGACCTTAGTTTGTTTATAAAGGTTGATATGACAGTCATAAGTGGGTACTCCATTACAAGTGCTACTATTCTGGACAAGAACAAAAAATACCCAACCAAAAAATGGGCTATTATCACAATTTTACCCTGATAGTCATTATCGAGATATGCAATTACAGCCTGTTTATCGGCCAAAAAATTACCAGTTTTTGGGCAGTTACACATGGGATCCTGGACCCATGTGTTATCATGGTTCTGAGGGCTAGTTATTGTGGATTATGCATAATCCCCAATATATGTCAGGTATCTGGGTTGATTGTATAGTCCCCAGCTAATCCACTATCTGTGGTAAATTACCAAAGCTAATTGGATACTGCCTGAGGCCTGGCTTTCCACTGGCAAAATGTGATGAAAGTGAAATCACCCTTGAAATAAACAGGTCTACTGTCTCAAGAAGTAGAGGACAGATAGAACACTTGACAGAATTAAAGATAAACATAACATGTAATATACGTCTCTATTATACAAATCCCAGTATAACAATAATTGTTGCTGGTGTAAGTATGTTATTTGTTTCTTGTATGAATAAAAAAAAAAAAAAAAAAATCTCTACTGTTAATACAGCCAAGTTAAAGGTAACAAAACGCAGAGGTTATTAACGTGTTATGAACCTGTGTGTGATGGACTATTTTAGCTACAATTAAGGCCAGACAATATGAGTGAGTGCAGCAGTTTCCTAACCAGAAAAGCACTACATCCTGTGACTTAACGATTACGTCACCAAGGCTTAATCATCTTCCTCCATTCATTACTATGTTGTGCCGTCTGACAGACACTGTTTTGTGCTGATGAAACTGGAACATTCTGAAATACCCATGTGTCTAAAATACTTACTCCTGAACATTTAAAAATACAGAACCCACAATCAACATTATTTTGGAATCCTAAAAAAAAAAAAAAAACTCCTCATAACTGAAGCGCCAAGACTACAATTAGCAAATTTTTGCATTCACTTAACAAGAGGCAAAGAATATGGAGGGTGGGATGTAATAGGGTGCGAGAATCAGAAAGTGAGAACTTTTGTTAGTGTTCGGTGGTTTTTTTTTTTTTTTAAGCGCAAATCATTTACATGTCAAAATTAATCAGCTTACACTTGTAAATAATTGCAAGTAGAAAAAAGAAAATTATAATATATATATAATAAAATAAAAAAGTGTTCACTCTAGCCTGTTTTAGCAGGGCGCCGCACCCTGCCCGATTTTTTAAGTGCAAAACCCGCCCTGCCCTTTCTGCGGCGCCCTGCTAAAACAGCCACCCGCTTTCTGCCCTCTCAGTGTGTAAAGATGCCGCGCACATCCGTTCACGCTGTCAGAGAGCTTGGGGGAAGCCCAGCACCTCCGTAGGTGCTGGGCACGCCCCCAACAGTGACGGCGCTGGACGCCCACGTCTATGGACTGAACCACCCACTTGCATTACGTGCAAGTGGCAATGCCTCCTATTTGCATGGCCACACCCCCTCACGGACCCGCGCCCTTCCCCTAGAGTGAAAACACCCACAATATATATACATATCACCCACAGAATCGGCACCTATGGATCAGTTTATATTGCAAGCAGCAAATTGTAGGCAAATTAGTCCAGAACACTGCTCCACGCTAAAATAATCAGATGTAAAGCCTATTGTCTTGTCATACATCATGACAACATTCTAGTGCAAAGACCAGTGAAACCGGTAAGATCTCATAATTCATTGCCTACCATTTTCTGCCAGCTCGTCTTTTCCAATAGCCAATGTAGTATTTACCTTGCTCCAGGAAAGATGGTCAGGCACAGAGTCTATGGACAGAGCGATCATGCGAACTTTTCGTTTCTTAAATTCTGGTGCTAGTTTTACTGCCCGTCCCAGCTCTGTGGTGCACACTGGCGTATAATCCCTCGGGTGTGAGAAAAGGACACCCCATCTGAAACAAAACAAAGGATAAGCAGCATGTTAGGGGTAATCTGCACCCGAGACAGGTCCTACATGTCAAAAAGTGATCAGTGTTTGGTCTTATGGGGAAGAGTATTCACAATTGCAGGGTTATTCCCTTCCTCACCAGGCCACAACTTATAAAATGCCGACATGCCCGAGCACTGCAGCTGCTAAACACTGTAACCGAGCACTGCATCGAAAGCCAGGAATTTCTATCAATGTTGAGCGTTCAGAGTGTGGCAATACTGAGCAGGAGACTATGGGGGTGATTCAGACCTGATCATAGATGTACTAAATTTAGCACATCTACGATCAGCTTCCCTGACATGCAGGGGGATGCTCAGCTTCCCTGACATGCGGGGGGATGCTCAGCTTCCCTGACATGCGGGGGGATGCTCAGCACAGGGCTAGTCCACCCCACATGTCAGGCCCTGCCCCATTGCACAAGTACAAAAGCATCACACAGCGGCGATGCTTTTGTACTGGTAGAGTAGCTCACCACCAGTGCTGGCAGGGAGCTACTTGGCCTCCGTTGCCTGGACGGCGCTCCCTAAACGGCAGCCAAATGCCGCTGGTCCGCCCCCTCAGTCAGGCATTGGCGATCGCAGGGCTAAGACAGCCGGCACATGCGCAGTTCAGAACGGCAGCCAAAATGCCGCTGGTCCGCCCCCTCAGCCGGGCATTGGCGATCGCAGGGCTAAGACAGCCGGCACATGCGCAGTTCAGACCTGATCGTTGCTGTGGGAACACGCACAGCAGTGATCAGGTCTGAATTAGCCCCTATATTTGCCCCCATTACAATTTATAGTGTGCACAGCTTGGCAAGGCATGCGTGTGCCATGCTGGAAGGGTCGCTTATATTTGTACATTAGTTTTGCTGCTGAAAGTTCTCATATCTGCAGAGGCGCAGGGTACACTTTCTTATTATGCAGTACCCACACAAATACAAAAATTGTTCTGACACACACAAAAATTAAAAAAGGGCATTTTCAGAAAACTATTGCACATCGAATAAAATGTATCCTATGCAGTTTTGTTTTATTGAAAAAGTGGATGGAAAGCACACGATAGTTCTCCCCATTTAAAAAATTCCACAAAAAAAAATAACTTTTTGGTTCTTGTTTTGCCAATAACCTTTCTTGTAATGCATGGTTATATTCCATCCGCCGGTATGTCACCGGGTGTTGGGATCCCAAAGGTCAGGATACTGATGCAGGGATCCTGACAGCCAGAATACTGGTGCCGAGCACAGTGCTTTGGTCCCAGTGGTCTATTCTCCCTCGGGTGGTGGCTTGACCACCCGAGTAGTGACTCTAGCCGGCGGTCCTGTATTTCACTGGGTGTCAGAATTCCGGCGTCTGTATCCTGACCACCGGGATCATGACTGCATATCTTTAATCCCAATCAGTCAACATCAATGGGCTCCATAGACATAAATAAACAAGATATTTGTGGCAAGGTGTTCAGAACAGGCGGCACCCAGATATCAATGAGAGGGAGAAGACCCATTTAGCATAATCTAGGAATAATAAAATAAAGTCTGGCCTCTGCCTCCATGGGGAAGGGGGGGTTGCTGAGAAAACACCAAACAGCACAAACAAGCCTTTTTTTTTTTTTTTTTTTACAGACAGACACTCAACCCTGGTAGAAGTTGCCAGCTGACGGTGATGACAGCAAGTGGCCATGTCTAATTTGCCGACTGTCCCTGAAGCTGCGTACACACCGTGCGATATTTCTTTTGATTTTTACTATATAGTCAAAAACATAAGATATAGTGCATATCGCACCGTGTATATAGTCCGTGCGATGCTAATGCGCGGTCCAACAGGATCGGCATTGCAAGGAAAAAAATAAAAATAAAGATTTTAAAGCTACCGGTAAATCTTTTTCTCCTAGTCCGTAGAGGATGCTGGGGACTCCATAAGGACCATGGGGTATAGACAGCTCCGCAGGAGACATGGGCACTGTAAGACTTTAGAATGGGTGTGCACTGGTTCCTCCCTCTATGACCCTCCAGACCTCAGTTAGGACTGTGCCCAGAGGAGACGGACAGTACGAGGAAAGGATTTTTGTTAATCTAAGGGTGAGATACATACCAGCCAACACCATACATACCGTACAACATGGTATATAATAAACAGTTAACAGCATGAACAAAACAGTATCAGCCAGAGACTGACCATAACTGTAACATACCCTTATGTATGCAATAACTATATAACAAGCCTTGCAGAACTTTTCCGCACAGGGACGGACGCCCAGCATCCTCTTCAGACTAGTAGAAAAGATTTACCGGTAGGTTTAAAATCTTATTTTCTCTTACGTCCTAGAGGATGCTGGGGACTCCGTAAGGACCATGGGGATTATACCAAAGCTCCAGACCGGGCGGGAGAGTGCGGATAACTCTGCAGCAGCGATTGAGCAAACATGAGGTCCTCATCAGCCAGGGTATCAAACTTGTAGAATTTTGCAAAAGTGTTTGAACCCGACCAAGTAGTTGCTCGGCAAAGCTGTAATACCGAGACTCCTCGGGCAGCCGCCCAAGAACCGCCCACCTTCCTAGTGGAATGGGCCTTAACCGAGTTTGGAACCGGCAGTCCAGCCGTAGAATGAGCCTGCCGAATCGCGTTACAGATCCAGCGAGCAAAAGTCTGCTTATACGCAGGAGCTCCAACCTTGTTGGCCGCATACCGGACAAACAGTGCTTCTGTCTTCCTAACCCTAGCCGTTCTGGCCACATAAAATCTTTAAGGCCCTGACTACATCAAGGGACTTGGAATCCTCCAAAGCACCCGTAGCCACAGGCACCACAATAGGTTGGTTCATAAGAAATGACGAAACCACCTTAGGCAGAAAATGAGGACGAGTCCTCAACTCTGCCCGATCCGCATGGAAAATCAGATAGGGGCTCTTGTGAGACAAAGCCGCCAATTCGGACACCCGCCTTGCAGATGCCAAGGCCAATAACACGACCAGTTTCCAAGAGAGAACTTCAAGTCAACCGTTTCAAGAGGTTCAAACCAGTGTGATTTAAGGAACTGAAACACCACGTTAAGGTCCCACGGTGCCACCGGAGGCACAAAAGGAGGTTAGATGTACAACACTCCCTTTACAAAAAAGTCTGGACTTCTGGGAGAGATGCCAATTCCTTCTGAAAGAATATAGATAAGGCCAAAATCTGCACCTTAATAGAGCCTAACTTCAGGCCCATATCCACACCTGACTGCAGAAAATGGAGAAAACGACCCAGCTGAAAATCTTCCGTAGGAGCATTCTTGGCTTCACACCAAGACACATTTTCTCCAGATACGGTGATAGTGTTTCACCGTTACCTCCTTCCTAGCTTTAATTAGAGTAGAGATGACTTCACCCGGAATACCTTTCCTAGCTAGGATTTGGTGTTCAACCGCCATGCCGTGAAACGTAACCGCGGTGAGCCTTGGAACAGACAGGGCCCCTGTAGTAACAGGTCCTGCCTGAGAGGAAGAGGCCACGGATCTTCTGAGGGCATTTCCTGAAGATCTGAATACCAGGCCTTCCGAGGCCAATCTGGAACAATGAGTATTGTCTGCACTCTTGTTCGTCTTATGCTTCTCAATATCTTTGAGATGAGAGGAAGTGTAGGGAACACATAGACCGACTGAAACACCCACGGTGTCACCAGGGCGTCCACTGCCACTGCCTGAGGGTCCCTCGACCTGGAACATTACATTCGAAGCTTTCCGTTGAGGCGTGACGCCATCATGTCTATTTGAGGAAGTCCCCAACGACTTGTCACCTCTGCAAAGACTTCTTGATGAAGTCCCCACTCTCCTGGATAGAGATAGTGTCTGCTGAGGAAGTCTGCTTCCCAATTGTCTACTCCCGGAATGAAGAACGCTGACAGAGCGCTTACATGATTTTCCGCCCAGCGAAGAATCCTGGTGGCTGCTGCCATTGCTGCTCTGCTTCTTGTCCCGCCCTGGCGGTTTACATGCGCCACAGCTGTGATGTTGTCTGACTGTATCAGAACGGGTAGGTTGCGAAGAAGATTCTCCGCCTGTCGCAGGCCGTTGTATATGGCCCTTAATTTCAGCACATTGATGTGTAGACAAGCCTCCTGGCTTGACCATATTCCCTGAAAATGTATTATTATTTTTTTTCCCTTGTGTGACTGCTCCCCATCCTCGGAGGCTCACGTCCGTGGTCACAAGAACCCAATCTTCAATGCCGAACCTGCGACCCTCTAGAAGGCGCGTACTTTGGAGCCACCACAGGAGAGAGACCCTGGCCCTGGGGGACAGGGTTATCTTCCGAAGCATCTGCAGATGGGACCCTGACCACTTGTCCAGAAGGTCCCACTGAAAAGTCCTTGCATGGAACCTGCCAAACGGAATGGCCTCATAGGCCACCACCATCTTTCCCAATACTCGAGTGCAGTGATGAACTGACACCATTTTTTGCTTTAACGGGTCCTTGACCCTGTTCTGGAGTTCCTGGGCTTATTCCATTGGGAGAAAAAAACCCTTGTTCTTCCGTGTCCAGAATCATGCCCAAAAATGACAGTCGAGTTGTCGGAACCAACTGCGACTTTGGTAGATTTAGAATCCAGCCGTGCTGTTGTAGTACTCTCAGGGAGAGAGACACGCTGTTTAATAACTGTACCCTTTAACTCGCTTTTATCAGAAGATCGTCCAAGTATGGGATAATTGTGACGCCCTGCTTGCACAGGAGCACCATCATTTCCGCCATTACCTTGGTGAAAATCCTCGGGGCCGTGGAAAGCCCAAACGGCAACTTCTGAAACTGAAACTGGTAAGGACAATCCTGTACAGCGAATCTCAGGTACGCTTGATGAGGAGGATATACAGTATGAAGTATGCATCCTTTATATCTAGTGACACCATAAAATCCCCCCCTTCCAGGCTGGAGATCACTGCCCTGAGAGATTCCATCTTAAAATTTGAACATCCTCAAATATAGGTTTAGGGATTTTAGATTCAGAATTGGTCTGACCGAGCCATCCGGCTTCGGGACCACCAATCGGGTTGAATAAAACCCTTTCCCCTGTTGCACTAGGGGAACCTTGATAATCACTTGCTGTTGATACAGCTTTAGTATGGCAGCCAAAACTATTTCCCTCTGTGGGAAAGAAGTTGGCAAGGCCGATTTGAAAAATCGGTGTGGAGGCACATCTTCGAACTCCAGTGTGTAGCCTTGGGATACAAATTCGACCACCCAAGGATCCAAATCCGACTGAACCCAGACTTGGCTGAAGAGTCGAAGATGTGCCCCTACCGGTGCAGCTTCCATATGCCTCTTTGAGTCAGCATCACCTGTCCATTGACGGGTCCACAGGGACCTTCTAGCAGAAACTGCCATGGCATTAGCTCTTGAACCCAAAAGCCCAATATCTCTCGCAGCCTCTCTCATATATAATGCTGCGTCCTTGATGTGACCTAAGGTCAACACAATACTATCTTTGTCTAGGGTGTCAATGTCAGATGACAAGCTATCAGCCCAAGCTGCTATCCGGGGACGGTAGTGCTACCTTTTTGGACAAGCGCGTTAAGGCCTTTGAGGGGAAAGGATACGCCATAATAATTATCTTGGGAACCTGTAGTCTCATGTCAGGAGTCTCCCAAGCTTATTCAAATAAAGCGTTCAGCTCATGAGATGGGGGAAAAATTACCTCAGGTTTCTTTTCTTTACACATGCAGACCCTCGTGTCAGGGACAGAGGGGTCCTCTGTGATATGCAAAACGTCTTTTATTGCAATAATCATATATTGAATACTTTTGGCGACCCTTGGGTGCCACCTCGCCTCATCATAGTCGACACTGGAGTTGAAATCCATGTCGGTATCGGTGTCTGCTATCTGGGTAAAGGGACGTTTATGGGACCCCGAGGGGTCCTGTGACACAGTAAAAGCCATGGGTTGATTCCCAGCATTGTCTTTGGACTCCTTTGTCCAATCTTTTATGTAATAAAGCCACATTAGCATTCAAAACATTCCACGTGTTCACTCAGGTGTCGGCTGTGCCGATGGAGACACCACCACCATCTGCTCTGCTTCCTCCCTAGACGAGCCTTTCCTATTCAGGCATGTCGACACACATGTACCGACACCCCCACACACACTGGGATAACTGAAATATGGGGACTGACCCACAATAAGGCCCTTTGGAGAGACAGAGAGAGAGAGAGAGTGTATGCCAGCACACACCCAGCACCACAATATACTGAAACCAAATGTCCCAGCCTAAATAGCGCTTTATAAATATACAATTTTGCACCAAATAATGTGTCCCCCCCCCCCCCCCCCCCTCGTTTTTGCCGCCTGTTACGGTGTTCAACAGGGGAGAGTCCGGGAGCAGCTTCTCTGCAGCATGCTGTGGAGAAAATGGCGCTGGTTAGTGCTGGAGGATCAAGCCCCGCCCTCTCGACGGCGGGTTTCGGTCCCGCTCATTTATTTATACTGGCGGGAGTTTTATAATATACTGCCTCCGCAGTATCTAAGACACTACCCGTGAACAAGCAACTGTGAAATGTACGTTGGGGAGGTGGACGTGGTCACGGAGAGCGCGCTCACGTGACCAGCAGACCGGCAGGAGAGGAGACCAGGCGAGCCGCAGAGATATACAGCTCGTGAAGCCGAGCGGTCAGCGGCACTCGGCGAGCAGGACGCACACACCAGGCGGTTATAAGTATAATTTTTTACATCCTGCACATTTTTTCGTCTCCCGTTCTCCAGCCACGCACAGATGTAATTTAACACTATGTGCATAGGTCTCTCTCTGGCAAATTTATGCCATTTATTTAAGGCATTATTCACTGTATATGAAAACTATTGCCTTCCAGGTGCTATCAACACATATGGAGATTTTTTGACACTTTTTGTGTCCTTATGTGGCTGACACACTACAATCAGGAACATTTTTGTTATCCTTTATAGCTGTAGCAATTACAGTACAGGTGCCGTCACTTTCCTGTCCCTGTGTAAACAGCACTGTCTCTTTTTACACAGGTTTCAAATACAGGTATAAAATTAGAGCATATACCTTTGCTACTGCAGTACAAATTATATCTGGCATGGATTCATGTCACAATTCTGATTGATACATTGTGGACACATTGTGTATTCATGCATATTTGTTTCTTTATTGAAAGTATAACAGCTCAACAAGATTGTTACAAAGACAGCATTTTGGTATTTCAGGCTCTAACGATTTAGTCAGCCACAGTGTGGATAATAGAGATTGTGTCTCTGAAGATATATTTATTATCTACCCATCCACCTCTGCTAAATCTGTCTTTTCAGCTGATAAATATGTCTTCTGATGCATTTCCATTCCCTGCCCTATACTTTTTTTGAAGGTGGAGGGGGAGGATGGTGGATTTTTCCAGATTATTGCAGTCTCAGCTTTAATCGTATAACACTACTGGAAACATATTTATGTTTTGATGTTTATTAATCTTGTTGGCATGTTATCAGTATAACAAGGGTCTTTTCTTGCCCTACCATACGAGAAAAATCCATTTGGAATTATGTTGTACAGCACAAAAAAGCAACATACAGGCGGCTCCAGTTGGCAAAACCGATTGACCATATGATTTAAACCTCCGTATACCTATATAATTGGGGTACAATTTGGTGCAATGACGGTCAAACATATGTTTCTCCTTCAAGAGATCATCTGCCCATCACAATAACCTGGTTCATGGTGGATTGAATAGCTGCATACCAGCTGCAGGTTTTTGCCTCATCAATCTTAAACCTACTACCATACCACACCGCACATGCCCAATCTCGTCCGATCTTGGAAGCAATACGGTGTTGGGCCTGGTCAGTACTTAGGTGGTTGACCACTAAGGAATACCAGGTGTTGTAGGTTTTTCTGACGGCAATACTTTGGCTATTGCAACAACATTAGAAATCAATACCTGGCAGGCGTGCTTTGGTTTTGCCGCACTTTGTGCCGTATTTCTGCCTTATACATATGTTTTCATCTATATATTCACAGTCGTAATTCCAAACCCATGATTCAGGTTGTTTAACCATACTTTTAAACAGAATAATTTCTTGTGTACTCTTATTTTATCCCAAAAATAATTAAAGGTTACGCTTTAATATATACCTCATTACGCAAATTCTTAATCTCAATTGTTTCCAAGAGTGAGTGCTCCCAATAAGGGTCACTTTTTCTTTTTCTCTCCTTTCCTTATTACCTATGTAATAGACCCATGGGAGCACCATCGACAATCACCCTTTTCTTCTACCTATCAAAGAACTCACTGTTCAATGGTAGACGGTGATAAATTCCGGAAGTTTTTCTGGTTAGTCGATCTTCTTGGAAACACATACAAATTACCTATCCATTTAACATCACTCAGTCCTGTGCGGCATCCTTAACCCAACTTTTTACTGCGTATCTAAGAATGCTGCCAGTTTCATTTGAGGTGATTATTGCTGCCCAGGGCGCCCCCCCCCCTGCGCCCTGCACCCATGCTGTGACGTGTGTGTGTGTGTGTGTGTGTGTGTGTGAGAGTGTGAGTGTGAGAGTGTGTGAGAGCGCGCGAGCGAGCAATGGCGCGCAGCACCTCAGTGAAGATCTGAAGTCTTCTTGCTTCATATACTTACCCGGCTTCTATCTTCCGACTCTGTGAGGAGGACGGCAGCGCGGCTCTGGGACGAACAGCAAGGATGACACCTGTGTTCCGACCCTCTGGAGATAATTGTGTCCAGTAGCCTAAGAAGCAGAGCCTATCAGTAAAGTAGGTCTGCTTCTCTCCCCTCAGTCCCACGAAGCAGGGAGCCTGCTGCCAGCAGTGCTCCCTGAAAATAAAAAACCTAACAAAAGTCTTTTCAGAGAAACTCAGTAGAGCTCCCCTGCAGTGCATCCAGTTTCCTCTGGGCACAGGATCTAACTGAGGTCTGGAGGAGGGGCATAGAGGGAGGAGCCAGTGCACACCCATTCCAAAGTCTTACAGTGGCCATGTCTCCTGCGGAGCCGTCTATACCCCATGGTCCTTACGGAGTCCCCAGCATCCTCTAGGACGTAAGAGAAATAAATAGAATATGAATTTAATTACCTACCGGTAAATTCTTTTCTCGTAGTCCGTAGAGGATGCTGGGGTCAACATTAGTACCATGGGTATAGACAGGGTAAACATTAGTACCATGGGTATAGACGGGTCCACCAGGAGCCATTGGCACTTTAAGAGTTTGAGAGTGTGGGCTGGCTCCTCCCTCTACGACCCTCCTACCAGACTAAGTCTAGAAACTGTGCCCATATCCACTCCTGCCTGCAGGAACAGAAGAAACCGTCCCAGTTGAAACTCCACCGTAGGAAACCTCTTGAACTCACACCAAGATAAATTTTTTCCCAAATACGATGGTAATGTTTAGACGTTACTCCTTTCCTAGACTGTATCAGTGTAGGAATACATTTGTTTGGAATACCCTTCCAAGCTAGCATCAGGCGTTCAACCTCCATGCCATCAAACGTAGCCGTGGTAAGTACTGCTGGCGAACGGCCCCTGCTGCAGCAGGTCCTCCCGAAGAGGAAGGGGCCTCTGCTCTTCTTGTAGTAGATTCAGAAGGTCCGCGTACCAAGCCCTTCTCGGCCAGTCTGGAGCAATGAGGATCTCTTGAACCCTTGTTCTCCTTATGGAGCTTTAGGATTCTTGGGATGAGTGGGAGTGGTAGAAACACGTACACAGACTGGAACACCCACAGAGACACCAGGGCGTCCACTGCCACTGCCTGTGGGTCCCTCGACCTGGAACAATACCGCCAAAGCCTCTTGTTGAGTCGAGAGGCCATCATGTCTATTTGTGTAATCCCCAAAGGTCTGTTAGGTCTTTGAACACCTCCGCATGGAGACCCCACTCTCCTGGATGAAGATAGCGTCTGCTGAGGAAGTCTGCTTCCCAGTGGTCTACTCCCGGAATGAAGATTGCCGACAATGCCAACGCGTGTTTTTCTGCCCAAAGGAGGATTCTTGTTACCTCCGCCATGGCAGCACTGCTCTTCGTTCCGCTCTGTCTATGTAAGCCACTGTTGTTCATCTCTGCCATCACCTTGGTGAATACCCTTGGTGCCGTTGAGAGGCCGAATGACAGGGCCTGGAACTGGAATGGACAGTCCAACAAGGCAAAGTGGAGATACGCCTGACGCGGCAGCCAGATCGGAATGTGGAAGTACGCATCCTTGAATTCCCCCTCTTCCAGACTTGATATAACCGCTCTTAGAGACTCCATTTTGAACTTGAACTCCTTCAGAAAGAGGTTTAGTGACTTTAGGTTCAGAATGGTAACCCTTGTTGTGCATATGAGGTGGCACGGGCATAATGACTTGTGACTCCACCAACTTCTGGACGGCGGCTTGTAGGACCGTCCTTTCTGCCAGCAGAGCTGGTAAACCGGATTTGAAAAATAAAATAAAAAAAATTATAGGCGAGGGGGGAGATTTTGAAACTCCAACCTGTACCCCTGGGACACAATATCTTGCACCCAGGAATCCAGGCCTGACGACACCCAGATGTGACTGAACTGCCCGAGTCTCGCTCCCACCGGCCCCACCTCCGGGACCAGCAGCCCACCGCCATGCGGAGGACTTTGGTGTACCTGAAATAGGTTTCTGTTCCTGGGAACCTGCCGTAGCGGGTCTCTTGGACTTGGGCCTACCTCCCCGAAAGAAGGTGTTGGACAGCCTGGCCTTTCTGGGCTTCGTAGTCCAAAAGGGCTGTGATGTGGGTGAAGAAGACTGTTTCTTTGGAGCAGGAGCAGCTGAGGGATGAAAGGGAGACTTACCCGCTGTAGCTGTGGAAATCCAAGCATCTAATGCTTCCCCAAAGAGAGCCTGACCTGTATACGGTAGGGACTCCACACTTTTCCTGGATTCTGCATCGGCAGACCACTGACGTAGCCACAGTCCTCGCTGCGCTGAGACCGACATGGAAGAAATTCCTGCAGCCATAAAACCCAGATCTTTCATGGATTCCACCAAAAATCCAGCTGAATCCTGAATGTTGCGCAAAAATAAGTCAATATCATCCTTATCCATAGTAGCCAAATCTTCAAGTAAGGTGCCAGACCACTTTACTATGGCTTAGGCAATCCAAGCACTGGCAATAGTGGGACGCAGTATAGCCCCTGAAGCAGTGTACATGAATTTGAGCGTATCATCAATCTTACGATCAGCCGGCTCTTTCAAGGCGGTAGATCCCGGAACAGGCAACACCACTTTTTTTGAAATTCTGGATACTGACGCGTCAACAATAGGCGGGTTTTCACATTTTTTCTATTCTCAACAGGGAAAGGTAATGCCACCTGAACCCTCTTAGGAATCTGGAATTTTTTCCTCAGGGTTTTCCCCAAGCCTTTTCAAAAATAGCATTTAATTATTTTGACGCAGGGAAGGTTAGCGATGCTTTCTTATTCTCAGTAAAGTAAGCCTCCTCAACATGCTCAGGTGGTGCATCATTAATATTCAACACATCCCTAATAGCCTCCATCATCAACTGCACCCCTTTAGCAAGAAATGCTGTCCCCCGTACCCCATCATCACTGTCGGAATCTGTATCGGTGTCATCCTGCATAATTTGTGCTAAAGGACGCTTATGGGTGTACAGAGCGGGGGGAACTGAGGTACCAGAACTGGGCCAGACTGCCATATTCTGCAGCACCTGGGTAGCAGATTCATTTTGTTCAACCCTCTGAAATCATGTTTTTGATGAAGGATAACCATTCCAGCTCCCTTGCTGGAATCTGTACCAAATCAGTGCAATCCAGTCTCACTCGCCACAATCTTCAGCTCTGCAAGGGGGTGGCGGCATGCTGCTGGGGTGAGCGATCTATCCCCTCTGGAGCTCAGTGTCCTGTCAGCGGAGACAGTGGCTCAGACCCTGCAGGGCAGACACTGCTCCCCCCCTAAGTCCCTCGCTGCAGGGAGGCTGTTGCCAGCAGCCTCCCTGTAAAACAATAAACTCTAAAAAATTACTTGTACTAAGGGAAACTCTGGAGAGCTCCCCTAGCTATGACCGGCTCATCGGGCACATTTTCTAAACAGAGTCTGGTAGGAGGGGCATAGAGGAAAGAGCCAGCCCACACTCTTAAAGTGCCAATGGCTCCTGGTGGACCTGTCTATACCCCATGGTACCAATGTGGACCCCAGCATCCTCTAGGACGCAAGAGAAATAGACACTGCAGGCAGCCCAACATGGACTATATCGGTGGGGCCAGCAACATTGAATAGTCAATGTCGGCTGTACGGCGCATCGTGCCGTGTGTACACAGCCTTAGACTCTCCGAGTTATGCAAATCTAAGCAACATCAGGCTAAAAGAAAGCAACATATTTGTGGATGGCTTCATGATTAGACCGGAAAGGGAAAGGAGACCTATTGTTTCAGATTTATCAAGAAGGAAAAAGGAAGGTTTTAGCCTGCATCTGTTGACTGGGAATAAACTACAAACAAAGTTTAATCACCACTAAGGGGAACACTTCCCTTATTGGAATGCAATATACATCAGTGGACTTTGGAGGTTATTTAGACCTGATCGCTGCTGTACGTTTTCGCACAGCGGGCGATCAGGTCTGAACTGCACAGCGCCGGGATGGTGTGAAAAGTCCGATCACATCGGCAAACACACTGAGTGACAGGAAGAGGGCGTTTGTGGGTGGCAACTGACCGTTTCTAGGGAATGTCTGGAAAAACGCAGGAGGGCCCCAGCGTTTTGTGGGAGGATTCCCGACGTCAGTTCTAGCCCCAATCATTGCAGCGGGTGAGTAAGTCCTGGGCTGTGCAGAGACTGCACAAACGGTTTGTGCAGCTCACCAGCACAAGTGGTCGCACACCTACACACATCTAATACCCTCCCCTGTAGGTGGCGACTACCTGTGCGCAGGGATGCAAAGAAAAAAAAAATGCACCCTAGCGATCAGGTCTGAATTACCCCCTTTGATAAGGGGGTAATTATTCCCATTTTACCTGTTGTTGGTGTGAAGTGCATTATCCGTGTTTTATTTCACTTCTGTGCATATCAAGTTCACGCAAGACGTGTCATCAAGGAAGGCACTTGCATACATGTGTTTTGGATGAACACTTCTTTAAGCAATTTTAGCTACATTTTTGATTTTATTGCGTATCGTTCAAAGTACTATTTGCTATACAATAAACATAGCTCTGTCCAGAAGCAGTTATTCAATGTGAATAAAGAACCCTACAAGACAGCAAATTTATTATATGTATAATAATTACACTATATAGGCACACAATCTTAACAACTCAGTGTGAGCAAGGCTACATTCGCACAATGCATGTCTACAGAAGCGGGTGCATACACACATGCTCTCGCACATCCACAGGCAAACTATTTGCAGCAAACAAATCTTTTGCTTTGAATAGCCTCACAGATGACCCAGAACTCATCTCGAAGTCAACATCAATACTAAACTTGCCTCTTCTGGCGTTTTAACATGTGCATTTAAAAAACAGAATTAAAAGCATTTTGCCTTTAGTAAATCAAAAAAAGGTTTCCAAACCACACCTAAATTGCAAAATAATAAGAATTTACTCACCGGTAATTCTATTTCTCGTAGTCCATAGTGGATGCTGGGGACTCCGTAAGGACTATGGGGAATAGCGGCTCCGCAGGAGACTGGGCACATCTAAAGAAAGATTTAGGACTATCTGGTGTGCACTGGCTCCTCCCCCTATGACCCTCCTCCAAGCCTCAGTTAGGATACTGTGCCCGGAAGAGCCGACACAATAAGGAAGGATTTTGAATCCCGGGTAAGACTCATACCAGCCACACCAATCACACCGTACAACTCGTGATATGAACCCCGGTTAACAGTATGATAACAACTGAGCCTCTGAACAGATGGCTCGCAATAACAATCCGATTTGTGTAACAATAACTATGTACAAGTATTGCAGACAATCCGCACTTGGGATGGGCGCCCAGCATCCACTACGGACTACGAGAAATAGAATTACCGGTGAGTAAATTCTTATTTTCTCTGACATCCTAGTGGATGCTGGGGACTCTGTAAGGACCATGGGGATTATACCAAAGCTCCCAAACGGGCGGGAGAGTGCGGATGACTCTGCAGCACCGAATGAGAGAACTCAAGGTCCTCCTCAGCCAGGGCATCAAATTTGTAGAATTTTGCAAACGTGTTTGCCCCTGACCAAGTAGCAGCTCGGCAAAGTTGTAAAGCCGAGACCCCTCGGGCAGCCGCCCAAGATGAGCCCACCTTCCTTGTGGAATGGGCTTTTACAGATTTAGGCTGCGGTAGTCCCACCGCAGAATGCGCTAGCTGAATAGTGCTACAAATCCAGCGCGCAATAGTCTGCTTAGAAGCAGGAGCACCCAGCTTGTTGGGTGCATACAGGATAAACAGCGAGTCAGTTTTCCCGACTCCAGCCGTCCTGGAAACATAAATTTTCAGGGCCCTGACTACGTCCAGTAACTTGGAATCCTCCAAGTCCCTAGTAGCCGCAGGCACCACAATAGGTTGGTTCAAGTGAAAAGCTGATACCACCTTCGGGAGAAACTGAGGACGAGTCCTCAACTCTGCCCTATCCATATGGAAAATCAGATCAGGGCTTTTACATGACAAAGCCGCCAATTCTGACACACGCCTGGCCGAAGCCAGAGCCAACAGCATGACCACTTTCCATGTGAGATTATTTCAAATCCACGGTTTTAAGTGGCTCAAACCAATGTGATTTCAGGAACTCCAAAACCACATTGAGATCCCAAGGTGCCACTGGGGGCACAAAAGGGGGCTGAATATGCAGCACTCCCTTTACAAATGTCTGAACTTCAGGCAGTGAAGCCAGTTCTTTCTGGAAGAAAATCGACAGAGCCGAAATCTGGACCTTAATGGACCCCAATTTGAGGCCCAATGTCACCCCTGCTTGCAGGAAATGCAGGAATCGACCCAGTTGAAATTCCTCCGTAGGGGCCTTCCTGGCCTCACACCAAGCAACATATTTCCGCCAAATGCGGTGATAATGTTTTGCAGTGACAGCCTTCCTGGCTTTGGCTTTGATCAGGGTAGGGATGACTTCCTCCGGAATGCCTTTTTCACTCAGGATCCGGTGTTCAACCGCCATGCCGTCAAACGCAGCTGCGGTAAGTCTTGGAACAGACAGGGCCCCTGCTGCAGCAGGTCCCGCCTTAGCGGTAGAGGCCATGGGTCCTCTGAAAGCATCTCTTGAAGTTCCGGGTACCAAGCCCTTCTTGGCCAATCCGGAACCACGAGTATAGTTCTCACTCCTCCCCTTCGTATCATTTTCTCAGTACCTTGGGAATGAGAGGCAGAGGAGGAAACACATAAACCGACTGGTACACCCACGGTGTTACTAGAGCGTCCACAGCGATCGCCTGAGGGTCCCTTGACCTGGCGCAATATCTTTTTAGCTTTTTGTTGAGGCGGGACGCCATCATGTCCACCTGTGGTCTTTCCCAACGGTTTACCAGCATTTGGAAGACTTCTGGATGAAGTCCCCATTCTCCCGGGTGGAGGTCGTGCCTGCTGAGGAAGTCTGCTTCCCAGTTGTCCACTCCCGGAATGAACACTGCTGCCAGTGCCAACACATGATTTTCCGCCCAACAGAGAATCCTTGTGGCTTCTGCCATTGCCCTCCTGCTTCTTGTGCCGCCCTGTCTGTTTACATGCGCGACCGCCGTGATGTTGTCTGATTGGATCAGTACCGGCTGGTTTTGAAGCAGGGGCCTTGCTTGGCTTAGGGCATTGTAAATGGCTCTTAGCTCCAGAATATTTATGTAAAGTGAAATCTCCTGATTTGACCACAGTCCTTGGAAATTTCTTCCCTGTGTGACTGCACCCTAGCCCCGAAGGCTGGCATCCGTGGTTACCAGGACCCAGTCCTGTATTCCGAATCTGCGGCCCTCTAGTAGATGAGCCCTCTGCAGCGACACCCTGGTCCTTGCCGACAGGGTTATCCGCTGCTGCATCTGGAGATGGGACCCGGACCATTTGTCCAACAGGTCCCACTGGAAAATCCTTGCGTGTAACATTCCGAATGGAATTGCTTCGTACGAAGCTACCATTTTTCTCAGGACTCGTGTGCATTGATGTACCGACACCTGTCCTGGTTTTAGGAGGTTTCTGACTAGAGATGACAACTCCTCGGCTTTTTCCACTGGAAGAAACACTTTTTTTCTGGTCTGTGTCCAGAATCATTCCCAGGAACAGAAGACGTGTCGTCGGGACCAGCTGTGACTTTGGAATATTGAGAATCCAGCCGTGCTGCTGCAGCACTTCCCGAGAAAGTGCTACCCCCACTACCAACTGTTCCTTGGACCTCGCCTTTATCAGGAGATCGTCCAAGTACGGGATAATTAAAACTCCCTTCTTGCGAAGGAGTATCATCATTTCGGCCATTACCTTGGTAAAGACCCTCGGTGCCGTGGATAACCCAAGCAGCAGCGTCTGGAACTGATAGTGACAGTCCTGTACCAGAAACCTGAGGTACTCCTGGTGAGGAGGGTAAATGGGGACATGCAGGTAAGCATCCTTGATGTCCAGGGAGACCATGTAATCCCCCTCGTCCAGGCTCGCAATAACCGCCTTGAGCGATTCCATCTTGAACTTGAATCTTTTGATATATGTGTTCAAGGATTTTAAATTTAAGATGGGTCTCACCGAACCGTCCGGTTTCGGTACCACAAACATTGTGGAATAGTAACCCTTTCCTTGTTGAAGGAGGGGTACCTTGACAATCACTTGCTGTGAATACAGTTTTTGGATAGCCACCAACACTGCCTCCCTAGCAGAGGGAGTTGCCGGTAAGGCAGATTTTAGGAAATGGCGGGGGGGGGGGGGGGGGGGGGGGGAACGTCTCGAATTGCAGCCTGTACCCCTGAGATACTACTTGAAGGACCCAGGGATCCACCTGTGAGTGAGCCCACTGTGCGCTGATATTTCTGAGACGGGCCCCCACCATACCCGGGTCCGCCTGAGCAGCCCCAGCGTCATGCTGTGGACTTACCAGACGCAGGGGAGGACTTCTGCTCTTGGGAACTAGCTGTGTGCTGCAGCTTTTTCCCTCTACCATTGCCTCTCGGCAGAAAGGATGAGCCTCTAGCCCTCTTGCTTTTCTGGGGCCGAAAGGACTGTACCTGATAATACGGTGCTTTCTTTTGCTGTGGGGTAGCCTGTGGCAAAAAAGTTGATTTCCCAGCAGTAGCTGTGGAAACGAGGTCTGAAAGACCATCCCCAAACAGTTCCACCCCCTTATAGGGCAAAACTTCCATGTGCCGTTTTGAATCGGCATCGCCTGACCATTGCCGAGTCCATAACCCCCGCCTGGCGGCGATGGACATAGCGCTTATTTTTGATGCCAGCCGGCAAATATCCATGTGTGCATCACGCATGTATAAGACGGCGTCTTTTATATGCTCTATTGTCAGCAAAATATTGTCCCTATCCATAGTATCAATATTATCCGACAGGGAATCTGACCACGCAGCTGCAGCACTGCACATCCATGCCGATGCAATAGCTGGTCTCAATATAATGCCCGTGTGTGTGTATATAGCTTTAAGGGTAGTTTCCTGCTTTCTATCAGCAGGTTCCTTTAGGGCGGCCGTATCCGGAGACGGTAGTGCCACCTTTTTAGATAAACGTGTCAGCGCTTTATCTACCCTAGGGGGTGTTTTCCAACGTGACCTATCCTCTGGCGGGAAAGGGTACGCTGCCAATAACCGTTTAGAAATTATCAATTTCTTATCGGGGGAAGTCCACGCTTCCTCACACACCTCATTTAATTCCTCAGATGCAGGAAAAACTACTGGTAGTTTTATCTCACCAAACATAATACCCTTTTTTGTGGTACCTGGGGTACTATCAGAAATGTGTAATACATTTTTCATTGCCTCAATCATGTAACAGGTGGACCTATTGGAAGGTACACTAGTCTCGTCGTCGACACTGGAGTCGGTATCCGTGTCAACATCTGTGTCTGCCGTCTGAGGTAGCGGGCGTTTTAAAGCCCCTGATGACATTTGAGACGCTTGAACAGGCACAAGCTGAGTAGCCGGCTGTCCTATGTTGTCAAACCTTTTATGTAAGGAGTTGACACTGTCACGTAATTGCTTCCATAAGTCCATCCACACAGGTGTCGACCCCGCAGGGGGTGACATCACATTCACAGGCATTTGCTCCGCCTCCATATCATTATCCTCATCATACATGTCGACACAGCAGTACCGACACACAGCACACACACAGGGAATGCTCTGACAGAGGACAGGACCCCACAAAGCCCTTTGGGGAGACAGAGGGAGAGTATGCCAGCACACACCAGAGCGCTATATACCACAGGGATATCACCTAGAGGGTGTTTTACCTTATAGCTGCATTATCATAATATACTGCGCCTAAATTTTGTGCCCCCCCTCTCTTTTTTACCCTTTCTGTAGTGCAGGACTGCAGGGGAGAGCCAGGGAGCGATCCTTCCAGCGGAGCTGTGAGGGAAAATGGCGCCAGTGTGCTGAGGGAGATGGCTCCGCCCCTTTTTCGGCGGGCTTTCTCCCGCTGTTTTTGTAATTCTGGCAGGGGTATTTTTACACCTATATAGCCCCTGGGGCTATATATGGTGTCAGTTTGACCAGCCAAGGTGTAAATATTGCTGCTCAGGGCGCCCCCCCCCAGCGCCCTGCACCCATCAGTGACCGCAGTGTGTGGTGTGCATGTGGAGCAATGGCGCACAGCTGCAGTGCTGTGCGCTACCTTGGAGAAGACAGAAGTCTTCAGCCGCCGATTTTCCGGACCTTCTTGCTTCTGGCTCTGTAAGGGGGACGGCGGCGCGGCTCCGGGACCGGACGACGAGGTCGGGTCCTGTGTGCGATCCCTCTGGAGCTAATGGTGTCCAGTAGCCTAAGAAGCCCAAGCTACCACCAGTTAGGTAGGTTCGCTTCTTCTCCCCTTAATCCCTCGTTGCAGTGAGCCTGTTGCCAGCAGATCTCACTGTAAAATAAAAAACCTAAACTATACTTTCTTTCTAGGAGCTCAGGAGAGCCCCTAGTGTGCATCCAGCTCGGCCGGGCACAGAAATCTAACTGAGGCTTGGAGGAGGGTCATAGGGGGAGGAGCCAGTGCACACCAGATAGTCCTAAATCTTTCTTTAGATGTGCCCAGTCTCCTGCGGAGACGCTATTCCCCATGGTCCTTACGGAGTCCCCAGCATCCACTAGGACGTCAGAGAAAACATTCTGTTTCACAAAAACATAGGTAAGTAAATTTGCCAAGATATTTGACTGGGTCGGATAACAAGGGCTGTGGCACATGCAAAGGGCTGCGGGCCAAATCAAGTACCTCTCCCTCATTAGACAGACTGGATTACATTTTTACATTCCATACCCATGCTAGTCTCATGGGCTCCAGATAAATTAGACCAAACCTTTAACAATAAGGGAGCTAAGAGTTTAATTTTTATTTGAACCTTCTCATCTTGCACAACTAAATGCCAATGGAACATTTCCACTTATCACACAAGAAGCCATATTCAGGTCCAGTACTGGTGATAGGGCAAAGTACCAATGTTTGAGTCCAGCGTCACACTGCACCCTGGATGGGTCCTGTATCGTTGGGATGCATTATGGCTGCAGACGCATATGCTACAGTGCATAGATGAACATTTCTCAGTAGTAAAGCCGTCAATATAACAAGCCGGTCAGTTACTTGTCCAAGTCACAAACAGTTTTCAGAACAATGGTGGCGATGTATCGAAGCCTATAAAGACAGGCGAAGCAACCAATCAACCTCTTAAGGTGCATATACGGTGAGATTTTGACTATGTGCCAATTCTGACTTTGCTATTTTCCTTGAACTTCCCGAAGCCCAGACCCACCGATACGGACTATCTTTACTTGAGATTTAGACTATACTATGTACTAGATTGTGCAGGCAAGGCAATTTTGACTATATAGTGTACAGTTTATCTTTTCTTGCAATACCAGCCCCAAGGGAGCGCGCACGTCAGTATCGCAAGCTGTGTACACGCAGTGCGATTTGCACTAACTTTCCTTACGATTTTGACTATATAGTCAAAATCGTACAGTTACATCGCACAGTGTTTATGCATATTGGCCCTCATTCAGAGTTGATCGATCGCTAGCTACTTTTAGCAGCAGTGCAAACGCTAAGCCGCCACCCTCTGGGAGTGTATTTTAGCAGAAGTGCGAATTAAATGATTGCAGAACTGCTCCAAAAAAAAAAGATTGTGCAGTTTGAGTAGCTCGAGACTTACTCCTAGCTAGCGATCACTTCAGACTGTTTGGTTCCTGTTTTGACGTCACAAACACGCCCTGCGTTCGGCCAGCCACGCCTCCGTTTTCCCAGACACTCCTGCGTTTTTATCCGGCACGCCTGTGCTTTTACACACACTCACCAAAAACGGTAAGTTACCACCCAGAAACACCCACTTCCTGTCAATCACTCTGCGGCCAGCAATGCGACTGAAAAGCGTCGCTAGACCTTGGGGTAAATTTACTAAGATGGGAGTTCTACGTAAGATGGGATGTTGCCCATAGCAACCAATCAGATTCTATGTATTACCTTCTAGAAGGTGCTAGATAAATGAGAAGCAGAATCTGTTTGTTTGCTACGGGCAAAATCCCATCTTAAATAGAACTCCCATCTTAGTAAATTTACCCCCTTGTGTGAAACTGCATCGGCCTTTGTGAAAGTACGTCACGCGTGCGCACTGCACCCCATACGCATGTGCAGAAGTGCTGCTTTTTTTTACCTAATCTCCGCGCTGCGACCAAAAGCAGCTAGCGATCAACTCGGAATGAGGGCCATTAACATTTATCAAGTACATTCTATAAAATGATTTATTTCTCCACCTCCACCAAAGTATCCAGCATTCCTGGCTCTTTAGCTTATGCCATTTTGAGTCCTATTGGAGAAAGCGCTATATAAAATTATCATCTTAGTTAGCATTCCTTAAATTAAACATAAATGCAGAATAGTTACCAATGTTCTGGCGACCTACCTTTCCCCTTTCTGTATGCAGCAGGCTGTGACTGTATATTGTGATAAATAATCCAGATCAGCAGGAGATAAGAACCAGAATTTAGTTGATACACCTTAGCAAGCCTTGTTGTTTCATGCAGGTACAGATTACATACTGCCAGCAGGAGCTACTGTAGGTCAAACAGGCTCGCTACAGTCAGGCATGGCTAACTCGGATAGATCACCAGACCACAGGTAATGCTCTCCATTTATTGTTCGTTAGAAGAGGAAACTGAAATAATATATATATATATATATATATATATATATATATATATATATATATATATATATATATATATATATATATATATATATATCCGGTAGATGGGATGCCGGCTATCACTATACCGAATCCCGGCTAAGAGTCACCTCGCGGGCTCGCTTCACTCACCACAGGTTATACCCACCATCCGAGTGGGAATTCGGGGCTGCGGTCGGGATTCCGACTGACAGCATTTCACCGGCTGTCGGGATTACGGATTCTGTGAATTGAATGCCGGATCCCAACAGCCGGTTTATTACCTGCATCCCATGGGAACACACAGGACTTTTTTTGGACTGTAGTATAGTACCACTAGAGCTGCAGTCATAACTGTCTGTAAAACGTGCATTGCTTAAAAGCCTGACAGACTAGGAACACAAACAGCAGCATTCATGTCCCACCAAGTGGAAATTGGCAGTGTACTTTACACATCAATTAGCTATTGTGCCAGCCATTTACACAACATGACAGGCATATTCTGTAAAGCACTGCTGACTGTGTGCACTATATAAATAACAGACAATATAGTAAGCACACCAGCCACATGGTGCTCTCCCTAAACTGGACTCACTTTCTGGTGGTCCTCAACCGCTCAGCTGCTAAAGCACAGATATTTTGTTGTAGCACACCTGTAATCTCTGCTCACATGGAGCAAGATGCACCGAGCCTTGGAAGGTGGATAAAGTGGAGAGAGATAAAGTACAAACCAATCAGCTCCTGGCTGTCATTTTTCAAACACAGCCTGTAACATGGCAGTAAAGAGCTGGTACTTTATAACTCTCCAAGGCTTAGTACATCTTGCCCATAAACTCATAATATTAACTTTTGAAATTACCATAACACACGGCACACCTACAGTAAGTGGCAATACTGGCAAGTCACAGAAGGCACTATACAAATGTAATACTTCGGTCACCAGTTATCAGAGAACAATTGTGTTATGTAAAAGTTAAACAATGTAAACAATTCTATTCATTCAACTGAAATGAATTGTAAACACTTGCCTGCATACAGAGCATTCAGCAAAGGAGTGTTGCAGTAAGCTCGAATCAGTATTTTCTGACACATTCTCAAAAATCATTACGTTTAAAATGAATAATTCTGCCTTGGCTCCAATTATCCCTTAGTAAGCGGAGCACAGTACACAGAGGAGGACAGGGCTAGTACTGGGCAAGACAAATCAGGAAGTAGTTAGCTAGTTAGTAACACTGGGACTTGGCTGGGTTGTGGCCTTGAAACATGAAAAGAAGAGGTGGCAGGTCAGCTACAAGCGAGTGATTTACAGAAATTATATATATATTTTAATTATTATTATTAGTAGGTGCTTGATGCTAGATTTAATGTTAGTAGATCGGTAACTACCTTGCGTATCGCCTACTGCTGTATACATATACAAATACCACCAGCATGCTTTGATAGACAAGGGCTGACATTACATGCTGTGCTGAAGACTGCAGAGCAGCTAGGCAATTGCCTATGTGCGCTTAAATATATATGGAACGCGGAAAGTACAGCACATTACATCTCGCAGCACAGACGCACAGGGAGCCGCAATAGGTCTCGTCTTTGCTGCGACTATCGTGAATGACGTGCAGCATAGTGATTATATGGATCATAGTAATATATAAGAACTCACTCGTTTCCCAGGAACTCATGGAATTTGATCCTACCGATCGTGGTGTCTGCCTCGAAGTCCGGGAAGCAGTCCCCCAGCAATAGCCCAGGCATACCTGCTGTCAGATGGAACACACCACGGATAAGCAGAGTAGACTAGTCTGCTCTAGAGATGGCTCACTGATTCGAGTCACTCACTGTTTAATGAGTTGAGACAGCTACAGCTGCAGCAGCCTCTCTCAGCCAGAGGAAACTCAGTGTGTCCTTCAGTCAGTGTGTTCTGCTGAGTGTCTTTAGCTGTGATTGGCCAGAGGCTATACCAGGTGACACCCAGTGGGAGGAGGGAGGGAGCAGTCACGACTCACAAGTCAGTGAGTGCTGTGCTGCTGTGCCTGATCCATTTCATGAATCATGATTCCTTCATCCTGAGTCTGCCAGTGAGTTGAGTATAGGGATTGACATCGATAGCAAACCATCATATGATGGCATACCTCCCAACTTTGTGCGCCTGGAAAGAGGGACACGCGCGCTCCCGAAAAGGGGCGTGGCCTATGGGGAAGGGTGCGTGGCTTCGCGGGAGGACCCGCTATCGCGAGCCACGCCCCGATATCGTCACTGAAGGGGCATGCCCAGCGCTCCGTGAGCCGCTGGCATGCCCATTCTCCCTCTGTCTGCACTGAATAGACGCTGTGCGCATGCGACACTGCGGCCCACAGGTGGGACAGCGGGACAGACCCCAAAAAACGGGACTGTCCCGTGAAAATCAGGACAGTTGGGAGGTATGTGATGGCAATGCTTCTGCCATTGAAACTTTCGATGCGATGGTTATAACCATCAAAAGTATTCGATGGTGAGAACTATTTATATGACTAGCGCATGCGTAAAAGCCTGCATTTCTGTTTTGCAAGGTGGGAATTGGGATTGGGGGCAGGGCCAGACTGTGGGCAACATATTATTTTATAACTGGACATTGTGTGTATAATATACATATATAATATATACACACAATGCCCAATGATGAAATAACATTGCCTCCACAGTGCCAGATATACAGTACAATGCCCCCACAGTGCCAGTTATACATTGCCCCCACGGTGCCAGATATACAATGCCCTCACAGTGCCAGATATACAATGCCCCCACTGTGCCAGATATTCAATGCCCCCCTGTGCCAGATATTCAATGCCCCCACAGTGCCAGCTATACAAATACAATGCCCTCCTGTGCCAGCTATACATTGCCCCCACTGTGCCAGATATACATTGCCCCCCTGTGCCAGATATACAATGCACCCCTGTGCCAGATATTCAATGCCCCCACTGTGCCAGATATACAATCACAATGCTCTCCTGTGCCAGCTATAGATTGCCCTCACTGTGCCAGATATACAATGCCCCCTGTGCCAGATATTCAATGCCCCCACTGTGCCAGATATACAATTACAATGCCCTCCTGTGCCAGCTATACATTGCCCCCACTGTACCAGATATACAATGCCCCCCTATACCAGATATACAATGCCCCAACAGTGCCAGACATACATTGCTCCACTGTGTGCTCATTGCCCCCCCCGCTCCCCTCCCCTCCCCCCCACCTCTTACCGCTGGCTGGTTCTTCTATGTGAGAGGAGGACAGCGCAGCGCCTCTCCTGCCCTAAATTCTCTTTGATGCCTGATCTCACTCTCCAGCAGCGGCGGCGGGGTCAATCTGTAATGAGGCGCCGGTTCGTTAGCCAATCAGAGCCTGTGGACCGGCAGCCAATCAGGAGCCGCAGCTGCCGGTCTGCGAGCTCTGATTGGCTAGCAAACCGGTGCCTTATTCAGATTGACCTAGCCGCCACCGATGGAGAGTGAGAATGGGCATCAAAGAGAATTGAGGGGCAGTAGAGGCGCTGCGCTCTCCTCCCCTCACACAGAACGAAGCCAGTGGGATGCAGCATTGCAGTATGGTGGATGGCCCGGCGGTACAGCGTACAGGCTGGGAATTTCTTACTGGTACGCCGTACTGCCATACTTTCAGCGCTGAGCAAGACTCCTGCACAGTGACTGACACTGCGCCATGTGCATCTCCTCAGTGCTGGACAAAGACTGCAGGAGAGAAATCATAATAGCCTTCACCTCTGAAAATTCCTTCATAGGCATAAAGCGACTCACACCATCAGAGCCAGATGTTGGTAACCTGGGACCCTTTTTGGAGCTTGGTACATGAGGTTCAGACTCAGTACCCATTAACAATAATGTGGATGGCAGCTGGCTCAGGGCACGGTTTACTTTGCTGTCTCACATGGGACCAATTCTGATGATTATGGTGTGGAGTTTGTATGTTCTTTCCATTTTTTGTTTGTGTTTACTCTTGGTTCTTTCCACAGTCCAAAACATACTCAAGCAAGGACTTTGTCCATAGCCCTCCTAAATGATGCCCCCTGATCAGTGGTGGTGTATAGCTGGGGTGATATAAAGGGGTATCAATGAAAGCCGGACCGAACCAAATTCCGGAACGCCGGACGAGACCTGCTCCCTGCAGCGACCCCTGCCGCTGAGGAGCTTTGTAAGCGCGTGTCCGTCCGTGGGGCGTGTACCCAACAGGCAGTCAGCGGGGAGAAGAGGAGCGAGAGCTTAGAGCCGGCTCCCTCACGAAGCTGCGGCTGCTGCTCCCGTGAGACTGTCAGCCCTGCACACACAGCGGACGGGAGGACGGGTCCGTGCGCTGCTGTGTGCGGGGACTGGGAGACATGACAATGTCACGATCCAGGTAATTCCTTATCAGTATTTCATACTTGCATACCTGACCCTCTCCATGAGGGAGAAAATGCTCTGTTCCTGGACCTTCTTGGTAACGTATGATTGCCATCACCTGTGGTGACCTAGTTAATTGATAAGAAAGGTGTTTCACCACAGGTGATGGCAATCATACATTACCAGGAAAGTCCAGGAACAGAGCATTTTCTCCCTCATGGAGAGGGTCAGGTAGGCAAGTATGCAGTATTTACCTTCCAAATGCCTCCTGAGACTGTCCCAGTGTTCCAAGCCTGGATTCCATCTGCACTGTTTGTGTGCAGCATGCTGCATCTCATTGTCTCTAATCTCTTTACTGTGATTCTGGCAGCTTCATGGTTAAAGCTCACATGCAAGTTACAAACAATCTTTCCCTCCAAAAGCAAACATGGGCGCAGCCATGTTTGCTTTCATCACATGTTGCTTTTCAGCCTATCAGCTGCACTCTGGTTTCTACCTAATTATCCAGCAGCTGCACTCTAGACTCTGCTTTATCAGCCAGCCAATCCCTGTTTCCCAGCTGGTATAAATTTCTTGTTCCTGGGCTGGAAAGATGGTCAGTGCTTCAATTGTCTGCAGTGATTCCAGTGTGCAGTTCTCCCATGGACTTTCTCTGCAGTACAGCCTGACTCTGCAGTGTCTCAACATTGTTCCCTGTGACTGGCAGTTACCCGACACCGGCTTCCAGCTTCTAGCTTCCAGCGGTGCTCTGCCCTGCCAGTAACCATCGGTGTTCCGCCATCGATCCCCAGTAACCATTGGTGTTCCGCCATCGATCCCCAGTAACCATCGGTGTTCCGCCATCGATCCCCAGTAACCATCGGTGTTCCGCCATCGATCCCCAGTAACCATCGGTGTTCCGCCATCGATCCCCAGTAACCATCGGTGTTCCGCCATCGATCCCCAGTAACCATCGGTGTTCCGCCATCGATCCCCAGTAACCATCGGTGTTCCGCCATCGATCCCCAGTAACCATCGGTGGCCCGCCATCGATCCCAAGTAACTATCGGTGTTCCGTCATCGATCCCTAGTCACCATCAGGGTTCCGTCATCGATCCCAAGTCTCCATCAGTGTTCCGCCATTGATCCCCAGTAACCATCGGTGTTCCGCCATCGATCCCAAAGTAACCATCGGTGTTCCGTCATCGATCCCAAGTATTTCTCTGAACTGTGTTTCCTGTTACCAGTACCAAGTCATCAGTATTCCTCTGAACTGTGTTTAATAAAACCTTTGAACTTCACCTTGTTGTCGTGGTCACGCCTTCGGGCAATTGTTCTAAAGGTTCCCTGCATGTCCAAGAACCCTGTACTGCCTCCCAGGTACACATATACCTTAGCCCCTACAACTGAGGCTTCCCCCTGGTCAGCATCAGCCCTCAGTTGTGACAGACAGCCTCCTGCCCCGCTGCTGCTGCCGCCCCCGGACAGAGGGAGGGGGGGGAGCAGCACAGGGAGATGCTGGTCCTGTGCTGCATAAATATATACAGGGGGTGGCATGTTTACAATAAGGCATTATATATAATAAATAATGAATTGCCAATTGAAGGTGTGGGAGGGGGCCACACAGGCACATATTTATTTTTTACTTAAATTATAGCTGCACAGGGGTCACCTGGATGAGGCTCCTGCTGTCTGCCCTCCCTGTGCAGCTATGTCTGATCACTGGCCCTTACTATAAGATGGACACAGCCGCTGCGTTCGCATGCAGCAGCCGCGTCCATAGGGTCTGCGCATGTCTGGCGGCCATAATGCGCGTGGGCGACTCTTCATCATGCGATTGCATCCCTGAAGGATGCGATTACTAGGTGATTGACAGGCGAAGGACGGCAACACAGCATTGGGGGAGAGGACATTGGGAAACGCAGGTGTGTCATGAACGTTTTGGGGGCAAGTCTATGATGTCGCCTACATTTCCTGCATATGGAAACATGGCGGCGGTGCCCCTGTCTACGCAGCCAGGCTGCGCAAGCAGAGGTCAACCTCTAATCGATGTGTTCACAATTAAATTGCGAACGCATCGCAGTTTGGCACCACACATGCTGGGCGGCCACCGTCATGTGAGTCTATGGTCGCAGATTTTACTGCGAGTGAAAAATGTCTGCAAACAGCTCTGAATAGCCCCCACAGCAAATAGAGGTGTAATAAGGGTGGAGCGACCGGTGTATGTGCCGGGGGAGTCAGTCGGCGGGCTTGCTTATATGGTCGGAGCTGGGCGCCGGCCACATAGTCCCCTCTGCATGTCCCACATTCCAGCCAGTGGCGGATTGCCATTGCCCTGGCAGAAATATGCACTGAGATAGCAGCGTCGGTTCCTGGCTTCCGGCAGCGTCGCACATCTGCTGTAATGAAGACGCAATGCTGCCATACAAAAGAGCCAGGAGAAGGCAGAAGGCTTCAATATTTTGAGAGATTGAGGCAAGTGGTCCGTGGCATGGGAACAGGGGTTGGCATGGGAACAGGGGTTGGCACTGTAACCAAAAAACACAGACAGGAGAGGAGGGGATGATTAAAAAATCCATAAAAGTGGGAGCACTTTCCGGTTGCCGGAATAGGGCAAGGACCACCGTAGATGGCCATTCCGGTTGACAAAATGGGCCGCAGACGACCTTAGATAGCCGTTCCGGGTGCTTGAAGTAGGTGCATAAAACTCAGACCGATTACACAGCCATTCCGGGTGCCGGACAGGCAGCAGATCACAGTAGATAGCATTCAGTGCACCTTACATTGCTGTTCCCAGTGCCTGAATGGTGTGCAGAACACCCAGTAAACCTTAGATACCTGTTCCAGGTGCCGGAATGGGGTACAGAACACTCAGACAACCTTAGATAGCTATTCCAGGAGATGGAATGGAACGCAGGCCACCTTAGATAGTCGTTACAGCTGCCATAATAGTACACAGACCAGCTTAGATACCTGTTCCTGGTAACGTAACGGGGTGCAGAACACTCAAACAACCTTAGAGAGCCATTCAGTGTGCTGGAAGGGTGTACAGAACACCCAAATAACCTTAGATAGCTGTTTCGGGTGCCGGAAAAGGACACGGACCACCTTAGATGCACGTTCCGGGTGCCGGAATGGTATGCAGAACAGCCAAATAACCTTAGATAGTTGTCTCAGGTGCTGGAACACGATGCAGACCACCATAGATAGCTGTTTCATGTGCCGGAATGGTGTGCAGGACACCCAGACATCCTTAGGTAGCTGTTCAGGGTGCCAGAATAGGGCGCAGACAACCTTAGATACCTGTTCCGGGTGCCGGAACAGGGCACAGACCAGCTTATACAACCGTTCCGGGTGCCGGAACAGGATGCAGACCACATTAGATTGCCGTTTCATGTGCCGAAATGGTGTGCAGGACACCCAGACATCCTTAGATAGCTGTTCAGGGTACCGGAATAGGGCGCAGACCACCTTAGATACCTGTTCCGGGTGCCATAACAGGGCGCAGACCAGCTTATACAACCGCTCCGGGTGCCGGAACAGGATGCATACCAGCTTAGATAGCTGTTTCATGTGCCGAAATGGTGTGCAGGACACCCAGACAACCTTATATAGCTGTTCAGGGTGCCAGAATAGGAGGCAGACCACCATAGATACCTGTCCCGATTGCCAGAATAGGGCTCAAACCATCATAGAAAACCGTTCCGGGTGCCGGAACAGGATGCATACCAGCTTAGATAGCTGTTTCATGTGCCGAAATGGTGTGCAGGACAAGCAGACTACCTTAGATAGCTGTTCAGGGTACCAGAATAGGGGGCAGACCACCATAGATACCTGTCCCGGGTGCCGGAACAGGGCGCATACTAGCTTATACAACCGTTCCGGGTGCCGGAACAGGATGCAGACCACATTAGATTGCCGTTTCATGTGCCGAAATGGTGTGCAGGACACCCAGACAACCTTAGAGAGCTGTTCAGGGTGCCAGAATAGGTGGCAGACCACCATAGATTCCTGTTCCGGGTGCCGGAACAGGGCTCAAACCATCATAGACAACCGCTCCGGGTGCCGGAACAGGATGCAGACCACCTTAGATTGCTGTTTCAGGTGCCGGAAACGTGTGCAGGACACCCAGATAACCTTATATAGTTGTTCAGGGTGCCAGAATAGGGCGCAGACCACCTTAGATCCCTGTTCCGGGTGCCGGAGCAGGGCTCCAACCATCATAGACAACCGTTCCGGGTGCCGGAACAGGATGCAGACCACATTAGATTGCCGTTTCATGTGCCGAAATGGTGTGCAGGACAACCAGACAACCTTAGATAGCTGTTCAGGGTATCGGAATAGGGCGCCGACCACCTTAGATACCTGTTCTGGGTGCCGGAACAGGGCTCAAACCATCTTAGACAACCGTTCCGGGTGCCGGAACAGGTTGCAGACCACCTTAGATAGCTGTTTCATGTGCCGGAATGGTGTGCAGGACACCCAGACAACCTTAGATAGCTGTTCAGGGTACCGTAATAGGGCGCAGACCACCTTACATACCTGTTCCAGGTGCCGGAACAGGGCAAACCATCATAGACAACCGCTCCAGGTGCCAGAACAGGATGCAGACCACCTTAGATTGCTGTTTCAGGTGCCGGAATGGTGTGCAGGATACCCAGACAACCTTAGATAGCTGTTCAGGGTGCCAGAAAAGGGGGCAGACCACCATAGATACCTGTCCCGGTTGCCAGAACAGGGCTCAAACCATCATAGACAACCGTTCCGGGTGCCGGAACAGGATGCAGACCACATTAGATTGTCGTTTCATGTGCCGGAATGGTGTGCAGGACACCCAGACAACCTTTGATAGCTGTTCAGGGTACCGGAATAGGGCGCAGACCACCTTAGATACCTGTTCCAGGTGCCGGAACAGGGCTCCAACCATCATAGACAACCGTTCCGGGTGCCGGAACAGGATGCAAACCACATTAGATTGCCGTTTCATGTGCCAAAATGGTGTGCAGGACACCCAGACAACCTTAGATAGCTGTTCAGGGTGCCAGAATAGGTGGCAGACCACCATAGATTCCTGTTCCGGGTGCCGGAACAGGGCTCAAACCATCATAGACAACCGCTCCGGGTGCCGGAACAGGATGCAGACCACCTTAGATTGCTGTTTCAGGTGCCAGAACAGGGCTCCAACCATCATAGACATCCATTCCGGGTGCCGGAACAGGATGCAGACCACATTAGATTGCCGTTTCATGTGCCAAAATGGTGTGCAGGACACCCAGACAACCTTAGATAGCTGTTCAGGGTGCCAGAATAGGTGGCAGACCACCATAGATTCCTGTTCCGGGTGCCGGAACAGGGCTCAAACCATCATAGACAACCGCTCCGGGTGCCGGAACAGGATGCAGACCACCTTAGATCCCTGTTCCGGGTGCCAGAACAGGGCTCCAACCATCATAGACATCCATTCCGGGTGCCGGAACAGGATGCAGACCACATTAGATTGCCGTTTCATGTGCCGAAATGGTGTGCAGGACAACCAGACAACCTTAGATAGCTGTTCAGGGTACCGGAATAGGGCGCTGACCACCTTAGATACCTGTTCCGGGTGCCGGAACAGGGCTCAAACCATCTTAGACAACCGTTCCGGGTGCCGGAACAGGATGCAGACCACCTTAGATAGCTGTTTCATGTGCCGGAATGGTGTGCAGGACACCCAGACAACCTTAGATAGCTGTTCAGGGTACCGTAATAGGGCGCAGACCACCTTACATACCTGTTCCAGGTGCCGGAACAGGGCAAACCATCATAGACAACCGCTCCAGGTGCCGGAACAGGATGCAGACCACCTTAGATTGCTGTTTCAGGTGCCGGAATGGTTTGCCGGACACCCAGACAATCTTAGGTAGCTGTTTAGGTTGCCGGAATAGGGCGCAGACCACCTTAGTTACCTGTTCCGGTTGCCGGAACAGGGCGCAGACCAGCTTATACAACTGTTCCGGGTGCCGGAACAGGATGCATACCACCTTAGATAACTATTTTATGTGCCGGAAACGTGTGCAGGACACCCAGATAACCTTATATAGCTGTTCAGGGTGCCGGAATAGGGTGCAGACTACCTTAGATCCCTGTTCCGGGTGCCGGAGCAGGGCTCAGACCATCATAGATAACTGTTCCGGGTGCCGGAACAGGATGCAGACCACCTTAGATTGCTGTTTCAGGTGCCGGAATGGTTTGCAGGACACCCAGACAACCTTAGGTAGCTGTTAGGTTGCCGGAATAGGGCGCAGACCACCTTAGTTACCTGTTCCGGTTGCCGGAACAGGGCGCAGACCAGCTTATACAACTGTTCCGGGTGCCGGAACAGGATGCATACCACCTTAGATAACTGTTTCATGTGCCGGAAACTTGTGCAGGACACCCAGACAACCTTATATAGCTGTTCAGGGTGCCGGAATAGGGTGCAGGCTACCTTAGATCCCTGTTCCGGGTGCCGGAGCAGGGCTCAGACCATCATAGACAACTGTTCCGGGTGCCGGAACAGGATGCAGACCACATTAGATTGGCGTTTCATGTGCCGAAATGCTGTGCAGGACACCCAGACAACCTTAGATAGCTGTTCAGGGTGCCAGAAAAGGGGGCAGACCACCATAGATACCTGTCCCGGTTGCCAGAACAGGGCTCAAACCATCATAGAAAACCGTTCCGGGTGCCGAAACAGGATGCAGACCACATTAGATTGGCGTTTCATGTGCCGAAATGGTGTGCAGGACAACCAGACAACCTTAGATAGCTGTTCAGGGTGCCAGAAAAGGGTGCAGACCACCATAGATACCTGTCCCGGTTGCCATAACAGGGCTCAAACCATCACAGAAAACCGTTCCGGGTGCCGGAACAGGATGCAGACCACATTAGATTGTCGTTTCATGTGCCGGAATGGTGTGCAGGACACCCAGACAACCTTAGATAGCTGTTCAGGGTACCGGAATAGGGCGCAGACCACCTTAGATACCTGTTCCAGGTGCCGGAACAGGGCTCCAACCATCATAGACAACCGTTCCGGGTGCCGGAACAGGATGCAGACCACATTAGATTGCCGTTTCATGTGCCGAAATGGTGTGCAGGACAACCAGACAACCTTAGATAGCTGTTCAGGGTACCGGAATAGGGCGCAGATCACCTTAGATACCTGTTCCAGGTGCCGGAACAGGGCTCCAACCATCATAGACAACCGTTCCGGGTTCCGGAACAGGATGCAGAACACCTTAGATAGCAGTTTCATGTGCCGGAATGGTGTGCAGGATACCCAGACAACCTTAGATAGCTGTTCAGGGTGCCAGAAAATGGGGCAGACCACCATAGATACCTGTCCCGGTTGCCAGAACAGGGCTCAAACCATCATAGAAAACCGTTCCGGGTGCCGGAACAGGATGCAGACCACATTAGATTGTCGTTTCATGTGCCGGAATGGTGTACAGGACACCCAGACAACCTTTGATAGCTGTTCAGGGTACCGGAATAGGGCGCAGACCACCTTAGATACCTGTTCCAGGTGCCGGAACAGGGCTCCAACCATCATAGACAACCGTTCCGGGTGCCGGAACAGGATGCAGACCACATTAGATTGCCGTTTCATGTGCCGAAATGGTGTGCAGGACACGCAGACAACCTTAGATAGCTGTTCAGGGTGCCAGAATAGGTGGAAGATCACCATAGATTCCTGTTCCGGGTGCCGGAACAGGGCTCAAACCATCATAGACAACCGCTCCGGGTGCCGGAACAGGATGCAGACCACCTTAGATTGCTGTTTCAGGTGCCGGAATGGTTTGCAGGACACCCAGACAACCTTAGGTAGCTGTTTAGGTTGCCGGAATAGGGCGCAGACCACCTTAGTTACCTGTTCCGGTTGCCGAAACAGGGCGTATACTAGCTTATACAACTGTTCTGGGTGCCGGAACAGGATGCAGACCACATTAGATTGCCGTTTCATGTGCCGAAATGGTGTGCAGGACACCCAGACAACCTTAGATAGCTGTTCAGGGTGCCAGAATAGGTGGCAGACCACCATAGACTCCTGTTCCGGGTGCCGGAACAGGGCTCAAACCATCATAGACAACCGTTCCGGGTGCCGGAACAGGAGGCAGATCACCTTAGATTGCTGTTTCAGGTGCCGGAATGGTTTGCAGGACACCCAGACAACCTTAGGTAGCTGTTTAGGTTGCCGGAATAGGGCGCAGACCACCTTAGTTACCTGTTCCGGTTTCCGAAACGGCGCAGACCAGCTTATAGAACTGTTCCGGGTGCCGAAACAGGATGCATACCACCTTAGATAGCTGTTTCATGTGCCGGAAACGTGTGCAGGACACCCAGATAACCTTATATAGCTGTTCAGGGTGCCAGAATAGGGCGCAGACCACCTTAGATCCCTGTTCCGGGTGCCAGAACAGGGCTCCAACCATCATAGACAACCGTTCCGGGTGCCGAAACAGGATGCAGACCACATTAGATTGCCGTTTCATGTGCTGAAATGGTGTGCAGGACAACCAGACAACCTTAGATAGCTGTTCAGGGTACCGGAATAGGGCGCAGATCACCTTAGATACCTGTTCCGGTTGCCGCAACAGGGCTCAAACCATCATAGACAACCGTTCCAGGTGCCGGAACAGGATGCAGACCACCTTAGATAGCTGTGTCATGTGCCGGAATGGTGTGCAGGACACCCAGACAACCTTAGATAGCTGTTCAGGGTGCCAGAAAAGGGGGCAGACCACCATAGATACCTGTCCCGGTTGCCAGAACAGGGCTCAAACCATCTTAGAAAACCGTTCTGGGTGCCGGAACAGGATGCAGACCACATTAGATTGTCGTTTCATGTGCCGGAATGGTGTGCAGGACACCCAGACAACCTTTGATAGCTGTTCAAGGTACCGGAATAGGGCGCAGACCACCTTAGATACCTGTTCCAGGTGCCGGAACAGGGCTCCAACCATCATAGACAACCGTTCCGGGTGCCGGAACAGGATGCATACCAGCTTAGATAGCTGTTTCATGTGCCGAAATGGTGTGCAGGACACCCAGACAACCTTAGATAGCTGTTCAGGGTGCCAGAATAGGGGGCAGACCACCATAGATACCTGTCCCGGTTGCCAGAACAGGGCTCAAACCATCATAGAAAACCGTTCCGGGTGCCGGAACAGGATGCATACCAGCTTAGATAGCTGTTTCATGTGCCGAAATGGTGTGCAGGACACCCAGACAACCTTAGATAGCTGTTCAGGGTGCCAGAATAGGTGGCAGACCACCATAGATACCTGTCCCGGGTGCCGGAACAGGGCGCATACTAGCTTATACAACCGTTCCGGGTGCCGGAACAGGATGCAGACCACATTAGATTGCCGTTTCATGTGCCGAAATGGTGTGCAGGACACCCAGACAACCTTAGATAGCTGTTCAGGGTGTCAGAATAGGTGGCAGACCACCATAGATTCCTGTTCCGGTGCCGGAACAGGGCTCAAACCATCATGGACAACCGCTCCGGGTGCCGGAACAGGATGCAGACCACCTTAGATTGCTGTTTCAGGTGCCGGAATGGTTTGCAAGACACCCAGACAACCTCAGGTAGCTGTTTAGGTTGCCGGAATAGGGCACAGACCACCTTAGTTACCTGTTCCGGTTGGCGAAACAGGGCTCCAACCATCATAGACAACCGTTTCGGGTGCCGGAGCAGGATGCAGACCACATTAGATTGCCGTTTCATGTGCCGAAATGGTGTGCAGGACAACCAGACAACCTTAGATAGCTGTTCAGGGTACCGGAATAGGGCGCAGATCACCTTAGATACCTGTTCCAGGTGCCGTAACAGGGCTCAAACCATCATAGACAACCGTTCCGGGTGCCGGAACAGGATGCAGACCACCTTAGATAGCTGTTTCATGTGCCGGTATGGTGTGCAGGACACCCAGACAACCTTAGATAGCTGTTCAGGGTGCCAGAAAAGGGGGCAGACCACCATAGATACCTGTCCCGGTTGCCAGAACAGGGCTCAAACCATCATAGAAAACCGTTCCGGGTGCCGGAACAGGATGCAGACCACATTAGATTGTCGTTTAATGTGCCGGAATGGTGTGCAGGACACTCTGACAACCTTAGATAGCTGTTCAGGGTACCAGAATATGGCGCAGACCACCTTAGATACCTGTTCCAGGTGCCGGAACAGGGCACCAACCATCATAGACAACCGTTCCGGGTGCCGGAACAGGATGCATACCAGCTTAGATAGCTGTTTCATGTGCCGAAATGGTGTGCAGAACACCCAGACAACCTTATATAGCTGTTCAGGGTCCCTTAATAGGGGGCAAACCACCATAGATACCCGTCCCGGTTGCCAGAACAGGGCTCAAACCATCATAGAAAACCGTTCCGGGTGCCGGAACAGGATGCATACCAGCTTAGATAGCTGTTTCATGTGCCGAAATGGTGTGCAGGACACCCAGACAACCTTAGATAGCTGTTCAGGGTGCCAGAATAGGGGGCAGACCACCATAGATACCTGTCCCGGGTGCCGGAACAGGGCGCATACTAGCTTATACAACCGTTCCGGGTGCCGGAACAGGATGCAGACCACATTAGATTGCCGTTTCATGTGCCGAAATGGTGTGCAGGACACCCAGACAACCTTAGATAGCTGTTCAGGGTGCCAGAATAGGAGGCAGACCACCATAGATTCCTGTTCCGGGTGCCGGAACAGGGCTCAAACCATCATAGACAACAGCTCCGGGTGCCGGAACAGGATGCAGACCACCTTAGATTGCTGTTTCAGGTGCCGGAATGGTTTGCAGGACACCCAGACAACCTTAGGTAGCTGTTTAGGTTGCCGGAATAGGACGCAGACCACCTTAGTTACCTGTTCCGGTTGCCGAAACAGGGCGCAGACCAGCTTATACAACTGTTCCGGGTGCCGGAACAGGATGCATACCACCTTAGATAACTGTTTCATGTGCCGGAAACGTGTGCAGGACACCCAGATAACCTTATATAGCTGTTCAGGGTGCCAGAATAGGGCGCAGACCACCTTAGATCCCTGTTCCGGGTGCCGGAGCAGGGCTCCAACCATCATAGACAACCGTTCCGGGTGCCGGAACAGGATGCAGACCACATTAGATTGCCGTTTCATGTGCCGAAATGGTGTGCAGGACAACCAGACAACCTTAGATAGCTGTTCAGGGTACCGGAATAGGGCGCCGACCACCTTAGATACCTGTTCTGGGTGCCGGAACAGGGCTCAAACCATCTTAGACAACCGTTCCGGGTGCCGGAACAGGTTGCAGACCACCTTAGATAGCTGTTTCATGTGCCGGAATGGTGTGCAGGACACCCAGACAACCTTAGATAGCTGTTCAGGGTACCGTAATAGGGCGCAGACCACCTTACATACCTGTTCCAGGTGCCGGAACAGGGCTCCAACCATCATAGACAACCGTTCCGGGTGCCGGAACAGGATGCAAACCACATTAGATTGCCGTTTCATGTGCCGAAATGGTGTGCAGGACACCCAGACAACCTTAGATAGCTGTTCAGGGTGCCAGAATAGGTGGCAGACCACCATAGATTCCTGTTCCGGGTGCCGGAACAGGGCTCAAACCATCATAGACAACCGCTCCGGGTGCCGGAACAGGATGCAGACCACCTTAGATTGCTGTTTCAGGTGCCGGAATGGTTTGCAAGACACCCAGACAACCTCAGGTAGCTGTTTAGGTTGCCGGAATAGGGCACAGACCACCTTAGTTACCTGTTCCGGTTGGCGAAACAGGTCTCCAACCATCATAGACAACCGTTTCGGGTGCTGGAGCAGGATGCAGACCACATTAGATTGCCGTTTCATGTGCCGAAATGGTGTGCAGGACAACCAGACAACCTTAGATAGCTGTTCAGGGTACCGGAATAGGGCGCAGATCACCTTAGATACCTGTTCCAGGTGCCGTAACAGGGCTCAAACCATCATAGACAACCGTTCTGGGTGCCGGAACAGGATGCAGACCACCTTAGATAGCTGTTTCATGTGCCGGTATGGTGTGTAGGACACCCAGACAACCTTAGATAGCTGTTCAGGTGCCAGAAAAGGGGGCAGACCACCATAGATACCTGTCCAGGTTGCCAGAACAGGGCTCAAACCATCATAGAAAACCGTTCCGGGTGCCGGAACAGGATGCAGACCACATTAGATTGTCGTTTAATGTGCCGGAATGGTGTGCAGGACACCCTGACAACCTTAGATAGCTGTTCAGGGTACCGGAATATGGCGCAGACCACCTTAGATACCTGTTCCAGGTGCCGGAACAGGGCTCCAACCATCATAGAAAACCGTTCCGGGTGCCGGAACAGGATGCATACCAGCTTAGATAGCTGTTTCATGTGCCGAAATGGTGTGCAGGACACCCAGACAACCTTAGATAGCTGTTCAGGGTGCCAGAATAGGGGGCAGACCACCATAGATACCTGTCCCGGGTGCCGGAATAGGGCGCATACTAGCTTATACAACCGTTCCGGGTGCCGGAACAGGATGCAGACCACATTAGATTGCCGTTTCATGTGCCGAAATGGTGTGCAGGACACCCAGAAAACCTTAGATAGCTGTTCAGGGTGCCAGAATAGGGCGCAGACCACCTTAGATCCCTGTTCCGGGTGCCGGAGCAGGGCTCCAACCATCATAGACAACCGTTCCGGGTACCGGAACAGGATGCAGACCACATTAGATTGCCGTTTCATGTGCCAAAATGGTGTGCAGGACAACCAGCAACCTTAGATAGCTGTTCAGGGTACCGGAATAGGGCGCAGATCACCTTAGATACCTGTTCCGGGTGCCGGAACAGGGCTCAAACCATCATAGAACACCGTTCCAGGTGCCGGAAAAGGATGCAGACCACCTTAGATAGCTGTTTCATGTGCCGGAATGGTGTGCAGGACACCCAGACAACCTTAGATAGCTGTTCAGGGTGCCAGAAAAGGGGGCAGACCACCATAGGTACCATTCCCGGTTGCCAGAACAGGGCTCAAACCATCATAGAAAACCGTTCTGGGTGCCGGAACAGGATGCAGACCACATTAGATTGTCGTTTAATGTGCCGGAATGGTGTGTAGGACACCCAGACAACCTTAGATAGTTGTTCAGGGTACCGGAATAAGGCGCAGACCACCTTAGATACCTGTTCCAGGTGCCGGAACAGGGCTCCAACCATCATAGACAACCGTTCCGGGTGCCGGAACAGGATGCATACCGGCTTAGATAACTGTTTCATGTGCCGAAATGGTGTGCAGGACACCCAGACAACCTTATATAGCTGTTCAGGGTGCCAGAATAGGGGGCAGACCACCATAAATACCTGTCCCGGTTGCCAGAACAGCTCTCAAACCATCATAGAAAACCGTTCCGGGTGCCGGAACAGGATGCATACCAGCTTAGATAGCTGTTTCATGTGCCGAAATGGTGTGCAGGACACCCAGACAACCTTAGATAGCTGTTCATAGTGCCAGAATAGGGCGCAGACCACCTTAGATCCCTGTTCCGGGTGCCGGAACAGGGCTCCAACCATCATAGACAACCGTTTCGGGTGCTGGAACAGGATGCAGACCCCATTAGATTGCCGTTTCATGTGCCGAAATGGTGTGTAGGACAACCAGACAACCTTAGATAGCTGTTCAGGGTACCGGAATAGGGCGCAGATCACCTTAGATACCTGTTCCAGGTGCCGTAACAGGGCTCAAACCATCATAGACAACCGTGCCCGGTGCCGGAACAGGATGCAGACCACCTTAGATAGCTGTTTCATGTGCCGGAATGGTGTGCAGGACACCCAGACAACCTTAGATAGCTGTTCAGGGTGCCAGAAAAGGGGGCAGACCACCATAGATACCTGTCCCGGTTGCCAGAACAGGGCTCAAACCATCATAGAAAACCATTCCGGGTGCCGGAACAGGATGCAGACCACATTAGATTGTCGTTTCATGTGCCGGAATGGTGTGCAGGACACCCTGACAACCTTAGATAGCTGTTCAGGGTACCGGAATAGGGTGCAGACCACCTTAGATACCTGTTCCAGGTGCCGGAACAGGGCTCCAACCATCATAGACAACCATTCCGGGTGCCGGAACAGGATGCATACCAGCTTAGATAGCTGTTTCATGTGCCGAAATGGTGTGCAGGACACCCAGACAACCTTAGATAGCTGTTCAGGGTGCCAGAATAGGGTGCAAACCACCATAGATACCTATCCCGGTTGCCAGAACAGGGCTCAAACCATCATAGAAAACCGTTCCGGGTGCCGGATCAGGATGCATACCAGCTAAGATAGCTGTTTCATGTGCCGAAATGGTGTGCAGGACACCCAGACAACCTTAGATAGCTGTTCAGGGTGCCAGAATAGGGGGCAGACCTCCATAGATCCCTGTCCCGGGTGCCGGAACAGGGCGCATACTAGCTTATACAACCGTTCCGGGTGCCGGAACAGGATGCAGACCACATTAGATTGCCGTTTCATGTGCCGAAATGGTGTGCAGGACACCCAGACAACCTTATATAGCTGTTCAGGGTGCCAGAATAGGTGGCAGACCACCATAGATTACTGTTCCGGGTGCCGGAACAGGGCTCAAACCATCATAGACAACCGCTCCGGGTGCCGGAACAGGATGCAGACCACCTTAGATTGCTGTTTCAGGTGCCGGAATGGTTTGCAGGACACCCAGACAACCTTAGGTAGCTGTTTAGGTTGCCGGAATAGGGCGCAGACCACCTTAGTTACCTGTTCCGGTTGCCGAAACAGGGCGCAGAACAGCTTATACAACTGTTCCGGGTGCCGGAACAGGATGCATACCACCTTAGATAGCTGTTTCATGTGCCGGAAACGTGTGCAGGACACCCAGATAACCTTATATAGCTGTTCAGGGTGCCAGAATAGGGCGCAGACCACCTTAGATCCCAGTTCCGGGTGCCGGAGCAGGGCTCCAACCATCATAGACAACCGTTCCGGGTGCCGGAACAGGATGCAGACCACATTAGATTGCCGTTTCATGTGCCGAAATGTTGTGCAGGACAACCAGCAACCTTAGATAGCTGTTCAGGGTACCGGAATAGGGCGCAGATCACCTTAGATACCTGTTCCGGGTGCCGGAACAGGGCTCGAACCATCATAGAAAACCATTCCGGGTGCCGGAACAGGATGCATACCAGCTTAGATAGCTGTTTCATGTGCCGAAATGGTGTGCAGGACACCCTGACAACCTTAGATAGCTGTTCATAGTGCCAGAATAGGGCGCAGACCACCTTAGATCCCTGTTCCGGGTGCCGGAACAGGGCTCCAACCATCATAGACAACCGTTTCGGGTGCTGGAACAGGATGCAGACCCCATTAGATTGCCGTTTCATGTGCCGAAATGGTGTGTAGGACAACCAGACAACCTTAGATAGCTGTTCAGGGTACCGGAATAGGGCGCAGATTACCTTAGATACCTGTTCCAGGTGCCGTAACAGGGCTCAAACCATCATAGACAACCGTGCCAGGTGCCGGAACAGGATGCAGACCAGCTTAGATAGCTGTTTCATGTGCCGAAATGGTGTGCAGGACACCCTGACAACCTTAGATAGCTGTTCATAGTGCCAGAATAGGGCGCAGACCACCTTAGATCCCTGTTCCGGGTGCCGGAACAGGGCTCCAACCATCATAGACAACCGTTTCGGGTGCTGGAACAGGATGCAGACCCCATTAGATTGCCGTTTCATGTGCCGAAATGGTGTGTAGGACAACCAGACAACCTTAGATAGCTGTTCAGGGTACCGGAATAGGGCGCAGATCACCTTAGATACCTGTTCCAGGTGCCGTAACAGGGCTCAAACCATCATAGACAACCGTGCCAGGTGCCGAAACAGGTTGCAGACCACCTTAGATAGCTGTTTCATGTGCCGGAATGGTGTGCAGGACACCCAGACAACCTTAGATAGCTGTTCAGGGTGCCAGAAAAGGGGGCAGACCACCATAGATACCTGTCCCGGTTGCCAGAACAGGGCTCAAACCATCATAGAAAACCGTTCCGGGTGCCGGAACAGGACGCAGACCACATTAGATTGCTGTTTCATGTGCCGGAATGGTTTGCAGGACACCCAGACAACCTTAGGTAGCTGTTTAGGTTGCCGGAATAGGGCGCAGACCACCTTAGTTACCTGTTCCGGTTGCCGAAACAGGGCGCATACTAGCTTATACAACTGTTCCGGGTGCCGGAACAGGATGCAGACCACATTAGATTGCCGTTTCATGTTCCGAAATGGTGTGCAGGACACCCAGACAACCTTAGATAGCTGTTCAGGGTGCCAGAATAGGTGGCAGACCACCATAGATACCTGTTCCAGGTGCCGGAACAGGGCTCCAACCATCATAGACAACCGTTCCGGGTGCCGGAACAGGATGCAAACCACATTAGATTGCCGTTTCATGTGCCGAAATGGTGTGCAGGACACCCAGACAACCTTAGATAGCTGTTCAGGGTGCCAGAATAGGTGGCAGACCACCATAGATTCCTGTTCCGGGTGCCGGAACAGGGCTCAAACCATCATAGACAACCGCTCCGGGTGCCGGAACAGGATGCAGACCACCTTAGATTGCTGTTTCAGGTGCCGGAATGGTTTGCAGGACACCCAGACAACCTTAGGTAGCTGTTTAGGTTGACGGAATAGGGCGCAGACCACCTTAGTTACCTGTTCCGGTTGCCGAAACAGGGCGCATACTAGCTTATACAACTGTTCCGGGTGCTGGAACAGGATGCAGACCACATTAGATTGCCGTTTCATGTTCCGAAATGGTGTGCAGGACACCCAGACAACCTTAGATAGCTGTTCAGGGTGCAAGAATAGGTGGCAGACCACCATAGATTCCTGTTCCGGGTGCCGGAACAGGGCTCAAACCATCATAGACAACCGCTCCGGGTGCCGGAACAGGATGCATACCAGCTTAGATAGCTGTTTCATGTGCCGAAATGGTGTGCAGGACACCCAGACAACCTTAGATAGCTGTTCAGGGTGCCAGAATAGGGGGCAGACCACCATAGATACCTGTCCCGGTTGCCAGAACAGGGCTCAAACCATCATAGAAAACCATTCCGGGTGCCGGAACAGGATGCATACCATCTTAGATAGCTGTTTCATGTGCCGAAATGGTGTGCAGGACACCCAGACAACCTTAGATAGCTGTTCAGGGTGCCAGAATAGGGGGCAGACCACCATAGATACCTGTCCCGGGTGCCGGAACAGGGCGCATACTAGCTTATACAACCGTTCCGGGTGCCGAAACAGGATGCAGACCACATTAGATTGCCGTTTCATGTGCCGAAATGGTGTGCAAGACACCCAGACAACCTTAGATAGCTGTTCAGGGTGCCAGAATAGGTGGCAGACCACCATAGATTCCTGTTCCGGGTGCCGGAACAGGGCTTAAACCATCATAGACAACCGCTCCAGGTTCCGGAACAGGATGCAGACCACCTTAGATTGCTGTTTCAGGTGCCGGAATGGTTTGCAAGACACCCAGACAACCTCAGGTAGCTGTTTAGGTTGCCGGAATAGGGCACAGACCACCTTAGTTACCTGTTCCGGTTGGCGAAACAGGGCTCCAACCATCATAGACAACCGTTTCGGGTGCTGGAGCAGGATGCAGACCACATTAGATTGCCGTTTCATGTGCCGAAATGGTGTGCAGGACAACCAGACAACCTTAGATAGCTGTTCAGGGTACCGGAATAGGGCGCAGATCACCTTAGATACCTGTTCCGGGTGCCGTAACAGGGCTCAAACCATCATAGACAACCGTTCTGGGTGCCGGAACAGGATGCAGACCACCTTAGATAGCTGTTTCATGTGCCGGAATGGTGTGTAGGACACCCAGACAACCTTAGATAGCTGTTCAGGTGCCAGAAAAGGGGGCAGACCACCATAGATACCTGTCCCGGTTGCCAGAACAGGGCTCAAACCATCATAGAAAACCGTTCCGGGTGCCGGAACAGGATGCAGACCACATTAGATTGTCGTTTAATGTGCCGGAATGGTGTGCAGGACACCCTGACAACCTTAGATAGCTGTTCAGGGTACCGGAATATGGCGCAGACCACCTTAGATACCTGTTCCAGGTGCCGAAACAGGGCTCCAACCATCATAGACAACCGTTCCGGGTGCCGGAACAGGATGCATACCAGCTTAGATAGCTGTTTCATGTGCCGAAATGGTGTGCAGAACACCCAGACAACCTTATATAGCTGTTCATAGTGCCAGAATAGGGCGCAGACCACCTTAGATCCCTGTTCCGGGTGCCGGAACAGGGCTCCAACCATCATAGACAACCGTTTCGGGTGCTGGAACAGGATGCAGACCCCATTAGATTGCCGTTTCATGTGCCGAAATGGTGTGTAGGACAACCAGACAACCTTAGATAGCTGTTCAGGGTACCGGAATAGGGCGCAGATCACCTTAGATACCTGTTCCAGGTGCCGTAACAGGGCTCAAACCATCATAGACAACCGTGCCAGGTGCCGGAACAGGATGCAGACCAGCTTAGATAGCTGTTTCATGTGCCGAAATGGTGTGCAGGACACCCAGACAACCTTAGATAGCTGTTCAGGGTGCCAGAATAGGGTGCAAACCACCATAGATACCTATCCCGGTTGCCAGAACAGGGCTCAAACCATCATAGAAAACCGTTCCGGGTGCCGGAACAGGATGCATACCAGCTAAGATAGCTGTTTCATGTGCCGAAATGGTGTGCAGGACACCCAGACAACCTTAGATAGCTGTTCAGGGTGCCAGAATAGGGGGCAGACCACCATAGATACCTGTCCCGGGTGCCGGAACAGGGCGCATACTAGCTTATACAACCGTTCCGGGTGCCGGAACAGGATGCAGACCACATTAGATTGCCGTTTCATGTGCCGAAATGGTGTGCAGGACACCCAGACAACCTTAGATAGCTGTTCAGGGTGCCAGAATAGGTGGCAGACCACCATAGATTCCTGTTCCGGGTGCCAGAACAGGGCTCAAACCATCATAGACAACCGCTCCGGGTGCCGGAACAGGATGCAGACCACCTTAGATTGCTGTTTCAGGTGCCGGAATGGTTTGCAGGACACCCAGACAACCTTAGGTAGCTGTTTAGGTTGCCGGAATAGGGCGCAGACCACCTTAGTTACCTGTTCCGGTTGCCGAAACAGGGCGCAGAACAGCTTATACAACTGTTCCGGGTGCCGGAACAGGGATCAAACCATCATAGACAACCGTGCCAGGTGCCGGAACAGGATGCAGACCACCTTAGATAGCTGTTTCATGTGCCGGAATGGTGTGCAGGACACCCAGACAACCTTAGATAGCTGTTCAGGGTGCCAGAAAAGGGGGCAGACCACCATAGATACCAGTCCCGGTTGCCAGAACAGGGCTCAAACCATCATAGAAAACCGTTCCGGGTGCCGGAACAGGATGCAGACCACATTAGATTGTCGTTTCATGTGCCGGAATGGTGTGCAGGACACCCAGACAACCTTAGATAGCTGTTCAGGGTACCGGAATAGGGCGCAGACCCCCTTAGATACCTGTTCCAGGTGCCGGAACAGGGCTCCAACCATCATAGACAACCATTTCGGGTGCCGGAACAGGATGCAGACCACATTAGATTGCCGTTTCATGTGCCGAAATGGTGTGCAGGACAACCAGACAACCTTAGATAGCTGTTCAGGGTACCGGAGTAGGGCGCAGATCACCTTAGATACCTGTTCCAGGTGCCGTAACAGGGCTCAAACCATCATAGACAACCGTTCCGGGTGCCGGAACAGGATGCAGACCACCTTAGATAGCTGTTTCATGTGCCGGAATGGTGTGCAGGACACCCAGACAACCTTAGATAGCTGTTCAGGGTGCCAGAAAAGAGGGCAGACCACCTTAGATACCTGTCCCGGTTGCCAGAACAGGGCTCAAACCATCATAGAAAACCGTTCCGGGTGCCGGAACAGGATGCAGACCACATTAGATTGTCGTTTCATGTGCCGGAATGGTGTGCAGGACACCCTGACAACCTTAGATAGCTGTTCAGGGTACCGGAATAGGGCGCAGACCACCTTAGATACCTGTTCCAGGTGCCGGAACAGGGCTCCAACCATCATAGACAACCATTCCGGGTGCCGGAACAGGATGCATACCAGCTTAGATAGTTGTTTCATGTGCCGAAATGGTGTGCAGAACACCCAGACAACCTTATATATCTGTTCAGGGTGCCAGAATAGGTGGCAGACCACCATAGATACCTGTCCCGGTTGCCAGAACCGGGCTCAAACCATCATAGAAAACCGTTCCGTGTGCCGGAACAGGATGCATACCAGCTTAGATAGCTGTTTCATGTGCCGAAATGGTGTGCAGGACACCCAGACAACCTTAGATAGCTGTTCAGGGTGCCAGAATAGGGCGCAGACCACCTTAGTTACCTGTTCCGGTTGCCGAAACAGGGCGCAGAACAGCTTATACAACTGTTCCGGGTGCCGGAACAGGATGCATACCACCTTAGATAGCTGTTTCATGTGCCGGAAACGTGTGCAGGACACCCAGATAACCTTATATAGCTGTTCAGGGTGCCAGAATAGGGCGCAGACCACCTTAGATCCCTGTTCCGGGTGCCGGAACAGGGCTCCAACCATCATAGACAACCGTTTCGGGTGCTGGAACAGGATGCAGACCACATTAGATTGCCGTTTCATGTGCCGAAATGGTGTGTAGGACAACCAGACAACCTTAGATAGCTGTTCAGGGTACCGGAATAGGGCACAGATCACCTTAGATACCTGTTCCAGGTGCCGTAACAGGGCTCAAACCATCATAGACAACCGTGCCAGGTGCCGGAACAGGATGCAGACCACCTTAGATAGCTGTTTCATGTGCCGGAATGGTGTGCAGGACACCCAGACAACCTTAGATAGCTGTTCAGGGTGCCAGAATAGGTGGCAGACCACCATAGATACCTGTTCCAGGTGCCGGAACAGGGCTCCAACCATCATAGACAACCGTTCCGGGTGCCGGAACAGGATGCAGACCACATTAGATTGCCGTTTCATGTGCCGAAATGGTGTGCAGGACACCCAGACAACCTTAGATAGCTGTTCAGGGTGCCAGAATAGGTGGCAGACCACCATAGATTCCTGTTCCGGGTGCCGGAACAGGGCTCAAACCATCATAGACAACCGCTCCGGGTGCCGGAACAGGATGCAGACCACCTTAGATTGCTGTTTCAGGTGCCGGAATGGTTTGCAGGACACCCAGACAACCTTAGGTAGCTGTTTAGGTTGACGGAATAGGGCGCAGACCACCTTAGTTACCTGTTCCGGTTGCCGAAACAGGGCGCATACTAGCTTATACAACTGTTCCGGGTGCTGGAACAGGATGCAGACCACATTAGATTGCCGTTTCATGTTCCGAAATGGTGTGCAGGACACCCAGACAACCTTAGATAGCTGTTCAGGGTGCAAGAATAGGTGGCAGACCACCATAGATTCCTGTTCCGGGTGCCGGAACAGGGCTCAAACCATCATAGACAACCGCTCCGGGTGCCGGAACAGGATGCATACCAGCTTAGATAGCTGTTTCATGTGCCGAAATGGTGTGCAGGACACCCAGACAACCTTAGATAGCTGTTCAGGGTGCCAGAATAGGGGGCAGACCACCATAGATACCTGTCCCGGTTGCCAGAACAGGGCTCAAACCATCATAGAAAACCATTCCGGGTGCCGGAACAGGATGCATACCATCTTAGATAGCTGTTTCATGTGCCGAAATGGTGTGCAGGACACCCAGACAACCTTAGATAGCTGTTCAGGGTGCCAGAATAGGGGGCAGACCACCATAGATACCTGTCCCGGGTGCCGGAACAGGGCGCATACTAGCTTATACAACCGTTCCGGGTGCCGAAACAGGATGCAGACCACATTAGATTGCCGTTTCATGTGCCGAAATGGTGTGCAAGACACCCAGACAACCTTAGATAGCTGTTCAGGGTGCCAGAATAGGTGGCAGACCACCATAGATTCCTGTTCCGGGTGCCGGAACAGGGCTTAAACCATCATAGACAACCGCTCCAGGTTCCGGAACAGGATGCAGACCACCTTAGATTGCTGTTTCAGGTGCCGGAATGGTTTGCAAGACACCCAGACAACCTCAGGTAGCTGTTTAGGTTGCCGGAATAGGGCACAGACCACCTTAGTTACCTGTTCCGGTTGGTGAAACAGGGCTCCAACCATCATAGACAACCGTTTCGGGTGCTGGAGCAGGATGCAGACCACATTAGATTGCCGTTTCATGTGCCGAAATGGTGTGCAGGACAACCAGACAACCTTAGATAGCTGTTCAGGGTACCGGAATAGGGCGCAGATCACCTTAGATACCTGTTCCGGGTGCCGTAACAGGGCTCAAACCATCATAGACAACCGTTCTGGGTGCCGGAACAGGATGCAGACCACCTTAGATAGCTGTTTCATGTGCCGGAATGGTGTGTAGGACACCCAGACAACCTTAGATAGCTGTTCAGGTGCCAGAAAAGGGGGCAGACCACCATAGATACCTGTCCCAGTTGCCAGAACAGGGCTCAAACCATCATAGAAAACCGTTCCGGGTGCCGGAACAGGATGCAGACCACATTAGATTGTCGTTTAATGTGCCGGAATGGTGTGCAGGACACCCTGACAACCTTAGATAGCTGTTCAGGGTACCGGAATATGGCGCAGACCACCTTAGATACCTGTTCCAGGTGCCGGAACAGGGCTCCAACCATCATAGACAACCGTTCCGGGTGCCGGAACAGGATGCATACCAGCTTAGATAGCTGTTTCATGTGCCGAAATGGTGTGCAGAACACCCAGACAACCTTATATAGCTGTTCATAGTGCCAGAATAGGGCGCAGACCACCTTAGATCCCTGTTCCGGGTGCCGGAACAGGGCTCCAACCATCATAGACAACCGTTTCGGGTGCTGGAACAGGATGCAGACCCCATTAGATTGCCGTTTCATGTGCCGAAATGGTGTGTAGGACAACCAGACAACCTTAGATAGCTGTTCAGGGTACCGGAATAGGGCGCAGATCACCTTAGATACCTGTTCCAGGTGCCGTAACAGGGCTCAAACCATCATAGACAACCGTGCCAGGTGCCGGAACAGGATGCAGACCAGCTTAGATAGCTGTTTCATGTGCCGAAATGGTGTGCAGGACACCCAGACAACCTTAGATAGCTGTTCAGGGTGCCAGAATAGGGTGCAAACCACCATAGATACCTATCCCGGTTGCCAGAACAGGGCTCAAACCATCATAGAAAACCGTTCCGGGTGCCGGAACAGGATGCATACCAGCTAAGATAGCTGTTTCATGTGCCGAAATGGTGTGCAGGACACCCAGACAACCTTAGATAGCTGTTCAGGGTGCCAGAATAGGGGGCAGACCACCATAGATACCTGTCCCGGGTGCCGGAACAGGGCGCATACTAGCTTATACAACCGTTCCGGGTGCCGGAACAGGATGCAGACCACATTAGATTGCCGTTTCATGTGCCGAAATGGTGTGCAGGACACCCAGACAACCTTAGATAGCTGTTCAGGGTGCCAGAATAGGTGGCAGACCACCATAGATTCCTGTTCCGGGTGCCAGAACAGGGCTCAAACCATCATAGACAACCGCTCCGGGTGCCGGAACAGGATGCAGACCACCTTAGATTGCTGTTTCAGGTGCCGGAATGGTTTGCAGGACACCCAGACAACCTTAGGTAGCTGTTTAGGTTGCCGGAATAGGGCGCTGACCACCTTAGTTACCTGTTCCGGTTGCCGAAACAGGGCGCAGAACAGCTTATACAACTGTTCCGGGTGCCGGAACAGGATGCATACCACCTTAGATAGCTGTTTCATGTGCCGGAAACGTGTGCAGGACACCCAGATAACCTTATATAGCTGTTCAGGGTGCCAGAATAGGGCGCAGACCACCTTAGATCCCAGTTCCGGGTGCCGGAGCAGGGCTCCAACCATCATAGACAACCGTTCCGGGTGCCGGAACAGGATGCAGACCACATTAGATTGCCGTTTCATGTGCCGAAATGGTGTGCAGGACAACCAGCAACCTTATATAGCTGTTCAGGGTACCGGAATAGGGCGCAGATCACCTTAGATACCTGTTCCGGGTGCCGGAACAGGGCTCGAACCATCATAGAAAACCGTTCCGGGTGCCGGAACAGGATGCATACCAGCTTAGATAGCTATTTCATGTGCCGAAATGGTGTGCAGGACACCCAGACACCTGTTCAGGGTGCCAGAATAGGGCGCAGATCACCTTAGATCCCTGTTCCGGGTGCCGGAACAGGGCTCCAACCATCATAGACAACCGTTTCGGGTGCTGGAACAGGATGCAGACCACATTAGATTGCCGTTTCATGTGCCGAAATTTTGTGTAGGACAACCAGACAACCTTAGATAGCTGTTCAGGGTACCGGAATAGGGCGCAGATCACCTTAGATACCTGTTCCAGGTGCCGTAACAGGGATCAAACCATCATAGACAACCGTGCCAGGTGCCGGAACAGGATGCAGACCACCTTAGATAGCTGTTTCATGTGCCGGAATGGTGTGCAGGACACCCAGACAACCTTAGATAGCTGTTCAGGGTGCCAGAAAAGGGGGCAGACCACCATAGATACCAGTCCCGGTTGCCAGAACAGGGCTCAAACCATCATAGAAAACCGTTCCGGGTGCCGGAACAGGATGCAGACCACATTAGATTGTCGTTTCATGTGCCGGAATGGTGTGCAGGACACCCAGACAACCTTAGATAGCTGTTCAGGGTACCGGAATAGGGCGCAGACCACCTTAGATACCTGTTCCAGGTGCCGGAACAGGGCTCCAACCATCATAGACAACCATTTCGGGTGCCGGAACAGGATGCAGACCACATTAGATTGCCGTTTCATGTGCCGAAATGGTGTGCAGGACAACCAGACAACCTTAGATAGCTGTTCAGGGTACCGGAGTAGGGCGCAGATCACCTTAGATACCTGTTCCAGGTGCCGTAACAGGGCTCAAACCATCATAGACAACCGTTCCGGGTGCCGGAACAGGATGCAGACCACCTTAGATAGCTGTTTCATGTGCCGGAATGGTGTGCAGGACACCCAGACAACCTTAGATAGCTGTTCAGGGTGCCAGAAAAGAGGGCAGACCACCTTAGATACCTGTCCCGGTTGCCAGAACAGGGCTCAAACCATCATAGAAAACCGTTCCGGGTGCCGGAACAGGATGCAGACCACATTAGATTGTCGTTTCATGTGCCGGAATGGTGTGCAGGACACCCTGACAACCTTAGATAGCTGTTCAGGGTACCGGAATAGGGCGCAGACCACCTTAGATACCTGTTCCAGGTGCCGGAACAGGGCTCCAACCATCATAGACAACCATTCCGGGTGCCGGAACAGGATGCATACCAGCTTAGATAGTTGTTTCATGTGCCGAAATGGTGTGCAGAACACCCAGACAACCTTATATATCTGTTCAGGGTGCCAGAATAGGGGGCAGACCACCATAGATACCTGTCCCGGTTGCCAGAACCGGGCTCAAACCATCATAGAAAACCGTTCCGTGTGCCGGAACAGGATGCATACCAGCTTAGATAGCTGTTTCATGTGCCGAAATGGTGTGCAGGACACCCAGACAACCTTAGATAGCTGTTCAGGGTGCCAGAATAGGGCGCAGACCACCTTAGTTACCTGTTCCGGTTGCCGAAACAGGGCGCAGAACAGCTTATACAACTGTTCCGGGTGCCGGAACAGGATGCATACCACCTTAGATAGCTGTTTCATGTGCCGGAAACGTGTGCAGGACACCCAGATAACCTTATATAGCTGTTCAGGGTGCCAGAATAGGGCGCAGACCACCTTAGATCCCTGTTCCGGGTGCCGGAACAGGGCTCCAACCATCATAGACAACCGTTTCGGGTGCTGGAACAGGATGCAGACCACATTAGATTGCCGTTTCATGTGCCGAAATGGTGTGTAGGACAACCAGACAACCTTAGATAGCTGTTCAGGGTACCGGAATAGGGCACAGATCACCTTAGATACCTGTTCCAGGTGCCGTAACAGGGCTTAAACCATCATAGACAACCGTGCCAGGTGCCGGAACAGGATGCAGACCACCTTAGATAGCTGTTTCATGTGCCGGAATGGTGTGCAGGACACCCAGACAACCTTAGATAGCTGTTCAGGGTGCCAGAAAAGGGGGCAGACCACCATAGATACCTGTCCCGGTTGCCGGAGCAGGGCTCCAACCATCATAGACAACCGTTCCGGGTGCCGGAACAGGATGCAGACCACATTAGATTGCCGTTTCATGTGCCGAAATGGTGTGCAGGACAACCAGACAACCTTAGATAGCTGTTCAGGGTACCGGAATAGGGCGCAGACCACCTTAGATACTTGTTCCGGGTGCCGGAACAGGGCTCCAACCATCATAGACAACCGTTCCGGGTGCCGGAACAGGATGCATACCAGCTTAGATAGCTGTTTCATGTGCCGAAATGGTGTGCAGGACACCCAGACAACCTTATATAGCTGTTCAGGGTGCCAGATTAGTGGGCAGATTACCATAGATACCTGTCCCGGTTGCCAGAACAGGGCTCAAACCATCTTAGAAAACTGTGTCGGGTGCCGGAACAGGATGCATACCAGCTTAGATAGCTGTATCATGTGCCGAAATGGTGTGCAGGACACCCAGACGACCTTAGATAGCTGTTCAGGGTGCCAGAATAGGGGGCAGACCACCATAGATACCTGTCCCGGGTGCCGGAATGGGCGCATACTAGCTTATACAACCGTTCCGGGTGCCGGAACAGAATGCAGACCACATTAGATTGCCGTTTCGTGTGCCGAAATGGTGTGCAGTACACCCAGACAACCTTAGATAGCTGTTCAGGGTGCCAGAGTAGGTGGCAGACCACCATAGATTCCTGTTCCGGGTGCCGGAATGGTTTGCAGGACACCCAGACAACCTTAGGTAGCTGTTTAGGTTGCCGGAATAGGGCGCAGACCACCTTAGTTACCTGTTCCGGGTGCCGGAACAGCGCTCCAACCATCATAGACAACCTTTCCGGGTGCCGGAATAGGATGCAGACCACATTAGATTGCCGTTTCATGTGCAGAAATGGTGTGCAGGACAACCAGACAACCTTAGATAGCTGTTCAAGGTGCCAGAATAGGTGGCAGACCACCATAGATTCCTGTTCCAGGTGCCGGAACAGGGCTCAAACCATCATAGACAACCGCTCCGGGTGCCGGAACAGGATGCAGACCACCTTAGATTGCTGTTTCAGGTGCCGGAATGGTTTGCAGGACACCCAGACAACCTTAGGTAGCTGTTTAGGTAGCCGGAATAGGGCGCAGACCACCTTAGTTACCTGTTCCGGTTCCCGAAACAGGGCGCAGACCAGCTTATACAACTGTTCCGGGTGCCGGAACAGGATGCATACCACCTTAGATTGCTGTTTCAGGTGCCGGAATGGTTTGCTGGACACCCAGACAACCTTAGGTAGCTGTTTAGGTTGCCGGAATAGGGCGCAGACCACCTTAGTTACCTGTTCCGGTTGCCGAAACAGGGCGCAGACCAGCTTATACAACTGTTCCGGGTGCCGGAACAGGATGCAGACCACCTTTGATTGCTGTTTCAGGTGCCGGAATGGTTTGCAGGACACCCAGACAACCTTAGGTAGCTGTTTAGGTTGCCGGAATAGGGCGCAGACCACCTTAGTTACCTGTTCCGGTTGCCGAAACAGGGCGCAGACCGGCTTATACAACTGTTCCGGGTGCCGGAACAGGATGCATACCACCTTAGATAGCTGTTTAATGTGCCGGAAACGTGTGCAGGACACCCAGATAACCTTATATAGCTGTTCAGGGTGCCAGAATAGGGCGCAGACCACCTTAGATCCCAGTTCCGGGTGCCGGAGCAGGGCTCCAACCATCATAGACAACCGTTCCGGGTGCCGGAACAGGATGCAGACCACATTAGATTGCCGTTTCATGTGCCGAAATGGTGTGCAGGACAACCAGACAACCTTAGATAGCTGTTTAGGGTACCGGTATAGGGCGCAGACCACCTTAGATACTTGTTCCGGGTGCCGGAACAGGGCTCCAACCATCATAGACAACCGTTCCGGGTGCCGGAACAGGATGCATACCAGCTTAGATAGCTGTTTCATGTGCCGAAATGGTGTGCAGGACACCCAGACAACCTTATATAGCTGTTCAGGGTGCCAGATTAGTGGGCAGATTACCATAGATACCTGTCCCGGTTGCCAGAACAGGGCTCAAACCATCTTAGAAAACTGTGTCGGGTGCCGGAACAGGATGCATACCAGCTTAGATAGCTGTATCATGTGCCGAAATGGTGTGCAGGACACCCAGACGACCTTAGATAGCTGTTCAGGGTGCCAGAATAGGGGGCAGACCACCATAGATACCTGTCCCGGGTGCCGGAATGGGCGCATACTAGCTTATACAACCGTTCCGGGTGCCGGAACAGAATGCAGACCACATTAGATTGCCGTTTCGTGTGCCGAAATGGTGTGCAGTACACCCAGACAACCTTAGATAGCTGTTCAGGGTGCCAGAGTAGGTGGCAGACCACCATAGATTCCTGTTCCGGGTGCCGGAATGGTTTGCAGGACACCCAGACAACCTTAGGTAGCTGTTTAGGTTGCCGGAATAGGGCGCAGACCACCTTAGTTACCTGTTCCGGGTGCCGGAACAGCGCTCCAACCATCATAGACAACCTTTCCGGGTGCCGGAACAGGATGCAGACCACATTAGATTGCCGTTTCATGTGCAGAAATGGTGTGCAGGACAACCAGACAACCTTAGATAGCTGTTCAAGGTGCCAGAATAGGTGGCAGACCACCATAGATTCCTGTTCCAGGTGCCGGAACAGGGCTCAAACCATCATAGACAACCGCTCCGGGTGCCGGAACAGGATGCAGACCACCTTAGATTGCTGTTTCAGGTGCCGGAATGGTTTGCAGGACACCCAGACAACCTTAGGTAGCTGTTTAGGTAGCTGGAATAGGGCGCAGACCACCTTAGTTACCTGTTCCGGTTCCCGAAACAGGGCGCAGACCAGCTTATACAACTGTTCCGGGTGCCGGAACAGGATGCATACCACCTTAGATTGCTGTTTCAGGTGCCGGAATGGTTTGCTGGACACCCAGACAACCTTAGGTAGCTGTTTAGGTTGCCGGAATAGGGCGCAGACCACCTTAGTTACCTGTTCCGGTTGCCGAAACAGGGCGCAGACCAGCTTATACAACTGTTCCGGGTGCCGAAACAGGATGCATACCACCTTAGATTGCTGTTTCAGGTGCCGGAATGGTTTGCAGGACACCCAGACAACCTTAGGTAGCTGTTTAGGTTGCCGGAATAGGGCGCAGACCACCTAAGTTACCTGTTCCGGGTGCCGGAACAGGGCTCCAACCATCATAGACAACCCTTCCGGGTGCCGGAACAGGATGCAGACCACTTTAGATTGCCGTTTCATGTGCTGAAATGGTGTGCAGGACAACCAGACAACCTTAGATAGCTGTTCAGGGTACCGGAATAGGGCGCAGACCACCTTAGATCCCTGTTCCGGGTGCCGGAGCAGGGCTCAAACCATCATAGGCAACCGTACCGGGTGCCGGAACAGGATGCAGACCAATTTAGATAGCTGTTTCATGTGCCGAAATGGTGTGCAGGACACCCAGACAACCTTAGATAGCTGTTCAGGGTGCCAGAATAGGGGTCAGACCACCATAGATACCTGTTCCGGGTGCCGGAACAGGGCTCAAACCATCATAGACAAGCGTTCCGGGTGCCGGAACAGGATGCAGACCACATTAGATTGCCGTTTCATGTGCCGAAATGGTGTGCAGGACACCCAGACATCCTTAGATAGCTGTTTAGGGTACCGAAGTAGGGCGCAGACCACCTTAGATACCTGTTCCAGGTGCCGGAACAGGGCTCAAACCATCATAGACAACCGTTCCGGGTGCCGGAACAGGATGCAGGCCACCTTAGATTGCCGTTTCATGTGCCGAAATGGTGTGCAGGATACCCAGACATCCTTAGATAGCTGTTTAGGTTGCCGGAATAGGGCGCAGACCACCTTAGATACCTGATCCGGGTGCCGGAACAGGGCGCAGACCAGCTTATACAATAGGCCGGGTGCCGGAATAGGATGCAGACCACATTAGATTGCCGTTTCATGTGCCGAAATGGTGTGCAGGACACCCAGACAACCTTAGATAGCTGTTCAGGGTGCCGGAATAGGGTGCAGACCACCTTAGATACCTGTTCCGGGTGCCCGAACAGGGCGCAGACCAGCTTATACAACCGTGTCGGGTGCCGGAACAAGATGCAGACCACATTAGATTGCCATTTCATGTGCCGAAATGGTGTGCAGGACACCCAGACTTCCTTAGATAGCTGTTCAAGGTACCGGAATAGGGCGCAGACCACCTTAGATCCCTGTTCCGGGTGCCAAAACACGGCTCAAACCATCATAGACAACTGTTCCGGGTGCCGGAACAGGATGCAGCCCACATTAGATTGTCGTTTCATGTGCCGAAATGGTGTGCAGGACACCCAGACAACCTTATATAGCTGTTTAGGGTGCCGGAATAAGGCGCAGACAACCTTAGATCCCTGTTCCGGGTGCCGGAGCAGGGCTCAAACCATCATAGACAACCGTTCCGGGTGGCAGAACAGGATGCAGACCACATTAGATTGCCGTTTCATGTGCCGAAATGGTGTGCAGGGCACCCAGACATCCTTAGATAGCTGTTCAGGGTACCGGAATAGGGCACAGACCATCTTAGATACCCATTCTAGGTACCATGCTGGTGTGCAGAACACAGAGACATTTTTAGATAGCCGTGCTGGGTTTCAGAATTGAATGCAGACCACCTTAGATAATCATTCTGTGTGTCGGAAAGGGGTGCAGAAACACCCATACATCCTTAGATAGTCAGCACCCCCACAGCCGCGTTCCCGCCGCCGCTAGGCAACCGGGCATTGGCATGCTGCAGTGACTGCATCATTCTGTACCACCTACGCTGTGCCCCTCCCGAATCCCAGTGTCCGCAGTAGGAGAAGAACACAGCGCTGGTGACAGGCCCGTAGCCAGGTGGAAGCAGCTGCTCTGGAGGCTGAAGTAAGTATAACACACACACACACACACACACACACACACACACACACACACACACAGACACACACACACGAACCAGGGCTGTCTTAAAAGCAGTGTAGGCCCCTGGGCACAGCAGTGCACTGGGGCCCCTATCCATCCTGCAGCAGTAGGGGTGGGAGATTGCTATCAGCGGGTGCTTTGATGTCCCATGGGCGGTAGGGGGTGCTCTATGGGCTCGATTCAGGTCGGATCGCAATATGCGATCTAACAGCAAAAATTACTAAAAAGATTTGGGCGCATGCGCAGGCCACGTCCTGTGCATGCGCTCACATTTTCTGTGGGTGCCCGCAGAAAATGAGACCGCCTCTGCCTGTCAATCAGGCAGAGGTGTTTGCGGGGCAGGGGGCGGCACTGATCCTTTTCCAAAGCAGAGATGGAGCATTGCAGGGGCGTGGCTTAGAAACGGGAGCGTTCCCAGCGTGAACCGGTGAGGCGTGATCGGTGTGGCTGCGTTACAAGAGCCTTCCCTATCCAATATGATGCCATAGGCAAGATTATGTAAGGAAATTTTACCAAGGTAAAGAGGCCCGGCACTTAAAAATAAGGTGTTTAACCTAAAGCTGCTGTTAAAGGGATAGTTAGTCCCTGAGAGGAAAGTATAAAGAGAAAAATGTACAGCGCTATAAACTGGATATAGAACAATGTATAACTTTTTATTTTGAAAATTTAAAAGATCTAGTTGCAACTAGCAAATGACATGTACAATAAATAAAAAATCAGTCTAAATATAGACAGAAAAAGGGCAAACACAGCACAGTGAGATGTTTAGTATATTACCACATAAGGAAGCCACACACAGTCTCCTGTTTGTAATCCTTGGAAAAAATGCCACAGTCCAGGGGATGTAGATGCCACTTGTTGTAGATTGTTTAGTCCATATGGAGTGAGATGGAATGACCTTTGGTTGCTTATGGACAATTGCAGTCCTGTTGGAAAGCTTGGTCATGTACTCCTTGCTTGGACGACAACAGGTGCCCCGTTCGAGATCGTAGGCGGACTTCTAGGCGTATTCCAGGATTGATGTGGTATCTGTGATAGCAGGCTCCTTGAAACCGACGCGTTTCACTGTGTCAACAGCTTTGTCAAGGTACCCATAGCAGTCCTCATTTTGGTGCTCCTACCCACTATATTTTAAATAGGAACACTTTGCACATTCGGCGCACAGCCCAAAAAGGGGTGTGTTCTTTCTGGGAAGGGGCATGACCACACAATAGTACCCCCAATTCAAATTACGCCACACAGTACTGCAACTTCATTCACATTTTATCATGCGATAGAGGGCCTAATTCAGATCTGTTCGCTCGCTGGCTATTTTTTGCAGCGCTGTGAACAGATGGACACTGTGTATTTTAGCTTTGCAAGTGTGCGAACGCGTGTGCAGACGCCCTGTACCAAAACAGCTTGTGCAGTTTCTGAGTAGCTCTGACCGTACTCAGCCGCTGCGATCACTTCAGCCTATTCGAGCCCAGAATGGACGTCAGACACCCACCCTGCAAACGCTTTGACACGCCTGCATTTTTCCAAACACTCCCAGAAAACGGTCAGTTGACACCCAGAAACGCCTCCTTCCTGTCAGTCTCCTTGCGAACGCCCGTGCAAATGGAATCAACACTAGAACCTGTGCAAAACATCAATGCTGTTTGTACTCGTACGGCACACCTGTGCATTGCTGTGCATACGCAGGCGCAGTAGTTACCTGTTCGCAGCGCAGCGAAAATCGCTAGCCAGCAAACAGATCTGAATTAGGCCCATTGTCTCTAATTCACGATACATCACACAGTAGTACTACTTACATTACTCCTCACAGTAGTGCCCCTTATTCACATTACACCACACCATATTGCTCTTTATTCACATTAGACCACACAATAGTGCCACTTTATATACGTTACTCCTTACAGTAGTGCCCCTTATCCACATTACACCACACTGAATTGCTCCTTATTCTCATTACACCACACCATATTGCTCTTTATTCACATTAGACCACACAGTAGTGCCCTTTCTACACGTTATGCCACACAATAGAGCACCTTATACACATATTGCCACACATTAGTAATGCCTTTATACACATTATATCACACAGTAATACCCCTTACACATAATGTGCCTAACATATTATGTAGTGATGAGTGGGTTCGGTTTCTCGGAAACCAAACACCCCCGAATTTCACCCTTTTTACACGGGTCCGAGCCATACTCGGATTCTCCCGTATGGCTCAGTTAACCCGAGCGTGCCCGAATGTCATCATCCCGCTGTCGGATTCTCGCGAGATTCGGATACTATATAAGCAATCGCGCAACGCCGCCATTTTCACTCGTGCATTGCAAATGTTAGGGAGAGGACGTGGCTGGCGTCCTCTCCGTTATTGTTGAATTTGATTGTGCATTATTGCTTAATTCATTGTGGTGAGGACTGGGGAGCAGCTGTATAATATAGGAGGAGTACAGTGCCGAGTTTTGCTGATCAGTGACCACCAGTTATCCGTTCTCTGCCTGAAAAAAACGCTCCATATCTGTGCTCAGTGTGCTGCATATATATCTGTGCTCACACTGCTTAATTGTGGGGACTGGGGAGCAGCTGTATTATATAGCAGGAGTAAAGTGCAGAGTTTTGCTGACAGTGACCACCAGTATACGTTGTCTGCCTGAAAAACACTCCATATCTGTGCTCAGTGTGCTGCTTTATTGTGGGGACTGGGGAGTCGGGACCACCAGTATAATATTATATAGGAGGAGTACAGTGCAGAGTTTTGCTGACAGTGACCACCATTATACGTTGTCTGCCTGAAAAACACTCCATATCTGTGCTCAGTGTGCTGCTTTATTGTGGGGACTGGGGAGTCGGGACCACCATTATAATATTATATAGGAGGAGTACAGTGCAGAGTTTTGCTGACACAATGACCACCAGTATACTATATATAGCAGTACGGTACGGAAGGCCACTGCTGTACCTACCTCTGTGTCGTCATTAAGTCATACTTGCCTACCCTCCCGGAATGGCCGGGAGGCTCCCGAAAATCAGGTGACCCTCCCGGCCCCCCGGAAAGGTGGGCAAGCCTCCCGCTTTCCCCCTCGGCCGCCCGCAGCAGAGAACGTGCGGGCGGCCCGAGGGGGACCGATGACGCGATTTGCGCTGAATCGCGTCATCGTAGCTCCGCCCCCCGCTATGCAGCGCCTCGTTTCTCGGCACAGCACAGCGGGGGGCGGAGTCACGATGATGCGCACGCGAAGCCACACCCCTGGACCGCCCATTCTACTGCTGGCCACGCCTCCGAACCGGCTCACCTGCTGCCGGCCACGCCCCCCATACACTTACAACGCTGCCTCCTCAGGGAGGAGGAGGCAGCAAAGTAGGTAAGTATGCATTAAGTATACTATCCATCTACATTGTATACCTGTGGTGTATTTTAGTTGTGCGCAGTATATATAGTAGTAGGCCATTGCTATTGATACTGGCATATAATTCCACACATTAAAATATGGAGAACAAAAATGTGGAGGTTAAAATAGGGAAAGATCAAGATCCACTTCCACCTCGTGCTGAAGCTGCTGCCACTAGTCATGGCCGAGACGATGAAATGTCATCAACATCGTCTGCCAAGGCCGATGCCCAATGTCATGTAAAATCAAAAAAACAAAAGTTCAGTAAAATTACCCAAAAAGCAAAATTAAAAGCGTCTGAGGAGAAGCATAAACTTATATACCATTTACGACACGGAGTGGCAAGGAACGGCTGAGGCCCTGGCCTATGTTCATGGCTAATGGTTCAGCTTCACATGAGGATGGAAGCACTCATCCTCTCGCTAGAAAAATTAAAAGACTTAAGCTGGCAAAAGCACAGCAAAGAACTGTGCGTTCTTCTAAATCACAAATTCCCAAGGAGAGTCCAATTGTGTCGGTTGCGATGCCTGACCTTCCCAAAACTGGACGGGAAGAGCTTGCACCTTCCACCATTTGCACGCCCCCTACAAGTGCTGGAAGGAGCACCCGCAGTCCAGTTCCTGATAGTCAAATTGAAGATGTCACTGTTGAAGTACACCAGGAACAGGATATGGATGTTGCTGGCGTTGGGGAGGAAATTGACAAGGAGGATTCTGACGGTGAGGTGGTTTGTTTAAGTCAGGCACCCGGGGAGACACCTGTTGTCCTGGGACGAATATGGCCATTGACATGCCTGGTCAAAATACAAAAAAAATCAGCTCTTCGGTGTGGAAGTATTTCAACACAAATGCGTACAACAGGTGTCAAGCCATGTGTTGCCTTTGTCAAGCTGTAATAAGTAGGGGTAAGGACGTTAACCACCTTGGAACATCCTCCCTTATACGTCACCTGCAGTGCATTCATCATAAGTCAGTGACAAGTTCAAAAACTTTGGGTGACAGCGGAAGCAGTCCAGTGACCACTAAATCCCTTCCTCTTGTAACCAAGCTCCTGCAAACCACACCACCAACTCCCTCAGTGTCAATTTCCTCCTTACCCAGGAAAGCCAATAGTCCTGCAGGCCATGTCACTGGCAAGTCTGACGAGTCCTCTCCTGCCTGGGATTCCTCTGATGCATCCTTGAGTGTAACGCCTACTGCTGCTGGCGCTGCTGTTGTTGCTGCTGGGAGTCGATCGTCATCCCAGAGGGGAAGTCGGAAGACCACTTGTACTACTTCCAGTAAGCAATTGACTGTCCAAAAGTCCTTTGTGAGGAAGATGAAATATCACAGCAGTCATCCTGCTGCAAAGCAGATAACTGAGGCCTTGGCAGCCTGGGCGGTGAGAAACGTGGTTCCGGTATCCACCGTTAATTCAGAGGCAACTAGAAACTTGATTGAGGTACTGTGTCCCCGGTACCAAATACCATCTAGGTTCCATTTCTCTAGGCAGGCGATACCGAAAATGTACACAGACCCCAGAAAAAGACTCACCAGTGTCCTAAAAAATGCAGTTGTACCCAGTGTCCACTTAACCACGGACATGTGGACAAGTGGAGCAGGGCAGACTCAGGACTATATGACTGTGACAGCCCACTGGGTAGATGTATTGCCTCCCGCAGCAAGAACAGCAGCGGCGGCACCAGTAGCAGCATCTCGCAAACGCCAGCTCGTTCCTAGGCAGGCTACGCTTTGTATCACCGCTTTTCAGAAGAGGCACACAGCTGACAACCTCTTATGGAAACTGAGGAAGATCATCGCAGAATGGCTTACCCCAATTGGACTCTCCTGGGGATTTGTGACATCGGACAACGCCAGCAATATTGTGCGTGCATTACATCTGGGCAAATTCCAGCACGTCCCATGTTTTGCACATACATTGAATTTGGTGGTGCAGAATTATTTAAAAAACGACAGGGGCGTGCAAGAGATGCTTTCTGTGGCCCGAAGAATTGCGGGCCACTTTCAGCATTCAGCCACCGCGTACAGAATACTGGAGCACCACCAAACAATCCTGAACCTGCCCTGCCATCATCTGAAGCAAGAGGTTGTAACAAGGTGGAATTCAACCCTCTATATGCTTCAGAGGATGGAGGAGCAGCAAAAGGCCATTCAAGCCTATACATCTGGCCATGATATAGGCAAAGGAGGGGGAATGCACCTGACTCAAGCGCAGTGGAGAATGATTTCAACATTGTGCAAGGTTCTGCAACCCTTTGAACTTGCCACACGTGAAGTCAGTTCAGACACTGCCAGCCTGAGTCAGGTCATTCCCCTCATCAGGCTTTTGCAGAAGAAGCTGGAGACATTGAAGGAGGAGCTAAAACAGAGCGATTCCGCTAGGCATGTGGGACTTGTGGATGGAGCCCTTAATTCGCTTAACCAGGATTCACGGGTGGTCAATCTGTTGAAATCAGAGCACTACATTTTGGCCACCGTGCTCGATCCTAGATTTAAAACCTACGTTGTATCTCTCTTTCCGGCAGACACAAGTCTGCAGAGGTTCAAAGACCTGCTGGTGAGAAAATTGTCAAGTCAAGCGGAACGTGACCCGTCAACATCTCCTCCTTCACATTCTCCCGCAACTGGGGGTGCGAGGAAAAGGCTAAGAATTCCGAGCCCACCCGCTGGCGGTGATGCAGGGCAGTCTGGAGCGAGTGCTGACATCTGGTCCGGACTGAAGGACCTGCCAACGATTACTGACATGTCGTCTACTGTCACTGCATATGATTCTCTCACCATTGAAAGAATGGTGGAGGATTATATGAGTGACCGCATCCAAGTAGGCACGTCAGACAGTCCGTACGTATACTGGCAGGAAAAAGAGGCAATTTGGAGGCCCTTGCACAAACTGGCTTTATTCTACCTAAGTTGCCCTCCCTCCAGTGTGTACTCCGAAAGAGTGTTTAGTGCAGCCGTTCACCTTGTCAGCAATCGGCGTACGAGGTTACTTCCAGAAAATGTGGAGAAGATGATGTTCATCAAAATTAATTATAATCAATTCCTCCGTGGAGACATTCACCAGTAGCAATTGCCTCCACAAAGTACACAGGGACCTGAGATGGTGGAATCCAGTGGGGATGAATTAATAATCTGTGAGGAGGGGGATGTACACAGTGAAAGGGGTGAGGAATCGGAGGATGATGATGAGGTGGACATCTTGGCTCTGTAGAGCCAGTTTGTGCAAGGAGAGATTGCTTCTTTTTTTGGTGGGGCCCAAACCAACCAGTCATTTCAGTCACAGTCGTGTGGCAGACCTTGTTGCTGAAATGATGGGTTCGTTAAAGTGTGCATGTCCTGTTTATACAACATAAGGGTGGGTGGGAGGGCCCAAGGACAATTCCATGTTGCACCTCTTTTTTCTTTAATTTTTCTTTGCATCATGTCATGTGCTGTTTGGGGACAATTTTTTTTGAAGTGCCATCCATCCTGACACTGCAGTGCTACTCCTAGATGGACCAGGTGTTTGTGTCTGCCACTTGTGTCGCTTAGCTTAGTCACACAGCGACCTTGGTGCGCCTCTTTTTTTCTTTGCATCATGTGCTGTTTGGGGACAATTTTTTTGAAGTGCCATCCTGTCTGACACTGCAGTGCCACTCCTAGATGGGCCAGGTGTTTGTGTCGGCCACTTGTGTCGCTTAGCTTAGTCACACAGCGACCTCAGTGCAAATTTTAGGACTAAAAATAATATTGTGAGGTGTGAGGTGTTCAGAATAGACTGGAAATGAGGTTAATAATACTATGGGATCAAAATGACCCCCAAACTCTATGATTTAAGCTGTTTTTTAGGGTTTTTTAAAAATAAACACCCGAATCCAAAACACACCCGAATCCGACAAAATTTTTTCGGAGAGGTTTTGCCAAAACGCGTCCGAATCCAAAACACGCCCGTGGAACCAAATCCAAAACCAAAACACAAAACCCGAAAAATGTCCGGTGCACATCACTAATATTATGCCAACCTTTAATAATGTCCTTATACACATAATGTCCCTTACACATTTGCCTCACATTATTAATGCCCTTATACACATAAGTACACAAATTGGGGGTTATTCAATTGTTTGAAAAGTCATTTGGGTGTCTGTTTTATCCTATCTAATAGACAGGAAAAAACAGACAACCAACCCACTTTTCAAACATTTGAATTCCCCCATAATGTCCCTTACACATATGCCACACATTATTAGTACCCTTATACACATAATGACACACATAATGTCCCTTACACATATGCCACACATTATTAATGCCTTTATACACATATAATTAAACACATAACATTCCTTACACTTATACCGCACATTTTAAATGCATTTATACACATGACACACACAGGTCCGGATCCAGGGGGGGGGGGGGGGGGGGACGGGGCAAACGCCCCCCTAACAGTCATAGCCACGCCCACTTACATGAGGTGGGGGCTGCTGCCAGGTGATGGTGTGTGGCTGCACTGACATCCCTCCCGATCCTCCATGTCCCCGGGGCCCCTAGCCCCATCTGCCATCATCACATGCCGTCACCCCCACCTTGGGCAGTGTGTGCTGCCCATCGGTGTGTTAGTAGTTACATGTGCCTGGTTGTGTGTGCTACATAAGAAGCACATGTGCAGCCTGGCAATGCTGTATGTGCTCTTTAGAGCATTAGTGGACAGTTGGTATGTGAAGTGGGAGGAGTAATGAGTGTAGGGGAGGAGTCAGGAATAAATAAACTGCCCCCCCCTAAAAGAAAAGTCTAGATCCGTTCCTGGACACACATAATGTCCCTTACACATATGCTGAACACTACTGCACAACCGACCCACCTGCACACAGCACTCCCAAGGTTGCTAACATTGTGACCTCTGCCTCTGCTTGGATACAGGTGTGTCCTCCTATATCTTGCCTCAGTACGCGATGCAGCAGGAGATGCCTGGTGTGAGTCAGCTGGCAACTCGAGGCCAGCTCTGCTAATGTCGGGCGCCTTGTTTTGATGAAAATGCATATTATTTGCATTACTATGTGGCTAGGATGCACAAGCAGCTTCTGCTGATTAAAATAATATGCTGCATGCCTATAGTCTGTGTGCGACTGCGGCTATATCTGCATATGAAATGCTATGTTACACTGATTTCCAGGATTACACTGTAATGTAGCATATTGTATGCAGATACAGCTGCAGTCACATACAGAATATAGGCATGCCACATATCATTTTAATCAGCAGAAGCTGCTTGTGCCCCTAGGCATACCAAATGCCCTATGCATTTGTCTAGTTTGCCTATACCTAGGGCCGGCTCTGTGCCTTACGTCACACGCAGCCGCCACGATCAAAGCGACGGAGGCTGGACCACTGCAGGCGCAGCCATGCTGCACTGGCAGGAGTCTTCCTTAATTTTAGCGATCAAGCAGAAATTGTGGTGCGATCGCAATTTTTGCTTGATAAAGGGGTGGGGGGTGGAACCTGAACCAGGCCCTATGTTCTGCTCAGCATGCAGGACCTGGAGCAATGATTTCTGCTAATTACTCTTCTACTGCACAGAAGGGGCGGGAGGGGGGGGGGGGATGGACACTAAACTGTAGAAAGGGACATTGGCCCTCATTCCGAGTTGTTCGCTCGTTATTTTCCTTCGCATCAGTGATTAGCGATTTTCCGCTAACTGCGCATGCGCAATGTTTGCACTGCGGCTGCGTCAAGTAACTTTGCTAAGAAGTTTGGTATTTTACTCTTGGCATTACAAGGTTTTTTCTTCATTCTTGTGATCGGAGTGTGATTGACAGGAAGTGGGTGTTTCTGGGCGGAAACTGGACGTTTTATGGGTGTGTGTGAAAAAACGCTGCCGTATCTAGGAAAAACGCGGGAGTGGCTGGAGAAACAGGGGGGTGCCTGGGCGAACGCTGGGTGTGTTTGTGACGTCAAACCAGGAACGAAACTGACTGAACTGATCGCAGTGGCAGAGTAAGTCTCGAGCTACTCAGAAACTGCTAAGAAGAATCTTTCGTTCGCAATTCTGCTAAGCTAAGATTCACTCCCAGAGGGCGGCGGCTTAGCGTGTGTACTGCTGTGAATAGCGGCTAGGGAGCGAACAACTCGGAATGAGGGCCCTTGTGCTGAATGAAGGGGCCCTGGTACATGACTTCCAGGGTGGTAGGGTGTGTTTAATATGTAGGGGAGTGGTGGATAGTGGAGTGGGCATAATATTCATCATTTTTTGGTGGGAGGGCAGCTTGCTTAACTGCAGATATCTCAAGTTCCTGGAAATAGATTTCTTAGCTTTGAATGGGATAAAAAAAAAATAGAGATTCTCCCCCTTCAGGAGGTGCTAGGGACCTGGGCATCAGAGTTCAGGAGCCAGAGCAATCCACCAATGAATATATACAAATATATTATAATATATATTAGGCATGTGGAGCTGGAGCCAGCTGTTGGAAGGCTGATATCTGTGGGTCTGGGCATAGTAGAGACAAGCTGCCAGTGTCCACCACATGGGGGGAAAGCCACAGCTTTTGGGGTACACTGTCAGAAAAACTCAAAGTCAGACAGAACCCGAGATATCTGACTGGGAAAAGCAATGAATAAGCTTGGATGGGGACCACAGCTTTGAAGTCGGATCTCTCTGTTTCCCCAGGGCCGATTCTAAAAAATAGAAGGGATTGTAAGAAAACATTGGGATATTCTGAGCAGGGACCCGGCATTGGAGGGTCATGTCTCTAAAAATCCCAGATTTGTTTATAGAAGGGCGAGGAATTTGAAGAATGAGATTGTTAATAGTGTCATATCGGTTCCGAAGATGCAGACTAGGATTAAGTCTAAAGGTTTTTACAGGTGCGGCTCATGTAAGATGTGTCGCTCCTGTAAGGACAAAAGAAATAAAATCACAGAGTATGTATCATCATATACTAAACAGACATATCCTATTAGGGAATTCTTGACATGCTCCACCAAGAACATTGTGTATCTGCTAGAATGTTCCTGTGGATCCCAATATGTTGGACGGACCACTAGAATGCTCAAGATCCGTATGGCGGAACATACTCGTAATATTAAAAACGGTTTAGACACGCATAATGTCTCACTTCATTTTAAAGATGCTCATCAAAGTGACATTTCTCATCTGACCAGTTTTTGTGCTATTCTATGCGTCAATTCAAACTGGCGTAGGAACGACGATGAGGAGAGATTAGCTAGAGCCGAGATGAGAAAAATCTTTGAACTAAAGACTCCATCCGAAAGGTCTCAACATGGATTTTGAGACCAAATGGTTTCTGTAGATCATAAAATAGAGCCTATCATGCTACTGGGATTTACAATAAGTGGACTGTATTGTGCATTGTAGGCTAAGGGTCATGTGTCACAGTATGGTTGCAGCGATTAAAATATTGCACTATAGTTATATGAGTAGTATTTATTATCATTTTTAATGGATGCAGCGATTAGAATATTCCATTAATTCCTCTTTATCTCTCCCCCCTGCTGGTGTATGCGGTATGTGGAGCGACGATATGCGTTCCACAGCGGCTATGAGCATGCGCTCCAAAGTCCGGAAGTGATGCGTGACAAATTCTTCCCGGCTCGATATGTTTCATTAGAGCCGCACAGGAAATGACGTCTGCGCTCCAAATACAGGAAGGAGCTCCCCGTAATGAAGATGAGCATGGGAGATACGTGCAGTACGTGCGGTTTCCATAGTAATGGTGTAAACAAACTGACAAGCCGTGGAAGGAGCAATGACATCTTAAACAAAGGGGGAGGATAAGGAAACTTGGACTTCTTGAAGATGTAGACGTTATAGACCAGGACTGTGATGACAATATATGATGTTTTGGACTATCTGGATTATTAACCTGATTTTATGGATTACCAATTATTTTGAAGTTGTGCTGTTTTATAATGATTTTTAGTAATAATATGAATTTATGTACCTATTTATGATTAATGCATGGAGATTTATATGTACCTGTTGTTTGGGGAATATTAACTATGTAGAAAGATGTAATTAGACATCACTGCAACCCCATTGGATGACATTGTCATGTGATAATGGTTAGTGGGTATAAAAGACCGAGAGGGTCACTTCTACAATTACACCCTGAGGAAGGATTTACATCCGAAACGCATTGGTGCATTGTTTAAGGACCCCAGGCTTGAACTCTACCGCTTATGTTGATACCCACCTAGGTTTTTGGTAGTTTCCATTTTTTCCGGTGGTGGGACATTAAACTTCTATTCCATCTAAGGGGTGTAAGTGGAAGTGGCCTTGCCTGTCTATAGTGGGTACCTTGTTGTTTTGTTCATTTTTTGACTGTTTTATGCCACATGTTTGTGGTTGAAATAAACATCAATTTTTAAATATAAAGAGGACATGGAACCAATTCTGTGAACGTGGAGGAGACCCTTGTGGAAAAAGATACCTTTTGATGCAAATAGGGCTTATCCATAAGGTAAGCTGGGTTCCAATTGTCTGATGTTAAACGTATCACATTGCTGTGTATAGAAGAGGTGATGAAAGAATCCTTTACGTGAACGCATTTTTTTTAAGAAAGGTCAGTTTCAGCAAAATCACAGGTCGCGGTAATAGAAATATTGAGGAGCTCAGCAGCCGTTGTCATATTGTTGTTGTTTCTTTGAGGATCATCAGGACTGAAGGACTTTAGATCTTAATAGCAGCGCTTGGAGACCGTTCATCTTGTGTATTTGTGTGTTTAAGAAAGAAGTGGTGTTCTTTTGGACGGGTGCCAAGCTGCAGCTAGGGCGCAAGTCATTGTTTTCTTCTTTTGTTCTGTATATCTTTTACCATATAACTTTGTCTTGCTGCCCACATTATGTTCTCACATAGAACAAATAGACAAGCACAGATCGATAGTCTCTTTAGAGAAAATAGAGACATCTCTCTCTAATAATTTAGAAGAAGCTATGTCTAAATTGGAAAAACTACTTATAAAAGAAAGTAGGATTTGGTGGGAAATATCTTTCCTTGAAAAATATTGTTCAGAGGGGCTTGTACCGAAGGGTGTGAAAATTGTCAAGGCTCCCTCATTCAATATTGAATCCACTGAGTTTCAGAATGAATGGCAAAAGATTTTGGATGTTTGCTCTAACTCCCTCATGCAACGTATTGTGGGAGAAAAGAGCAAAGTCCTTAAGAGTCTAGAAGAAGAGATTGACATTTTAAGATCTCTGGTGGAGCCTTTTGCGGAACTCAGAGATTTTAAAGAAATGGAAGAGGAGGTTATTAGAAAGGTGTCAAGAAATGAAAAGGAGATTAAGGATAAGAAACGTAAGAAATATCTTAGGGATATTGAAGATGTTGAGAAAAAGGATGTAGGAGGAGCATCTAAATCTGAGGATATTGAGAGAAATGAGACTAGTATGGAGGGGACCTCCAATAGAGTAATTAATAGGAATAACTATAGAAGAAGAACAGAAAAGTACTATGAGAAGAAAAAAGTATATCAAACAAATCGATATCAAAATGATAGATATATAGATAGAGAGAGATATGATGGAAGGAAGAATCAGTATGAGGATAGAAGGTTTAATGAAGAGAACAGAGAAGGGGAAAATGAGAGATATCGAGTAGGTCCCAGCCAGAGAGATGCATGGGAGGGACGAGGACAGATCAATCTTAGGGGGAGAGAGAACCGTGATAACCCCAACTCCAAAAGGCATTTTTTAGAGGTAAGAGAAAGGAATCAAAAGAAGTGGAGGTAACTCATCACCAAATTAAAGTAAGAGGTAAGAGAGGGGGGAAGGGTAGATCTCTAAATTCAAGGAGAAGGCATAATATCAGAGAATGTAATAAAGATCCTAATATCATACAGGAGGAGATAAATACGGAGACAGTAATCCCCACTCCCCCGGATCATGAGGTGGAGGGTAAAAAGGCCACCAAAATCTACAACTTAAGTGATTATGAGCTAACCAAGGATGAGGAAGGGATCCTTGAGAAGGGCCTCAAATTTGCCCCATCAAATAGGTGCAACAAATTTGATGTCTTTGTTGATACAGAAAGATTTGTTAGACGACTAACCCTTAAAAGATTTTTTGAAGATAAGCAAGTATCAAATGTACCCGAGGTTGAAGAGGAAATCAAACTAAGACGGAAATCTACTTTCTACCCTAGACATAAAAAAGGAAGCTTCATTGAAGCGTTTGAGAAGTCTGTAAAGAATGACCTAGAGAGTATCCATCTAAAACCAAATAGGAAAATCAACCTCACTAGAGAAGAACGGAATGCTATTAAAACTTTAAGAGAAAATAAAAACATAGTAGTTAAGCCCGCCAATAAAGGGGGCAGTGTGGTGGTTTTGAATTTGGAGGACTACAATGCTGAGGTATTTAGACAATTAGAGGATGGTGGCACATATAAAAAATTAAGGGTAATCCTGCGGCCAACATTGAAGATAAATTAAAAACATTTTTGGCTATATATATGTCCAGACAAGTAATCATTAAGGAAGATAGTGACTTTATTGTCATTGATAGTCCATCTGTACCGGTACTTTATGTACTTACAAAAATTCACAAAAATAAGGAAAAGCCACCAGGACGACCTATTGTCGCTGGTACCAATTCCTGCTTGTCGAATTTATCACTCTTTATTGATAGAAAGCTACAACCTATGGTTAAATCAACCCGATCATACCTTAAAGATACAATTGACACCATTAATAGATTGACAGAAATTGAATGGCGGCCAGGGCTTATGCTGGTAACGGCGGATGTTACATCGCTGTACACGGTCATAGAGCATGAACATGGTTTGTAAGAAATCCGGTTCTTTTTGGAGAAGTGTGGAACCGAAGAGAATCAGAGAGATTTTGTTTTGGAAGGTATCTCTTTGATCCTCAAAAATATTTTTTTCTGGTTTCACGATGCATTCTATTTACAGCTGACGGGTACAGCAATGGGCACCAGGCTGGAGCCTAGCTATGCTAATTTATTTATGGCCTTTTGGGAGGAGCAATCAGTTTTTGAAGGCCATCAGCTGGGCGCCAGCCTGGTGTCGTGGTACCGGTATATTGACAATGTCGTGTTTGTGTGGGGAGGTGATCGCAGTTCCCTGGATACTTTCTGCACACATCTCAACAACAATCAGTATAATATTAAATTGACGTTTAATATTAGTGAACTGGAAGTGAATTTTTTGGACCTTAAGATTTATGTAGAAGGTGGTATGATGAAAACCAGTTATTATACAAAGGATACTGATTGTAACTCATTCATTGAGTTTACTAGCAATCATCACAGCAATTGGCTGCATAGTATCCCAATGAGTCAGTTCAATCATATCCGGAGGAATTGTACAGATATGGAAAAATATGTACAGCAGGCGGATATACTACAGGAACATTTTTTGGAAAAAGGGTATGATTCTCATATAGTGGAAAGAGCACGAGAAGTTGGAACTAATTTAGATCGTACCAACATCTTGAAAAAAGAAGAGTAGTGTCAACAGGAGAAGTGGGGATGTAGCCTTTATTACAGGCTATAACAGCCAGTATAAACAAATAGAAGGGATTGTAAGAAAACATTGGGATATTCTGAGCAGGGACCCGGCATTGGAGGGTCATGTCTCTAAAAATCCCAGATTTGTTTATAGAAGGGCGAGGAATTTGAAGAATGAGATTGTTAATAGTGTCATATCGGTTCCGAAGATGCAGACTAGGATTAAGTCTAAAGGTTTTTACAGGTGCGGCTCATGTAAGATGTGTCGCTCCTGTAAGGACAAAAGAAATAAAATCACAGAGTATGTATCATCATATACTAAACAGACATATCCTATTAGGGAATTCTTGACATGCTCCACCAAGAACAGTGTGTATCTGCTAGAATGTTCCTGTGGATCCCAATATGTTGGACGGACCACTAGAATGCTCAAGATCCGTATGGCGGAACATAATCGTAATATTAAAAATGGTTTAGACACTCATAATGTCTCACTTTATTTTAAAGATGCTCATCAAAGTGACATTTCTCATCTGACCAGTTTTTGTGCTATTCTATGCGTCAATTCAAACTGGCGTAGGAACGACGATGAGGAGAGATTAGCTAGAGCCGAGATGAGAAAAATCTTTGAACTAAAGACTCCATCCGAAAGGTCTCAACATGGATTTTGAGACCAAATGGTTTCTGTAGATCATAAAATAGAGCCTATCATGCTACTGGGATTTACAATAAGTGGACTGTATTGTGCATTGTAGGCTAAGGGTCATGTGTCACAGTATGGTTGCAGCGATTAAAATATTGCACTATAGTTATATGGGTAGTATTTATTATAATTTTTAATGGATGCAGCGATTAGAATATTCCATTAATTCCTTTTTATCTCTCCCCCCTGCTGGTGTATGCGGTATGTGGAGCGACGATATGCGTTCCACAGCGACTATGAGCATGCGCTCCAAAGTCCGGAAGTGATGCGTGACAAATTCTTCCCGGCTCGATATGTTTCATTAGAGCCGCACAGGAAATGACGTCTGCGCTCCAAATACAGGAAGGAGCTCCCCGTAATGAAGATGAGCATGGGAGATACGTGCAGTACGTGCGGTTTCCATAGTAATGGTGTAAACAAACTGACAAGCCGTGGAAGGAGCAATGACATCTTAAACAAAGGGGGAGGATAAGGAAACTTGGACTTCTTGAAGATGTAGACGTTATAGACCAGGACTGTGATGACAATATATGATGTTTTGGACTATCTGGATTATTAACCTGATTTTATGGATTACCAATTATTTTGAAGTTGTGCTGTTTTATAATGATTTTTAGTAATAATATGAATTTATGTACCTATTTATGATTAATGCATGGAGATTTATATGTACCTGTTGTTTGGGGAATATTAACTATGTAGAAAGATGTAATTAGACATCACTGCAACCCCATTGGATGACATTGTCATGTGATAATGGTTAGTGGGTATAAAAGACCGAGAGGGTCACTTCTACAATTACACCCTGAGGAAGGATTTACATCCGAAACGCATTGGTGCATTGTTTAAGGACCCCAGGCTTGAACTCTACCGCTTATGTTGATACCCACCTAGGTTTTTGGTAGTTTCCATTTTTTCCGGTGGTGGGACATTAAACTTCTATTCCATCTAAGGGGTGTAAGTGGAAGTGGCCTTGCCTGTCTATAGTGGGTACCTTGTTGTTTTGTTCATTTTTTGACTGTTTTATGCCACATGTTTGTGGTTGAAATAAACATCAATTTTTAAATATAAAGAGGACATGGAACTAATTCTGTGAACGTGGAGGAGACCCTTGTGGAAAAAGATACCTTTTGATGCAAATAGGGCTAATCCATAAGGTAAGCTGGGTTCCAATTGTCTGATGTTAAACGTATCACATTGCTGTGTATAGAAGAGGTGATGAAAGAATCCTTTACGTGAACGCATTTTTTTTAAGAAAGGTCAGTTTCAGCAAAATCACAGGTCGCGGTAATAGAAATATTGAGGAGCTCAGCAGCCGTTGTCATATTGTTGTTGTTTCTTTGAGGATCATCAGGACTGAAGGACTTTAGATCTTAATAGCAGCGCTTGGAGACCGTTCATCTTGTGTATTTGTGTGTTTAAGAAAGAAGTGGTGTTCTTTTGGACGGGTGCCAAGCTGCAGCTAGGGCGCAAGTCATTGTTTTCTTCTTTTGTTCTGTATATCTTTTACCATATAACTTTGTCTTGCTGCCCACATTATGTTCTCACATAGAACAAATAGACAAGCACAGATCGATAGTCTCTTTAGAGAAAATAGAGACATCGAAATAACGGATAATAATTTAGAAGAAGCTATGTCTAAATTGGAAAAACTACTTATAAAAGAAAGTAGGATTTGGTGGGAAATATCTTTCCTTGAAAAATATTGTTCAGAGGGGCTTGTACCGAAGGGTGTGAAAATTGTCAAGGCTCCCTCATTCAATATTGAATCCACTGAGTTTCAGAATGAATGGCAAAAGATTTTGGATGTTTGCTCTAACTCCCTCATGCAACGTATTGTGGGAGAAAAGAGCAAAGTCCTTAAGAGTCTAGAAAAAGAGATTGACATTTTAAGATCTCTGGTGGAGCCTTTTGCGGAACTCAGAGATTTTAAAGAAATGGAAGAGGAGGTTATTAGAAAGGTGTCAAGAAATGAAAAGGAGATTAAGGATAAGAAACGTAAGAAATATCTTAGGGATATTGAAGATGTTAAGAAAAAGGATGTAGGAGGAGCATCTAAATCTGAGGATATTGAGAGAAATGAGACTAGTATGGAGGGGACCCCCAATAGAGTAATTAATAGGAATAACTATAGAAGAAGAACAGAAAAGTACTATGAGAAGAAAAAAGTATATCAAACAAATCGATATCAAAATGATAGATATATAGATAGAGAGAGATATGATGGAAGGAAGAATCAGTATGAGGATAGAAGGTTTAATGAAGAGAACAGAGAAGGGGAAAATGAGAGATATCGAGTAGGTCCCAGCCAGAGAGATGCATGGGAGGGACGAGGACAGATCAATCTTAGGGGGAGAGAGAACCGTGATAACCCCAACTCCAAAAGGCATTTTTTAGAGGTAAGAGAAAGGAATCACAAGAAGTGGAGGTAACTCATCACCAAATTAAAGTAAGAGGTAAGAGAGGGGGGAAGGGTAGATCTCTAAATTCAAGGAGAAGGCATAATATCAGAGAATGTAATAAAGATCCTAATATCATACAGGAGGAGATAAATACGGAGACAGTAATCCCCACTCCCCCGGATCATGAGGTGGAGGGTAAAAAGGCCACCAAAATCTACAACTTAAGTGATTATGAGCTAACCAAGGATGAGGAAGGGATCCTTGAGAAGGGCCTCAAATTTGCCCCATCAAATAGGTGCAACAAATTTGATGTCCTTGTTGATACAGAAAGATTTGTTAGACGACTAACCCTTAAAAGATTTTTTGAAGATAAGCAAGTATCAAATGTACCCCAGGTTGAAGGGGAAATCAAACTAAGACGGAAATCTACTTTCTACCCTAGACATAAAAAAGGAAGCTTCATTGAAGCGTTTGAGAAGTCTGTAAAGAATGACCTAGAGAGTATCCATCTAAAACCAAATAGGAAAATCAACCTCACTAGAGAAGAACGGAATGCTATTAAAACTTTAAGAGAAAATAAAAACATAGTAGTTAAGCCCGCCAATAAAGGGGGCAGTGTGGTGGTTTTGAATTTGGAGGACTACAATGCTGAGGTATTTAGACAATTAGAGGATGGTGGCACATATAAAAAATTAAGGGTAATCCTGCGGCCAACATTGAAGATAAATTAAAAACATTTTTGGCTATATATATGTCCAGACAAGTAATCATTAAGGAAGATAGTGACTTTATTGTCATTGATAGTCCATCTGTACCGGTACTTTATGTACTTACAAAAATTCACAAAAATAAGGAAAAGCCACCAGGACGACCTATTGTCGCTGGTACCAATTCCTGCTTGTCGAATTTATCACTCTTTATTGATAGAAAGCTACAACCTATGGTTAAATCAACCCGATCATACCTTAAAGATACAATTGACACCATTAATAGATTGACAGAAATTGAATGGCGGCAAGGGCTTATGCTGGTAACGGCGGATGTTACATCGCTGTACACGGTCATAGAGCATGAACATGGTTTGTAAGAAATCCGGTTCTTTTTGGAGAAGTGTGGAACCGAAGAGAATCAGAGAGATTTTGTTTTGGAAGGTATCTCTTTGATCCTCAAAAATATTTTTTTTTGGTTTCACGATGCATTCTATTTACAGCTGACGGGTACAGCAATGGGCACCAGGCTGGAGCCTAGCTATGCTAATTTATTTATGGCCTTTTGGGAGGAGCAATCAGTTTTTGAAGGCCATCAGCTGGGCGCCAGCCTGGTGTCGTGGTACCGGTATATTGATGATGTCGTGTTTGTGTGGGGAGGTGATCGCAGTTCCCTGGATACTTTCTGCACACATCTCAACAACAATCAGTATAATATTAAATTGACGTTTAATATTAGTGAACTGGAAGTGAATTTTTTGGACCTTAAGATTTATGTAGAAGGTGGTATGATGAAAACCAGTAATTATACAAAGGATACTGATTGTAACTCATTCATTGAGTTTACTAGCAATCATCACAGCAATTGGCTGCATAGTATCCCAATGAGTCAGTTCAATCATATCCGGAGGAATTGTACAGATATGGAAAAATACGTACAGCAGGCAGATATACTACAGGAACATTTTTTGGAAAAAGGGTATGATTCTCATATAGTGGAAAGAGCACGAGAAGTTGGAACTAATTTAGATCGTACCAACATCTTGAAAAAAGAAAAGAGTAGTGTCAACAGGAGAAGTGGGGATGTAGCCTTTATTACAGGCTATAACAGCCAGTATAAACAAATAGAAGGGATTGTAAGAAAACATTGGGATATTCTGAGCAGGGACCCGGCATTGGAGGGTCATGTCTCTAAAAATCCCAGATTTGTTTATAGAAGGGCGAGGAATTTGAAGAATGAGATTGTTAATAGTGTCATATCGGTTCCGAAGATGCAGACTAGGATTAAGTCTAAAGGTTTTTACAGGTGCGGCTCATGTAAGATGTGTCGCTCCTGTAAGGACAAAAGAAATAAAATCACAGAGTATGTATCATCATATACTAAACAGACATATCCTATTAGGGAATTCTTGACATGCTCCACCAAGAACAGTGTGTATCTGCTAGAATGTTCCTGTGGATCCCAATATGTTGGACGGACCACTAGAATGCTCAAGATCCGTATGGCGGAACATACTCGTAATATTAAAAACGGTTTAGACACGCATAATGTCTCACTTCATTTTAAAGATGCTCATCAAAGTGACATTTCTCATCTGACCAGTTTTTGTGCTATTCTATGCGTCAATTCAAACTGGCGTAGGAACGACGATGAGGAGAGATTAGCTAGAGCCGAGATGAGAAAAATCTTTGAACTAAAGACTCCATCCGAAAGGTCTCAACATGGATTTTGAGACCAAATGGTTTCTGTAGATCATAAAATAGAGCCTATCATGCTACTGGGATTTACAATAAGTGGACTGTATTGTGCATTGTAGGCTAAGGGTCATGTGTCACAGTATGGTTGCAGCGATTAAAATATTGCACTATAGTTATATGGGTAGTATTTATTATAATTTTTAATGGATGCAGCTATTAGAATATTCCATTAATTCCTTTTTATCTCTCCCCCCTGCTGGTGTATGCGGTATGTGGAGCGACGATATGCGTTCCACAGCGGCTATGAGCATGCGCTCCAAAGTCCGGAAGTGATGCGTGACAAATTCTTCCCGGCTCGATATGTTTCATTAGAGCCGCACAGGAAATGACGTCTGCGCTCCAAATACAGGAAGGAGCTCCCCGTAATGAAGATGAGCATGGGAGATACGTGCAGTACGTGCGGTTTCCATAGTAATGGTGTAAACAAACTGACAAGCCGTGGAAGGAGCAATGACATCTTAAACAAAGGGGGAGGATAAGGAAACTTGGACTTCTTGAAGATGTGGACGTTATAGACCAGGACTGTGATGACAATATATGATGTTTTGGACTATCTGGATTATTAACCTGATTTTATGGATTACCAATTATTTTGAAGTTGTGCTATTTTATAATGATTTTTAGTAATAATATGAATTTATGTACCTATTTATGATTAATGCATGGAGATTTATATGTACCTGTTGTTTGGGGAATATTAACTATGTAGAAAGATGTAATTAGACGTCACTGCAACCCCATTGGATGACATTGTCATGTGATAATGGTTAGTGGGTATAAAAGACCGAGAGGGTCACTTCTACAATTACACCCTGAGGAAGGATTTACATCCGAAATGCATTGGTGCATTGTTTAAGGACCCCAGGCTTGAACTCTACTGCTTATGTTGATACCCACCTAGGTTTTTGGTAGTTTCCATTTTTTCCGGTGGTGGGACATTAAACCTCTATTCCATCTAAGGGGTGTAAGTGGAAGTGGCCTTGCCTGTCTATAGTGGGTACCTTGTTGTTTTGTTCATTTTTTTGACTGTTTTATGCCACATGTTTGTGGTTGAAATAAACATCAATTTTTAAATATAAAGAGGACATGGAACTAACTCTGTGAACGTGGAGGAGACCCTTGTGGAAAAAGATACCTTTTGATGCAAATAGGGCTTATCCATAAGGTAAGCTGGGTTCCAATTGTCTGATGTTAAACGTATCACATTGCTGTGTATAGAAGAGGTGATGAAAGAATCCTTTACGTGAACGCATTTTTTTTAAGAAAGGTCAGTTTCAGCAAAATCACAGGTCGCGGTAATAGAAATATTGAGGAGCTCAGCAGCCGTTGTCATATTGTTGTTGTTTCTTTGAGGATCATCAGGACAGAAGGACTTTAGATCTTAATAGCAGCGCTTGGAGACCGTTCATCTTGTGTATTTGTGTGTTTAAGAAAGAAGTGGTGTTCTTTTGGACGGGTGCCAAGCTGCAGCTAGGGCGCAAGTCATTGTTTTCTTCTTTTGTTCTGTATATCTTTTACCATATAACTTTGTCTTGCTGCCCACATTATGTTCTCCCATAGAACAAATAGACAAGCACAGATCGATACCAGAAATTTGAGATCTGTATTTACGCCAACAGCGCTCTAATAAAACAAAACCAAAAGCACGGGATGTCCCCTTTTAGTAAAGCAAAAAAATTGAATAAAAGTCTAATGAATAAAAATCCGGAAAAAGTTTGTCACTACTCACACTCCTGCTTGTCAACGCGTTTCAGCCCTGGCCTGGGCCTTTATCGAGACATAATGGAGTGTGGTTGTGACTCAATATTTAAAGGACAGCTGTCCAATCGAAAAAAAGCAGGAAGTGATGTCATAATTGAATTGTAAACTTTTTACCTAACAGTCCTCCTTGCCGTTTCCGCAGAGGATTACAAAGTGCATGACGTTTTCACAAACAGCCTCATTTATATTTAAGGATTGTATGTAGCTATTCACACTAATGAATAAATTTATTTCACGCCGGACCGGAAGTACAACACCACTAGGTGTCATGGAGGTTGTAGTCCGTTGATCATACGTCTCGGGCGGACTTTCTACTCGTCATATCCGCTCCTAGGGTTTCTGGGAGATGTAGTCCGCTTGTCTTGTATCTTCTGTGTACAGGCGGAAATCGTCATACCCAGAAGTGTCGCGTTTCCGATGGCGGGATTCATGGGAAACGTAGTTCCTGAGGCATATATTGGAAACTGAGTCCCGGACTTCACCATTTAGTTTGTGCTATGGTGACAATAGCGCCTATGAATAGATACAAATTATGCTTTGAAACTTGTATGTAACACACAAAGTATATTTGTGCAAGGAAACACAATATATTAAAAGTGCAATAGCGTGAAAAAAAATACAATATATATAAAAAAATACATAAAGAAAAACGATGCTATAAGTATAAGTTTCTGGGTATGCTCCATCTAGACATTACTAGTTTCTAAAGATACCTTGATGTGTTTACCACCCATCTCGCGAGTGTGAGTTTTGGGGTACGCTCCACCAATATATTATTGACTACACCTATTTGCCAGGCGCAGTTCAAGTGAATCAGGCCTTGGTATTGGAAAAAGAAACCTTGATGGGCTTAGAAATATCTGATTAATGTGTGAGTGGGGTACGCTTAGAACCACCACTAGTTCCCTTGTAAAAGACTTATCTGATATATAGAAGGAATTTACTACACATTGGTTTTTCTTGTTTCTATATTTCCCTACATGTTGCCATATCCTGGAGAAATTACACCAGCCAATATCTATTGAAGGATTCACCACAGGAAACTGCTAATAAGGGATGTATTGGTGATATTTATATTACAAGTGGTTTTGTTTTATTAGAGCGCTGTTGGCGTAAATACAGATCTCAAATTTCTGGTATTGTGAGTAGTGTCTGAGATGTGGTGACATCTCCTGAGATCTGTTATACCATAAGCTGCTTGGCGCCTGTCCTGGGACACCCCCAAAAAAATTTCTGTTCCAAGCACAGATCGATAGTCTCTTTAGAGAAAATAGAGACATCGAAATAACGGATAATAATTTAGAAGAAGCTATGTCTAAATTGGAAAAACTACTTATAAAAGAAAGTAGGATTTGGTGGGAAATATCTTTCCTTGAAAAATATTGTTCAGAGGGGCTTGTACCGAAGGGTGTGAAAATTGTCAAGGCTCCCTCATTCAATATTGAATCCACTGAGTTTCAGAATGAATGGCAAAAGATTTTGGATGTTTGCTCTAACTCCCTCATGCAACGTATTGTGGGAGAAAAGAGCAAAGTCCTTAAGAGTCTAGAAGAAGAGATTGACATTTTAAGATCTCTGGTGGAGCCTTTTGCGGAACTCAGAGATTTTAAAGAAATGGAAGAGGAGGTTATTAGAAAGGTGTCAAGAAATGAAAAGGAGATTAAGGATAAGAAACGTAAGAAATATCTTAGGGATATTGAAGATGTTAAGAAAAAGGATGTAGGAGGAGCATCTAAATCTGAGGATATTGAGAGAAATGACACTAGTATGGAGGGGACCCCCAATAGAGTAATTAATAGGAATCACTATAGAAGAAGAGCAGAAAAGTACTATAAGAAGAAAAAAGTATATCAAACAAATCAATATCAAAATGATAGATATATAGATAGAGAGAGATATGATGGAAGGAAGAATCAGTATGAGGATAGAAGGTTTAATGAAGAGAACAGAGAAGGGGAAAATGAGAGATATCGAGTAGGTCCCAGCCAGAGAGATGCATGGGAGGGACGAGGACAGATCAATCTTAGGGGGAGAGAGAACCGTGATAACCCCAACTCCAAAAGGCATTTTTTAGAGGTAAGAGAAAGGAATCACAAGAAGTGGAGGTAACTCATCACCAAATTAAAGTAAGAGGTAAGAGAGGGGGGAAGGGTAGATCTCTAAATTCAAGGAGAAGGCATAATATCAGAGAATGTAATAAAGATCCTAATATCATACAGGAGGAGATAAATACGGAGACAGTAATCCCCACTCCCCCGGATCATGAGGTGGAGGGTAAAAAGGCCACCAAAATCTACAACTTAAGTGATTATGAGCTAACCAAGGATGAGGAAGGGATCCTTGAGAAGGGCCTCAAATTTGCCCCATCAAATAGGTGCAACAAATTTGATGTCTTTGTTGATACAGAAAGATTTGTTAGACGACTAACCCTTAAAAGATTTTTTGAAGATAAGCAAGTATCAAATGTACCCCAGGTTGAAGAGGAAATCAAACTAAGACGGAAATCTACTTTCTACCCTAGACATAAAAAAGGAAGCTTCATTGAAGCGTTTGAGAAGTCTGTAAAGAATGACCTAGAGAGTATCCATCTAAAACCAAATAGGAAAATCAACCTCACTAGAGAAGAACGGAATGCTATTAAAACTTTAAGAGAAAATAAAAACATAGTATTTAAGCCCGCCAATAAAGGGGGCAGTGTGGTGGTTTTGAATTTGGAGGACTACAATGCTGAGGTATTTAGACAATTAGAGGATGGTGGCACATATAAAAAATTAAGGGTAATCCTGCGGCCAACATTGAAGATAAATTAAAAACATTTTTGGCTATATATATGTCCAGACAAGTAATCATTAAGGAAGATAGTGACTTTATTGTCATTGATAGTCCATCTGTACCGGTACTTTATGTACTTACAAAAATTCACAAAAATAAGGAAAAGCCACCAGGACGACCTATTGTCGCTGGTACCAATTCCTGCTTGTCGAATTTATCACTCTTTATTGATAGAAAGCTACAACCTATGGTTAAATCAACCTGATCATACCTTAAAGATACAATTGACACCATTAATAGATTGACAGAAATTGAATGGCGGCCAGGGCTTATGCTGGTAACGGCGGATGTTACATCGCTGTACACGGTCATAGAGCATGAACATGGTTTGTAAGAAATCCGGTTCTTTTTGGAGAAGTGTGGAACCGAAGAGAATCAGAGAGATTTTGTTTTGGAAGGTATCTCTTTGATCCTCAAAAATATTTTTTTCTGGTTTCACGATGCATTCTATTTACAGCTGACGGGTACAGCAATGGGCACCAGGCTGGCGCCTAGCTATGCTAATTTATTTATGGCCTTTTGGGAGGAGCAATCAGTTTTTGAAGGCCATCAGCTGGGCGCCATCCTGGTGTCGTGGTACCGGTATATTGACGATGTCGTGTTTGTGTGGGGAGGTGATCGCAGTTCCCTGGATACTTTCTGCACACATCTCAACAACAATCAGTATAATATTAAATTGACGTTTAATATTAGTGAACTGGAAGTGAATTTTTTGGACCTTAAGATTTATGTAGAAGGTGGTATGATGAAAACCAGTAATTATACAAAGGATACTGATTGTAACTCATTCATTGAGTTTACTAGCAATCATCACAGCAATTGGCTGCATAGTATCCCAATGAGTCAGTTCAATCATATCCGGAGGAATTGTACAGATATGGAAAAATACGTACAGCAGGCGGATATACTACAGGAACATTTTTTGGAAAAAGGGTATGATTCTCATATAGTGGAAAGAGCACGAGAAGTTGGAACTAATTTAGATCGTACCAACATCTTGAAAAAAGAAAAGAGTAGTGTCAACAGGAGAAGTGGGGATGTAGCCTTTATTACAGGCTATAACAGCCAGTATAAACAAATAGAAGGGATTGTAAGAAAACATTGGGATATTCTGAGCAGGGACCCGGCATTGGAGGGTCATGTCTCTAAAAATCCCAGATTTGTTTATAGAAGGGCGAGGAATTTGAAGAATGAGATTGTTAATAGTGTCATATCGGTTCCGAAGATGCAGACTAGGATTAAGTCTAAAGGTTTTTACAGGTGCGGCTCATGTAAAATGTGTCGCTCCTGTAAGGACAAAAGAAATAAAATCACAGAGTATGTATCATCATATACTAAACAGACATATCCTATTAGGGAATTCTTGACATGCTCCACCAAGAACAGTGTGTATCTGCTAGAATGTTCCTGTGGATCCCAATATGTTGGACGGACCACTAGAATGCTCAAGATCCGTATGGCGGAACATACTCGTAATATTAAAAACGGTTTAGACACGCATAATGTCTCACTTCATTTTAAAGATGCTCATCAAAGTGACATTTCTCATCTGACCAGTTTTTGTGCTATTCTATGCGTCAATTCAAACTGGCGTAGGAACGACGATGAGGAGAGATTAGCTAGAGCCGAGATGAGAAAAATCTTTGAACTAAAGACTCCATCCGAAAGGTCTCAACATGGATTTTGAGACCAAATGGTTAACCTGATTTTATGGATTACCAATTATTTTGAAGTTGTGCTGTTTTATAACGATTTTTAGTAATAATATGAATTTATGTACCTATTTATGATTAATGCATGGAGATTTATATGTACATGTTGTTTGGGGAATATGAACTATGTAGAAAGATGTAATTAGACGTCACTGCAACCCCATTGGATGACATTGTCATGTGATAATGGTTAGTGGGTATGAAAGACCGAGAGGGTCACTTCTACAATTACACCCTGAGGAAGGATTTATATCCGAAATGCGTTGGTGCATTGTTTAAGGACCCCAGGCTTGAACCCTACTGCTTATGTTGATACCCACCTAGGTTAATGGTAGTTTCCATTTTTTCCGGTGGTGGGACATTAAACCTCTATTCCATCTAAGGGGTGTAAGTGGAAGGGGCCTTGCCTGTCTATAGTGGGTACCTTGTTGTTTTGTTCATTTTTTGACTGTTTTATGCCACATCTTTGTGGTTGAAATAAACATCAATTTTTAAATATAAAGAGGACACGGAACTAATTCTGTGAACGTGGAGGAGACCCTTGTAGAAAAAGATACCTTTTGATGCATATAGGGCTTATCCATAAGGTAAGCTGGGTTCCAATTGTCTGATGTTAAACGTATCACATTGCTGTGTATAGAAGAGGTGATGAAAGAAACCTTTACGTGAACGCATTGTTTTTAAGAAAGGTCAGTTTCAGCAAAATCACAGGTCGCGGTAGTAGAAAAATTGAGGAGCTCAGCAGCCATTGTCATATTGTTGTTGTTTCTTTGAGGATCATCAGGACAGAAGGACTTTGGATCTCAATAGCAGCGCTTGGAGACCGTTCATCTTGTGTATTTGTGTGTTTAAGAAAGAAGTGGTGTTCTTTTGGACGGGTGCCAAGCTGCAGCTAGGGCGCAAGTCATTGTTTTCTTCTTTTTTATCTGGATTCTTTAAGGGGAATGATATCCCAGATCTCAATGAGGATGTCACATTCTGAGAAAGAGACTCAGTTTTTGAGGAAGACTGTGGAGGGGTTGTAATATCCAGCCCCCACTACTTCGTCAAAAACCCCACCTACATATCCACAAAAATGTCCACTTGCCCATATAATGCAAGCTGACACTGATACCGTAATACAGTAGACGGTAATGGGGATATGCAGGGGGGGATGCATCCCTTGCTAAAGGGGTGCAATTAATGATTGAAGCCATTAGGGATGTGTTACACATTACTGAGAAGGTACCTGAGCAGGAAAAGGCGACTTATTTTACTGTAAATAAGGCATCCTCGCTTACCTTCCCTGCTTCAAAGGAGTTAAATTCCTTGTTTGAAAAATCATGGTAAAACCCAGAGAAAAAATTCCAAATTCCTAAAAGAATTCTCATTGCCTTTCCTTTCCCTGAAGTGGACAGGAAGAAGTGGGAAAATCCACCTATAGTAGACGCTTCTGTATCTAGATTGTCTAAAAAGGTGGTTTTACCTGTCCCCGGTTCAACCGCCTTAATAGAGCCGGCTGACCGTAAGATTGAGACTATGCTCAAATCTCTATACACTGCTACAGGCATGGCTTTAAGGCACACTATTGCTTGTGCGTAGATTTCTAAAGCTATAGTTGTCAGGTTTCTGATTTTGTCTGTCCCTGGAGTGGGCACTAGTGGGTCAGTGTTGGTATGATGTACAAAATGTGGAGGTTGAATAAAAGTTCTGCGCATATGCGCTGATGTTTATTAAGCACAGAGGTCACAGAGTAATGATATAGCAGTAGATGGTATTTAGCATCGGTAGTAACAGAAATGAAATAATAAACAGTAACTAAATCCAAGGTATTAATGAGAGACTCTCTCGCAACACAGATATATATTGAAATTAACTTGATGGCTGACTGCAGAGAGTTTAAAGCAAAACAAAGTCACTGGTAACACAACGTGAAATAACTTGGTAACTGGATGCAAATGGTTTTGTAAACAGAACTCCGGTATTACTTGAACGCACACAGGGGTCATTCTGAGTTGATCGTAGCTTTGCTAAGTTTAGCACAGCTATGATCGTTAGCTCGGACATGTGGGGGGTAACGCCCAGCACAGGGCTAGTCCGCCCCGCATGTCAGTGCCGGCCCCCCCGCACAAATTCAAAAGCATCGCACAGAGGCAATGCCTTTGTATTTGAGGAGTAACTCCCGGCCAGTGCAGCTTCCACGGCTGGCCGGGAGTTACTCATCACTCCCGCTGGCCGCAGCGGCCCACCCCCCCCAACGGTCCGGCCACACCTGCATTGGTCGGACCGCTCCCCCTAAATGGCGGCTAAATGCTGCCGTTCAGCCCCCTCCTGCCTAGCGACCGCCTCTGTCTCAGAGGCGATCGCTAGGCAACGATGACTGCCATGCGCTGGCGCACTGCAGCGCTGGTGCATGCGCAGTTCCGACCTGATTGCTGCACTGCGGCAAACTGCAGCGAGAAATCGGGTCGGAATGACCCCCACAGTATCTTTATAACTCAGTTCTTATAACCACACAAGGGCCAGGCGGGAAACAGTCTAAATACAGCAAGCCTGCATAAGTTGGTATTAACGAGGTGCACAGATAAAGCAAAGAAATAACACCTGAGAAAAGTCTCTTACTGCTGATGAGCTGTGGCAGGCTGTGGCTGGAGTCTGAAGCAAATGGGAGAATTGCTGAGTGATGAATGAAACGAAGAGAAGAATAACAGGAACCACTGAAGACAGGAACACGGGAACCAGGAGGACTTGACACACCAATGGGACTCGTTGTCCGAGGCGATTTGACTGAGCCACGGACTGGAACTTATACCCATTGCTCTGTGGTGATTGGATGCTGACCTCTAAGGGAAAGCACAGCGCTGGATTGGATACCTGGGTCAGCTGAGTTCAGGTGTCATGGCAGCGCCCATACAGACCGGACGCTGGCACACAGCAAGGCATGCACAGAACTAAACTCAGGGGTACTTAGTGACATAGAAGATGACGCTCGCGGTCAGCGCATCCATGCAGCCGCGACTGCGGCCATGACCTCCGGAGGCCTGCACACCAGCGCGCTGGTTCGTAAGACGCTGCTGAATGCCGATTCCTGACAATAGTAAAGTGGTCAGTCACATTACTAGAGGAATTAGATTCTTAGATAGGAGTGACATTGACTTGTTTTTACGTCACATACTGGATTCGGCAGGTTTCATGTTAGAAGCCATGAAGGACATTGGCCTGTTTAATGCAAGGGCTACTTCCATGGCGGTCACGGCACGCAGAGGACTCTGGCTACGCCAATGGACTGCGGATGCAGAATCCAAGAAGCGTGGAGAATCTACCCTTCATAGGTCAGGCCCTGTTTGGGGAAGCACTGGATTTGTGGATATCCACGGCAACTGTGGGTAAGTCAATCTTTCTTCCCTCCGCAGCTGCACCGGCTTGGAAAGCCTATCCTATGCCTGCACTGCATTCCTTTTGGACCGCAAAATTAAAAAAATCCAAGGGTCTCCCCACCTTCTTTAGAGGAGGTAGGGGAAAAGCCAGAAAACCTGCACCAGCAGGTTCCCAGGAACAGAAACCATTACGGTAGACCTCACATCCTGGGGATCGGTCAGGTGGGAGCTAGACTAAAAGATTTCAGTCATGTCTGCGCGGCATCGTGCCTAGACTCCTGGGTAAAAGATATTGTTATCCAGGGGTAGAGAATGGATTTTCAAGTACTCCCACCTCCCAGATTCTTCAATTCAGGCTTATCAGCTTCGCTGACAGAAAGTACAATTCTGCAGGAAGCCATTCAAAAATTGGTACACACAAATGTCATTGTTACAGTTCCACCTCACCTAATAACAGGGGTTATTACTCAAACCTGCTTGTGGTACCAAAGCCGGACGGTTTGGTAAGGCCAATATTGAACCTAAAGTCCTTGAACCCATACTTACAAGTGTTCAAGTTCAAGATGGAGTCTCTGAGAGTGGTGGTCTCAGGTCTGGAGGAGGGGGAATTCCTGGTATCCCTGGATATCAAGGATGCGAACCTTCACATTCCGATCTCTGGCCGCCTCACCAGGACTATCTAAGGTTTGCGATACAGGACTGTCACTACCAGTTCCAGGCCCTGCCATTCGTCCTCTCCACAGCACCGAGGGTGTTCACAAAGGTCATTGCAGAGATGATGCTCCTGCTCCTCCGCAAGCAGGGAGTAAACATTATTCCATACCTGGATGATCTACTGATAAAGGCATCTTCCAGGGAAAGGCTGTTGCAGAGTATTGTTCTCTCAATTCAACTACTCCTGGATCATGGGTGGATCCTAAATCTTCCAAAGTCACATTTAGAACCAACAAGGAGACTACCCTTCCTGGGGATGATCCTCGACACGGAGGTGCAGAGGGTGTTTCTACCAATAGAGAAAGCGTTGGTGATCCAATCAATGGTCTGGGATGTCTTGAAGCCAGCCTGGGTGTCGGTTAATCAGTGCATTCACCTTCTGGGAAAGATGGTAGCCTCCTACGAGGCCTCTACAGTATGGAAGATACAATGCACTGTCCTTCCAGCTGGATCTCCTGGACAAGTGGTTGGCATTGCATCTTCACATGCACCGGCGGATACGCCTATCGCCGAAAGCCAGAATTTAACTCCTCTGGTGGCTCCAAGCTTCTCACTTGCACGATGGCCGCAGATTCGGGATTCAGCACTGGATCCTTCTAACCACGGATGCAAGTCTCAGAGGTTTGGGAGCAGTCACTCAGGTGGAAAACTTCTACAAGTGGCATATCTTCTGCAAGCTCAAGCCATTCAGGTACAGTCGGACAATGTCACAGCGGTGTCCTACATAAACAGGCAGGGCGGAACGAAGAGCAGAGCTGCAATGTTAGAGATAACAAAAATCCTCATCTGCGGTGGCGTTGTCGGCGATCTTCATTCCAGGAGTGGACAACTGGGAGGCAGACTTCCTCAGCAGACACGATCTCCAACCAGGAGAATGGGGACTCCACCCGGAGGTGTTCGCAGAGGTAACAAGTCAATGGGGCGTACCTCAAGTATACATCATGGCCTCTCGCCTCAACAAGAAGCTTTGGGGGTACTGTTACTGTCACGAGACCCACAAGCAGTGGCGGTGGATGCTCTGGTAACTCTGTGGGTGTTCCAGTCTGTGTATATGTTCCCTCCACTTCCACTCATCCCAAGGATTCTCAAACTAATAAAAAGAACAAGAGTTCAGGTGATCCTCATTGCTCCGGACTGGCTAAGAAGGGCTTGGTATGCGGATCTTCTGGAATTACTGCTGGAAGATCCAAGGCGTATTCCTCTTCACGAGGACCTTCTTCAACAGGGGCCGTTCGCTTATCAAGACTTACCTCGACTATGTTTGACGGCATGGAGGGGTATTCCGAGCAAGGTTATTCCTACCCTGATACAGGCTAGGAATGGAGTAACGTCTAAACATTACCATCGACTTTGGAAAAAGTACGTGTCTTGGTGTGAATCCAAGAAGTTTCCTACGGTGGAGTTTCAACTTGGATGGTTTCTCCTCTTCCTGCAAGCAGGTGTGGATATGGGTCTGCGTTTGGGATCCATAAAAGTCCAGATTTCGGCCTTATCCAATTTCCTCCAGAAACAACTGGCTTCCCTCCCTGAGGTTCAGACATTCTTGAAAGGGGTTTTGCACATCCAGCCTCCCTTTGTGCCTCCTACAGCACCCTGGGATCTTAACGTGGTGTTGCAGTTCCTGCAATCGGATTGGTTCAAACCTTTAAAGGAGGTTGAGGTCAAGTTTCTCACATGGAAGGTTGTCACACTGTTGGCCTTGGTTTCAGCTAGGCGTGTGTCACAATTGGGGGCTTTGTCTTGTAAAAGACCCTACTTAATCTTCCATGAATATAGAGCTGAACTCAGGACAAGTCAGCAGTTCCTTCCAAAAGTTGTGTCGGCTTTTCATATCAACCAACCTATTGTGGTGCCAGTTGCTACTGGCTCCTCAATTCCATCAAAGTCCTTGGATGTTGTAAGGGCTCTGAAGATATATGTGAAGAGGACTGTTCATCACAGAAAGTCTGTTTGTCCTGTATGATCCAAAGAAAATTGGGTGTCCTGCTTCTAAGCAGACGATCTCTCGCTGGATCAGGTTCACTATCCAGCATGCGTATTCTTCGGCAGGATTGCAGTATCCAAAATCCTTTCAGGCACACTCTACTCGTAAGGTGGGTTCTCCCTGGGTGGCTGCCCGGGGTGTCTCGGCTTTACAACTTTGCCAAGTGGCTACTTGGTCAAGATTGAACACGTTTGATAAGTTCTACAAGTTCGATACTTTGCCTCTGAGGACCTACAGTTTGGTCAATCTGTTCTGCAGGAGCCTCCGCGCTCTCCCTCCCGTTCTGTGAGCTTTGGTACATCCCCATGGTACTAATGTGGACCCCAGCATCCACTAGGACATAAGAGAAAATAGGATTTTAATCACCTACTGGTAAATCCTTTTCTCGTAGTCCGTAAAGGATGCTGGGCGCCCGCCCAGCACTTCATTATCCTGCAGTAGCTATTTGTTTCAGTACTGGGTTTGTTCTTGGTTAAGTACTGTGTTGTTACTTGGTTAAGTAATGTTGTTCAGCTGTTGCTGAGTTTTCAAGCTCCAATATAGACAGTGGGAGCTAGTATACTGAATGTGAGACACCTATAAAAACACTTTAATAGTGACTGCAGCTTCACAATTTGGGGTGCTGAACCTCAAATAAAAATGGATATACAAAAAAAAAAAAAAACAATAGGAAGCGCTGTCACCAAAAGTATCAAATTTAATAAAAGTTGTTTTTACATTATTCATAATAACTCACACAATATTATAAAACCAACTCTCCTGGGAGTTTTAAACCATTCTACTGACTCAATGCTAAAGATACAATGTTACTTTCCATTTTATACAGTAACTTTTTAGTGTCCACGCTAGGAGGCTCTCTTTGATACACTGTATCAATATTGAATTGATCTTCAGTAAGATCCTTAGATGTTCTTTAGTAATCAGAGAAGTCTCCAAAATATGCAGGCTCCACGCGTCGGCTAATTAAATGAATGAGCTCACTAATGCCCTTGATTTTTATAACAATAGTAGGATGCATATTTTTAGATGATTTGTGATCAATTATGCCACAGTGTTCTGTTCAGTTATACAATGAATTAAAGCATGCTACTCTGTCACAGCTAGCCTGATTGTGTCGTCTGGAATTTAAGAGACTTGCTAGGGTGATATTGATACAGTGTATCAAAGAGAGCCTCCTAGCGTGGACACTAAAAAGTTACTGTATAAAATCTAAAGTAACATTGTATCTGTGGCATTGAGTCAGCAGAATGGTTTAAAACGCCCAGGAGAGTTCGTTTTATAATATTGTGTGTGTTATTGTGAATAATGTAAAAGCAACTTTTATTAAATTTGATACTTTTGGTGACAGCGCTTCCTATTGTTTTTTTTGAGTTTTCAAGTTGGTTATCTTGGTTTGCCTTGTATGTGTGAGCTGGTCTGAATCTCACCACTATCTGTGTATTTCCTTCTCTCAAAGTTGTCTGTCTCGATGGGCACAGTTTCTATACTGAATCTAGTAGGAGGGGCATAGAGGGAGGGGCTAGCCCACACTATTAAACTCTTAAAGTGCCAGTGGCTCCAAATGGACCTGTCTATACCCCATGGTACTAAATGGAACCCCAGCATCCTCTAGGACAGGCCTGGCCAACCTGTGGCTCTCCAGCTGTTGTAAAACTACAAGTCCCATCATGCCTTGCCAAAGTTTTGCTATTATGGAATGCTAAAACTGTGGCAGGGCATGCTGGGATGTTTAGTTTCACAACATCTGGAGAGCCACAGGTTGGCCAGGCCTGCTCTAGGACGTAAGAGATATAGGCTTAATAACCATATACAATGTCAAAGTGCAACAAAGAAGGCAAGTAAGGTGCTAGCGTGCATAAAACGGGGAACTGAGACAAGGGATGAGAGTGTAATCCTGCCGCTGTACAAATCATTGGTACGTCCGCACCTGGAATATTGTGTTCAATTTTGGGCACCACATTATAAAAAAGATATCTGTGAACTTGAAAGGGTTTAAAGGCGAGCTACTAAATTGATTAAAAGGCTAGAGGGACTGGATTACGAGGAAAGGCTCACTAGGTTGAATATGTATACACTGGAAAAGAGGCATCTAAGAGGAGACATTATTAATATCTTCAAATATGTAAAGGGACATTACAAAGAGTTATCAGAGGAATTGCTTATTAAAAAACTTTGTATAAGACACGAGGGCACTCTCTGAGGCTAGAGGAGAGAAAATTCCGTACGCAGCGGAGGAGAGGGTTCTTCACTGTTAGGGCAATAAGGATTTGGAATTCCCTGCCAGGGAAGGTGGTAATGGCGGAATCTGTAAATGCAGTTAAAAATGAATTGGATAAATTTCTGACTGAAAAAGATATCCAAGGTTATAGCATTTAAAATATTGACATTGATAATCTGGGAGGAACATGATTTATAGTTGTTAACTAGACATAAAATATAACTTCAGCAGGGACATTATAATGAACTCGGCTTAATACAGAATACAGGTTGAAGTCGATGGCCATCTTTCAACCTCATTAACTATGTTACTATGTTAAAGTCCCCTTATACATTGCCAGGTAGAGCCCCTCTTACACACTGCACCAAGTAGAGCTTCTTTTTACACACTGCGCCAGGAAGAGCCCCCATTCCTGTTACACATTGCACCAGGTAGAGCCCTCTTACACACTGCACCAAGTAGAGCTCCTTTTTACACACTGCGCGAGGAAGAGCCCCCATTCCTGTTACACATTGCACCAGGTAGAGCCCCCTTTTACACATTGCAGCAGATAGAGCCCCCTTTCCTTTTACACATTGCACCAGGAGTATAAGGGCGCTAGGCTGACAGCTGAACGTCCCGTCTTTCCAGGGGTACCAGATTTTTAAAATTGGCCCTGGGGAAATTGAGATATCTGACTTCAAAGCATTGGTCCCCATCCAAGCTTATTAATTGATTCTCCTAGCCAGATATCTCGGGTTCTGTCTGACTTTGAGTTTTTCTGACAGTGTACCCCAAAAGCCGGGATTCTCCTCTTTTGGTTGACTCTGGCACCTTGTTTCTACTATGCCCAGATCCAGAGATATCAGCCTTCCAGCAGCAGGCTCCAGCTCCACATGCCTAATATATATTATAATATATTTGTATATTTTCGTTGGTGGATTGCTCTTGCTCCTGAACTCTGATCCCCAGGTCCCCAGCACCTCCTGAAGGGAGGGGGGGGGGGGGGGATATCTACTTTTTTTAATCTCATTCAAAGCTAAGAAATCTATTTCCAGGAACTTGAGATATCTGCAGTCAAGCAAGCTGCCCTCCCACCAGAAAATGATGAATATTAAGCCCACTCCACTATCCACCACTCCCCTACATATTAAACACCCCCTACCACCCTGGAAGTCATGTACCAGGGCCCCTTCATTCAGCACAATGTAAACTTTCTACAGTTTAGTGTTCTCCCTCCCACCATATCACTGACCACCTGTTCAGTAGAGGAGTAATTAGCAGAAATTACTGCTCCTTGTCCTACATGCAGAGTGGAATATAGGGCCTGGTTCAGGTTCCACCACCCCCCACCCCCCTTTTCCAAGCAGAAATTGCGATCACACCGCAGGGGGCCTGCCTCCATCTTTTTGATTGCGGTGGCTGCACGTGACGTTGCGCAGCCGCCCCGATCATGCCCTGTCATGTCCACCCCATTCATGCTGGCACGCCCCCCAATTCTAAGCCACGCCCCCACAAAGCTTAGTCTCTGCCTTGGAAAAGGAGCATTGCCGCCCCCTGCTCCACGAACACCTCATTTGCATTTTCTGCGGGCGCACACAAAAAATGCGGGCGCAGGACAGGCCCTGTGCATGCACCGCATCCTTTTAGTAATTTTTGCGTTTGGATTGCGTATTGCGATCCATCCTGAATCAGGCCCATAAAACACCCCCTACCACCCATGGGACACCAAAGCTGCCGCTGATAGCACCCCTTCTTCTAGAGGATGGGTAGGGGACCCAGTGCATTGCTGTGCCCAGGGGCCTACACTGCTGTTAAGACAGCCCTGGTTTGTGTGTGTGTCTGTGTGTGTTATACTTACTTCAGCCTCCAGAGCAGCTGCTTCCACCTGGCTGCTGGTTTGTCAACCGCGCTATGTTCTTCTCCTACTGCGGACACTGGGACTTGGGAGGGGCGGAGCGTAGGTGGTACAGGATGCTGCAGTCACTGCAGCGTGCTAATGCATGGCTGCCTGTCACTGTGTGAGCAGTAGCCGGTATAGTACAGCACTGGCAGGGCAGCGATGGAAGCACAGCTGTGGGGGTGCTTACTATCTAAGGATGTATGGGTGTTTTTGCACCCCGTTCCAACACCCAGAACGATTATCTAAGGTGGTCTGCATCCAATTCTGGCACCCAGCAAGGCTATCTAAAGATGTCTGTCAGGTTCTGTTTGGTTTGTGTCCCCAGAGGGGGTGCTAGTGGGCCAGTGGAGGAAGGATGGAAGAAGTGAGGAGGCCGGATTAGATTCCTGCGCATGTGCGCAATGTTGTTTTATTAAACAATATGTAAAACAATAAGGCAGCAGGAATACTTGCAATAACAGAAAATAAATGCAGAGATATTTAGTACAGCGTGGAAGCTGAGAGTCTATGGCCATAACTGAATGGCTGTATAATCGATCTGGGGATCGATATGTCGGTATGGGAACTGAAGGTAGTTAAACCGTGGAGCCAGCAGAGATGGTAGTAAGGGTAGCAAGCCTGGTAGCAGATGCAGGAGACAGGTGTAAAGTTCACAGTGCTGTTGGGAATAACACTGGCAGCTTGCAGGCTGATGCACAGGTGTAGATGATGAGATGCACCTGGAGAAGAGTCTCTACTGCAGAGGGCTGGAGCACACTGTAGCTGTTAAAGGTGTGGAGCTTGATAACAGATGCAGGGATTGCTGGGGCTTGTGGTTCCACGGTGGTATTGGAACAGGCTGGAAGGCAAACAGGAACACAGGGGAACTGGAGAGCGGAGCCAGACACACGGGTTGCAGGAGTGACACGAAGTCCAGGACAAGGACTGACTCACCCTGCTGCTCCTGATATACCCCTTGGTCTGCAGGCATTGGCTGGAGTGGAAACGAGGAGGTGCGGCCAAGCTCTGGATTGACTGTCACACTAGTCTGAGGAAAACTGTCATGGCGGTGCCCATGCCGCGGCCCGGCGGGAACATGGCATGCATGCACGCCCGCTGACAACAGGAGCATTCCTAGGCTCAAGATGACATCCAGCGACAGGGAGACTAGCGACAGCAAGACGTAGGGACCCCGGATGGAGACCGCACCGATGGACAGATGCAGCTGTGGTAAGTCGATTCCTGACAGTACCCCCTCCTTTATGGGTGGGCACCGAACACCCACGTGGCTTGGAAGGATGAGTTCTGTGGAAGACACGGACCAACCTTGGAGCATGGACATCTGTAGCATTTACCCAACTCCTCTCCTCAGGACCATAACTGGACCAGTCGATGAGATATTGCAGATGACCGTACCGGCAACGAGAATCCAGAATCTTCTCTATTTCAAACTCAATGCCCCGCTGGGTTCGTATTTTGGGACCAACTGGAAGAGCTCTTTGGAAACGATTCAGGATCAAAGGTCTGAGGAGAGAGACATGAAAGGCATTAGGTATTCGTAAAGAAGGAGGCAATTTGAGCTTGTAGGCCACAGGACTGATAACTTTTTCAATGGAGAAAGGACCAATGAAGCGTGGTACAAACTTCATCAATGGCACTCTGAGGCGAAGGTTCCGAGTGGAAAGCCAAACCCTATCATTGGGTCTTAGGCTGGGAACTGCACGTCTTTTGCGGTTGGCAAAGAACTTGTATCGACTTGAAGCCTTTTTAAGAGAAGCATGAATCTTCCTCCAGATTGACGAGAACTGACTTAAAAACAGAGGTGGCTGCAGGAACATCGATGTTAGGAAGGTCTTGGAAATCTGGAACACGAGGATGTTGTCCATATACAGCAAAAAACGGAGTAGTTTCCGTGGCAGTATGGTAGCGGAAGTTGTGAGCGAATTCAGCCCACGGAAGCAGGTCTACCCAGTCATCTTGGGAAGATGAAACATAGAGTCTTATGAAGGTCTCCAACTCCTGATTTACCCTCTCTGTCTGCCCATTCGTCTGAGGGTGGTAGGCTGATGAAAACTTGAGGTTAACTTGCATGGCAGAACAAAGGGCTCTCCAAAATCTTGCCACAAACTGAACTCCACGGTCAGATATAATTTCAGTGGGTAGTCCATGTAAACGGAAAATCTCCCGTAGGAAGATTTGAGCAAGTTTCGGAGCAGAAGGTAGACCCTGGAGTGGAACAAAATGGGCCATTTTGGTAAACCTGTCGACAACTACCCAGATGGTATTAAATCCTTGAGAGGAGGGAAGGTCAGAGATGAAATCCATGGACAAGTGTGACCAGGGACGGCTGGGAACTGATATCGGCTGTAACTGACCTGCCGGAGACTGACGGAGAGTCTTGTGCTGAGCACACTTGGGGCAGGACGCCACGAAGTCCTTGATGTCGACCTTCATTTTCGGCCACCAGTAAGTTTCAGAGAGGAACTTGAAAGTCTTTAGGACACCAGGATGCCCAGTGAATTTAGACTGATGAGCCCAAGACAGCAACTTGGAACGGAGCTCAGGAGAAACAAAAATCTTGCCAGGAGGCGGAACAGGAGTAACTTGAGACAAGGCAAATGCAACTGGACTCAGAATGGAATGCGGAACTGGATCGGAAGTCTCTTCTTCGGATTCCATAGATCGGGACAGAGCATCTGCTTTGGTATTCTGAGAACCTGGGCGGAAATGAAAGCTTGAAGTTGAAACGGGAGAAGAACATAGCCCACCGGGACTGGTGAGGATTAAGACACTGGGTTGCCTTTAAGTAGAGCAAGTTATTGTGATCCGTGTAGATGTTGATTGGAAACTTTGCCCCTTCCAGGAGATACCTCCACTCCTCGAGGGCCAGCTTAATCGCCAGTAATTCTTGATCACCGATGGAATAATTAGCTTCTGCAGGAAGGAATTTGCGAGAGAAGAACCCACAAGGATGAATCTTCCCATCAGCCCCTGTTTGGGAGAGAACAGCTCCAACTCCCACTGTGGAAGCATCTACCTCCAACTGGAATGGCTTGTTAACATCTGGTTGCGACAGAACTGGGGCGGACATGAAAGCCTGCTTGATTTTTTGAAATGCAGCCAAGGTATCTTCTGACCAGTTGGAATGATCTGCCCCCTTTCGAGTTAAGCTGGTAATAGGAGCAATGAGAGTTGAGAATCCTCTAATGAACTTCCTATAATAATTAGCGAATCCCTGGAATCGCTGAATGGACTTGAGAGTACTCGGAATAGACCAATTAGCAATTGCTTCTAACTTTGTCGGGTCCATCTGGAGATCCGATCCAGAAATTATATACCCTAGGAAGGGTATGGAAGGAACTTCGAAGGTACATTTAGACAACTTGCCGTAGAGACGATTCTCACGAAGACGTCGGAGTACCTCACAAACTTGTAGACGATGTGAAGAAAGATCTTGAGAGAAGATAAGGATATCATCCAGGTAGACTACGAGATATTTGTACAGAACATCACAGAAGATTTAGTTAACAAAGTGCTGGAACACTGCTGGGGCATTGCTAGGTACTCGTTCAACCCGAATGGCATTACTAGGTACTCGTAGTGACCATCCCGAGTATTAAAAGCAGTCTTCCATTCATCACCACTTCGGATTCTGATGAGATTGTAGGCACCGCGGAGATCTAACTTGGTGAAGATGCGGGCACCCTTGACTCTATCAAATAATTCAGTGATGAGAGGTAATGGATAGCTGTTTTTGACGGTAATATCGTTGAGGCCCCGGTAATCGATGCATGGACGTAATCCTCCATCTTTCTTTTCAACAAAGAAAAAGCCTGCACCAGCGGGTGAAGACGAAGGGCGGATGAACCCTTTTTGTAAATTCTCTCTGATGTATTCTCTCTGATGTAGTCATTGCCTCAGTTTCAGGTACGGATAACGGATAAGTACGCCCTCTAGGTGGCTTCTCGCCAGGAATGAGATCAATGGGGCAATCCCACTCTCTATGGGGCGGCAGAACATCAGCGGCCTTTTCACTGAAGACATCAGAGAAATCTTGGTAGACCACAGGAAGACTTGACTGAGTTTTAACTTCTGAAGACCTTACAGGACGAACTTGGGCTAGATAGGACTAACGGCAGTGTGAACCCCAGAAAGTCAGTTGCAACGTGGACCAGTCAATCTGCGGATTATGTAGCTGGAGCCAGGGCATACCCAAAACGATCTCCTGGGTTGCCTGAGGGATGACTAGCAACTTAATTAACTCAGAATGCAAGAACCCGACTCCCAGCACCACTGGCCTGGTTTGATGAGAAATATAACCCTTGGAAATTCGGCTACCATCCACTGCAGTGATATAGACTGGATATGTGAGTTCACAGACAGGCAGACGGAACTTATCAACTGCAGCTTGAGTAATGAAGTTTCCAGCAGCTCCACAGTCCACTAACGCGGTTACAGACTGGAGTCCAGCCGTAGTCTCTAAAGTCACAGGAAGAATAAGGTCTTGGTTTGAAGGAGCTTGTCTAGAAGATCCCAACTTGACTCCTCCTTTACAAGTCAGGATCTGGCGTTTCCCGAACGCGCTGTACAAGAATTGATTTGGTGACCTGTATCCGCACAATAAAGACACAGTCTCTCTCGAAGTCTTCTTGACCGCTCCTCAGGAGTTAAGCGAGACCTATTAATTTGCATAGGTTCATCAGAGGGTGGAGGCTGAAATTGTACTGAAGGTACCATTCTTGGCTTGCGAGGCTCACTACGAACACGCTTACTGTTGCGTTCGCGAATGCGAGAGTCCAACTTGATACACAAGGAATTTAACTCTGATAATTGCTCAGGAATGTCACGGGTTGCCAGTTCATCTTTGATCCGATCCGAGAGTCAATGCCAGAAGGCTGCTACCAGGGCTTGGTTATTCCACTGAATCTCTGCGGCTAACGTCTGGAACTGGATGACGTATTGACCCATACTACGGGTACCTTGACGAAGTTGGATAAGATCTGCAGAGGCTGATGTTGCACGACCCGGTTCATCAAAGATGCGTCTAAAGGTTGACACAAATTCGGTATAGTTATTCATCAGGGGGTCAGCACGTTACCACAGAGGAGACACCCAACTCAAGGCTGATCCGGAGAGCAGTGAAATAATGTAGGCAACCTTGGATCTTGGCGTGGGGAAATTGTGTGGTAACAACTCAAACTGGATTTCACATTGATTAAGAAACCCGCGACATAGCTTCGGACTGCCATCATATTTGCTGGGCACGGGCAGGGGCAAGCGTGACACTGGAGTCGATGCAGCTGTTGAGGAAGAACCCACAGCACTTGCAGGTGCAGGGGTAACTGGAACTGAAGAAACAAGTACATTAGGCAGAGATTGTTGTAGTGTATCGAGACGGGATGACATTCCTTGCAGGAACTGGAACATCTGCTGCTGCGCAGCCTCCTGACCATCCAAACGGGAGACCAGATTTTGTAAGGCCCCTGACCCCACATTCTGACCACCATCCGAGTCCATCGGTCCTGGACTTACTGTCAGGTTCTGTTTGGTTTGTGTCCCCGGAGGGGGAGCTAGTGGGTCAGTGGAGGTAGGATGGAAGAAGTGAGGAGGCCGGATTAGATTCCTGCGCATGTGCGCAATGTTGTTTTATTAAACAATATGTAACCCCTGTTTACCTTTCTTCAAGGAACTAACGTTTCAGGTAGGTTAAGTGCCTCCACCCAAACTTATTGACTATAATATAATATTTATATCTATATATCTATATAATATTTGGGTAAGTTTGGGAAAACCCATATATATATATATATATATATATGTCATACAATTACTGCTGTAACTATAAAGGTTTACCTATATTCTCTGGATTCCTGTCACTTTTCTTGACTGCCAGGTAAATGAAACACAGTACCACAATGCCGGTACACTTTAAAGTATTTACTGTGTCAAAGGTTTGCTCATTAGCATCATATTACACATGGCTTTAACCTTAGATATGACACGGCCTATAATTTACATCATGTCACTATTAATGGTAAGGTATAACAATCCTATACAAGGCAAATATTATTGACCAGTTACTACCCCACAATCAGTATTTCAATTACTATTATAATAATAATATTTTAACGGTAAACTGTATTGCATTTACAATCATTACTGTAGCAATTTTATTAACTTATACTGTCTTGCTGTATTATAATAATTCATAATATTTACAACTTATTAGTATAGTAGTCTATATGGGATATATATATATATATATATATATGCATATATATTTTTCTATATTTCCTTTACTCCTATAGGAGTGGAGAAGCTGATCCTCATTTAAGATTGGGATCTGTCTGTTAATCCAGAATTTACTCAAAAAAAAGAAAGTATCCTTTTTCCTGCCTATTGTAGTTGTTGAGACAAATTAGTTACTTGTACTAAGAAACGTATCCTCTTAATGATACATAAGTATTATTGTATCCAACTGGTATCCACTGTTGAAATCCTGAAGTGAATGAATAATAACTGAGAATACCAAGTCTATCCACTAGATGTCACTACAAGTAAACTTTCCAGATGGAGTTTATAGAAGCAGCAGCATAGTCTCTACCGTAATGTGGAAACTGGTAATTATTGTCTGCTCTTACCACTGTTAATGATAGCTCTCCTTAACTATTGTGTACGATATTATCAAGTGTCAATAAACAATTTAGTGCTGATAATACCCCTCTCTGTTATGAGTCATTTGGCAGATACTGGATTTACTAGATATATATACATATATATATATATATATATATATACATATATATATATATATATATATATACACACACTCTATCTCCTTACGAATAGTCAATATGGGGATAAGCTCAGCAGCCTTGTGAAACTCTAGTCTCAGTAGAGGTGTTTTTTCCCCCTAATATAATAGGTGTAGGAATCCTGTGTGCTGCAGCTGTATTAGTATTAATAAGTGCTGACCTATAGTGATTGTGTGCAAAGTATCACAGACCTCTGATGGCTTCTCAATCAGCTCCAGCCAATTGCGCGAGGTTATCCGTAGTAGCTACGCCCCCCGGGCGCTCTGATTGGCAGACCTTCAATCTTTAGGATCATTCAGGTAGCAGCGTCGGCATCCGGGCTATGCTTCGCTATAGCTACCCGTTATGGATGGTAAGTATGTTCATCTGAGGGGATGGCCGGCTCTCTCTGCCACCTTGAAATAATGGAGGAGGCTGCGCTGGCACTTCACAGGGTCACTTCTCGTTGCAGCCCGGCACCTGAGCCACTTCTCCTTCACTTCCCCATGCCGCAACGCCAACCTCGGGCACCGCCTCTTCAGCTGACCGCACCTTTCTCATAGGCTCGGCAAGCGGCTCCTAGAACAGTGCACTACCGCCCGCTGTTGCCTTCCCCTCACCCCCAGCAACAGCCAAGAGTTTACAGCTCAAATAGCGTTGCCGGAGAAGGGGAAACAGCTCCAGGGGCTGCGCACTCGAGAAAAAGACACCTCTCAGCCGAAGGCTCCCTTATTTATATTACTGGGTCTAGTCGCGCGACGCGGGTCCTTCCCGCCGAGGTCGCGCGAGTCACCTGCATATACATGTGCCCAGCTTCACCTCAGGGCACCTGTCCTCCAATCAGGTGAGAAGCGCTTTCAATCTAGTTCAATGGAACATGGTCACCTCACATTTATGATGCATATGGGAATACCCACACAAAGTTTCATAGTACCTCAATAAGTTTGCACCTCTATACCACACCATGTATATTACACAGCTATATACCTCCAATGTATACTTATTCAACTATATTCACTGGTTTTACATAAATATAAATAACAGAGTACAGATTTAGATTAACTATACACATAGGCACATTAATCATTTCACTCATATGCCAAATTCCTAGCAATGAGACGTACCTAATATACGTCCACAAATGTGTGAGGTAAGTAGATAATGTCTATGTTACAAATATGTAAAACAATAAGGCAGCAGGAATACTTGCAGAAAATAAATGCAGAGATAATTAGTACAGCGTGGAAGCTGAGAGTCTATGGCAATAACTGAATGGCTGTATAATCGATCTGGGGATCGATGTCAGTATGGGAACCGAAGGTAGTTGGGTCTGGGACTCAGGGTCGACAGCACAAAGGTCGACACGCTTTAGGTCGACGCCAATTGGTCGACACACCTTAGGTCGACATGGACAAAAGGTCGACATGGTCAAAAGGTCGACAGGAACAAGGTCGACATGGAAAAAGGTCGACATGAGTTTTTAATGTTTTTTTGGTGTCATTTTCTTCGTAGAGTGACTGGGAACCCGAATTAGTGCACCGCGTCCCCTCGCATGGCTCACTTCACTCGCCATGCTTCGGGCATGGTGCCTTCGCTCCGCTACCGCTTCGCTCGGCACACTTTACCGTTCCAATCGTAGTCCACGTGGATCGTTAAGTATGAAAAGGTTCATAAAAAGAAAAAAATCGTGAAAAACTCATGTCGACCTTTTTCCATGTCGACCTTGTTCCTGTCGACCTTTTGACCATGTCGACCTTTTGTCCATGTCGACCTAAGGTGTGTCAACCAATTGGAGTCGACCTAAAGTGTGTCGACCTTTGTGCTGTCGACCTGGAGTCCGGATACCAGGTAGTTAGACCGTGGAGCCAGCAGAGATGGTAGTAAGGGTAGCAAGCCTGGTAGCAGATGCAGGAGACAGGTGTAAAGTTCACAGTGCTGTTGGGAATAACACTGGCAGCTTGCAGGCTGATGCACAGGTGTAGATGATGAGATGCACCTGGAGAAGAGTCTCTACTGCAGAGGGCAGGAGCACACTGTAGCTGTTAAAGGTGTGGAGCTTGATAACAGATGCAGGGATTGCTGGTGCTTGTGGTTCCACGGTGGTATCGGAACAGGCTGGAAGGCAAACAGAAACACAGGGGAACTGGAGAGCGGAGCCAGACACACGGGTCGCAGGAGTGACACGAAGTCCAGGACAAGGACTGACTCACCCTGCTGCTCCTGATATACCCCTTGGTCTGCAGGCATTGGCTGGAGTGGAAACGAGGAGGTGCGGCCAAGCTCCGGATTGGCTATCACACTAGTCTGAGGAAAACTGTCATGGCGGCGCCCATGCCGCGGCCCGGCGGGAACGCAGCGTGCATGCACGCCCGCTGACAACAGGAGCGTTCCTAGGCCCAGGATGACATCCAGCGACAGGGAGACTAACGACAGCAAGACGCAGGGACCCCGGACGGAGACCGCACCGATGGACAGATGCAGCTGTGGTAAGTCAATTCCTGACAATGTCTCTGTGTTCTGCACACCAGCACGGTACCCAGAATGGGTATCCAAGGTGGTCTGCGGCCCGTTTCGGAACCCAGAATGGGTATCTAAGGTGTTCTGTACCCCATTCCGGCACCCTGGACAGCTATCTAAGGTGGTATGCATCCTGTTCCGGCACCCGGAACGGTTGTATAAGCTGGTCTGCGTTCCGTTTCGGCACCCGGAACGGCTATCTAAGGTGGACTGCTCCCCATTCCGTCACCAGGAATGCTATCTTTGGTGATCTGCTGCCTGGTCCGCCACCCAGAATGGCTGTGTAATGTGGTCTGGATGTCTTGCACCCCGTTCCGGTACACAAAATAGCTATCTAATGTGGTCTGCGTCCCGTTCTGGCACCCGGAACGGCTATGTAAGGTGGACTGCGCCCCATTCCGTCACCAGGAATGCTATCTTTGGTGATCTGCTGCCTGGTCCGCCACCCAGAATGGCTGTGTAATGTGGTCTGGATGTCCTGCACCCCATTCCGATACACAAAATAGCTATCTAATGTGGTCTGCGTTAGGTTCCAGCACCCGGAACAGCTATCTAAGGTGGACTGCTCCCCATTCCGGTACCCGGAATGCTATCATTGGTGATCTGCTGCCTGGTTCAGCACCCGGAATGGCTGTGTGATGTGGTCTGGATGTGCTGCACCCAGGGCCGTCTTTTCGTATAGGCTCAATGGGCTCTTGCCCAAGGGCCCCATGAGTATAAGGGCCCTAGGCTAATAGCTGAGGGTCCCCTCTTTCCAGGGGTACCAGATTTTTGAAAATCGGCCCTAGGAAACCAGAGATATCCGACTTCAAAGCAGTGGTCCCCATCCAAGCCTGTTAGTTGCTCTTCCAAGCCAGATATCTTAGGTTCTGTCTGACATAGAGTTTTTCCGAGGGTATACTCCTAATGCTGGGACTCTCCCCTTTCAGTGGACAATGGCAACTTGGCCCTACAGTGCCCAGAAACAGAGATAGCCGCCTTCAAGCAGCTGGTCTCTGCTCCAGCTCCACACGCCTGGTATGCAGTTTTATATTTTCATTGGAGGACTGCTCTAGTTCCTGAACTCTGATCTACAAGTCCCCAGCATCTCCTGAAAGGTGAGTCTCTGTAGTTTTTTTATCCTATTAAAAGCTAAGAAATCTATTACCAGGAACTTGAGATATCTGCAGTCAAGCAAGTTGTCCTCACACCAGAAAATGATAAATATTAAGCCACACAACCATCCACTCCTCCCCTATGTATTAAACACCCCCTACCACCCTGAAAGTCATGTATCAGGGCCACTTCATCCAGCACAATGCCCAATTCTACAGTTTACTGTTCTCCCTCCTGCCCCATCTGTGCAGTAAAGGAGTAATTAGCAGAAGTTACTGCTCCAAGTTCTACATGCTGAGAGGAAGACAGAACACCCCCTACCGCCCGCGGGACATCAAAGCTGCCACTGATAGCACCCCCACCCCTACTGCTGAAGGATGGGTAGGGGCCCCAGTGCGTTGCTGTGCCCAGGGGCCCACTCTACTGTTAAGACGGCCCTTGCTGCACCCCGTTCCGGTACATGAAATAGCTATCTAATGTGGTCTGCGTCCCGTTCCGGCAGCCGGAACGGCTATCTAAGGTGGGCTGCGCCCCGTTCCGGAACCTAGAATGCAATCTTTGGTGATCTGCTGCCTGGTCCGGCACCCAGAATGGCTGTGTAATGTGGTCTGGATGTCCTGCATCCCGTTCCGGTACACAAAATAGCTATCTAATGTGGTCGGCGTCCCGTTCCGGCACCAGGAACGGCTATGTAAGGTGGACTGCTCCCCATTCCGTCACCAGGAATGCTATATTTGGTGATCTGCTGCCTGGTCCGGCAACCTGAATGGCTGTGTAATGTGGTCTGGATGTCCTGCACCTCATTCCGGTACACAAAATAGCGATCTAATGTGGTCTGCATCCCGTTCCGGCACCCGGAACGGCTATCTAATGTGGTCTGCGTCCCGTTCCGGCACCCGACACGGCTATCTAAGGTGGACTGCTCCCCATTCCGTCACCTGTAATGCTATCTTTGGTGATCTGCTGCCTTGTCCACCACCCAGAATGGCTGTGTAATGTGGTCTGGATGTCCTGCAGCCCGTTCAGATACACAAAATAGCTATCTAATGTGGTCGGCGTCCCGTTCCGGCACCCGGTAAGGCTATGTAAGGTGGACTGCGCCCCATTCCGTCACCAGGAATGCTATCTTTGGTGATCTGCTACCTTTTACTTCACCCAGAAAGGCTGTTTGATGTGGTCTGTATGTCCTGCACCCTGTTCCGGTACACAAAATAGCTATATAATGTGGTCTGCGTCCCGTTCTGGCACCTGACACGGCTATCTAAGGTGGACTGCTCCCCATTTCGTCACCAGGAATGCTATCTTTGGTGATCTGCTGCCTTGTACAGCACCCAGAATGGTTGTGTGATGTGATCTGTATGTCCTGCACCCTGTTCCGGTACACAAAATAGCTATCTAATGTGATCTGTGTCCCGTTCCGGCACCAGGAACGGCTATGTAAGGTGGACTACTCCCCATTCCGTCACCAGGAATGCTATCTTTGGTGATCTGCTGCCTGGTCCGGCACCCTTAATGGCTGTGTAATGTGGTCTGGATGTCCTGCACCCCGTTCTGGTACACAAAATTGCTATCTAATTTGGTCTGCTTCCCGTTCCGGCACCCGACACGGCTATCTAAGGTGGACTGCTCCCTATTCCGTCACATATAATGCTTTTTTTGGTGATCTGCTGCCTGGTCTGCCACCCAGAATGGCTGTGTAATGTGGTCTGGATGTCCTGCACCCCGTTCCGGTACACAAAATAGCTATCTAATGTGGTCTGCATCCCGTTCCGGCACCCGAAATGGCTACGTAAGGTGGACTGCTCCCCATTACATCACCAGTAATGCTATCTTTGGTGATCTGCTGCCTTGTACAGCACCCAGAATGGCTGTGTGATGTGGTCTGTATGTCCTGCACCCCGTTCCGATACACATAATAGCTATCTAATGTGGTCTGCGTCCTGTTCCGGGTGATGTAAGGTGGACTGCTCCCCATTCCGTCACCAGGAATGCTATCTTTGGTGATCTGCTGCCTGGTCCGGCACCCTGATTGGCTGTGTAATGTGGTCTGTATGTCCTGCACCCCGTTCCGATACACAAAATATCTATCTAATGTGGTCTGCGTCCCGTTCCAGCACCCGAAACGGCTATATAAGGTGGACTGCTCCCCATTCCGGCAACCGGAATGCTATCCTTGGTGATCTGCTGCCTGGTCCAGCACCTGCTATGGCTGTGTGATGTGGTCTGGATGTGCTGCACCCCGTTCCGATACATGAATTGTCACGATCCGGGTATCTGGACGCCATTTCTTACCCATCAGATGCCTCCTAAGGCTGGCTCAGCGCTCCAGGACCGGATCCCATCTGTTATCCTAATGTTCACATTCCTGCATCCTCTCCTGTCTCTCTGAAACGCTGTCACAGTAACGCCTTATTACATCTGGCATGGCGTCTCCCGCGGCCTCCGCCGCCGTCCCTGAGCTTCTGCATGCAGAGTGTCAGAGTGGCGATTACGTCAGCCGCGGCCTCCGCTGTGTCCGCGTGGTTGGATGTGCACTTGTCAGCCTGGCGTCTCCTGTCTCCAGTGGCCGGCGCCGCCATTACTGTTTTCATTACCACATGGATTACAAACCAAACTTCCCTCCAAGTGTCTGCATGGGCGCAGCCATCTTGGATTCTGTCAGCTGATCATTTCCTCCAATCTGTTGTCAGTATTGTTAATCTGCATAATTGCCTAGCCAATCCCTTCCTTGCTGCAGGTATAAATACACTGTGCCTAAGCAAGGAAGGCGTCAGTGCTTTGGTTGTCAAACCTAGTTCCTGTTTGTCTCTCTCCTGTGATTGTCTTCCTGGTTCCAGCTCCTGTCTCAAGACTTCCACCATAGAGACCCGCACCAGCATTCCACCTGCGGTGTAGCCTGACTCTCCAATCCATTGTGGATTCATCTGTTTCCAGCTACAACATTACCTGCTTCCAGCTCAGCTTCCAGCAGAGTACAGCTTTCCTTAAAGGGCCGGTGTCCTTTCTACACTTTACCACTCTCCACCGGTATTATTATTTCTCCGCTCTCAAGTTCTACATTTCAGTTCATATTTCATCGCTCCCAAGTTCATTTATTATTTAACTGGTTCCAGCCAGTATCCACTCCGTGCTAACAACAGTCTGGTTCCAGCCAGTATCCACAGCAGCTGTTTTACCTTCAGCAACCCAGCTTTTCCTGGAACACCAGCTGGCACAATCCTGGGTTATCTCCATTGCTACAGTCGGGCCTGGTAAGGACTTTCCATCTAGAAGATCATAAGAACTATCTCACACTACCAGTGCCCTGTGGCTCCTGCCATCCTGTAGTACCCAGGAACTGTATTTATTATTTGCTGACTTTTACGTTTTCTTTTACTGCTGCTGTGTTGCGGAGTTGTCATAATAAACATCATTGACTTTTATCCAAGTTGTCGTGGTCACGCCTTCGGGCAGTTATTATTCATGTTACTTACATGTCCAGGGGTCTGATACAACCTCCCAGGTTCCGGTACATCTCAGCCCCTACAACTGAGGCTGCCTCCCGTCAGCTCAGGCCCTCAGTTGTGACAGTAAGCACTGACCTAATGAATCCAGCCGGAGACCAGGATCAAGCGGCCAGGCCGATGCAAGAACTGGCAGCCCGACTAGAACATCAGGAGGCTGCACAGGGCCACATCATCCGCTGTCTCCAGGATCTCTCTACTCGGCTGGATGGGATTCAGACAACTCTCCGTGGATCAGGCGCATCTGGTGCGTCAACCACAGTGACTCCAGCTATAACCCCACCCACCTTACACATTTCTGCTCCACGTCTTCATCTTCCAACGCCAGCAAAATTTGACGGATCTCCAAGATTCTGCAGGGGATTTCTCAACCAGTGTGAGATTCAGTTTGAGCTACAACCTGGCAATTTTCCCAGTGACCGTACAAAAATTGCCTACATCATCTCTCTTCTCAGTGGCTCCGCCCTTGACTGGGCATCACCGTTATGGGAGAGGTCCGACACCCTGCTATCTTCTTACACTGCATTCGTGTCAACATTCAGGCGCATCTTCGACGAGCCAGGCCGGGTAACCTCAGCTTCATCCGAGATTCTCCGTTTACGCCAGGGGTCACGTACTGTAGGACAATATCTGATACAGTTCCAGATCCTGGCATCCGAACTGGCATGGAACGACGAGGCCCTGTATGCTGCATTCTGGCATGGCTTATCTGAGCTTATTAAAGATGAGTTAGCTACCAGAGACTTACCTTCTAAGTTAGATGAGCTAATCTCACTCTGCACGAAAGTTGATTTACGTTTCAGAGAGAGAGCAACTGAGCGTGGAAGATCATCTGCTCCAAAATCTTCTGCTCCTCCTCCTCGTCAACTGTCACCATCTAAAGATGAGCCCATGCAAATTGGCCGTTCCCGTTTAACTCCTGCTGAGCGCCGAAGACGTCTCTCTGAGTCTCTTTGTCTTTACTGTGCAGCTCCGTCTCACACCATCAATGCCTGTCCCGAACGTCCGGGAAAACTCCAAACCCTAGCTCGCCCAGGAGAGGGCCGGCTATGAGTAATGATCTCCTCTCCATCTCCTCATGATTGTAATCTCCCAGTCTCGCTTCAAGTTGCTCAACGTTATCGGAACGTCATTGCCCTCCTTGATTCCGGAGCAGCTGGGAACTTTATTACTGAAGCCTATGTTAAACGGTGGTCCCTACCCACCGAGAGACTTCCTTCCTCCTTTTCCTTAACTGCCGTGGATGGCAGTAAAATTTTTGATACTGTTATTGCTCTAAGGACTCTACCAGTTCGTCTGAGAGTGGGAGTTCTTCATTCCGAACTTATTTCACTTTTAGTGATTCCAAGAGCCACACATCCTGTGGTCCTGGGCCTTCCATGGCTCCGTCTTCACAATCCTACAATTGATTGGACGACTACGCAAATCCTGGCATGGGGTTCCTCCTGTGCAGAGACATGTTTGTTTAAAGTATTGCCTGTCTGTTCTTCCTCCCCCAGGTCGTCTGATGTTCCACCTCCTCCATATCAAGATTTCACGGATGTGTTCAGTAAAGCTTCTGCTGATATCCTTCCTCCTCATAGAGAATGGGACTGCCCGATTGATCTCGTTCCAGGGAAGGTTCCACCTCGAGGCCGAACTTATCCGTTGTCTCTGCCTGAGATGCATTCTATGGAGGAATACATTAAAGAGAACCTAGCAAAGGGGTTCATTCGACCTTCTTCTTCCCCAGCCGGCGCAGGCTTCTTTTTTGTAAAAAAGAAAGATGGTGGTCTGCGGCCGTGCATCGACTACAGAGGTTTGAACGACATTACCATCAAGAACCGTTATCCTTTACCCCTGATTACTGAGCTCTTTGACAGAGTTAACGGAGCTACCATCTTTACAAAGCTGGACTTGCGAGGTGCATACAATCTCATCCGGATCCGTGAGGGTGACGAGTGGAAGACCGCCTTTAACACCCGTGACGGACATTATGAGTACCTCGTCATGCCCTTCGGATTGAGCAATGCTCCAGCTGTCTTCCAGCATTTTGTCAATGAGATCTTCAGAGACATTCTATACCGTCATGTCGTGGTCTATCTAGACGATATCCTCATTTTTGCCAACGATTTAGAGGAACATCGTTTTTGGGTTAAAGAGGTTCTGTCCCGTCTCCGTGTCAATCATCTCTATTGCAAATTAGAAAAATGCGTCTTTGAAGTCAAGTCCATTCCGTTTCTAGGGTACATTGTGTCTGGTTCCGGACTAGAGATGGATCCTGAGAAACTACAAGCAATCCAAAATTGGCCGGTACCCTTAACCCTCAAAGGGGTCCAGAGGTTCTTAGGGTTCGCCAACTATTACCGAAAGTTTATACGAGACTTTTCCACCATTGTGGAACCTATTACTGCTTTCACTAAGAAGGGTGCTAACCCGTCCAAGTGGTCTGAAGAAGCCATGCAAGCATTTCATCTTTTAAAACAAAGGTTCATCTCTGCGCCTGTTCTGAAACAGCCTGACATCGACTCTCCTTTCATCTTAGAGGTGGATGCCTCCTCCGTTGGAGTAGGAGTGGTGTTATCTCAGAGGGCTAAAGATGGCCATTTACACCCTTGCAGTTTCTTCTCCCGGAAGTTCTCCCCAGCTGAGCGCAACTATGCCATTGGCGACCAGGAGTTGCTAGCCATCAAGCTCGCTCTAGAAGAGTGGAGGTATCTGTTGGAGGGAGCTTCTCATTCAATCACCATACTTACAGACCACAAGAACCTTTTATACCTGAAGGGCGCACAATGTCTCAACCCTCGTCAGGCCAGATGGGCACTTTTCTTTTCCAGGTTCGACTTTAAACTCCAGTTCTGTCCGGGGTCTCAGAATCGCAAGGCCGATGCCCTTTCCCGCTCATGGGAGCAAGAAAATGAGTCAGAGTCTTCAGACAAGCATCCTATTATAAATCCGTTGGCATTCTCCACGGTAGGGATGGACTCTACGCCCCCATCAGGGAAAAGTTTTGTGAAGCCGATGCTAAGGAAGAAGCTCATGCATTGGGCCCATGCTTCCCGTTTTGCCGGACATACAGGTATCCAAAAAACCCTGGAGTTTATCTCTAGGTCCTATTGGTGGCCAACTCTGAAAAAGGATGTCTTGGAGTTTATTGCATCTTGCCCAAAGTGTGCCCAACATAAAGTATCCCGCCAGTCGCCTGCGGGGCAACTGGTTCCACTATCCGTTCCCCGTCGACCATGGACCCACTTGTCGATGGATTTCATTACAGACTTACCCATGTGCAACAAGTTCAATACCATCTGGGTGGTAGTTGACCGGTTCACCAAGATGGCACACTTCATTCCTCTCACCGGTCTTCCGTCAGCTTCCAAGTTGGCTCAAGTATTCATACAAGAGATCTTCCGACTCCACGGTCTTCCTGAAGAAATTATCTCAGATCGAGGAGTTCAATTCACAGCCAAATTCTGGCGAAGTTTATGTCAAGTCCTCCAAGTCAAGCTAAAGTTTTCCACGGCTTACCATCCTCAGACCAATGGTCAAACCGAGAGGGTGAATCAGGACTTGGAGGCCTTCCTCCGCATCTATGTGTCCTCCTCTCAAGATGACTGGGTTCAATTACTTCCCTGGGCCGAGTTCTGTCATAACAACCAGTATCATTCTTCATCTGCTTCAACACCATTCTTCACTAACTTTGGATTCCACCCTAAAGTTCCTGAGTTCCAACCGCTTCCAGCAACTTCTGTTCCCGCAGTGGATATCACCTTGCATCAGTTTGCCAATATCTGGAAGAGCGTACGATCAGCTCTGCTCAAGGCATCGTTCAGGTACAAGAAGTTTGCGGATAAGAAGCGTCGAGCAGTTCCTGCTCTCAAGGTGGGTGATCGGGTATGGTTATCCACGAAGAATTTGAGGTTAAGAGTTCCCAGTATGAAGTTTGCACCTCGCTATATCGGTCCTTTCAAGATTGAACAAGTCATCAATCCTGTTGCTTACAGACTCCAGTTGCCTCCCTTCTTAAAAATACCCAGGACATTCCATGTTTCCCTGTTGAAACCGCTGATCTTGAATCGGTTTCATTCCTCACTTCCTCCAACTCCGAAAGTCCAAACTCAACGAGGCGTTGAGTATGAAGTGGCCAAGATCCTGGACTCACGTCACCGTTACGGTCAACTACAGTATCTTATTGACTGGAAGGGTTACGGCCCTGAGGAACGTTCATGGACCAATGCTTCTGATGTCCATGCTCCTGCCTTGGTCCGGAGATTCCATTCCAAGTTTCCTCAAAAGCCAAAGAAGTGTCCTGGGGCCACTCCTAAAGGGGGGGGTGCTGTCACGATCCGGGTATCTGGACGCCATTTCTTACCCATCAGATGCCTCCTAAGGCTGGCTCAGCGCTCCAGGACCGGATCCCATCTGTTATCCTAATGTTCACATTCCTGCATCCTCTCCTGTCTCTCTGAAACGCTGTCACAGTAACGCCTTATTACATCTGGCATGGCGTCTCCCGCGGCCTCCGCCGCCGTCCCTGAGCTTCTGCATGCAGAGTGTCAGAGTGGCGATTACGTCAGCCGCGGCCTCCGCTGTGTCCGCGTGGTTGGATGTGCACTTGTCAGCCTGGCGTCTCCTGTCTCCAGTGGCCGGCGCCGCCATTACTGTTTTCATTACCACATGGATTACAAACCAAACTTCCCTCCAAGTGTCTGCATGGGCGCAGCCATCTTGGATTCTGTCAGCTGATCATTTCCTCCAATCTGTTGTCAGTATTGTTAATCTGCATAATTGCCTAGCCAATCCCTTCCTTGCTGCAGGTATAAATACACTGTGCCTAAGCAAGGAAGGCGTCAGTGCTTTGGTTGTCAAACCTAGTTCCTGTTTGTCTCTCTCCTGTGATTGTCTTCCAGGTTCCAGCTCCTGTCTCAAGACTTCCACCATAGAGACCCGCACCAGCATTCCACCTGCGGTGTAGCCTGACTCTCCAATCCATTGTGGATTCATCTGTTTCCAGCTACAACATTACCTGCTTCCAGCTCAGCTTCCAGCAGAGTACAGCTTTCCTTAAAGGGCCGGTGTCCTTTCTACACTTTACCACTCTCCACCGGTATTATTATTTCTCCGCTCTCAAGTTCTACATTTCAGTTCATATTTCATCGCTCCCAAGTTCATTTATTATTTAACTGGTTCCAGCCAGTATCCACTCCGTGCTAACAACAGTCTGGTTCCAGCCAGTATCCACAGCAGCTGTTTTACCTTCAGCAACCCAGCTTTTCCTGGAACACCAGCTGGCACAATCCTGGGTTATCTCCATTGCTACAGTCGGGCCTGGTAAGGACTTTCCATCTAGAAGATCATAAGAACTATCTCACACTACCAGTGCCCTGTGGCTCCTGCCATCCTGTAGTACCCAGGAACTGTATTTATTATTTGCTGACTTTTACGTTTTCTTTTACTGCTGCTGTGTTGCGGAGTTGTCATAATAAACATCATTGACTTTTATCCAAGTTGTCGTGGTCACGCCTTCGGGCAGTTATTATTCATGTTACTTACATGTCCAGGGGTCTGATACAACCTCCCAGGTTCCGGTACATCTCAGCCCCTACAACTGAGGCTGCCTCCCGTCAGCTCAGGCCCTCAGTTGTGACAGTAAGCACTGACCTAATGAATCCAGCCGGAGACCAGGATCAAGCGGCCAGGCCGATGCAAGAACTGGCAGCCCGACTAGAACATCAGGAGGCTGCACAGGGCCACATCATCCGCTGTCTCCAGGATCTCTCTACTCGGCTGGATGGGATTCAGACAACTCTCCGTGGATCAGGCGCATCTGGTGCGTCAACCACAGTGACTCCAGCTATAACCCCACCCACCTTACCCATTTCTGCTCCACGTCTTCATCTTCCAACGCCAGCAAAATTTGACGGATCTCCAAGATTCTGCAGGGGATTTCTCAACCAGTGTGAGATTCAGTTTGAGCTACAACCTGGCAATTTTCCCAGTGACCGTACAAAAATTGCCTACATCATCTCTCTTCTCAGTGGCTCCGCCCTTGACTGGGCATCACCGTTATGGGAGAGGTCCGACACCCTGCTATCTTCTTACACTGCATTCGTGTCAACATTCAGGCGCATCTTCGACGAGCCAGGCCGGGTAACCTCAGCTTCATCCGAGATTCTCCGTTTACGCCAGGGGTCACGTACTGTAGGACAATATCTGATACAGTTCCAGATCCTGGCATCCGAACTGGCATGGAACGACGAGGCCCTGTATGCTGCATTCTGGCATGGCTTATCTGAGCTTATTAAAGATGAGTTAGCTACCAGAGACTTACCTTCTAAGTTAGATGAGCTAATCTCACTCTGCACGAAAGTTGATTTACGTTTCAGAGAGAGAGCAACTGAGCGTGGAAGATCATCTGCTCCAAAATCTTCTGCTCCTCCTCCTCGTCAACTGTCACCATCTAAAGATGAGCCCATGCAAATTGGCCGTTCCCGTTTAACTCCTGCTGAGCGCCGAAGACGTCTCTCTGAGTCTCTTTGTCTTTACTGTGCAGCTCCGTCTCACACCATCAATGCCTGTCCCGAACGTCCGGGAAAACTCCAAACCCTAGCTCGCCCAGGAGAGGGCCGGCTAGGAGTAATGATCTCCTCTCCATCTCCTCATGATTGTAATCTCCCAGTCTCGCTTCAAGTTGCTCAACGTTATCGGAACGTCATTGCCCTCCTTGATTCCGGAGCAGCTGGGAACTTTATTACTGAAGCCTATGTTAAACGGTGGTCCCTACCCACCGAGAGACTTCCTTCCTCCTTTTCCTTAACTGCCGTGGATGGCAGTAAAATTTTTGATACTGTTATTGCTCTAAGGACTCTACCAGTTCGTCTGAGAGTGGGAGTTCTTCATTCCGAACTTATTTCTCTTTTAGTGATTCCAAGAGCCACACATCCTGTGGTCCTGGGCCTTCCATGGCTCCGTCTTCACAATCCTACAATTGATTGGACGACTACGCAAATCCTGGCATGGGGTTCCTCCTGTGCAGAGACATGTTTGTTTAAAGTATTGCCTGTCTGTTCTTCCTCCCCCAGGTCGTCTGATGTTCCACCTCCTCCATATCAAGATTTCACGGATGTGTTCAGTAAAGCTTCTGCTGATATCCTTCCTCCTCATAGAGAATGGGACTACCCGATTGATCTCGTTCCAGGGAAGGTTCCACCTCGAGGCCGAACTTATCCGTTGTCTCTGCCTGAGACGCATTCTATGGAGGAATACATTAAAGAGAACCTAGCAAAGGGGTTCATTCGACCTTCTTCTTCCCCAGCCGGCGCAGGCTTCTTTTTTGTAAAAAAGAAAGATGGTGGTCTGCGGCCGTGCATCGACTACAGAGGTTTGAACGACATTACCATCAAGAACCGTTATCCTTTACCCCTGATTACTGAGCTCTTTGACAGAGTTAACGGAGCTACCATCTTTACAAAGCTGGACTTGCGAGGTGCATACAATCTCATCCGGATCCGTGAGGGTGACGAGTGGAAGACCGCCTTTAACACCCGTGACGGACATTATGAGTACCTCGTCATGCCCTTCGGATTGAGCAATGCTCCAGCTGTCTTCCAGCATTTTGTCAATGAGATCTTCAGAGACATTCTATACCGTCATGTCGTGGTCTATCTAGACGATATCCTCATTTTTGCCAACGATTTAGAGGAACATCGTTTTTGGGTTAAAGAGGTTCTGTCCCGTCTCCGTGTCAATCATCTCTATTGCAAATTAGAAAAATGCGTCTTTGAAGTCAAGTCCATTCCGTTTCTAGGGTACATTGTGTCTGGTTCCGGACTAGAGATGGATCCTGAGAAACTACAAGCAATCCAAAATTGGCCGGTACCCTTAACCCTCAAAGGGGTCCAGAGGTTCTTAGGGTTCGCCAACTATTACCGAAAGTTTATACGAGACTTTTCCACCATTGTGGAACCTATTACTGCTTTCACTAAGAAGGGTGCTAACCCGTCCAAGTGGTCTGAAGAAGCCATGCAAGCATTTCATCTTTTAAAACAAAGGTTCATCTCTGCGCCTGTTCTGAAACAGCCTGACATCGACTCTCCTTTCATCTTAGAGGTGGATGCCTCCTCCGTTGGAGTAGGAGCGGTGTTATCTCAGAGGGCTAAAGATGGCCATTTACACCCTTGCAGTTTCTTCTCCCGGAAGTTCTCCCCAGCTGAGCGCAACTATGCCATTGGCGACCAGGAGTTGCTAGCCATCAAGCTCGCTCTAGAAGAGTGGAGGTATCTGTTGGAGGGAGCTTCTCATTCAATCACCATACTTACAGACCACAAGAACCTTTTATACCTGAAGGGCGCACAATGTCTCAACCCTCGTCAGGCCAGATGGGCACTTTTCTTTTCCAGGTTCGACTTTAAACTCCAGTTCTGTCCGGGCTCTCAGAATCGCAAGGCCGATGCCCTTTCCCGCTCATGGGAGCAAGAAAATGAGTCAGAGTCTTCAGACAAGCATCCTATTATAAATCCGTTGGCATTCTCCACGGTTGGGATGGACTCTACGCCCCCATCAGGGAAAAGTTTTGTGAAGCCGATGCTAAGGAAGAAGCTCATGCATTGGGCCCATGCTTCCCGTTTTGCCGGACATACAGGTATCCAAAAAACCCTGGAGTTTATCTCTAGGTCCTATTGGTGGCCAACTCTGAAAAAGGATGTCTTGGAGTTTATTGCATCTTGCCCAAAGTGTGCCCAACATAAAGTATCCCGCCAGTCGCCTGCGGGGCAACTGGTTCCACTATCCGTTCCCCGTCGACCATGGACCCACTTGTCGATGGATTTCATTACAGACTTACCCATGTGCAACAAGTTCAATACCATCTGGGTGGTAGTTGACCGGTTCACCAAGATGGCACACTTCATTCCTCTCACCGGTCTTCCGTCAGCTTCCAAGTTGGCTCAAGTATTCATACAAGAGATCTTCCGACTCCACGGTCTTCCTGAAGAAATTATCTCAGATCGAGGAGTTCAATTCACAGCCAAATTCTGGCGAAGTTTATGTCAAGTCCTCCAAGTCAAGCTAAAGTTTTCCACGGCTTACCATCCTCAGACCAATGGTCAAACCGAGAGGGTGAATCAGGACTTGGAGGCCTTCCTCCGCATCTATGTGTCCTCCTCTCAAGATGACTGGGTTCAATTACTTCCCTGGGCCGAGTTCTGTCATAACAACCAGTATCATTCTTCATCTGCTTCAACACCATTCTTCACTAACTTTGGATTCCACCCTAAAGTTCCTGAGTTCCAACCGCTTCCAGCAACTTCTGTTCCCGCAGTGGATATCACCTTGCATCAGTTTGCCAATATCTGGAAGAGCGTACGATCAGCTCTGCTCAAGGCATCGTTCAGGTACAAGAAGTTTGCGGATAAGAAGCGTCGAGCAGTTCCTGCTCTCAAGGTGGGTGATCGGGTATGGTTATCCACGAAGAATTTGAGGTTAAGAGTTCCCAGTATGAAGTTTGCACCTCGCTATATCGGTCCTTTCAAGATTGAACAAGTCATCAATCCTGTTGCTTACAGACTCCAGTTGCCTCCCTTCTTAAAAATACCCAGGACATTCCATGTTTCCCTGTTGAAACCGCTGATCTTGAATCGGTTTCATTCCTCACTTCCTCCAACTCCGAAAGTCCAAACTCAACGAGGCGTTGAGTATGAAGTGGCCAAGATCCTGGACTCACGTCACCGTTACGGTCAACTACAGTATCTTATTGACTGGAAGGGTTACGGCCCTGAGGAACGTTCATGGACCAATGCTTCTGATGTCCATGCTCCTGCCTTGGTCCGGAGATTCCATTCCAAGTTTCCTCAAAAGCCAAAGAAGTGTCCTGGGGCCACTCCTAAAGGGGGGGGTGCTGTCACGATCCGGGTATCTGGACGCCATTTCTTACCCATCAGATGCCTCCTAAGGCTGGCTCAGCGCTCCAGGACCGGATCCCATCTGTTATCCTAATGTTCACATTCCTGCATCCTCTCCTGTCTCTCTGAAACGCTGTCACAGTAACGCCTTATTACATCTGGCATGGCGTCTCCCGCGGCCTCCGCCGCCGTCCCTGAGCTTCTGCATGCAGAGTGTCAGAGTGGCGATTACGTCAGCTGCGGCCTCCGCTGTGTCCGCGTGGTTGGATGTGCACTTGTCAGCCTGGCGTCTCCTGTCTCCAGTGGCCGGCGCCGCCATTACTGTTTTCATTACCACATGGATTACAAACCAAACTTCCCTCCAAGTGTCTGCATGGGCGCAGCCATCTTGGATTCTGTCAGCTGATCATTTCCTCCAATCTGTTGTCAGTATTGTTAATCTGCATAATTGCCTAGCCAATCCCTTCCTTGCTGCAGGTATAAATACACTGTGCCTAAGCAAGGAAGGCGTCAGTGCTTTGGTTGTCAAACCTAGTTCCTGTTTGTCTCTCTCCTGTGATTGTCTTCCTGGTTCCAGCTCCTGTCTCAAGACTTCCACCATAGAGACCCGCACCAGCATTCCACCTGCGGTGTAGCCTGACTCTCCAATCCATTGTGGATTCATCTGTTTCCAGCTACAACATTACCTGCTTCCAGCTCAGCTTCCAGCAGAGTACAGCTTTCCTTAAAGGGCCGGTGTCCTTTCTACACTTTACCACTCTCCACCGGTATTATTATTTCTCCGCTCTCAAGTTCTACATTTCAGTTCATATTTCATCGCTCCCAAGTTCATTTATTATTTAACTGGTTCCAGCCAGTATCCACTCCGTGCTAACAACAGTCTGGTTCCAGCCAGTATCCACAGCAGCTGTTTTACCTTCAGCAACCCAGCTTTTCCTGGAACACCAGCTGGCACAATCCTGGGTTATCTCCATTGCTACAGTCGGGCCTGGTAAGGACTTTCCATCTAGAAGATCATAAGAACTATCTCACACTACCAGTGCCCTGTGGCTCCTGCCATCCTGTAGTACCCAGGAACTGTATTTATTATTTGCTGACTTTTACGTTTTCTTTTACTGCTGCTGTGTTGCGGAGTTGTCATAATAAACATCATTGACTTTTATCCAAGTTGTCGTGGTCACGCCTTCGGGCAGTTATTATTCATGTTACTTACATGTCCAGGGGTCTGATACAACCTCCCAGGTTCCGGTACATCTCAGCCCCTACAACTGAGGCTGCCTCCCGTCAGCTCAGGCCCTCAGTTGTGACAGTAAGCACTGACCTAATGAATCCAGCCGGAGACCAGGATCAAGCGGCCAGGCCGATGCAAGAACTGGCAGCCCGACTAGAACATCAGGAGGCTGCACAGGGCCACACCATCCGCTGTCTCCAGGATCTCTCTACTCGGCTGGATGGGATTCAGACAACTCTCCGTGGATCAGGCGCATCTGGTGCGTCAACCACAGTGACTCCAGCTATAACCCCACCCACCTTACCCATTTCTGCTCCACGTCTTCATCTTCCAACGCCAGCAAAATTTGACGGATCTCCAAGATTCTGCAGGGGATTTCTCAACCAGTGTGAGATTCAGTTTGAGCTACAACCTGGCAATTTTCCCAGTGACCGTACAAAAATTGCCTACATCATCTCTCTTCTCAGTGGCTCCGCCCTTGACTGGGCATCACCGTTATGGGAGAGGTCCGACACCCTGCTATCTTCTTACACTGCATTCGTGTCAACATTCAGGCGCATCTTCGACGAGCCAGGCCGGGTAACCTCAGCTTCATCCGAGATTCTCCGTTTACGCCAGGGGTCACGTACTGTAGGACAATATCTGATACAGTTCCAGATCCTGGCATCCGAACTGGCATGGAACGACGAGGCCCTGTATGCTGCATTCTGGCATGGCTTATCTGAGCTTATTAAAGATGAGTTAGCTACCAGAGACTTACCTTCTAAGTTAGATGAGCTAATCTCACTCTGCACGAAAGTTGATTTACGTTTCAGAGAGAGAGCAACTGAGCGTGGAAGATCATCTGCTCCAAAATCTTCTGCTCCTCCTCCTCGTCAACTGTCACCATCTAAAGATGAGCCCATGCAAATTGGCCGTTCCCGTTTAACTCCTGCTGAGCGCCGAAGACGTCTCTCTGAGTCTCTTTGTCTTTACTGTGCAGCTCCGTCTCACACCATCAATGCCTGTCCCGAACGTCCGGGAAAACTCCAAACCCTAGCTCGCCCAGGAGAGGGCCGGCTAGGAGTAATGATCTCCTCTCCATCTCCTCATGATTGTAATCTCCCAGTCTCGCTTCAAGTTGCTCAACGTTATCGGAACGTCATTGCCCTCCTTGATTCCGGAGCAGCTGGGAACTTTATTACTGAAGCCTATGTTAAACGGTGGTCCCTACCCACCGAGAGACTTCCTTCCTCCTTTTCCTTAACTGCCGTGGATGGCAGTAAAATTTTTGATACTGTTATTGCTCTAAGGACTCTACCAGTTCGTCTGAGAGTGGGAGTTCTTCATTCCGAACTTATTTCACTTTTAGTGATTCCAAGAGCCACACATCCTGTGGTCCTGGGCCTTCCATGGCTCCGTCTTCACAATCCTACAATTGATTGGACGACTACGCAAATCCTGGCATGGGGTTCCTCCTGTGCAGAGACATGTTTGTTTAAAGTATTGCCTGTCTGTTCTTCCTCCCCCAGGTCGTCTGATGTTCCACCTCCTCCATATCAAGATTTCACGGATGTGTTCAGTAAAGCTTCTGCTGATATCCTTCCTCCTCATAGAGAATGGGACTGCCCGATTGATCTCGTTCCAGGGAAGGTTCCACCTCGAGGCCGAACTTATCCGTTGTCTCTGCCTGAGACGCATTCTATGGAGGAATACATTAAAGAGAACCTAGCAAAGGGGTTCATTCGACCTTCTTCTTCCCCAGCCGGCGCAGGCTTCTTTTTTGTAAAAAAGAAAGATGGTGGTCTGCGGCCGTGCATCGACTACAGAGGTTTGAACGACATTACCATCAAGAACCGTTATCCTTTACCCCTGATTACTGAGCTCTTTGACAGAGTTAACGGAGCTACCATCTTTACAAAGCTGGACTTGCGAGGTGCATACAATCTCATCCGGATCCGTGAGGGTGACGAGTGGAAGACCGCCTTTAACACCCGTGACGGACATTATGAGTACCTCGTCATGCCCTTCGGATTGAGCAATGCTCCAGCTGTCTTCCAGCATTTTGTCAATGAGATCTTCAGAGACATTCTATACCGTCATGTCGTGGTCTATCTAGACGATATCCTCATTTTTGCCAACGATTTAGAGGAACATCGTTTTTGGGTTAAAGAGGTTCTGTCCCGTCTCCGTGTCAATCATCTCTATTGCAAATTAGAAAAATGCGTCTTTGAAGTCAAGTCCATTCCGTTTCTAGGGTACATTGTGTCTGGTTCCGGACTAGAGATGGATCCTGAGAAACTACAAGCAATCCAAAATTGGCCGGTACCCTTAACCCTCAAAGGGGTCCAGAGGTTCTTAGGGTTCGCCAACTATTACCGAAAGTTTATACGAGACTTTTCCACCATTGTGGAACCTATTACTGCTTTCACTAAGAAGGGTGCTAACCCGTCCAAGTGGTCTGAAGAAGCCATGCAAGCATTTCATCTTTTAAAACAAAGGTTCATCTCTGCGCCTGTTCTGAAACAGCCTGACATCGACTCTCCTTTCATCTTAGAGGTGGATGCCTCCTCCGTTGGAGTAGGAGCGGTGTTATCTCAGAGGGCTAAAGATGGCCATTTACACCCTTGCAGTTTCTTCTCCCGGAAGTTCTCCCCAGCTGAGCGCAACTATGCCATTGGCGACCAGGAGTTGCTAGCCATCAAGCTCGCTCTAGAAGAGTGGAGGTATCTGTTGGAGGGAGCTTCTCATTCAATCACCATACTTACAGACCACAAGAACCTTTTATACCTGAAGGGCGCACAATGTCTCAACCCTCGTCAGGCCAGATGGGCACTTTTCTTTTCCAGGTTCGACTTTAAACTCCAGTTCTGTCCGGGCTCTCAGAATCGCAAGGCCGATGCCCTTTCCCGCTCATGGGAGCAAGAAAATGAGTCAGAGTCTTCAGACAAGCATCCTATTATAAATCCGTTGGCATTCTCCACGGTAGGGATGGACTCTACGCCCCCATCAGGGAAAAGTTTTGTGAAGCCGATGCTAAGGAAGAAGCTCATGCATTGGGCCCATGCTTCCCGTTTTGCCGGACATACAGGTATCCAAAAAACCCTGGAGTTTATCTCTAGGTCCTATTGGTGGCCAACTCTGAAAAAGGATGTCTTGGAGTTTATTGCATCTTGCCCAAAGTGTGCCCAACATAAAGTATCCCGCCAGTCGCCTGCGGGGCAACTGGTTCCACTATCCGTTCCCCGTCGACCATGGACCCACTTGTCGATGGATTTCATTACAGACTTACCCATGTGCAACAAGTTCAATACCATCTGGGTGGTAGTTGACCGGTTCACCAAGATGGCACACTTCATTCCTCTCACCGGTCTTCCGTCAGCTTCCAAGTTGGCTCAAGTATTCATACAAGAGATCTTCCGACTCCACGGTCTTCCTGAAGAAATTATCTCAGATCGAGGAGTTCAATTCACAGCCAAATTCTGGCGAAGTTTATGTCAAGTCCTCCAAGTCAAGCTAAAGTTTTCCACGGCTTACCATCCTCAGACCAATGGTCAAACCGAGAGGGTGAATCAGGACTTGGAGGCCTTCCTCCGCATCTATGTGTCCTCCTCTCAAGATGACTGGGTTCAATTACTTCCCTGGGCCGAGTTCTGTCATAACAACCAGTATCATTCTTCATCTGCTTCAACACCATTCTTCACTAACTTTGGATTCCACCCTAAAGTTCCTGAGTTCCAACCGCTTCCAGCAACTTCTGTTCCCGCAGTGGATATCACCTTGCATCAGTTTGCCAATATCTGGAAGAGCGTACGATCAGCTCTGCTCAAGGCATCGTTCAGGTACAAGAAGTTTGCGGATAAGAAGCGTCGAGCAGTTCCTGCTCTCAAGGTGGGTGATCGGGTATGGTTATCCACGAAGAATTTGAGGTTAAGAGTTCCCAGTATGAAGTTTGCACCTCGCTATATCGGTCCTTTCAAGATTGAACAAGTCATCAATCCTGTTGCTTACAGACTCCAGTTGCCTCCCTTCTTAAAAATACCCAGGACATTCCATGTTTCCCTGTTGAAACCGCTGATCTTGAATCGGTTTCATTCCTCACTTCCTCCAACTCCGAAAGTCCAAACTCAATGAGGCGTTGAGTATGAAGTGGCCAAGATCCTGGACTCACGTCACCGTTACGGTCAACTACAGTATCTTATTGACTGGAAGGGTTACGGCCCTGAGGAACGTTCATGGACCAATGCTTCTGATGTCCATGCTCCTGCCTTGGTCCGGAGATTCCATTCCAAGTTTCCTCAAAAGCCAAAGAAGTGTCCTGGGGCCACTCCTAAAGGGGGGGGTGCTGTCACGATCCGGGTATCTGGACGCCATTTCTTACCCATCAGATGCCTCCTAAGGCTGGCTCAGCGCTCCAGGACCGGATCCCATCTGTTATCCTAATGTTCACATTCCTGCATCCTCTCCTGTCTCTCTGAAACGCTGTCACAGTAACGCCTTATTACATCTGGCATGGCGTCTCCCGCGGCCTCCGCCGCCGTCCCTGAGCTTCTGCATGCAGAGTGTCAGAGTGGCGATTACGTCAGCCGCGGCCTCCGCTGTGTCCGCGTGGTTGGATGTGCACTTGTCAGCCTGGCGTCTCCTGTCTCCAGTGGCCGGCGCCGCCATTACTGTTTTCATTACCACATGGATTACAAACCAAACTTCCCTCCAAGTGTCTGCATGGGCGCAGCCATCTTGGATTCTGTCAGCTGATCATTTCCTCCAATCTGTTGTCAGTATTGTTAATCTGCATAATTGCCTAGCCAATCCCTTCCTTGCTGCAGGTATAAATACACTGTGCCTAAGCAAGGAAGGCGTCAGTGCTTTGGTTGTCAAACCTAGTTCCTGTTTGTCTCTCTCCTGTGATTGTCTTCCTGGTTCCAGCTCCTGTCTCAAGACTTCCACCATAGAGACCCGCACCAGCATTCCACCTGCGGTGTAGCCTGACTCTCCAATCCATTGTGGATTCATCTGTTTCCAGCTACAACATTACCTGCTTCCAGCTCAGCTTCCAGCAGAGTACAGCTTTCCTTAAAGGGCCGGTGTCCTTTCTACACTTTACCACTCTCCACCGGTATTATTATTTCTCCGCTCTCAAGTTCTACATTTCAGTTCATATTTCATCGCTCCCAAGTTCATTTATTATTTAACTGGTTCCAGCCAGTATCCACTCCGTGCTAACAACAGTCTGGTTCCAGCCAGTATCCACAGCAGCTGTTTTACCTTCAGCAACCCAGCTTTTCCTGGAACACCAGCTGGCACAATCCTGGGTTATCTCCATTGCTACAGTCGGGCCTGGCAAGGACTTTCCATCTAGAAGATCATAAGAACTATCTCACACTACCAGTGCCCTGTGGCTCCTGCCATCCTGTAGTACCCAGGAACTGTATTTATTATTTGCTGACTTTTACGTTTTCTTTTACTGCTGCTGTGTTGCGGAGTTGTCATAATAAACATCATTGACTTTTATCCAAGTTGTCGTGGTCACGCCTTCGGGCAGTTATTATTCATGTTACTTACATGTCCAGGGGTCTGATACAACCTCCCAGGTTCCGGTACATCTCAGCCCCTACAACTGAGGCTGCCTCCCGTCAGCTCAGGCCCTCAGTTGTGACAGTAAGCACTGACCTAATGAATCCAGCCGGAGACCAGGATCAAGCGGCCAGGCCGATGCAAGAACTGGCAGCCCGACTAGAACATCAGGAGGCTGCACAGGGCCACACCATCCGCTGTCTCCAGGATCTCTCTACTCGGCTGGATGGGATTCAGACAACTCTCCGTGGATCAGGCGCATCTGGTGCGTCAACCACAGTGACTCCAGCTATAACCCCACCCACCTTACCCATTTCTGCTCCACGTCTTCATCTTCCAACGCCAGCAAAATTTGACGGATCTCCAAGATTCTGCAGGGGATTTCTCAACCAGTGTGAGATTCAGTTTGAGCTACAACCTGGCAATTTTCCCAGTGACCGTACAAAAATTGCCTACATCATCTCTCTTCTCAGTGGCTCCGCCCTTGACTGGGCATCACCGTTATGGGAGAGGTCCGACACCCTGCTATCTTCTTACACTGCATTCGTGTCAACATTCAGGCGCATCTTCGACGAGCCAGGCCGGGTAACCTCAGCTTCATCCGAGATTCTCCGTTTACGCCAGGGGTCACGTACTGTAGGACAATATCTGATACAGTTCCAGATCCTGGCATCCGAACTGGCATGGAACGACGAGGCCCTGTATGCTGCATTCTGGCATGGCTTATCTGAGCTTATTAAAGATGAGTTAGCTACCAGAGACTTACCTTCTAAGTTAGATGAGCTAATCTCACTCTGCACGAAAGTTGATTTACGTTTCAGAGAGAGAGCAACTGAGCGTGGAAGATCATCTGCTCCAAAATCTTCTGCTCCTCCTCCTCGTCAACTGTCACCATCTAAAGATGAGCCCATGCAAATTGGCCGTTCCCGTTTAACTCCTGCTGAGCGCCGAAGACGTCTCTCTGAGTCTCTTTGTCTTTACTGTGCAGCTCCGTCTCACACCATCAATGCCTGTCCCGAACGTCCGGGAAAACTCCAAACCCTAGCTCGCCCAGGAGAGGGCCGGCTAGGAGTAATGATCTCCTCTCCATCTCCTCATGATTGTAATCTCCCAGTCTCGCTTCAAGTTGCTCAACGTTATCGGAACGTCATTGCCCTCCTTGATTCCGGAGCAGCTGGGAACTTTATTACTGAAGCCTATGTTAAACGGTGGTCCCTACCCACCGAGAGACTTCCTTCCTCCTTTTCCTTAACTGCCGTGGATGGCAGTAAAATTTTTGATACTGTTATTGCTCTAAGGACTCTACCAGTTCGTCTGAGAGTGGGAGTTCTTCATTCCGAACTTATTTCACTTTTAGTGATTCCAAGAGCCACACATCCTGTGGTCCTGGGCCTTCCATGGCTCCGTCTTCACAATCCTACAATTGATTGGACGACTACGCAAATCCTGGCATGGGGTTCCTCCTGTGCAGAGACATGTTTGTTTAAAGTATTGCCTGTCTGTTCTTCCTCCCCCAGGTCGTCTGATGTTCCACCTCCTCCATATCAAGATTTCACGGATGTGTTCAGTAAAGCTTCTGCTGATATCCTTCCTCCTCATAGAGAATGGGACTGCCCGATTGATCTCGTTCCAGGGAAGGTTCCACCTCGAGGCCGAACTTATCCGTTGTCTCTGCCTGAGACGCATTCTATGGAGGAATACATTAAAGAGAACCTAGCAAAGGGGTTCATTCGACCTTCTTCTTCCCCAGCCGGCGCAGGCTTCTTTTTTGTAAAAAAGAAAGATGGTGGTCTGCGGCCGTGCATCGACTACAGAGGTTTGAACGACATTACCATCAAGAACCGTTATCCTTTACCCCTGATTACTGAGCTCTTTGACAGAGTTAACGGAGCTACCATCTTTACAAAGCTGGACTTGCGAGGTGCATACAATCTCATCCGGATCCGTGAGGGTGACGAGTGGAAGACCGCCTTTAACACCCGTGACGGACATTATGAGTACCTCGTCATGCCCTTCGGATTGAGCAATGCTCCAGCTGTCTTCCAGCATTTTGTCAATGAGATCTTCAGAGACATTCTATACCGTCATGTCGTGGTCTATCTAGACGATATCCTCATTTTTGCCAACGATTTAGAGGAACACCGTTTTTGGGTTAAAGAGGTTCTGTCCCGTCTCCGTGTCAATCATCTCTATTGCAAATTAGAAAAATGCGTCTTTGAAGTCAAGTCCATTCCGTTTCTAGGGTACATTGTGTCTGGTTCCGGACTAGAGATGGATCCTGAGAAACTACAAGCAATCCAAAATTGGCCGGTACCCTTAACCCTCAAAGGGGTCCAGAGGTTCTTAGGGTTCGCCAACTATTACCGAAAGTTTATACGAGACTTTTCCACCATTGTGGAACCTATTACTGCTTTCACTAAGAAGGGTGCTAACCCGTCCAAGTGGTCTGAAGAAGCCATGCAAGCATTTCATCTTTTAAAACAAAGGTTCATCTCTGCGCCTGTTCTGAAACAGCCTGACATCGACTCTCCTTTCATCTTAGAGGTGGATGCCTCCTCCGTTGGAGTAGGAGCGGTGTTATCTCAGAGGGCTAAAGATGGCCATTTACACCCTTGCAGTTTCTTCTCCCGGAAGTTCTCCCCAGCTGAGCGCAACTATGCCATTGGCGACCAGGAGTTGCTAGCCATCAAGCTCGCTCTAGAAGAGTGGAGGTATCTGTTGGAGGGAGCTTCTCATTCAATCACCATACTTACAGACCACAAGAACCTTTTATACCTGAAGGGCGCACAATGTCTCAACCCTCGTTAGGCCAGATGGGCACTTTTCTTTTCCAGGTTCGACTTTAAACTCCAGTTCTGTCCGGGCTCTCAGAATCGCAAGGCCGATGCCCTTTCCCGCTCATGGGAGCAAGAAAATGAGTCAGAGTCTTCAGACAAGCATCCTATTATAAATCCGTTGGCATTCTCCACGGTAGGGATGGACTCTACGCCCCCATCAGGGAAAAGTTTTGTGAAGCCGATGCTAAGGAAGAAGCTCATGCATTGGGCCCATGCTTCCCGTTTTGCCGGACATACAGGTATCCAAAAAACCCTGGAGTTTATCTCTAGGTCCTATTGGTGGCCAACTCTGAAAAAGGATGTCTTGGAGTTTATTGCATCTTGCCCAAAGTGTGCCCAACATAAAGTATCCCGCCAGTCGCCTGCGGGGCAACTGGTTCCACTATCCGTTCCCCGTCGACCATGGACCCACTTGTCGATGGATTTCATTACAGACTTACCCATGTGCAACAAGTTCAATACCATCTGGGTGGTAGTTGACCGGTTCACCAAGATGGCACACTTCATTCCTCTCACCGGTCTTCCGTCAGCTTCCAAGTTGGCTCAAGTATTCATACAAGAGATCTTCCGACTCCACGGTCTTCCTGAAGAAATTATCTCAGATCGAGGAGTTCAATTCACAGCCAAATTCTGGCGAAGTTTATGTCAAGTCCTCCAAGTCAAGCTAAAGTTTTCCACGGCTTACCATCCTCAGACCAATGGTCAAACCGAGAGGGTGAATCAGGACTTGGAGGCCTTCCTCCGCATCTATGTGTCCTCCTCTCAAGATGACTGGGTTCAATTACTTCCCTGGGCCGAGTTCTGTCATAACAACCAGTATCATTCTTCATCTGCTTCAACACCATTCTTCACTAACTTTGGATTCCACCCTAAAGTTCCTGAGTTCCAACCGCTTCCAGCAACTTCTGTTCCCGCAGTGGATATCACCTTGCATCAGTTTGCCAATATCTGGAAGAGCGTACGATCAGCTCTGCTCAAGGCATCGTTCAGGTACAAGAAGTTTGCGGATAAGAAGCGTCGAGCAGTTCCTGCTCTCAAGGTGGGTGATCGGGTATGGTTATCCACGAAGAATTTGAGGTTAAGAGTTCCCAGTATGAAGTTTGCACCTCGCTATATCGGTCCTTTCAAGATTGAACAAGTCATCAATCCTGTTGCTTACAGACTCCAGTTGCCTCCCTTCTTAAAAATACCCAGGACATTCCATGTTTCCCTGTTGAAACCGCTGATCTTGAATCGGTTTCATTCCTCACTTCCTCCAACTCCGAAAGTCCAAACTCAACGAGGCGTTGAGTATGAAGTGGCCAAGATCCTGGACTCACGTCACCGTTACGGTCAACTACAGTATCTTATTGACTGGAAGGGTTACGGCCCTGAGGAACGTTCATGGACCAATGCTTCTGATGTCCATGCTCCTGCCTTGGTCCGGAGATTCCATTCCAAGTTTCCTCAAAAGCCAAAGAAGTGTCCTGGGGCCACTCCTAAAGGGGGGGGTGCTGTCACGATCCGGGTATCTGGACGCCATTTCTTACCCATCAGATGCCTCCTAAGGCTGGCTCAGCGCTCCAGGACCGGATCCCATCTGTTATCCTAATGTTCACATTCCTGCATCCTCTCCTGTCTCTCTGAAACGCTGTCACAGTAACGCCTTATTACATCTGGCATGGCGTCTCCCGCGGCCTCCGCCGCCGTCCCTGAGCTTCTGCATGCAGAGTGTCAGAGTGGCGATTACGTCAGCCGCGGCCTCCGCTGTGTCCGCGTGGTTGGATGTGCACTTGTCAGCCTGGCGTCTCCTGTCTCCAGTGGCCGGCGCCGCCATTACTGTTTTCATTACCACATGGATTACAAACCAAACTTCCCTCCAAGTGTCTGCATGGGCGCAGCCATCTTGGATTCTGTCAGCTGATCATTTCCTCCAATCTGTTGTCAGTATTGTTAATCTGCATAATTGCCTAGCCAATCCCTTCCTTGCTGCAGGTATAAATACACTGTGCCTAAGCAAGGAAGGCGTCAGTGCTTTGGTTGTCAAACCTAGTTCCTGTTTGTCTCTCTCCTGTGATTGTCTTCCTGGTTCCAGCTCCTGTCTCAAGACTTCCACCATAGAGACCCGCACCAGCATTCCACCTGCGGTGTAGCCTGACTCTCCAATCCATTGTGGATTCATCTGTTTCCAGCTACAACATTACCTGCTTCCAGCTCAGCTTCCAGCAGAGTACAGCTTTCCTTAAAGGGCCGGTGTCCTTTCTACACTTTACCACTCTCCACCGGTATTATTATTTCTCCGCTCTCAAGTTCTACATTTCAGTTCATATTTCATCGCTCCCAAGTTCATTTATTATTTAACTGGTTCCAGCCAGTATCCACTCCGTGCTAACAACAGTCTGGTTCCAGCCAGTATCCACAGCAGCTGTTTTACCTTCAGCAACCCAGCTTTTCCTGGAACACCAGCTGGCACAATCCTGGGTTATCTCCATTGCTACAGTCGGGCCTGGTAAGGACTTTCCATCTAGAAGATCATAAGAACTATCTCACACTACCAGTGCCCTGTGGCTCCTGCCATCCTGTAGTACCCAGGAACTGTATTTATTATTTGCTGACTTTTACGTTTTCTTTTACTGCTGCTGTGTTGCGGAGTTGTCATAATAAACATCATTGACTTTTATCCAAGTTGTCGTGGTCACGCCTTCGGGCAGTTATTATTCATGTTACTTACATGTCCAGGGGTCTGATACAACCTCCCAGGTTCCGGTACATCTCAGCCCCTACAACTGAGGCTGCCTCCCGTCAGCTCAGGCCCTCAGTTGTGACAGTAAGCACTGACCTAATGAATCCAGCCGGAGACCAGGATCAAGCGGCCAGGCCGATGCAAGAACTGGCAGCCCGACTAGAACATCAGGAGGCTGCACAGGGCCACACCATCCGCTGTCTCCAGGATCTCTCTACTCGGCTGGATGGGATTCAGACAACTCTCCGTGGATCAGGCGCATCTGGTGCGTCAACCACAGTGACTCCAGCTATAACCCCACCCACCTTACCCATTTCTGCTCCACGTCTTCATCTTCCAACGCCAGCAAAATTTGACGGATCTCCAAGATTCTGCAGGGGATTTCTCAACCAGTGTGAGATTCAGTTTGAGCTACAACCTGGCAATTTTCCCAGTGACCGTACAAAAATTGCCTACATCATCTCTCTTCTCAGTGGCTCCGCCCTTGACTGGGCATCACCGTTATGGGAGAGGTCCGACACCCTGCTATCTTCTTACACTGCATTCGTGTCAACATTCAGGCGCATCTTCGACGAGCCAGGCCGGGTAACCTCAGCTTCATCCGAGATTCTCCGTTTACGCCAGGGGTCACGTACTGTAGGACAATATCTGATACAGTTCCAGATCCTGGCATCCGAACTGGCATGGAACGACGAGGCCCTGTATGCTGCATTCTGGCATGGCTTATCTGAGCTTATTAAAGATGAGTTAGCTACCAGAGACTTACCTTCTAAGTTAGATGAGCTAATCTCACTCTGCACGAAAGTTGATTTACGTTTCAGAGAGAGAGCAACTGAGCGTGGAAGATCATCTGCTCCAAAATCTTCTGCTCCTCCTCCTCGTCAACTGTCACCATCTAAAGATGAGCCCATGCAAATTGGCCGTTCCCGTTTAACTCCTGCTGAGCGCCGAAGACGTCTCTCTGAGTCTCTTTGTCTTTACTGTGCAGCTCCGTCTCACACCATCAATGCCTGTCCCGAACGTCCGGGAAAACTCCAAACCCTAGCTCGCCCAGGAGAGGGCCGGCTAGGAGTAATGATCTCCTCTCCATCTCCTCATGATTGTAATCTCCCAGTCTCGCTTCAAGTTGCTCAACGTTATCGGAACGTCATTGCCCTCCTTGATTCCGGAGCAGCTGGGAACTTTATTACTGAAGCCTATGTTAAACGGTGGTCCCTACCCACCGAGAGACTTCCTTCCTCCTTTTCCTTAACTGCCGTGGATGGCAGTAAAATTTTTGATACTGTTATTGCTCTAAGGACTCTACCAGTTCGTCTGAGAGTGGGAGTTCTTCATTCCGAACTTATTTCACTTTTAGTGATTCCAAGAGCCACACATCCTGTGGTCCTGGGCCTTCCATGGCTCCGTCTTCACAATCCTACAATTGATTGGACGACTACGCAAATCCTGGCATGGGGTTCCTCCTGTGCAGAGACATGTTTGTTTAAAGTATTGCCTGTCTGTTCTTCCTCCCCCAGGTCGTCTGATGTTCCACCTCCTCCATATCAAGATTTCACGGATGTGTTCAGTAAAGCTTCTGCTGATATCCTTCCTCCTCATAGAGAATGGGACTGCCCGATTGATCTCGTTCCAGGGAAGGTTCCACCTCGAGGCCGAACTTATCCGTTGTCTCTGCCTGAGACGCATTCTATGGAGGAATACATTAAAGAGAACCTAGCAAAGGGGTTCATTCGACCTTCTTCTTCCCCAGCCGGCGCAGGCTTCTTTTTTGTAAAAAAGAAAGATGGTGGTCTGCGGCCGTGCATCGACTACAGAGGTTTGAACGACATTACCATCAAGAACCGTTATCCTTTACCCCTGATTACTGAGCTCTTTGACAGAGTTAACGGAGCTACCATCTTTACAAAGCTGGACTTGCGAGGTGCATACAATCTCATCCGGATCCGTGAGGGTGACGAGTGGAAGACCGCCTTTAACACCCGTGACGGACATTATGAGTACCTCGTCATGCCCTTCGGATTGAGCAATGCTCCAGCTGTCTTCCAGCATTTTGTCAATGAGATCTTCAGAGACATTCTATACCGTCATGTCGTGGTCTATCTAGACGATATCCTCATTTTTGCCAACGATTTAGAGGAACATCGTTTTTGGGTTAAAGAGGTTCTGTCCCGTCTCCGTGTCAATCATCTCTATTGCAAATTAGAAAAATGCGTCTTTGAAGTCAAGTCCATTCCGTTTCTAGGGTACATTGTGTCTGGTTCCGGACTAGAGATGGATCCTGAGAAACTACAAGCAATCCAAAATTGGCCGGTACCCTTAACCCTCAAAGGGGTCCAGAGGTTCTTAGGGTTCGCCAACTATTACCGAAAGTTTATACGAGACTTTTCCACCATTGTGGAACCTATTACTGCTTTCACTAAGAAGGGTGCTAACCCGTCCAAGTGGTCTGAAGAAGCCATGCAAGCATTTCATCTTTTAAAACAAAGGTTCATCTCTGCGCCTGTTCTGAAACAGCCTGACATCGACTCTCCTTTCATCTTAGAGGTGGATGCCTCCTCCGTTGGAGTAGGAGCGGTGTTATCTCAGAGGGCTAAAGATGGCCATTTACACCCTTGCAGTTTCTTCTCCCGGAAGTTCTCCCCAGCTGAGCGCAACTATGCCATTGGCGACCAGGAGTTGCTAGCCATCAAGCTCGCTCTAGAAGAGTGGAGGTATCTGTTGGAGGGAGCTTCTCATTCAATCACCATACTTACAGACCACAAGAACCTTTTATACCTGAAGGGCGCACAATGTCTCAACCCTCGTCAGGCCAGATGGGCACTTTTCTTTTCCAGGTTCGACTTTAAACTCCAGTTCTGTCCGGGCTCTCAGAATCGCAAGGCCGATGCCCTTTCCCGCTCATGGGAGCAAGAAAATGAGTCAGAGTCTTCAGACAAGCATCCTATTATAAATCCGTTGGCATTCTCCACGGTAGGGATGGACTCTACGCCCCCATCAGGGAAAAGTTTTGTGAAGCCGATGCTAAGGAAGAAGCTCATGCATTGGGCCCATGCTTCCCGTTTTGCCGGACATACAGGTATCCAAAAAACCCTGGAGTTTATCTCTAGGTCCTATTGGTGGCCAACTCTGAAAAAGGATGTCTTGGAGTTTATTGCATCTTGCCCAAAGTGTGCCCAACATAAAGTATCCCGCCAGTCGCCTGCGGGGCAACTGGTTCCACTATCCGTTCCCCGTCGACCATGGACCCACTTGTCGATGGATTTCATTACAGACTTACCCATGTGCAACAAGTTCAATACCATCTGGGTGGTAGTTGACCGGTTCACCAAGATGGCACACTTCATTCCTCTCACCGGTCTTCCGTCAGCTTCCAAGTTGGCTCAAGTATTCATACAAGAGATCTTCCGACTCCACGGTCTTCCTGAAGAAATTATCTCAGATCGAGGAGTTCAATTCACAGCCAAATTCTGGCGAAGTTTATGTCAAGTCCTCCAAGTCAAGCTAAAGTTTTCCACGGCTTACCATCCTCAGACCAATGGTCAAACCGAGAGGGTGAATCAGGACTTGGAGGCCTTCCTCCGCATCTATGTGTCCTCCTCTCAAGATGACTGGGTTCAATTACTTCCCTGGGCCGAGTTCTGTCATAACAACCAGTATCATTCTTCATCTGCTTCAACACCATTCTTCACTAACTTTGGATTCCACCCTAAAGTTCCTGAGTTCCAACCGCTTCCAGCAACTTCTGTTCCCGCAGTGGATATCACCTTGCATCAGTTTGCCAATATCTGGAAGAGCGTACGATCAGCTCTGCTCAAGGCATCGTTCAGGTACAAGAAGTTTGCGGATAAGAAGCGTCGAGCAGTTCCTGCTCTCAAGGTGGGTGATCGGGTATGGTTATCCACGAAGAATTTGAGGTTAAGAGTTCCCAGTATGAAGTTTGCACCTCGCTATATCGGTCCTTTCAAGATTGAACAAGTCATCAATCCTGTTGCTTACAGACTCCAGTTGCCTCCCTTCTTAAAAATACCCAGGACATTCCATGTTTCCCTGTTGAAACCGCTGATCTTGAATCGGTTTCATTCCTCACTTCCTCCAACTCCGAAAGTCCAAACTCAACGAGGCGTTGAGTATGAAGTGGCCAAGATCCTGGACTCACGTCACCGTTACGGTCAACTACAGTATCTTATTGACTGGAAGGGTTACGGCCCTGAGGAACGTTCATGGACCAATGCTTCTGATGTCCATGCTCCTGCCTTGGTCCGGAGATTCCATTCCAAGTTTCCTCAAAAGCCAAAGAAGTGTCCTGGGGCCACTCCTAAAGGGGGGGGGGGTGCTGTCACGATCCGGGTATCTGGACGCCATTTCTTACCCATCAGATGCCTCCTAAGGCTGGCTCAGCGCTCCAGGACCGGATCCCATCTGTTATCCTAATGTTCACATTCCTGCATCCTCTCCTGTCTCTCTGAAACGCTGTCACAGTAACGCCTTATTACATCTGGCATGGCGTCTCCCGCGGCCTCCGCCGCCGTCCCTGAGCTTCTGCATGCAGAGTGTCAGAGTGGCGATTACGTCAGCCGCGGCCTCCGCTGTGTCCGCGTGGTTGGATGTGCACTTGTCAGCCTGGCGTCTCCTGTCTCCAGTGGCCGGCGCCGCCATTACTGTTTTCATTACCACATGGATTACAAACCAAACTTCCCTCCAAGTGTCTGCATGGGCGCAGCCATCTTGGATTCTGTCAGCTGATCATTTCCTCCAATCTGTTGTCAGTATTGTTAATCTGCATAATTGCCTAGCCAATCCCTTCCTTGCTGCAGGTATAAATACACTGTGCCTAAGCAAGGAAGGTGTCAGTGCTTTGGTTGTCAAACCTAGTTCCTGTTTGTCTCTCTCCTGTGATTGTCTTCCAGGTTCCAGCTCCTGTCTCAAGACTTCCACCATAGAGACCCGCACCAGCATTCCACCTGCGGTGTAGCCTGACTCTCCAATCCATTGTGGATTCATCTGTTTCCAGCTACAACATTACCTGCTTCCAGCTCAGCTTCCAGCAGAGTACAGCTTTCCTTAAAGGGCCGGTGTCCTTTCTACACTTTACCACTCTCCACCGGTATTATTATTTCTCCGCTCTCAAGTTCTACATTTCAGTTCATATTTCATCGCTCCCAAGTTCATTTATTATTTAACTGGTTCCAGCCAGTATCCACTCCGTGCTAACAACAGTCTGGTTCCAGCCAGTATCCACAGCAGCTGTTTTACCTTCAGCAACCCAGCTTTTCCTGGAACACCAGCTGGCACAATCCTGGGTTATCTCCATTGCTACAGTCGGGCCTGGTAAGGACTTTCCATCTAGAAGATCATAAGAACTATCTCACACTACCAGTGCCCTGTGGCTCCTGCCATCCTGTAGTACCCAGGAACTGTATTTATTATTTGCTGACTTTTACGTTTTCTTTTACTGCTGCTGTGTTGCGGAGTTGTCATAATAAACATCATTGACTTTTATCCAAGTTGTCGTGGTCACGCCTTCGGGCAGTTATTATTCATGTTACTTACATGTCCAGGGGTCTGATACAACCTCCCAGGTTCCGGTACATCTCAGCCCCTACAACTGAGGCTGCCTCCCGTCAGCTCAGGCCCTCAGTTGTGACATGAATTAGCTATCTAATGTGGTCTGCGTCCCGTTCCGGCACCCAGAACGGCTATCTAAGGTGGGCTGCGCCCCGTTCCGGCACCTAGAATGCAAACTTTGGTGATCTGCTGCATGGACTGGCACCCTGAATGGCTGTGTAATGTGGTCTGGATGTCCTGCACCCCGTTACAGTACACAAAATAGCTATCTAATGTGGTCTGCGTCCCGTTCCGGCACCCGACACCGCTATCTAAGGTGGACTGCTCCCCATTCTGTCACCTGTAATGCTATCTTTGGTGATCTGCTGCCTTGTCCGCCACCCAGAATGGCTGTGTAATGTGGTCTGAATGTCCTGCAGCCCGTTCAGATACACAAAATAGCTATCTAATGTGGTCTGCGTCCTGTTCCGGCACCCGGAATGGCTATGTAAGGTGGACTGCGCCCCATTCCGTCACCAGGAATGCTATCTTTGGTGATCTGCTGCCTGGTCCGGCACTCTGAATGGCTGTGTAATGTGGTCTGGATGTCCTGCACCCCGTTCCGGTACACAAAATAGCTATCAAAAGTGGTCTGCGTCCATTTCTGGCACCCGGAACGGCTATGTAAGGTGGACTGCGCCCCATTCCTTCAGCAGTAATGCTATCTTTGGTGATCTGCTGCCTGGTCCGCCACCCAGAATGGCTGTGTAATGTGGCCTGGATGTCCTGCACCTCGTTACGGTACACAAAATAGCGATCTAATGTGGTCTGCGTCCCGTTCCGGCACCCGGAACGGTTATCTAAGGTGGGCTGCGCCCCATTCCGGCACCTAGAATGCAATCTTTGGTGATCTGCTGCCTGGTCCGGCACCCTGAATGGCTGTGTAATGTTGTCTGGATGTCCTGCACCCCGTTCCGGTACACAAAGTAGCTATCTAATGTGGTCTGCGTCCCGTTCCGGCACCCGACACGGTAATCTAAGGTGGACTGTGCCCCATTCTGTCACCAGGAATGCTATTTTTGGTGATCTGCTGCCTTGTACAGCACCCAGAATGGCTCAGTGATGTTGTCTGTATGTCCTGCACCCTGTTCCGGTACACAAAATAGCTATCTAATGTGGTCTGCGTCCCGTTCCGGACCCGACATGGCTATCTAAGGTGGACTGCTCCCCATTCCATCACCAGTAATGCTATCTTTGGTGATCTGCTGCCTGTTCCGCCACCCAGAATGGCTGTGTAATGTGGTCTGGATGTCCTGCAGCCCGTTCCGATACACAAAATAGCTATCTAATGTTATCTGCGTCCCGTTCTAGCACCTGGAACGGCTATGTAAGGTGGACTGCTCCCCATTCCGTTACCAGGAATGCAATCTTTGGTGATCTGCTGCCTGGTCCGGCACCCTGAATGGCTGTGTAATGTGGTCTGGATGTCCTGCAGCCCGTTCAGATACACAAAATAGCTATCTAATGTGGTCTGCGTCCCGTTCCGGCACCCGGAATGGCTATCTAAGGTGGACTGCGCCCCATTCCGTCACCAGGAATGCTATCTTTGGTGATCTGCTGCCTGGTCCGCCACCCAGAATGGCTGTGTAATGTGGTCTGGATGTCCTGCACCCCGTTCCGGTACACAAAATTGCTATCTAATGTGGTATGCGTCCCATTATGGCACCCGTAACGGCTATGTAAGGTGGACTGCGCCCCATTCCGTCACCAGGAATGCTATCTTTGGTGATCTGCTGCCTGGTCCGCCACCCAGAATGGCTGTGTAATGTGGTCTGGATGTCCTGCACCCCGTTCCGATACACAAAATAGCTATGTAATGTGGTCTGCGTCCCGTTCCAGCACCCGGAACAGCTATCTAAGGTGGGCTGCGCCCCATTCCGGCACCTAGAATGCAATCTTTGGTGATCTGCTGCCTTGTCCGGCACCCGGAATGGCTGTGTAATGTGGTCTGGATGTCCTGCACCCCGTTCCGGTACACAAAATAGCTATCTAATGTGATCTGCGTCCCGTTCTGGCACCCGGAACGGCAATGTAAGGTGGACTGCTCCCCATTCCGTCACCAGGAATGCTATCTTTGGTGATCTGCTGCCTGGTCCGAAACCCTGAATGGCTGTGTATGTGGTCTGGATGTCCTGCACCCCGTTCCGGTACACAAAATAGCTATCTAATGTGGTCTGCGTCCCGTTTCTGCACCCGACACGGCTATCCAAGGTAGACTGCGCTCCATTCCGTCACCAGGAATGCTATTTTTGGTGATCTGCTGCCTTGTACAGCACCCAGAATGGCTGTGTGATGTGGTCTGTATGTCCTGCACCCTGTTCCGGTACACAAAATAGCTATCTAATGTGATCTGTGTCCCGTTCCGGCACCAGGAACGGCTATGTAAGGTGGACTGCTCCCCATTCCGTCACCAGGAATGCTATTTTTGGTGATCTGCTGCCTGGTCCGGCACCCTGATTGGCTGTGTAATGTGGTCTGGATGTCCTGCACCCCGTTCCGATACACAAAATAGCTATCTAATGTGGTCTGCGTCCCGTTCCAGCACCCGGAACGGCTATCTAAGGTGGACTGCTCCCCATTCCGGCACCCGGAATGCTATCCTTGGTGATCTGCTGCCTGGTCCAGCACCCGGTATGGCTGTTTGATGTGGTCTGGATGTGCTGCACCCCGTTCCGGTACATGAAATAGCTATCTAATGTGGTCTGCGTCCTGTTCCGGCACCCGGAACGGCTATCTAAGGTGGGCTGCGCCCCGTTCCGGCACCTGGAATGCAATCTTTGGTGATTTGCTGCCTGGTCCTGCACCCTGAATGGCTGTGTAATGTGGTCTGGATGTCCTGCACCCCGTTCCAGTACACAAAATAGCTATCTAATGTGATTTGCGTCCCGTTCTGGCACCCGGAACAGCTATGTAAGTTGGACTGCTCCCCATTCCGTCACCAGGAATGCTATCTTTGGTGATCTGCTGCCTGGTCCGGCACCCTGAATGGCTGTGTAATGTTGTCTGGATGTCCTGCACCCCGTTCCGGTACACAAAGTAGCTATCTAATGTGGTCTGCGTCCCGTTCCGGCACCCGACACGGTAATCTAAGGTGGACTGTGCCCCATTCTGTCACCAGGAATGCTATTTTTGGTGATCTGCTGCCTTGTACAGCACCCAGAATGGCTCAGTGATGTTGTCTGTATGTCCTGCACCCTGTTCCGGTACACAAAATAGCTATCTAATGTGGTCTGCGTCCCGTTCCGGACCCGACACGGCTATCTAAGGTGGACTGCTCCCCATTCCATCACCAGTAATGCTATCTTTGGTGATCTGCTGCCTGTTCCGCCACCCAGAATGGCTGTGTAATGTGGTCTGGATGTCCTGCAGCCCGTTCCGATACACAAAATAGCTATCTAATGTTATCTGCGTCCCGTTCTAGCACCTGGAACGGCTATGTAAGGTGGACTGCTCCCCATTCCGTTACCAGGAATGCTATCTTTGGTGACCTGCTGCCTGGTCCGGCACCCTGAATGGCTGTGTAATGGGGTCTGTATGTCCTGCACCCCGTTCCAGTACACAAAATAGCTATCTAATGTGGTCTGCGTCCCGTTCCGGCACCCGACACGGCTATCTTTGGTGGACTGCTCCCCATTCCGTCACCAGTAATGCTATCTTTGGTGATCTGCTGCCTTGTCCGGCCCCCTGAATGGCTTTGTAATGTGGTCTGGTGTCCTGCACCCCGTTACGGTACACAAAATAGCGATCTAATGTGGTCTGCGTCCCGTTCCGGCACCCGGAACGGCTATCTAAGGTGGACTGCTCCCCATTCCATTACCAGGGATGCTATCTTTGGTGATCTGCTGCCTGGTCCGACACTCAGAATGGCTGTGTAATGTGGTCTGGATGTCCTGCACCCCGTTCCGGTACACAAAATAGCTATCTAATGTGGTCTGCGTCCCGTTCCAGCACCCGAAACGGCTATCTAAGGTGGACTGCTCCTATTTACGGCACCCGGAATGCTTTCCTTGGTGATCTGATGCCTGGTCCAGCACACGGAATGGCTGTGTAATGTGGTCTGGATGTCCTGCACCCCGTTCCGATACACACAATATCTATCTAATGTGGTCTGCGTCCCGTTCCTTCACCCGGAATGGCTATCTAAGGTGGACTGTTCCCCATTCCGTCACCAGGAATGCTATCTTTGGTGATCTGCTGCCTGGTCCGGCACCCTGAATGGCTGTGTAATGGGGTCTGTATGTCCTGCACCCCGTTCCAGTACACAAAATAGCTATCTAATGTGGTCTGCGTCCCGTTCCGGCACCCGACACGGCTATTTTTGGTGGACTGCTCCCCATTCCGTCACCAGTAATGCTATTTTTGGTGATCTGCTGCCTTGTCCGGCCCCCTGAATGGCTTTGTAATGTGGTCTGGTGTCCTGCACCCCGTTACGGTACACAAAATAGCGATCTAATGTGGTCTGCGTCCCGTTCCGGCACCCGGAACGGCTATCTAAGGTGGACTGCTCCCCATTCCATTACCAGGGATGCTATCTTTGGTGATCTGCTGCCTGGTCCGACACTCAGAATGGCTGTGTAATGTGGTCTGGATGTCCTGCACCCCGTTCCGGTACACAAAATAGCTATCTAATGTGGTCTGCGTCCCGTTCCAGCACCCGGAATGGCTATCTAAGGTGGACTGCTCCTAATTACGGCACCCGGAATGCTATCCTTGGTGATCTGATGCCTGGTCCAGCACACGGAATGGCTGTGTAATGTGGTCTGGATGTCCTGCACCCCGTTCCGATACACACAATATCTATCTAATGTGGTCTGCGTCCCGTTCCTTCACCCGGAATGGCTATCTAAGGTGGACTGTTCCCCATTCCGTCACCAGGAATGCTATCTTTGGTGATCTGCTGCCTGGTGCGCCACCTGGAATGGCTGTGTAATGTGGTCTGGATGTCCTGCACCCTGTTCCGGTACACAAAATAGCTATCTAATGTGATCTGCGTCCCGTTCCGGGTGATGTAAGGTGGACTGCTCCCCATTCCGTCACCAGGAATGCTATCTTTGGTGATCTGCTGCCTGGTCCAGCACCCTGAATGGCTGTGTAATGTGGTCTGGATGTCCTGCACGCCGTTCCGGTACACAAAATAGCTATCTAATGTGGTCTGCGTCTCGTTCCGGCACCCGACACGGCTATCTAAGGTGGACTGCTCCCCATTCCGTCACCAGGAATGCTATCTTTGGTGATCTGCTGCCTGGTCCGACACTCAGAATTGCTGTGTAATGTGGTCTGGATGTCCTGCACCACGTTCCGGTACACAAAATAGCTATCTAATGTGGTCTGCGTCCCGTTCCAGCACCCAGAATGGCTACGTAAGGTGGACTGCTACCCATTCCGTCACCAGGAATGCTATCTTTGGTGATCTGCTGCCTGGTCCGGCACACTGAATGGCTGTTTAATGTGGTCTGGATGTCCTGCACCCCGTTCCTGTGCACAAAATAGCTATCTAATGTGGTCTGCGTCCCGTTCCGGAACCGACACGGCTATCTAAGGTCGACTGATCCCCAATCCGTCACCAGTAATGCTATCTTTGGTGATCTGCTGCCTGGTCCGGCACCCTGAATGGCTGTGTAATGTGGTCTGTATGTCCTGCACCTTGTTCCGGTACACAAAATAGCTATCTAATGTGGTCTGCATCCCGTTCCGGCACCCGACACGGCTATCTAAGGTGGACTGCTCCCCATTCCGTCACCAGTAATGCTATCTTTGGTGATCTGCTGCCTTTTCCGGCACCCTGAATAGCTTTGTAATGTGGTCTGGATGTCCTGCACCCCGTTACGGTACACAAAATAGCGATCTAAAGTGGTCTGTGTCCCATTCCGGCACCCGGAACGGCTATCTAAGGTGGACTGCTCCCCATTCCATCACCAGGGATGCTATCTTTGGTGATCTGCTGCCTGGTCCGACACTCAGAATGGCTGTGTGATGTGGTCTGGATGTCCTGCACCCCGTTCCGGTATACAAAATAGCTATCTAATGTGGTCTGCGTCCCGTTCCAGCACCCGGAACTGCTATCTAAGGTGGACTGCTCCCCATTACGGCACCGGAATGCTATCCTTGGTGATCTGATGCCTGGTCCAGCACACGGAATGGCTGTGTAATGTGGTCTGGATGTCCTGCACCCAGTTTCGATACACAAAATAGCTATCTAATGTGGTCTGCGTCCCGTTCCAGCACCCGGAACGGCTATCTAAGGTGGACTGCTCCCCATTCCTGCACCCGGAATGCTATCCTTGGTGATCTGCTGCCTGGTCCAGCACCCGGAATGGCTGTGTAATGTGGTCTGGATGTCCTGCAGCCCGTTCCGATACACACAATATCTATCTCACGTGGTCTGCGTCCCGTTCCTTCACCCGGAATGGCTATCTAAGGTGGACTGTTCCCCATTCCGTCACCAGGAATGCTATCTTTGTGGATCTGCTGCCTGGTGCGCCCTCCTGGAAGGGCTGTGTAATGTGGTCTGGATGTCCTGCACCCGGTTCTGTTTCACAAAATAGCTATCTATTGTGGTCTGCATCCTGTTCCGGCACCCGGAACGGCTATGTAAGGTGGACTGCGCCCCATTCCGGCACCTGGAACGCTATCCTTGGTGATCTGCTGCTTGGTCCAGCACCCTGAATGGCTGTGTGATGTGGTCTGGATGTCCTGCACCCCGTTCCGGTACATGAAATAGCTATCTAATGTGGTCTGCGTCCCGTTCCGGCACCCAGAATGGCTATCTAAGGTGGGCTGCGCCCCGTTCCGACACCTATAATGCAATCTTTGATGATCTGCTGCCTGGTTCGGCACCCGGAATGGCTGTGTAATGTGGTCTGGATGTCCTGCACCCAGTTTCGGTACACAAAATAGCTATCTAATGTGATGTGCGTCCCGTTCCGGCACCCGGAACGGCTATCTAAGGTGGACTGATCCCCATTCCGTCACAAGGAATGCTATATTTGGTGATCTGCTGCCTAGTCTGACACTCAGAATTGCTGTGTAATGTGGTCTGGATGTCCTGCACCCCGTTCCGTTTCACAAAATAGCTATCTATTGTGGTCTGCATCCCGTTCCGGCACCCGGAACGGCTATGTAAGGTGGACTGCGCCCCGTTCCGGCACCTGGAACGCTATCCTTGGTGATCTGCTGCTTGGTCCAGCACCCGGAATGGCTGTGTGATGTGGTCTGGATGTCCTGCACCCCGTTCCGGTACATGAAATAGCTATATAATGTGGTCTGCGTCCCGTTCCGGCACCCAGAACGGCTATCTAAGGTGGGCTGCACCCCGTTCCGACACCTATAATGCAATCTTTGATGATCTGCTGCCTGGTCCGGCACCCGGAATGGCTGTGTAATGTGGTCTGTATGTCCTGCACCCCGTTCCGGTACACAAAATAGCTATCTAATGTGATGTGCGTCCCGTTCCGGCACCCGGAACGGCTATCTAAGGTGGACTGCTCCCCATTCCGTCACCAGAAATGCTATCTTTGGTGATCTGCTGCCTAGTCTGACACTCAGAATGGCTGTGTAATGTGGTCTGGATGTCCTGCACCCTGTTCCGGTACACAAAATAGCTATCTAATGTGGTCTGCATCCCGTTCCAGCACCCGGAATGGCTATGTAAGGGGGACTGCTCCCCATTCCGTCACCAGGAATGCTTTCTTTGGTGATCTGCTGCTTGGTCCGCCACCCAGAATGGCTGTGTAATGTGGTTTGGATGTCCTGCACCCCGTTCCGATACACAAAATAGCTTTCTAATGTGGTCTGCGTCCGGTTCCAGCACCCGGAACGGCTATCTAAGGTGGACTGCTCCCCATTCCAGCACCCGGAATTCTATCCTTGGTGATCTGCTGCCTGGTCCGGCACCCGCTATGTCTGTGTGATGTGGTCTGGATGTGCTGCACCCCGTTCCGGTACATGAAATAGCTATCTAATGTGGTCTGCGTCCCGTTCCGGCACCCGGAACGGCTATCTAAGGTGGCCTGCGCCCCGTTCCGGCACCTAGAATGCAATCTTTGGTGAACTGCTGCCTGGTCCGGCACCCTGAATGGCTGTGTAATGTGGTCTGGATGTCCTGCACCCCGTTCCGGTACACAAAATAGCTATCTAATGTGATCTGCGTCCCGTTCTGGCACCCAGAACGGCTATGTAAGGTGGACTGCTCCCCATTCCGTCATCAGGAATGCTATCTTTGGTGATCTGCTGCCTGGTCCGGTACCCTGAATGGCTGTGTAATGTTGTCTGGATGTCCTGCACCCCGTTCCGGTACACAAAATAGCTATCTAATGTGGTCTGCGTCCCGTTCCGGCACCCGACACGGCTATCTAAGGTGGACTGCGCCCCATTCCGTCACAAGGAATGCTATCTTTGGTGATCTGCTGCCAGGGACGTGCAGTCAGGGGAGGCAGGGGAGGCAGTGCCTCCCCTGTCATAATGATTAAAATAATAAAAAGAAGATATTTATAACAGAGTCTGTTATCAATATCTTTTTTCCTTATTTTAATAATTCCCCCCCTGTGGCTGCTTGTGAGGGTGGGAGGCAGCGGGAGAGGTGCCTCCCGCTGCTTACACTAAAACTCCGGGCAGTGGGGGGCGGGCAGGGGGCGGGGTGCAGCAATGGGCTGTGAAAGCCCTTTGAAAATGAATGGACAAGCGGCACCTATACTGGTGCCGCAATGACAGGGGCGTGCATTCAGCCCCGATGAATGCATGCCCCTGTCAGTGTCCAGATGTGATTGGCCCAGCGGATCCAGTGCTGGATCCGCTGTCCAATCACCCCCTTCCCGGCTGCAGCAGGCGCCGTGGGCTGTGTGGGCGCCCGCTGCAGCCAGCGCCGCAACTATGGGAGAGACGTCATGAGTCATGACGTCTCTCCCATAGTACAGAAGAGACGAGCCGGCGGCGGACGGACGGAGGACGGACGGAGGACAGCGCTGCAGGAGAGGTAAGTATGTGTGTGTGTGTGTTTTTTTTAATTTGTTGGTGTTGGGGCACAGCAAGAGGGGCACAACAACTAGGGGGCACAGCAAGAGGGGCACAGCAACTGGGGGGGCACAACAACAAGTGGCACAGCAAGAGGGGCACAACAACAAGGGGCACAGCAACTGGGGGGCACAACAACAAGGGGCACAGCAACTGGGGGGCACTACAACTGGGGGGCACAGCAACAGGGGCACAGCAACTGGGGGGGCACAACAACAAGGGGCACAGCAAGAGGGACACAGCATCTGGGGGGCACAGCAACTGGGGGGCACAGCAACAAGGGGCACAGCAAGAGGGGCACAGCAACTGGGGGGGCACAACAACAAGTGGCACAGCAAGAGGGGCACAGCAACAGGGGCACAACAACAAGGGGCACAGCAACTGGGGGGCACAACAACAAGGGGCACAGCAACTGGGGGGCACTACAACTGGGGGGCACAGCAACAGGGGCACAGCAACTGGGGGGCACAACAACAAGGGGCACAGCAAGAGGGACACAGCATCTGGGGGGCACAGCAACTGAGGGGCACATCAACAGGAGCACAGCAACTGGGGTGCGCATCAACAAGGGGCACAGCAACAGTAGCACAGCAACTGGGGGGCACAACAACAAGGGGCACAGCAACAGGGGCACAGCAACTGGGGGGCACAACAACAAGGGGCACAGCAACAGGGGCACAGCAACTGGGGGGCACAACAACAAGGGGCACAGCAACAGGGGCACAGCAACTGGGGGGCACAACAAGGGGCACATCTATAAGGGGCACAAGTACAAGGGGCACAATTACAAGGGGCACAACAACTGGGGGGCACAACTACAAGGGGCACAGCAATTGGGGGGCTCAACTACAAGGGGCACAGCAACTGGGGGCACAATTACAGGGGTCACAGCTACTGGGGGCAAAGCGACTGGGGGCACAGCGACAGGGGGCACAACTACTTCGGGCACAGCTAGTAGGGGCAAAGCTACAAGGGGCACAGTGACTGTGGTCACAACTACTGGGGGCACAGCAACAGGGGCACAGCAACTGGGGGGCACAACAACAAGGGGCACAGCAACTGGGGGGCGCAATAACAAGGGGCACAGCAACAGGGGCACAGCAACTGGGGGGCACATCAACAAGGGGCACAGCAACTGGGGGGCACAACAACAAGGGGCACAGCAACAGGGGCACAACAACAAGGGGCACAAGTACAAGGGGCACAGCAACTGGGGGGCACAGCCACAAGGGGCAAAGCTCCAGGGGGCACAGCTACAAGGGGCACAGCGACTGGGGGCACAACTACAGGGGTCACAACTACTCGGGGCACTGCTACTGGGGGCACTGCTACAGGGGGCAAAGCTACTAGGGGTACAGCTACTAGGCTCACAATTATTGGGGGAGCCTGCTCCATCATCCCAGTTAGCAGCAGCACTGTCCCCTGTCTGTGCTAACGTCTTCCCGCGTCAGTGAGGGCATAATATTCATTATTTTCTCTCTCTCTCTCTCTCTCTCTCTCTCTCTCTCTCTCTCTCTCCTCCTGTGGATTACTTTGTTTGTAAGTATAATTGTCATTTTTACAGGTACCGGCCCTATTGGATTCTACTGGACAAGTGGACGTGACCGGCGTGGGATGTAGGTAAGTATGTGTGAGTGTGTAAGTGTGTTTTAATAAATTTTTACTTTCACGGTGTGTGTTGTGTTTTTATTTGGGTATTGTTGTTGTTGTAGAACTACAGGTACCAGCGGGCCCGTTATTTCCCTGCATGCTGGCACTTGAGGTTCTCCAAGTACCAGCAAGCGGGGGAGGCTTGCTGGGCCTTGTAGTTCCACAACAAAAAACAATATTCTTTTTTATACACACTTATGGCTATCAGCCCGGCACCCACCGCCCAGGGGTGCTGGGGACAGCCTCGGGCTTCACCCCTGGCCCTCAGGTGCCTGGAGGGGGGGGACACCTCTTGATTTAAGGGGTCCCCACTCCTCCAGGGAACCCCGGCCAGGGGTGACTAGTTGGGGGGGTAATGCCACGGCCGCAGGGACCTAAATAAATGTGTCCCCCGGCTGTGGCATTATGTCCCTGGCTAGTGGAGTCCGGTGCTGGTTTTAAAAATATGGGGGACCCCTACATCTTTTGTCCCCCGTATTTTTGGAACCAGGACCAGTCTAAGAGCCTGGCGCTGGTTGTCTAAATACGGGGAACCCCTGTCCAATTTTTCCCCAGTATTTAAACAACCAGGACCGGCTCAAAGAGCCCGAGGCTGGTTATACTTAGGAAGGGGGATCTCACGCATTTTTTTTTTACATTCTTTAACCCATTCAGATCCTTCTCCATTAAGTTAATGAAAGCCCTGGACAACAAAATTGCATTCATGTCCTCCTCCCACTCCCTTCCCAAACACTAATTTTTATTTTTTTCTATAAAAATTTACAATATATCACAAGTATGATGAGCAGGCAGGCAGCGGGCATTGGCGGCATCGGACTGAGGTGCAAATTAGTGGCGGAGGGCTGGGTCAGTTGATGGTGGGCTAGTTTGTAAGCCATTGGTGGTGGCAGCAGGCATCGGCTAAGTGGCAGTAGTGGGCATTGGCTCGGCGGCGGTAGGGGTCATCGGCAGGATTCGGCGGACATTATGGCTGTAGGGCCTCACCAGCCTCTGACCTCACCGCACGCCACTGTCTGCTGCCTTGTACAGCACCCAGAAAGGCTGTGTGATGTGGTCTGTATGTCCTGCACCCTGTGTATGGATCTGAATTATGCAGCATAAGCCTGCAGGAGGTGGAGCCCCTGTGGTACAGGGCTCTCAGCTCAGTGCTCACTGTTCCTGCTCAATGTGATTGTGGGTGGCAAACTCCCTGGAGGCTAGACAGTGGATAATATAATAAATCCAAGCCCACCTAAAAAAAAAGCCCACCTAAAATCATCCATTTATCAAAGTATGCAAAGTAAAGAAAAATGTTTTTATTTGGTTTAGTTACAGACTGAATGATGTGTTTCATGGCTGTTAAGCTTTCTCTCCTCAACCAGAAGTAATGTGCATATTCTGTAACTAGTATGCAATAAGTGGTTATTAATAATATATCAACATAACACTGAATCTATGTTAATATATTATTAACAATCCGTGCATAAGCAGCTGCCTCCCCAAGATGCACTGCACACAATCACTGCAGCTGAATAACTCCCTCCATGAGTCCAGCACTGATCTGCCAGCACTGGCAACTCACTGATTCATGTGCAGTCTCTGTAATATATTAAAATACAAATGAGTCATGACTCATGTGCCGAGACACTGACTCGAGACACTTCACTGAACTGAGTCATGTGTCTCAACTCAGTTCAGTGAATCACTTTGCCCATGACTAGTCTGCTCTGCTACAACGCTGACATGTCACGCTGCTTAATAAGTTACTCCAGTAGGCGTGGCTGCCAGGAAAGGGGAGGAGTCTCAGTGGTGCCTCTGAGAAGGGCGGAGTTATGCAGATAAGTATGAGTGAGGAGGATATAGCTGGAAACGGGGAGATCATGGCCCCCCCTACAGGTAGCAGCTGCTGCTGCTCTCATTCCGTGATGTCAGTGATTTCCTTTTACAGGCATTTCAGTAACGTTTGGGTGTCATCCAGCCTGGACTCCTGTGTGCAAGATATTGTGTCTCAGGGGTACAAGCTGGAATTTCAAAATCTCCCTTCTCAACGATTTTTCAAATCAGGCTTGCCAGGTCTGCTGGCAGACAGGACTGTCCAGCAAGAAGCCATCCAGAAGGTCATTGTGCCAGTACCACCTCATATGGAAAACAAAGGTTACTATTCGAACCTTTTCGTGGTACTGAAACCGGACAGTTCAGTCTGGCCCATTCTGAACTTAAAGTCACTAAACCACTTTCTGAGGGAGTTCAAGTTCAAAATGGAGTCTCTAAGGGAAGTGATATCAGATCTGGAGGATGGGAAATTCCTAGTATCCCTTGATATCAAGGATGCGTACCACCACATTCCAATTTGGCTGCCGCATCAAGCTTATCTTCGATTCGCACTGATGGACTGTCATTTTCAGTTCAAGGCCCTACCATTTGGCCACTCCATAACACCGAGGGAATTCAACAAGGTGATGGCGGAAATTATGATTCTTCTCCACAGACAGGCGGTGAACATAATTCCGTATCTGAACTATCTGTTGATAAAGGCATCATCCAAGGAGAAGCTGTTACGGTCCATAGCTCTAATGACCCAGCTTCTCAGGGAACATGGTTGGATCCTGAATCTTCCAAAATCTCATTTGGAAGCAACCAGGAGGTTGTCCTTTCTGGGAATGATCCTCGACACGGAAGTGCAGAGGGTGTTTCTTCCAGAGGAAATAGTGTTGGTGATACAAACAATGGTCCGGGATGTCCTGAAGCCAACCCGGGTGTCGGTTCATCAGTACATTCGCCTTCTGGGAAAGATGGTGGCCTCTTACGAGGCTCTGCAGTACAGGAGGTTTCACGCTCAGTCCTTCCAACTGGATCTCCTGGACAAGTGGTCGGGTCCCATCTACACATGCACCAGAGAATATGTCTGTCACCAAAAGGCCAGGATTTCACTCCTCTGGTGCCTGCAATTACCTCACCTTCTGAAGGGCCGCAGGTTCGGGATTCAGGACTGGATCCTTCTAACTATGAATGAAAGTATCCAGGCTGGGGCGCAGTCACTCAAGGGGAAACCTTCCAAGGAAGGTGGTCAAGTCTGGAAGCCAGCCTGCTGATAAATATTCTGGAGCTAAGAGCCATCTACAATGGTCTTCTCCAAGTGGCCCATCTTCTGAGAAATCGGGCCGTTCAAGTTCAGTCGGACAATGTGACAACAGTGGCTTACATAAACCAACAGGGCGGAATGAAGAGCAGAGCTGCAATGTCAGAGATAACAAGAATTATCCTTTGGGCAGAAAAACCCGTGTTGGCACTGTCATCAATCTTCATTCCGGGAGTAGACAACTGGGAAGCATACTTCCTCAGCAGACACGATCTCCATCCAGGAGAGTGGGGGTCTCCATCCGGAGGTGTTCAAGGAGGTAACAGATATTTGGGGCGTACCCCAGATCGACATGATGGCCTCTCATTTCAACAAAAAGCTTCGTAGGTATTGTTCCAGGTTGAGTGGACCCGCAAGCAGTGGCGATGGACGCCCTAGTGACTCCATGGGTGTTCCAGTCGGTGTACATGTTTTCTCCACTTCCACTCATCCCAAGGGTTCTAAAGCTCATAATTAGAACAAGGGTTCAAGCGATGCTCATTGCTCCAGACTGGCTAAGAAGGGCTTGGTACATGGATCTTCTGGATCTACTGCAAGAAGAGCCGAGGCCTCTTCCTCTTCGGGAGGACCTGCTACAGCAGGGGCCGTTCGCCTATCAAGACTTAACGCGGCTACGTTTGATGGCATGGTGGTTGAACGCCTGAAATTAGCTCGAAAGGGCATTCCGAACAAGGTAATTCCTACCCTGATACAGGCTAGGAAAGGAGTAACGTCTAAACATTACTGTCACAACTGAGGGCCTGAGCTGACGGGAGGCAGCCTCAGTTGTAGGGGCTGAGATGTACCGGAACCTGGGAGGTTGTATCAGACCCCTGGACATGTAAGTAACATGAATAATAACTGCCCGAAGGCGTGACCACGACAACTTAGATAAAAGTCAATGATGTTTATTATGACAACTCCGCATCACAGCAGCAATAAAGAAAACGTAAAAGTCAGCAAAGAATAAATACAGTTCCTGAGTACTACAGCATGGCAGGAGCCACAGGGCACTGGTAGTGTGAGATAGTTCTTATGATCTTCTAGATGGAAAGTCCTTACCAGGCCCGGCTGTAGCAATGGAGATAACCCAGGATTGTACCAGCTGGTGTTCCAGGAAGAGCTGGGTTGCTGAAGGTAAACAGCTGCTGTGGATACTGGCTGGAACCAGTTAAATAATAAATGAACTTTGGGAGCGATGAAATGTGAACTGAAATGTAGAACTTGAGAGCGGAGAAATAATAATTCCGGTGGAGAGTGGTAAAGTGTAGAAAGGACACCGGCCCTTTAAGGGAAGCTGTATTCTGCTGGAAGCTGAGGCTGGAAGCAGGTAGTGTTGTAGCTGGAAACAGATGAATCCACAATGGATTGGAGAGTCAGGCTACACCGCAGGTGGAATGCTGGTGCGGGTCTCTATGGTGGAAGTCTTGAGACAGGAGCTGGAACCTGGAAGACAATCATAGAAGAGAGACAAACAGGAACTAGGTTTGACAACCAAAGCACTGACGTCTTCCTTGCTCAGGCACAGCTTACTTATACCTGCAGCAAGGAAGGGGTTGGCTAGGCAATTATGCAAATCAACAATACAAACAGCAGATTGGTGGAAATGATCAGATGACAGAATCCAAGATGGCTGCGCCCATGCAGACACTTGGAGGGAAGTTTGGTTTGTAATCCATGTGGTCTGGGAAACAGTAATGGCGGCGCCGGCCAGCGGAGACAGGAAACGCCAGGCTGATAGATGCACATTTAACCACGCGGGCACAGCTGATGAAAACACCACTCTGACACTCTGCATGTGGAAACTCAGGAACAGCGGAATCTGGTCCTGGAACGCTGAGCCCGCCTTAGGAGGCATCTGAAGGGTAAGTAATGGCGTCCAGATACCCGGATCGTGACAGCACCCCCCCCTTTAGGAGTGGCCCCAGGACACTTCTTAGGCTTTAAAGGAAACTTTGCGTGGAAATTCCGGACCAAGGCAGGAGCATGGACGTCAGAGGCATTGGTCCAAGAGCGTTCTTCAGGACCATAGCCCTTCCAGTCAATGAGATACTGAAGTTGACCGTAACGGTGACGTGAGTCCAGGATCTTGGCCACTTCATACTCAACGCCTCGTTGAGTTTGGACTTTCGGAGTTGGTGGAAGTGAGGAATGAAACCGATTCAAGATTAGCGGTTTCAACAGGGAAACATGGAATGTCCTGGGTATTTTTAAGAAGGGAGGTAACTGGAGTCTGTAAGCAACAGGATTGATGACTTGATCAATTTTAAAAGGACCGATGTAGCGAGGTGCAAACTTCATACTGGGAACTCTTAACCTCAAATTCTTCGTGGATAACCATACCCGATCACCCACCTTGAGAGCAGGAACTGCTCGACGCTTCTTATCCGCAAACTTCTTGTACCTGAACGATGCCTTGAGCAGAGCTGATCGTACGCTCTTCCAGATATTGGCAAACTGATGCAAGGTGATATCCACTGCGGGAACAGAAGTTGCTGGAAGCGGTTGGAACTCAGGGACTTTAGGGTGGAATCCAAAGTTGGTGAAGAATGGTGTTGAAGAAGATGAAGAATGATACTGGTTGTTATGACAGAACTCGGCCCAGGGAAGTAATTGAACCCAGTCATCTTGAGAGGAGGACACATAGATGCGGAGGAAGGCCTCCAAGTCCTGATTCACCCTCTCAGTTTGACCATTGGTCTGAGGATGGTAAGCCGTGGAAAACTTTAACTTGACTTGGAGGACTTGACATAAACTTCGCCAGAATTTGGCTGTGAATTGAACTCCTCGATCTGAGATAATTTCTTCTGGAAGACCGTGGAGTCGGAAGATCTCTTGTATGAATACTTGAGCCAACTTGGAAGCTGACGGAAGACCGGTGAGAGGAATGAAGTGTGCCATCTTGGTGAACCGGTCAACTACCACCCAGATGGTATTGAACTTGTTGCACATGGGCAAATCTGTAATAAAATCCATCGACAAATGGGTCCATGGTCGACGGGGAACAGATAGTGGAACCAGTTGCCCCGCAGGCGACTGGCGGGATACTTTATGTTGAGCACACTTTGGGCAAGATGCAATAAACTCCAAAACGTCCTTTTTCAGAGTTGGCCACCAATAGGACCTAGAGATAAACTCCAGGGTTTTTTGGATACCTGTATGTCCGGCAAAACGGGAAGCATGGGCCCAATGCATGAGCTTCTTCCTTAGTGTCGGTTTCACAAAACTTTTCCCTGATGGGGGCGTAGAGTCCATCCCTACCGTGGAGAATGCCAACGGATTTATAATAGGATGCTTGTCTGAAGACTCTGACTCATTTTCTTGCTCCCATGAGCGGGAAAGGGCATCGGCCTTGCGATTCTGAGAGCCCGGACAGAACTGGAGTTTAAAGTCGAACCTGGAAAAGAAAAGTGCCCATCTGGCCTGACGAGGGTTGAGACATTGTGCGCCTTTTAGATATAGAAGGTTCTTGTGGTCTGTAAGGATGGTGATTGAATGAGAAGCTCCCTCCAACAGATATCTCCACTCCTCTAGAGCGAGCTTGATGGCTAGCAACTCCTGGTCGCCAATGGCATAGTTGCGCTCCGCTGGGGAGAACTTCCGTGAGAAGAAACTGCAAGGATGTAAATGACCATCTTTAGCCCTCTGAGATAACACCGCTCCTACTCCAACGGAGGAGGCATCCACCTCTAAGATGAAAGGAGAGTCGACGTCAGGCTGTTTCAGGACAGGTGCAGAGATGAACCTCTGTTTTAAAAGATGAAAAGCTTGCATGGCTTCTTCAGACCACTTGGACGGGTTAGCACCCTTCTTGGTGAAAGCAGTAATAGGCGCCACAATGGTGGAAAAGTCTCGTATAAACTTTCGGTAATAATTGGCGAACCCTAAGAACCTCTGGACCCCTTTGAGGGTTAAGGGTACTGGCCAATTCTGGATTGCTTGTAGTTTCTCAGGATCCATCTCTAGTCCGGAACCGGACACAATGTACCCTAGAAACGGAATGGACTTGACTTCAAAGGCGCATTTCTCTAATTTGCAGTAGAGATGATTGACACGGAGACGGGACAGAACCTCCTTTACCCAGAAACGATGTTCCTCTAAATTGTTGGCAAAAATGAGGATATCATCTAGATAGACCACGACATGACGGTATAGAATGTCTCTGAAGATCTCATTGACGAAATGCTGGAAGACAGCTGGAGCATTGCTCAATCCGAAGGGCATGACGAGGTACTCATAATGTCCGTCACGGGTGTTAAATGCGGTCTTCCACTCGTCACCCTCACGGATCCGGATGAGATTGTATGCACCTCTCAGGTCCAGCTTTGTAAAGATGGTAGCTCCGCTAACTCTGTCAAAGAGCTCAGTAATCAGGGGTAAAGGATAGCGGTTCTTGATGGTAATGTCGTTCAAACCTCTGTAGTCGATGCACGGCCGCAGACCACCATCTTTCTTCTTTACAAAAAAGAAGCCTGCGCCGGCTGGAGAAGAAGAAGGTCGAATGAACCCCTTTGCTAGGTTCTCTTTTATGTATTCCTCCATAGAATGCGTCTCGGGGAGAGACAACGGATAAGTTCGGCCTCGAGGTGGAACCTTCCCTGGAACGAGATCAATCGGGCAGTCCCATTCTCTATGAGGGGGAAGGATATCAGCAGAAGCTTTACTGAACACATCCGTGAAATCTTGATATGGAGGAGGTGGAACATCAGACGACCTGGGGGAGGAGGAACAGACAGGCAACACTTTAAACAAACATGTCTTAGTACAGGAGGAACCCCATGCCAGGATTTGCGTAGTCGTCCAATCAATTGTAGGATTGTGAAGACGGAGCCATGGAAGGCCCAGGACCACAGGATGTGTGGCTCTTGGAATCACTAAAAGTGAAATAAGTTCGGAATGAAGAACTCCCACTCTCAGACGAACTGGTAGAGTCCTTAGAGAAATAACTGTATCAAAAATTTTACTGCCATCCACAGCAGTTAAGGAAAAGGACGAAGGAAGTCTCTTGGTGGGTAGGGACCACCGTTTAACATTGGCTTCGGTAATAAAGTTCCCAGCTGCTCCGGAATCCAGGAGGGCAATGACGTTCTGATAACGTTGAGCAACTTGAAGCGAGACTGGGAGGTTACAATCTTGAGGAGATGGAGAGGAGATCATTACTCCTAGCCGGCCCTCTCCTTGGCGAGCTAGGATTTGGAGTTTCCCGGACGTTTGGGACAGGCATTAATGGTGTGAGACGGAGCTGCACAGTACAAACAGAGAAACTCGGAGAGACGTCTTCGGCGCTCAGCAGGAGTTAAACGGGAACGGCCAATTTGCATGGGTTCATCTTTAGTTGGTGACAGTTGGCGAGGAGGAGGAGCAGAAGATTTTGGAGCAGATGATCTTCCACGCTCAGTTGCTCTCTCTCTGAAACGTAAGTCAACTTTCGTACAAAGTGAGATTAACTCATCTAACTTGGAGGGTAAGTCTCTGGTAGCTAACTCATCTTTAATACGCTCGGATAAACCATGCCAGAATGCAGCATACAGGGCCTCGTCGTTCCATGCCAGTTCGGATGCCAGGATCTGGAACTGTATAAGATATTGTCCTACAGTACGTGATCCCTGGCGTAAACGGAGAATCTCAGACGAAGCTGAAGTTACCCGGCCTGGCTCGTCGAAGATGCGCCTGAATGTTGACACGAATGCAGTGTAAGAAGATAGCAGGGTGTCGGACCTCTCCCATAACGGTGATGCCCAATCGAGGGCTGAGCCACTGAGAAGAGAAATAATGTAGGCAATTTTTGTACGGTCACTGGGGAAATTGCCAGGTTGTAGCTCAAACTGAATCTCACACTGGTTGAGAAATCCCCTGCAGAATCTTGGAGATCCGTCAAATTTTGCTGGCGTTGGAAGATGAAGACGTGGAGCAGGAATGGGTAAGGTGGGTGGGGTTATAGCTGGAGTCACTGTGGTTGACGCACCAGACGCGCCTGATCCACGGAGAGTGGTCTGAATCCCATCCAGCCGAGTAGAGAGATCCTGGAGACAGCGGATGATGTGGCCCTGTGCAGCCTCCTGATGTTCTAGTCGGGCTGCCAGTTCTTGCATCGGCCTGGCCGCTTGATCCTGGTCTCCGGCTGGATTCATTAGGTCAGTGCTTACTGTCACAACTGAGGGCCTGAGCTGACGGGAGGCAGCCTCAGTTGTAGGGGCTGAGATGTACCGGAACCTGGGAGGTTGTATCAGACCCCTGGACATGTAAGTAACATGAATAATAACTGCCCGAAGGCGTGACCACGACAACTTAGATAAAAGTCAATGATGTTTATTATGACAACTCCGCATCACAGCAGCAATAAAGAAAACGTAAAAGTCAGCAAAGAATAAATACAGTTCCTGAGTACTACAGCATGGCAGGAGCCACAGGGCACTGGTAGTGTGAGATAGTTCTTATGATCTTCTAGATGGAAAGTCCTTACCAGGCCCGGCTGTAGCAATGGAGATAACCCAGGATTGTACCAGCTGGTGTTCCAGGAAGAGCTGGGTTGCTGAAGGTAAACAGCTGCTGTGGATACTGGCTGGAACCAGTTAAATAATAAATGAACTTTGGGAGCGATGAAATGTGAACTGAAATGTAGAACTTGAGAGCGGAGAAATAATAATTCCGGTGGAGAGTGGTAAAGTGTAGAAAGGACACCGGCCCTTTAAGGGAAGCTGTATTCTGCTGGAAGCTGAGGCTGGAAGCAGGTAGTGTTGTAGCTGGAAACAGATGAATCCACAATGGATTGGAGAGTCAGGCTACACCGCAGGTGGAATGCTGGTGCGGGTCTCTATGGTGGAAGTCTTGAGACAGGAGCTGGAACCTGGAAGACAATCATAGAAGAGAGACAAACAGGAACTAGGTTTGACAACCAAAGCACTGACGTCTTCCTTGCTCAGGCACAGCTTACTTATACCTGCAGCAAGGAAGGGGTTGGCTAGGCAATTATGCAAATCAACAATACAAACAGCAGATTGGTGGAAATGATCAGATGACAGAATCCAAGATGGCTGCGCCCATGCAGACACTTGGAGGGAAGTTTGGTTTGTAATCCATGTGGTCTGGGAAACAGTAATGGCGGCGCCGGCCAGCGGAGACAGGAAACGCCAGGCTGATAGATGCACATTTAACCACGCGGGCACAGCGGAGGCCGCGGCTGATGAAAACACCACTCTGACACTCTGCATGTGGAAACTCAGGAACAGCGGAATCTGGTCCTGGAACGCTGAGCCCGCCTTAGGAGGCATCTGAAGGGTAAGTAATGGCGTCCAGATACCCGGATCGTGACAATTACCATCGAATTTGGAAAAAATATGTATCTTGGGGTGAGTCCAAAAAATTTTCTGCGGTGGAGATTCAACTGGGACGGTTTCTCCTCTTCCTACAAGCCGATGTGGATATGGGCCTGATGTTGGGATCTGTGAAGGTCCAGATTTCGGCCCTATCCATTTTCTTCCAGAAACAGTTGGCTGCCCTCCCTTAGGTTCAGACCTTTTTGAAGGGAGTTCTGCACATCCAACCTCCCTTTGTACTGCCTACGGCGCCTTGCAGTTCCTCCAATCGGACTGGTTCGAGCCTCTACAGGAGGTTGAGGTCAAAAATTTTACATGGAAGGCTGTCACGTTGTTTGCCTTAGCTTCTGCTAGACATGTGTCGGAGTTGGGGGCTTTGTCCTGTAAAAGCCAATACTTGATCTTCCACAAAGATAGAGCTGAGCTCCGGACATGTCAGCAGTTTCTGCCGAAGGTTGTGTTGGCATTTCATATCAACCAACCTATTGTGCCAGTGGCTACTGACGCCTCAATTTCATCAAAGTCCTTGGATGTTGTAAGGGCTCTGAAAATCAATGTGAAGAGGACTGCTCGTCACAGAAAATCGGACTCTCTGTTTGTCCTGTATCATCCCAAGAAAATTGGGTGTCCTGCTTCTAAGCAGACGATCTCTCGCTGGATCAGGTTCACTATCCAGCATGCGTATTCTACGGCAGAATTGCTGTGTCCTACGACTGTCAAGGCCCACTCTACTCGTAAGGTGGGGTCTTCCTTTGCGGCTGCCTGGGGAGTCTCGGCGTTACCACTTTGCCGGGCTGCAACTTGGTCTGGGTCGAACACGTTTGCAAAGTTCTACAAGTTCGATACTTTGGCCTCTGATGATCTGAAGTTCAGTCAATCAGTTCTACATGAGCCTCCATGCTCTCCCTCCCATTCTGGGAGCTTTGGTACATCCCCATGGTACTAATGTGGACCCCAGCATCCTCTAGGACTTAAGAGAAAATAGGATTTTGGTTAACTACCGGTAAATCCTTTTCTCGTAGTCCGTAGAGGATGCTGGGCACCCACCCAGTGCTTCGTTTTCCTGCTATCGTTATTTGGTTCAGTACAACTTTGTTTTAGTTGAGTACTGTATTGTTACATGGTAAGTAATGTTTCAGCGGTTGCTGAGTTTTTAAGCTAAGTTAGGCTGATGTGCCATGTATGTGTGAGCTGGTATGAATCTCGCCACTGTCTGTGTTAAATCCTTCTCTCGAAAATGTCCGTCTTCTCGGGAATAGTTTCTAGACTGAGTCTGGTAGGAGGGGCATAGAGGGAGGAGCCAGCCCACACTCTCAAACTCTTATAGTGCCAATGGCTCCTGGTGGACCCGTCTATACCCCATGGTACTAATCTGGACCCCAGCATCCTCTATGGACTACGAGAAAGGGATGTACTGGTAGGTAACCAAAATCCTATTTTCTGATTTAAACAATTTTTTTTATTGCAAGTAGGATTTTACCCTGAGTGCATATTGGAATAGTGATGACCATTGATGGCTCTGGTCTAGACCATCGATAGTTGCTATCAATGGATGGTCGATGGCCACCCCTATACTGGATTAAATACATTTTATTTATAGGAAACAGTTCAGTCATAAACAAATACAGTAAATGTTTTCAATGTCACATCAGCTTGATCAATTAGGGATAAAAATCTGTGAACTTGGGGCAGCTGTAACTGCTGTACAGCCGTGGCCAAAAGTTTTGAGAATGGAACAAATATTGATTTTCACAGTTTGCTACTTCAGTGTTTTTTAGACCTTTTTGTCAGATGTTACCATGGTACACTGAAGTAAAAATAGGATTTTAATTACCTACCGGTAAATCCTTTTCTCGTAGTCCGTAGAGGATACTGGGCTTCCATTTAGTACCATGGGGTATAGACGGGTGCTTTGGGAGCCACTGGCATGTTAAGAGTTTAACAGTGTGGGCTGGCTCCTCCCTATATGCCCCTCCTACTAGACTCAGTCTAGAAACTGTGCCGGAGGAGACGAACATACTTCTAGAGAAGGAAATACAGATAGTGGTGAGATTCACACCAGCTCACACCGAATGGAAAAAAACATGCAGACCAGCATACAACATGGAGAAACAATGCTAACCAGCATGCACTATGAAGAAATCATGCAAAACCGCATGAAACATGAAGAAACCATGTCAACCAGCAAGTAACATGAAGAAACCATACTAACCATCATGCAACACGAAGAAAACATGTTATCTAGCATGAAACAGGAAGCAACCATGCCAATAAGCATGTAACCTGAAGAAACTATGCTAACCATGCATGAAAGAGGAACAGCACGAACTGAGGGGTCATATATGGCACTGGGGTGGAATATCTGGCTCTGGGGGCATATGTGGCACTAGGGGGGAATATCTGGCACTGGGGGCTTATGTAGCACTTGGGGGGGGATATCTGGCGCTGGGGGCATATGTGGCACTGGGGGGGAAAGTATGGCACTGGGGGCACATGTGGCACTGTGGGGGAATATCTGGCACTGTGGGGGAATATTTGGCACTGGGGGCATTTGTGGCACTGGGGGGGAATATCTGGCACTGGGGGCATATGTGGCACTGGGGGGGAATATCTGGCACTGGGGTCATATGTGGCACTGGGGGGGTATATGTGTACCTGGCACATAGGGGGGGGCTATATTTTGCACTGGGGGCATGTGAGTACCTGGCACCATGAGGGAATATCTGGCACTGGGGACATATGTGGCACTGGGAGTACAGCCCTAGCAACAAGCACTACCCCCTAGCAATGAGCATGACACCCAGTGCATGAAACCCCTGGCAACGAGCATGACACCCAGTGCATGAAACACCTGGCAACAAGCATGACACCCAGTGCATGATATCCCTGGCAACGAGCATGACACCCTGAGCATGAAACCCCTGGCAACGAGCATGACACCCAGTGCATGAAACCCCTGACAACGAGCATGACACCCTGAGCATGAAAACCCTTGGCACCGTGCATGGAACCAAGAGCATGAAACCCCTGGCAAGGAGCATGACACCCAGTGCATGAAACCCCTGGCAAGGAGCATGACACCCAGTGCATGAAACCCCTGGCAACGAGCAGGTAATTTAAAAGTAATTAGAAGCCTTACTGTAGGATTTAATGTGTAATGGGCATTGCGGTGTGTGGCATAATGTATCATGGACATTGCGGTGTGTGTCATAATGTGTCACAGGCATTACGGTGTGTGGCATACTATATCACGGGCATTGTGGTATGTGGTATAATGTCTCAGGGTCATTGCAGTGTGGCATAATGTATACCGGGCATTGCAGTGTGTGGCATAGGGTATAACGGGCATTGCGGTAAGTGTCAGGCATTACGGTGTGTTGTATACTATATCACGGGCATTGTGGTATGTGGTATAATGTATCAGGGGCATTGCAGTGTGTAGCATAATGTATAACGGGCACTGCGATTCCTGTCATAATGTGTCGGGGGCATTACGGTGTGTGGCATAATGTGTTAGGGGCATTATGGTGTGTGCATATTGTGTCATGTGCATTATTGTGTGTGGCAAAATGTCTAAGGGCCATTGCAGTATGTGGCATAATGTATACTGGGCATTACTATAAGGAGGAAAAATGACAAATAATGTAAGGGGCATGAATCAGGATTATTTTTCTTTCCCGTGGTGGCTAACGTGTGGGCGTGCAGGTTGGAAAACTGGGGTATAACGTAGTCTTTCCTGCCGAATAATTTTTTGGCTTGGGGGAGAAAAATTTCTAGTTACGCCACTGATCGAACTTGTAGAACTTCAGCAAACGTGTTCGACCCCGACCAAGCAGTTGGTCGGCAAAGCTGTAAAGCCAAGACACCCCGTGCAGCTGCCCAGGAACAACCCACTGTACGAGTAGAGTGGGCCTTCACAGATCTTGGACACGGCAGGCCTGCCATAGAATAAGCATGCTGGATTGTAAATCCGATCCAATGAGCAAATGTCTGCTTAGAAGCAGGACACCCAACCATGTTGGGACCATAAAGGACAAACAGAGCGTCCGACTACCTGTGACTAGAAGTCCTCTTCACAAGTTAGAAATTTGACATCCACCTCCTGTAAAGGCTCAAACCAATCCGACTGCAGGAACTGCAGCACCACATTAAGATCCCAAGGTGCCGTAGGAGGCACAAAGGCTGGCTGGATGTGCAGAATTCCTATCAAGAAAGTCTGAATCTCAGGGAGTGCAGCCAACTGTTTCTGGAAGACAATGGACAAGGCCAAAATCTGGACCTTATATGGAGCGGAAGCATAGGCCCACAACCACACCTGCTTGCAGAAAGAGGAGAAACCGTCCTAGTTGAAACTCCACCATAGGAAACTTCTTGGATTCACACCAAGACATGAACGTTTTCCAAATGCGATAGTAATGTTTAGACGTTACCCCCTTCCTAGTCTGTAGGAATGACTTTGTTCGGAATGCAATTCCGATCTAAGATCTGGCATTCAACCTCCATGCCATCAACATAGCCGTGTAAATCTTGATAAGCGCACGGCCCCTGTTGCAGAAGGTCCTCGCGAAAAGGAAGAGGCCTCGGATCTTCCAGCAGTAACTCCTCTGGATATGTCCGCATTCAAAGGATTAGCTACCAGCAGCCGGGAGGACTTTTTATATTTATAAGACTGTGCTCGGGTTGTAAGGATCCCATTTAGGTGATACTAATCATCTGCATTTGGACACTTTAAGCTCTAATAAAGAACACCTATATTGTAGTTTTATTGTAAACTCCCTAAATGTGCTTTTTTAAAGTAGGGTCAATTTTTTTTACCGGCCGGTAATTTACTTAATTCACTTCATTGCATTATAAAAATATTGATTGTTTTTATACCCATGTATGATGCATTATAATTATTAAAACTAATAGTATTTAAATACCAGCGCTTCTTTTTTCTTCACTTTGTGGGGAATTTCTGTTTCTAGTAACTCCAGAAGATCCGCGTACCAAGCACTTATTGGCCAGTCCGGAGCAATGAGGATCACCTGAACTCTTGTTCTTTTTAGTAGCTTGAGATCCATGGGATGAGTGGAAGTGGAGGGAACACATACACTGACTGGGACACCCACGGAATAACCAGGGCGTCCACCGCCACTGCTTGTGGGTCTCATGACCTGGAACAGTATCTCCAAAGCTTCTCATTGAGTCGAGAGGCCATCATGTCTATCTGAGGTACACCCCATCGGCTTGTTACCTCTGCGAATACCTCCGGGTGGAGGCCCCATTCTCCTGGATGGAGACCGTGTCTGCTGAGGAAGTCTGCTTCCCAGTTGCCACTCCCGGAATGAAGACTGCTGACAGCGCCCGCGCATGCTTCTCTGCCCAGATGAGGATTATTGTCACCTCTAACATTGCAGCCCTGCTCTTCATTCCGCCCTGCCTGTATATGTAGGATACTGCTGTGACGTTGTCCGACTGAACCTGAATTGCTTGATCTCGCAGAAGATGTGCCGCTTGTAGAAGGTCGTCATAGACGGCCTTCAGGTCCAGAATGTTTATTGGAAGGAGAGATACCTGAACTGTCCGCTTTCCTTTGAAGTTTTCCCCCTGAGTGACTGCTTCCCAACCCCTGAGACTTGCATCTGTGGTTAGATGACTCCAATTATGAATCCCGTACCTCAGTGCCGTAACTACGCATTTTAGCGCTGTGTGCAAGAAACGATAGTGGCGCCCCCCCCAATGCAAGATAGGGGCAGTGCGCTCCGTAGGCGCGCAAAGTTTTTATAGGGGCATGGCTTAATGGGGAAGGGGCGTGGCCACAAAATAATAGCAATTCATACTACGGTGCACAGTAGTCTACATTATTCAAATTACGCTGCACAGTAGCGCCACTACACCAGGTAGAGCCCCTTTTATACATTACAATAGACAGCGTCCCCCTTTTTACACATTACAGCAGCCAGTCCCCCTTTTTACACATTGCGGCAGCCAGTCCCCCTTTTTACACATTGCAGCAGCCAGGCCCCCGTTTTACACATTGCGGCAGCCAGGACCCCATTTTACACATTGCGGCAGCCAGGCCCTCTTTTTACACATTGCGGCATCCAGGCCCCCTTTTTACACATTACGGCAGCCAGTCCCCCTTTTTACACATTGCGGCAGCCAGTCCCCCTTTTTACACATTGCGGCATCCAGGCCCCCTTTTTACACATTACGGCAGCCAGTCCCCATTTTTACACATTGCGGCAGCCAGTCCCCCTCTTTACACATTGCGGCATCCAGTCCCCCTTTTTACACATTGCGGCATCCAGGACCCCTTTTTACACATTGCGGCAGCCAGGCCTCCTTTTTACACATTGCGGCAGCCGGGACCCCATTTTACACATTGCGGCAGCCGGGACCCCTTTTTACACATTGCGGCAGCCGGGACCCCATTTTACACATTGCGGCAGCCGGGACCCCTTTTTACACATTGCGGCAGCCGGGACCCCATTTTACACATTGCGGCAGACGAGACCCCATTTTTACACATTGCGGCATCCAGGCCTCCTTTTTACACATTGCGGCAGCCGGGACCCCATTTTACACATTGCGGCAGCCGGGACCCCTTTTTACACATTGCGGCAGCCGGGACCCCATTTTACACATTGCGGCAGACGAGACCCCATTTTACACATTGCGGCAGCCGGGACCCCTTTTTACACATTGCGGCAGCTGGGACCCCATTTTACACATTGCGGCAGACAAGACCCCATTTTACTCATTGCGGCAGACGAGACCCCATTTTACACAATGCGGCAGACGGTGAGAGAGAGAGAGAGAGAGAGAGGGAGGATATACTTACCTTCTCCCCGCTGACAGCTTCCTCTCGGTGCAGGCTGTGTGAGGTGAGAAGGAGGAGGAGGGAGGGGGAGCAGGGAGCCGCAGCAGCGCTATTTGATTGGTAGTAAGCGCCGCTGCAGCATCCCCCTCTCCTCCTGTATTGGTTGCCTGGCGCTGCTGTGGATGCTGGGGAACCGCATCCCAGCATCCTTAGCAGCGCCGGGCAGCCAATACAGGAGAAGAGGGGGATGCTGCAGCGGCGCTTACTACCAATCAAATAGCGCTGCTGCGGCTCACTGCTCCCCCTCCCTCCTCCTCCTTCTCTCCGCTGCCCGGCGCTGGTCTTCTTCTCCCTACACAGCGGGGCGCACGGCGCAGACTTCGGCGGCATGTAATGAGTCAATTTGACTCATTACATGCCGCTGGCCGTTGCGCCCTCAGGGCAACTGCGCTGTGTGCCAAGCCCCCTTGGCACACACGTAGTTACGGCCTTGCCGTACCTACGGCCCTCGAGTAGGTGAGAAGTTTGCAGCCACCAGAGGAGTGAAATTCTGGCTTTCGGCAACACTCGTATCCGCTGGTGCATGTGACCAGGAGATCCAGTGGGAAAGACCTTGCAAGGAATCTTCCGTACTGTCGAGCCTCTTAGTAGGCAACCAACTTCCCCAGAAGGCGAATGCACTGATTAACCGATACCCAGGCTGGCACCAGGACATCCTGGACCATTGATTGGATCACCAACGCTTTCTTCACCAGTAGAAACACCCTCTGCACTTCCGTGTTGATAATGTTGATATTATCTTAAAACACAAAGCTATACCTCTAGATACACTTATACCGTGGAACCGCTATGGCCGCTAGGCTGAAGACACGTACTACGCACTTTGTACGCTATTTGCGTACAGAGTCCCGTACGTGTTACGCACTTGGCGTATACACACTGCGCTGATAGTACAGAGTACGCACAGCGCACGCACACACTATTGATAACCTTTAAATCTTGTTAATGATACAATGTAACGATGTGATTACACTTTAAACCCTTAACAGCAAAGTACTGTAACGATGTTATAACTTAAACCTTAAGTAGCGCTGATGGTATTAAGTAACTGCAGTGCGTACACCTTATCAATACTTATATACTTTAAACAGTTAAAAATACTCTTTAAACCCCTGCAGGAAAGTGAAGACACCACACTGGTTTGTAGTTGAAACCACCGGGTTCTAAGGCCACAGTGGATTGATTCCAAAAAGTAAACAATACAATTTATACACTACAGGCTAACAAGATAAGTCTAAACAGAATAATGGCTACAGAGAATGTACATACGTGAGAATGTTCGCAAGCGCAACCCGGATCCGGTCCTTCGCTCATAAGGTAGATAGCGTTCAGAGTCTGGTGACCGGCCAGGCCACGACGGTCTTTTTATACACAACATGCATACACAATACAATGGTCACTGTAACCTCATTGTCCATTGGACACAGAGATATGTCTCTTCATTACAGAAGAGGTCATAGGTTGATTTGAATAGGTGGGCGATGTCTTTTCCCAACTGCTCTTGTGGGTGGTATCCTCTGGATTCCCACCGCATACTTAATATACAGTAAATACAGTTAATACCTATATTCTACTTCTGTACATAACTATACGCAGGAACATGCAATCTTCTCCTAACTAACACCGGAATGTTACCCTTACAATACCCTACAGCTGGATTCTAGACATCACCTTCCAACCTTTGTCTGACCCCTCCTATCATGCAAAGGCGAAACACTCAGTCCTGGAACTGTTTAAACTGTTTATACTCGCTGATGCGGTCTAGGGGAACTATATCTAAAATATACGCTATTTGGGTTAACTATGCAATGTTCTAAAAACCCTCTACGCGCTCACAAAATCTACCGTAAATGTGCATACCACGCGCGTGATCGCCGGAGCGATCTTACGCAAATTGCGGATATGTGCACGCACGGCAGACTGAGTGCACACGCAGCGGGCACGCGCATGGGGCTAGTACATTACAATATTTTTCGACTTTAACAGTCCACCCTTTGGCAGTTAACAATAACTGCCACTATCTATCTATCATTAAACAGAAAAATATACAGTACATATCTATAAAAAAAATTGATGGTTAGGAGGAGAGGTATAGGTGGGAAATGTATGACCTAGTGAGATAGTAAAAGCATGTATGTATGAAGTCCATGTCTGAGGGGCATGTATCATCGTGCCGTACATGTTCTAGATAAGCTTCGAGGTATTGCGAAGTATACATTAAATCCTTCTTATCCCGTATCAAAAGTCTGTAATTGGGCCAACAAACACTACCGAGCTCTTTTCGGCTTCTTGTTCCAACAAATGGGTTGCACATTTAGTTGATGATACATGGGGAGGGGGGGGGGGCATATGTGAATGCTAATATGTGGATATCACCTGTCGACTATGTGTGATACTACCTGAAGGTTGTAGAGATGAAGGCAAGACACGTATCACAAATACATTCACATAATCAGTTGTACAATCGTCCTTGGGTGTTGATTTGAAGTCTTGTCCGTGTGGGTGTTTCTTGCTGTGAATGTCCCTTAAAGTCTTTTGAGTGTCCATATAAGTCTTTTGAGTGTCCATAAAAGTCTTTTCCGGATAGATGTATCTTTGCTGGGAAAATTCATCAAAGTCTTTTCAGTAGGGATGTATTTTCGCTGAGGGAAAACAAAGGAGAAACAGGTGAAAGAAACGGACCGTGGAATCACGTCTTATCACAACATTGTCTCTATTGATGGGTCATAAATTAAATCAGTTGTTTTAACAGTGCCCCCGCTCCTTAAACTCATCACTTTGGTACTATGCTTGCGCCGCATTAAAACTCGAACACACCTAAATATCAAACCAATCATTATGACAACTCCCAGGATACAAAAGAGAAACTTTCCTACACTCACGATAACATTTTGAGCCCATTCTCCTAAACCTGAGAACCAATTGCGTGGGTTCAACCATGAGACCCAGCCGGTCAGTTCATTACTCACAGCAATAAGGGTAAGGTTGTGTCTCCTTCGGAACTCCCATTTCAATTGCAAGATATCATCCATCTTTTGATCTATGACCTCGGTTGGGTCATCAGTGCTGTTTGTGATATACGTACAGCACTTCACACCATACTGAGTTGCTAGGGTGACACAGTACCCGCCTGTCACCGCTGTGATGTAATTGTTAACCATCCTGTGCTGGATCAGTTCCGTTTTGTAAGTTTACAACTCCCTCCCAGTATACCTGAAGGTGTCATCATACATCTCGGTGATATTATCTATCAGGTTTGCTAGCGCATGAATATACCTAAAATTTATAATTCCTCTGGCGGTACGGGTGATATCTAACGCGAGTAGGAATAAAATCCCGGTGGATTTGTAAATCAAATCAAAGGCTGCGTGCTCTGTCCTATCTATAAGGTGTCTCTTAACGATGTGTTCATAGTGAGTGTGAGTGTAAGGAGCTTGAGCATTGCGGTGAACGTCTTTCATCTTATTATGGGTAATGGTCATTACTTCTGGCAACACTCTTCCAATGTAACACAATCCCTCTGAGTTTGGGGCAAGCCACTTATATGCCTTCCTCCCGCATATGAAATATGCATCATCGGGGAGAACATATGGGACAGAATATGACATTACCATATTGCAAACCTTCCAACTGAAAAATCCTATCCCTAACTCTCTCATCTGTTCAGTACACTTATCAGGCTGTATGATATGCGCACAGTACCCTGGAGATACTTTTCCAACCCGCATGGTCATACTTCCTAGAGTATACCTGTACCGAAAATACCTCCCACCTTCGGCTATTTGGCGTATAAGTTCAGGGTCTACAGGCATTCTGTCAGCTCTGTGTGAAAATGCCATGGTTTGGTTATTCCATGTTACTTCCTAATTTCCCGGCTTTCGGGGATTGGAAATGTTGAAACATACTAAGGACCTATCCACATGATATTGGTGGAGCTTCAGACGAGGGGGCCTTGAAATATTAAATTTCTTGTCCACCGGTCTCCCACCCCGTAATTCAAGTACCTCATCTATTGCTAAAGGATACGGTACTAATCCTGACTTGCTTTGACCTTGAGGTACTTGTGAGCACACCCAGCATTCCGTTTGGTTTAAAACTTTACCCACTAATGAGTGATAGTCACTCAATGGATGACGGTCCATGTTGATATTCAGGCTGGACTGACATCTCTGGATGCACCCGTCCTCAACTATGTTTTCACAATTTCTACAGATACAATTTTCTTCAGCCAATAACCCTTCACAGTGTCTCCTAGTTTCTTGACTACCAGATCATTTTCTGATACTCGCCTTTGCTCGGTGAATGTGTTGCTCTTGGAATTCTACAAATCCGTCCTTGTCATCACAACCCATTCCAGATCCTTTCTCGACCTCTCTGGTACTCTCACCGAAACAGACTGCTCTGGTCAACAACAGGGTCAACAGGAAAACCCGGAATGCAGTCTCTTGGGGGGTAAGTCCATCTTGTTAGGGGAGAGAAAGGAAACAAGTAGGGGGAGGAAAGGAGGGTAATGGGAGGTGGAGAAAATAATAAAAGGGAAAAAGAAAGCTGGTACGACAACCGCCTCTGGTCTTGTTATTCTCCTTGCTCAGGTGCCGCCTCAATCTTCCCGGAACAGACACTCCAGCGATACGATGTTCTCTGCAGTCTGTTCTTTGTCACTGGCTTTTCTCGGGGTCAGTGACCTTCTTACAGTGGGATGAGTGGACCCAAGTCTCTCTTTCGGCAACCTTCAATGCTGTCGTGCTGGTCAGTAAGACTTGGTACGGTCCTTCCCATTTGTCAATAAGGCAACCTGAGCGTAGGAAAATCCGAATCATTACATAATCCCCAGGTTCAATGTCATGACAATTACTGTTTGGTAGGTCAGGAATCAGCAGCTTTAAGTTTAGGTTTTGATTCCTCAACTGCTGACTCATCTTAACCATATATCTTACAGTCACCTCATTATTGCATTTCAAATCATACCCTTTTGACTTTCAGACTGCCTTTTCCTGTTGGGAACACAAATTTTTCATTTCACTTAATTTTTGTGTGTTGACGGTATTGAATACCATCAGTTGTGTGATATTTGTCTGTATGGGGTTGCTGGCTGCTTATTTAGCAGCTTCGTCTGCCCGGCTGTTACTAAGTGACACTGGGTCTTGACTATAAGTGTGGGCTTTGCACTTGATAACAGCCACTCTGTCAGGTTCCTGTATCGCTGTTAGGAGTCTTTTTATATGGGATGCAAGGGACCAGGCCGATGCAAGAACTGGCAGCCCGTCTTGAACATCAGGAGGCTGCACAAGGCCATGTTATCCGATGTCTCCAGGATCTCTCCTCCCGACTGGATGAAATACAAGTTACCCTCCGTGGGTCAGGGGCATCCAGTATGCCAACAGTAGTACCTCCGGTGGTATTCCCACCCACCATACCCATTTCTTCTCCACATCTCCACTTGCCGACACCTGCTAAATATGATGGAACCCCAAAAGCCTGCAGGGGTTTCCTGAACCAGTGCGAGATCCACTTTGAGTTGCAACCCAGCAGTTTTTCTACAGACCGCACTAAAGTTGCGTACATCATCTCCCTACTCAGTAGCTCCGCCCTTGCCTGGGCATCACCCCTATGGGAAAGATCAGATACCCTGCTGTCATCCTACTCCGACTTTGTGGCAACATTCAGACGTATTTTTGATGAGCCAGGTCGAGTGTCGTCAGCTTCTTCTGAGATACTTTGGCTGCGTCAGGGGACACAAACTGTCGGCCAGTACTTAGTACAATTCCAGACATTGGCATCTGAAGTCTCCTGGAATGAGGAAGCCCTCTATGCAGCTTTCTGGCAAGGACTGTCTGAACGTATTAAAAATGAGCTCGCCATTAGAGACTTACCCTTTGAAATTGAATGAGCTCATATCACTCTCCACTAAAGTTGACCTACGGTTCCGTGAAAGGGCTATGGAGCGAGGCAGGTCAACAGTTCATAAGACTCCTTCTGCTCGTCCTCCTCCTCATCAGGCATCTCTGTCCAAAGACGAACATATGCAGATAGGTAATTCACGACTTTCTCCAGCACAGCGCAGAAGACATCTATCCGAACGCCTTTGCCTATACTGTGCTGCACCTTCCCACCTCATTAACGCCTGTCCCGAGCGTCCTGGAAACTCCAAATCCTAGCCCACCAAGGAGAAGGTCAGCTAGGAGTGATGTATTCCTCTCCGTCTTCAAGTGACTGCAATCTCTCAGTTTCTCTTCAGGTGGCTCAGCGTACCAAGAATCTTATTGTCTTATTGGATTCTGGAGCAGCTGGAAACTTTATTACTGTGAAGTTCATAAACAGTGGTCTCTACCCACTGAGAGAATGTAATCTCCTATATATTTAACTACCATGGATGGCAGTAGGATTCCTGATGCAGTGATTACTTCCAAGACCCTACTTATCCATCTGAGGGTAGGGGTTCTGCATACAGAGTTGATTTCCTTCCTGGTAATCCCAAGGGCCACTCATCCTGTGATTCTAGGCCTCCCATGGCTTTGTCTGCATAATCCCCAACTTGATTGGAAGACGACCCATATTCTGGCATGGGGTCCTTCCTGTTCCAATACATGTCTACATAAAGTGCTTCCAGTTTGCAATTCTTCCTCTAAGTCTCTTGATGTTCCACCTTCTCCATATCAGGATTCCACCGATGAATTCAGCAAGTCTTCAGCCGATGGAGGTCATTCCGAATTGTTCGCTCGCAAGGCGATTTTAGCAGAGTTGCTCACGCTAAGCCGCCGCCTACTGGGAGTGAATCTTAGCTTCTTAAAATTGCGAACGATGTATTCGCAATATTGCGATTACAAACTTCTTAGCAGTTTCAGAGTAGCTTCAGACTTACTCGGCATCTGCGATCAGTTCAGTGCTTGTCGTTCCTGGTTTGACGTCACAAACACACCCAGCGTTCGCCCAGATACTAGAGATGAGCGCCGGAAATTTTTCGGGTTTTGTGTTTTGGTTTTGGGTTCGGTTCCGCGGCCGTGTTTTGGGTTCGACCGCGTTTTGGCAAAACCTAACCGAATTTTTTTTGTCGGATTCGGGTGTGTTTTGGATTCGGGTGTTTTTTTCCAAAAAACCTAAAAAACAGCTTAAATCATAGAATTTGGGGGTCATTTTGATCCCAAAGTATTATTAACCTCAAAAACCATCATTTCCACTCATTTTCAGTCTATTCTGAATACCTCACACCTCACAATATTATTTTTAGTCCTAAAATTTGCACCGAGGTCGCTGGATGACTAAGCTAAGCGACCCTAGTGGCCGACACAAACACCTGGCCCATCTAGGAGTGGCACTGCAGTGTCACGCAGGATGTCCCTTCCAAAAAACCCTCCCCAAACAGCACATGACGCAAAGAAAAAAAGAGGCGCAATGAGGTAGCTGTGTGAGTAAGATAAGCGACCCTAGTGGCCGACACAAACACCGGGCCCATCTAGGAGTGGCACTGCAGTGTCACGCAGGATGTCCCTTCCAAAAAACCCTCCCCAAACAGCACATGACGCAAAGAAAAAAAGAGGCGCAATGAGGTAGCTGTGTGAGTAAGATAAGCGACCCTAGTGGCCGACACAAACACCGGGCCCATCTAGGAGTGGCACTGCAGTGTCACGCAGGATGTCCCTTCCAAAAAACCCTCCCCAAACAGCACATGACGCAAAGAAAAAAAGAGGCGCAATGAGGTAGCTGTGTGAGTAAGATAAGCGACCCTAGTGGCTGACACAAACACCGGGCCCATCTAGGAGTGGCACTGCAGTGTCACGCAGGATGTCCCTTCCAAAAAACCCTCCCCAAACAGCACATGACGCAAAGAAAAAAAGAGGCGCAATGAGGTAGCTGTGTGAGTAAGATAAGCGACCCTAGTGGCCGACACAAACACCTGGCCCATCTAGGAGTGGCACTGCAGTGTCACGCAGGATGTCCCTTCCAAAAAACACTCCCCAAACAGCACATGACGCAAAGAAAAAAAGAGGCGCAATGAGGTAGCTGTGTGAGTAAGATAAGCGACCCTAGTGGCCGACACAAACACCGGGCCCATCTAGGAGTGGCACTGCAGTGTCACGCAGGATGTCCCTTCCAAAAAACCCTCCCCAAACAGCACATGACGCAAAGAAAAAAAGAGGCGCAATGAGGTAGCTGTGTGAGTAAGATAAGCGACCCTAGTGGCCGACACAAACACCGGGCCCATCTAGGAGTGGCACTGCAGTGTCACGCAGGATGTCCCTTCCAAAAAACCCTCCCCAAACAGCACATGACGCAAAGAAAAAAAGAGGCGCAATGAGGTAGCTGTGTGAGTAAGATAAGCGACCCTAGTGGCCGACACAAACACCGGGCCCATCTAGGAGTGGCACTGCAGTGTCACGCAGGATGTCCCTTCCAAAAAACCCTCCCCAAACAGCACATGACGCAAAGAAAAAAAGAGGCGTAATGAGGTAGCTGTGTGAGTAAGATAAGCGACCCTAGTGGCCGACACAAACACCTGGCCCATCTAGGAGTGGCACTGCAGTGTCACGCAGGATGTCCCTTCCAAAAAACACTCCCCAAACAGCACATGACGCAAAGAAAAAAAGAGGCGCAATGAGGTAGCTGTGTGAGTAAGATAAGCGACCCTAGTGGCCGACACAAACACCGGGCCCATCTAGGAGTGGCACTGCAGTGTCACGCAGGATGTCCCTTCCAAAAAACCCTCCCCAAACAGCACATGACGCAAAGAAAAAAAGAGGCGCAATGAGGTAGCTGTGTGAGTAAGATAAGCGACCCTAGTGGCCGACACAAACACCGGGCCCATCTAGGAGTGGCACTGCAGTGTCACGCAGGATGTCCCTTCCAAAAAACCCTCCCCAAACAGCACATGACGCAAAGAAAAAAAGAGGCGCAATGAGGTAGCTGTGTGAGTAAGATAAGCGACCCTAGTGGCCGACACAAACACCGGGCCCATCGAGGAGTGGCACTGCAGTGTCACGCAGGATGTCCCTTCCAAAAAACCCTCCCCAAACAGCACATGACGCAAAGAAAAAAAGAGGCGCAATGAGGTAGCTGTGTGAGTAAGATAAGCGACCCTAGTGGCCGACACAAACACCTGGCCCATCTAGGAGTGGCACTGCAGTGTCACGCAGGATGTCCCTTCCAAAAAACCCTCCCCAAACAGCACATGACGCAAAGAAAAAAAGAGGCGCAATGAGGTAGCTGTGTGAGTAAGATAAGCGACCCTAGTGGCCGACACAAACACAGGGCCCATCTAGGAGTGGCACTGCAGTGTCACGCAGGATGTCCCTTCCAAAAAACCCTCCCCAAACAGCACATGACGCAAAGAAAAAAAGAGGCGCAATGAGGTAGCTGTGTGAGTAAGATAAGCGACCCTAGTGGCCGACACAAACACCTGGCCCATCTAGGAGTGGCACTGCAGTGTCACGCAGGATGTCCCTTCCAAAAAACCCTCCCCAAACAGCACATGACGCAAAGAAAAAAAGAGGCAGAATGAGGTAGCTGTGTGAGTAAGATAAGCGACCCTAGTGGCCGACACAAACACCGGGCCCATCTAGGAGTGGCACTGCAGTGTCACGCAGGATGTCCCTTCCAAAAAACCCTCCCCAAACAGCACATGACGCAAAGAAAAAAAGAGGCGCAATGAGGTAGCTGTGTGAGTAAGATAAGCGACCCTAGTGGCCGACACAAACACCGGGCCCATCTAGGAGTGTCACTGCAGTGTCACGCAGGATGGCCCTTCCAAAAAACACTCCCCAAACAGCACATGACGCAAAGAAAAATTAAAGAAAAAAGAGGTGCAAGATGGAATTGTCCTTGGGCCCTCCCACCCACCCTTATGTTGTATAAACAGGACATGCACACTTTAACCAACCCATCATTTCAGTGACAGGGTCTGCCACACGACTGTGACTGATATGACGGGTTGGTTTGGACCCCCACCAAAAAAGAAGCAATTAATCTCTCCTTGCACAAACTGGCTCTACAGAGGCAAGATGTCCACCTCATCATCATCCTCCGATATATCACCGTGTACATCCCCCTCCTCACAGATTATCAATTCGTCCCCACTGGAATCCACCATCTCAGCTCCCTGTGTACTTTGTGGAGGCAATTGCTGCTGGTCAATGTCTCCGCGGAGGAATTGATTATAATTCATTTTAATGAACATCATCTTCTCCACATTTTCTGGATGTAACCTCGTACGCTGATTGCTGACAAGGTGAGCGGCGGCACTAAACACTCTTTCGGAGTACACACTTGTGGGAGGGCAACTTAGGTAGAATAAAGCCAGTTTGTGCAAGGGCCTCCAAATTGCCTCTTTTTCCTGCCAGTATAAGTACGGACTGTGTGACGTGCCTACTTGGATGCGGTCACTCATATAATCCTCCACCATTCTTTCAATGTTGAGAGAATCATATGCAGTGACAGTAGACGACATGTCCGTAATCGTTGTCAGGTCCTTCAGTCCGGACCAGATGTCAGCATCAGCAGTCGCTCCAGACTGCCCTGCATCACCGCCAGCGGGTGGGCTCGGAATTCTGAGCCTTTTCCTCGCACCCCCAGTTGCGGGAGAATGTGAAGGAGGAGATGTAGACAGGTCGCGTTCCGCTTGACTTGACAATTTTCTCACCAGCAGGTCTTTCAACCCCAGCAGACTTGTGTCTGCCGGAAAGAGAGATCCAAGGTAGGCTTTAAATCTAGGATCGAGCACGGTGGCCAAAATGTAGTGCTCTGATTTCAACAGATTGACCACCCGTGAATCCTTGTTAAGCGAATTAAGGGCTCCATCCACAAGTCCCACGTGCCTAGCGGAATCGCTCCGTGTTAGCTCCTCCTTCAATGTCTCCAGCTTCTTCTGCAAAAGCCTGATGAGGGGAATGACCTGACTCAGGCTGGCAGTGTCTGAACTGACTTCACGTGTGGCAGGTTCAAAGGGCATCAGAACCTTGCACAACGTTGAAATCATTCTCCACTGCGCTTGAGACAGGTGCATTCCACCTCCTATATCGTGCTCAATTGTATAGGCTTGAATGGCCTTTTGCTGCTCCTCCAACCTCTGAAGCATATAGAGGGTTGAATTCCACCTCGTTACCACTTCTTGCTTCAGATGATGGCAGGGCAGGTTCAGTAGTTTTTGGTGGTGCTCCAGTCTTCTGTACGTGGTGCCTGTACGCCGAAAGTGTCCCGCAATTCTTCTGGCCACCGACAGCATCTCTTGCATGCCCCTGTCGTTTTTTAAAAAATTCTGCACCACCAAATTCAAGGTATGTGCAAAACATGGGACGTGCTGGAATTTGCCCATATTTAATGCACACACAATATTGCTGGCGTTGTCCGATGCCACAAATCCACAGGAGAGTCCAATTGGGGTAAGCCATTCCGCGATGATCTTCCTCAGTTGCCGTAAGAGGTTTTCAGCTGTGTGCGTATTCTGGAAACCGGTGATACAAAGCGTAGCCTGCCTAGGAAAGAGTTGGCGTTTGCGAGATGCTGCTACTGGTGCCGCCGCTGCTGTTCTTGCGGCGGGAGTCCATACATCTACCCAGTGGGCTGTCACAGTCATATAGTCCTGACCCTGCCCTGCTCCACTTGTCCACATGTCCGTGGTTAAGTGGACATTGGGTACAGCTGCATTTTTTAGGACACTGGTGACTCTTTTTCTGAGGTCTGTGTACATTTTCGGTATCGCCTGCCTAGAGAAATGGAACCTAGATGGTATTTGGTACCGGGGACACAGTACCTCCAACAAGTCTCTAGTTGGCTCTGCAGTAATGATGGATACCGGAACCACGTTTCTCACCACCCAGGATGCCAAGGCCTCAGTTATCCGCTTTGCAGTAGGATGACTGCTGTGATATTTCATCTTCCTCGCAAAGGACTGTTGAACAGTCAATTGCTTACTGGAAGTAGTACAAGTGGGCTTACGACTTCCCGTCTGGGATGACCATCGACTCCCAGCAGCAACAACAGCAGCGCCAGCAGCAGTAGGCGTTACACGCAAGGATGCATCGGAGGAATCCCAGGCAGGAGAGGACTCGTCAGAATTGCCAGTGACATGGCCTGCAGGACTATTGGCATTCCTGGGGAAGGAGGAAATTGACACTGAGGGAGTTGGTGGGGTGGTTTGTGTGAGCTTGGTTACAAGAGGAAGGGATTTACTGGTCAGTGGACTGCTTCCGCTGTCGCCCAAAGTTTTTGAACTTGTCACTGACTTATTATGAATGCGCTGCAGGTGACGTATAAGGGAGGATGTTCCGAGGTGGTTAACGTCCTTACCCCTACTTATTACAGCTTGACAAAGGCAACACACGGCTTGACACCTGTTGTCCGCATTTCTGTTGAAATACTTCCACACCGAAGAGCTGATTTTTTTGGTATTTTCACCAGGCATGTCAGTGGCCATATTCCTCCCACGGACAACAGGTGTCTCCCCGGGTGCCTGACTTAAACAAACCACCTCACCATCAGAATCCACCTGGTCAATTTCCTCCCCAGCGCCAGCAACACCCATCCTGGTGTACTTCAACACTGACATCTTCAATCTGACTATCAGGAACTGGACTGCGGGTGCTCCTTCCAGCACTTGCAGGGGGCGTGCAAATGGTGGAAGGCGCATGCTCTTCACGTCCAGTGTTGGGAAGGTCAGGCATCGCAACCAACACAATTGGACTCTCCTTGTGGATTTGGGATTTCGAAGAACGCACAGTTCTTTGCGGTGCTTTTGCCAGCTTGAGTCTTTTCAGTTTTCTAGCGAGAGGCTGAGTGCTTCCATCCTCATGTGAAGCTGAACCACTAGCCATGAACATAGGCCAGGGCCTCAGCCGTTCCTTGCCACTCCGTGTGGTAAATGGCATATTGGCAAGTTTACGCTTCTCCTCCGACAATTTTATTTTAGGTTTTGGAGTCCTTTTTTTACTGATATTTGGTGTTTTGGATTTGACATGCTCTGTACTATGACATTGGGCATCGGCCTTGGCAGACGACGTTGCTGGCATTTCATCGTCTCGGCCATGACTAGTGGCAGCAGCTTCAGCACGAGGTGGAAGTGGATCTTGATCTTTCCCTAATTTTGGAACCTCAACATTTTTGTTCTCCATATTTTAATAGGCACAACTAAAAGGCACCTCAGGTAAACAATGGAGATGGATGGATACTAGTATACAATTATGGATGGACTGCCGAGTGCCGACACAGAGGTAGCTACAGCCGTGGACTACCGTACTGTACTGTAATTCAAAAAGAAGAATAATAGTAACTTGCGCCCAAAAGAACTGCAGCTCGGGTTCCAACCCTAAGAGCACCACTCCTTATCACAGTCACCAAAACAGAAAAGTAGGTGTTTCCCAAGCGCTGTTCTATATATATATGAAAGTCTTCCCATTGAACTTCAACCACAGGTATCCTTGGGAAGAGACAAAAAGCACAAAACGCACACACACGTCCTATGTGTATAGATTATAACTCTTTATGGTAAACTGAAGGAATCCACCACTGACCTTGAAACAAGGCCCTATGTTCACGTAAAGGTATCTTTCTGGAACTTCACTCTAAGCATATCCAAGTACATTCATATTCAGCTTTACTTGACTTATTGGTATATAGCTCACCTCCAAACAGTGCCCTATGTTCACCAAAAGGTATCTTTTATTCCATGGATCCACCGTGATATAAAATCCTGCTCATGATTTTCGTAATCACCGGCAAAAAAAGTTCATATACTTTGTGTATTGTAAAAATGATTTATTAAAAAAGAATAAAAATTCATAAACACATAACCTACTAGTAACGACTGGACCATATACCACTTCACAGCCCTCAGATGGAAATAGAGGGAAAAAACTCTTTAAAATGGAAAATAGATTAAAGCCACAATTAAGTGGCATATAAAATAATCCACCAAAAAATTCCAGTGAGTGGCAATGTTGAGTCTGGGGTTAGTGACTGTAATCTCACCTACGCGTTTCGGAACTGACGTTCCTTCCTCAGGATGTGAAGTGATAATGGCCCTGCCGGTGCCCTTTTATCCCCCACAGTACAGTCACATGTTCTGAACGGACCGTACTGTACTGTGTCTGCTGCTAATATAGACTGGTTGATAATGAGATGTAGTATGTATAAAGAAGAAAGAAAAAAAAAACCACGGGTAGGTGGTATACAATTATGGATGGACTGCCGAGTGCCGACACAGAGGTAGCTACAGCCGTGGACTACCGTACTGTACTGTGTCTGCTGCTAATATAGACTGGTTGATAATGAGATGTAGTATGTATAAAGAAGAAAGAAAAAAAAAACCACGGGTAGGTGGTATACAATTATGGATGGACTGCCGAGTGCCGACACAGAGGTAGCTACAGCCGTGGACTACCGTACTGTACTGTGTCTGCTGCTAATATAGACTGGTTGATAATGAGATGTAGTATGTATAAAGAAGAAAGAAAAAAAAAACCACGGGTAGGTGGTATACAATTATGGATGGACTGCCGAGTGCCAACACAGAGGTAGCTACAGCCGTGGACTACCGTACTGTACTGTGTCTGCTGCTAATATAGACTGGTTGATAATGAGATGTAGTATGTATAAAGAAGAAAGAAAAAAAAAACCACGGGTAGGTGGTATACAATTATGGATGGACTGCCGAGTGCCGACACAGAGGTAGCTACAGCCGTGAACTACCGTACTGTGTCTGCTGCTAATATAGACTGGTTGATAATGAGATGTAGTATGTATAAAGAAGAAAGAAAAAAAAAACCACGGGTAGGTGGTATACAATTATGGATGGACTGCCGAGTGCCGACACAGAGGTAGCTACAGCCGTGGACTACCGTACTGTACTGTGTCTGCTGCTAATATAGACTGGTTGATAATGAGATGTAGTATGTATAAAGAAGAAAGAAAAAAAAAACCACGGGTAGGTGGTATACAATTATGGATGGACTGCCGAGTGCCGACACAGAGGTAGCTACAGCCGTGGACTACCGTACTGTACTGTGTCTGCTGCTAATATAGACTGGTTGATAATGAGATGTAGTATGTATAAAGAAGAAAGAAAAAAAAAACCACGGGTAGGTGGTATACAATTATGGATGGACTGCCGAGTGCCGACACAGAGGTAGCTACAGCCGTGGACTACCGTACTTTAGTGTGTCTGCTGCTAATATAGACTGGTTGATAATGAGATGTAGTATGTATAAAGAAGAAAGAAAAAAAAACCACGGGTAGGTGGTATACAATTATGGATGGACTGCCGAGTGCCGACACAGAGGTAGCTACAGCCGTGAACTACCGTACTGTGTCTGCTGCTAATATAGACTGGTTGATAATGAGATGTAGTATGTATAAAGAAGAAAGAAAAAAAAACCACGGGTAGGTGGTATACAATTATGGATGGACTGCCGAGTGCCGACACAGAGGTAGCTACAGCCGTGGACTACCGTACTGTACTGTGTCTGCTGCTAATATAGACTGGTTGATAATGAGATGTAGTATGTATAAAGAAGAAAGAAAAAAAAAACCACGGGTAGGTGGTATACAATTATGGATGGACTGCCGAGTGCCGACACAGAGATAGCTACAGCCGTGGACTACCATACTGTACTGTGTCTGCTGCTAATATAGACTGGATGATAATGAGATGTAGTATGTATAAAGAAGAAAGAAAAAAAAAACCACGGGTAGGTGGTATACAATTATGGATGGACTGCCGAGTGCCGACACAGAGGTAGCTACAGCCGTGGACTACCGTACTGTACTGTGTCTGCTGCTAATATAGACTGGTTGATAATGAGATGTAGTATGTATAAAGAAGAAAGAAAAAAAAAAACACGGGTAGGTGGTATACAATTATGGATGGACTGCCGAGTGCCGACACAGAGGTAGCTACAGCCGTGGACTACCGTACTTTAGTGTGTCTGCTGCTAATATAGACTGGTTGATAATGAGATGTAGTATGTATAAAGAAGAAAGAAAAAAAAAACCACGGGTAGGTGGTATACAATTATGGATGGACTGCCGAGTGCCGACACAGAGGTAGCTACAGCCGTGAACTACCGTACTGTGTCTGCTGCTAATATAGACTGGTTGATAATGAGATGTAGTATGTATAAAGAAGAAAGAAAAAAAAAACCACGGGTAGGTGGTATACAATTATGGATGGACTGCCGAGTGCCGACACAGAGGTAGCTACAGCCGTGGACTACCGTACTGTACTGTGTCTGCTGCTAATATAGACTGGTTGATAATGAGATGTAGTATGTATAAAGAAGAAAGAAAAAAAAAACCACGGGTAGGTGGTATACAATTATGGATGGACTGCCGAGTGCCGACACAGAGGTAGCTACAGCCGTGAACTACCGTACTGTGTCTGCTGCTAGTATAGACTGGATGATAAATAATGATATAAAAATATATATATATCACTACTGCAGCCGGACAGGTATATATTATATAATGACGGACCTGCTGGACACTGTCTGTCAGCAGAATGAGTTTTTTTAGAATAAAAAAACACCACACAAGTCACACGACGAGTGTTTAACTTTTTCAGGCAGACAATCACAATATACTGGTGGTCAGTGTGGTCAGGTCACTGGTCAGTCACACTGGCAGTGGCACTCTGGCAGCAAAAGTGTGCACTGTTTAATATGTACTCCTGGCTCCTGCTATAACCTATAACTGCTCCCCAGTCTCCCCCACAATTAAGCTGTGTGAGCACAGTCAGATATTATACATAGATGATGCAGCACACTGGGCTGAGCACAGATATGGTATGTGACTGAGTCACTGTGTATCGTTTTTTTCAGGCAGAGAACGGATTATATTAAATAATAATAAAACTGCACTGGTGGTCTCACTGGTCAGTCACTAGTATAACTAACTAACTATCAGCAAAATTCTGCACTCTCTGAGTACTCCTCCTAAGCTCCAGTAAATGAAGTGTCTCACTCTCACTCTCCTATTTCTAAACGGAGAGGACGCCAGCCACGTCCTCTCCCTATCAATCTCAATGCACGTGTGAAAATGGCGGCGACGCGCGGCTCCTTATATAGAATCCGAGTCTCGCGATAGAATCCGAGCCTCGCGAGAATCCGACAGCGTGATGATGACGTTCGGGCGCGCTCGGGTTAACCGAGCAAGGCGGGAAGATCCGAGTCGCTCGGACCCGTGTAAAAAAACATGAAGTTCGGGCGGGTTCGGATTCAGAGGAACCGAACCCGCTCATCTCTACCAGATACTCCCCCGTTTCTCCAGCCACTCCCGCGTTTTTTCCGGAAACGGTAGCGTTTTTTCCCACACGCCCATAAAACGGCCTGTTTCCGCCCAGAAACACCCATTTCCTGTCAATCACACTACGATCGCCGGAGCGAAGAAAAAGCCGTGAGTAAAAATACTTCCACCATAGCAAATTTACTTGGCGCAGTCGCAGTGCGAACATTGCGCATGCGCACTAAGCAGAAAAACGCTGCGATGCGAAGAAATTTACCGAGCGAACGACTCGGAATGAGGGCCGATATTCTTCCTCCCCATAGAGAATGGGATTGCCCTATCGATCTCATTCCAGGGAAAACTCCTCCTCGTGGACGCACGTATCCATTGTCGTTGCCGTCGTTGCCTGAGACCCACTCCATGGAGGAGTATATCAAGGAAAATCTGGCTAAAGGGTTCGTCCGGCCTTCATCTTCTCCAGCTGTCACAGGCTTCTTCTTTGTAAAGAAGAAATATGGCGGCCTGTGGCCTTGTATTTACTACCGGGATCTTAATGACATCACAATGAAAAATCGGTACCATCTGCAACTTATCACCGAGTTGTTTGACCGTGTCAGTGGAGCCACTATCTTCACTAAGTTAGATCTGAGGGGCGCTTATAATCTCATCCGAATCTGAAAGGGTGATGAGTGGAAGACTGCTTTTAACACCCGTGACGGACATTATGAGTACCTCGTCATGCCTTTCGTACTCAGCAATGTTCTAGCGGTATTCCAACACTTTGTGAATGAAATCTTCAGAGACATCCTTTATCGTCATGTTGTGGTTTGTCTCGATGATATCCTTATCTTCGCGAATGATCTAGAGTTACATTGGTTCTGGGTGAAAGAAGTTTTGTCCCGTCTTCGTACCAATCATCTGTATTGCAAACTGGAAAAGTGCTTCTTTGAAGTTAAATCCATCCTGTTCCTGGGGTATCTTGTATCCGGTTCCGGTCTGGACCCTGAAAAGCTTCAAGCAATCCAAGATTGGCTGATTCCTGTAACCCTCAAGGGCATCCAGAGATTCCTAGGGTTTGTTAATTACTACAGGAAATTTATTCAAGACTTTTCCACTGTTGTATCGCCTATTACGGCTCTTACCAAAAAGGGTGCCAATCCTTCCAAATGGTCAGAAGAAGCTACCCAAGCCTTTCATTTGTTGAAACAAAGATTCATCTCTGCTCCGGTTTTGAAACAGCCAGATACCAGTTCGCCCTTCGTCCTTGAGGTGGACGCCTCTTCCGTTGGAGTGGGCGCAGTACTGTCTCAAAGAGCTAACGATGGTCATCTACATCCTTGTGGATTTTTCTCACGAAAGTTCTCTCCCGCCGAGCGTGACTACGCCATTGGCGATCAAGAACTTTTGGCGATCAAGCTCGCTTTGGAAGAGTGGAGGTACTTATTAGAAGGAGCTTCTCATACCATCACCATTATAACGGATCACAAGAATCTCCTGTATCTAAAAGGCGCTCAATGTCTTAACCCTCACCAAGCCAGGTGGTCACTGTTCTTCTCCAGATTCGACTTCAAATTACAGTTTTTTCCAGGGTCACAGAATTGCAAGGCTGATGCCCTTTCCTGCTCCTGGGAGCAAGAAAATGAGTCTGAGTCTACTGACAAGCATTATATCATTGATCCAGTGGCATTCTCCGCAGTGAGGATGGACTCTATGCCCCCGCCAGGGAAAAGTTTTGTGAAGCCGGCTCTCAGAAGGCAGCTCTTGCAATGGGCACATTCCTCTCGCTTTGCCGGACATGCAGGCGTACGTAAGGCCTTAGAATTTGTTTCCAGGTCATACAGGTGGCCGACCCTAAAAAAGGACATTGCTGAATTTGTGGCCTCCTGCCCTAAATGTGCCCAACAGAAAGTACCCGCCAGTCACCCGCTGGGCAACTTGTTTCTTTGTCTGTTCCTCATTGTCCGTGGACTCATCTCTCGATGGATTTCGTCACGGATCTCCCTGTGTGTAACAAATTCAACACCGTCTGGGTGGTAGTAATTCACCAAGATGGCTCATTTCATTCCTCTCACTGGTCTCCCGTCAGCTTCCAAGTTGGCACAAGTCTTCATTCAAGAGATCTTCAGATTACACAGTCTCCTTGTGGAGATCATTTCCGATAGAGGTGTTCAGTTTGTGGCCAAATTCTGGTGAAGTCTTTTCAAGCACTCTAAGTCAAGCTGAAATTCTCTACAGCCTATCACCTCCAAACCAATGTGCAAACTGAGAGGGTGAATCAAGACTTGGAGGCCTTCCTCCGTCTCTATGTATCCTCCGCCCAGGATGAATGGGTTCAACTTCTCCCATGGGCTGAATTCTGCCACAACAATCAGTATCATTCTTCATCTTCTTCCACGCAATTCTTCACCAATTATGGGTTTCACCCAAAAGTTCCTGAGTTCCAGCTGCTTCCAGCAACATCAGTGCCTGCAGCTGATATCATGATTCAACAGTTTTCAAATAACTGGAAGAATGTTCGTGCGGCTCTTTTGAAAGCATCCTCCAGGTACAAGAGATTTGCAGATAAGAAGCGTAGGGCAATTCCTGCCCTTAAAGTTGGTGACCGCATTTTGCTGTCTATGAAGAATCTACGACTGAGGGTTCCGAGTATGAAATTCGCTCCCCGCTATGTCGGACCTTTCCTGATTGAGCAAGTCGTCAACCCAGTGGCTTACAAACTTCAGCTACCTCCGTTTTTGAAAGTTCCTAAGACGTTCCATGTTTCTCTCCTCAAACCAGTGATTCTGAATCGATTTCATTCAGCGCTTCCCTCTGCTCCCAAATTCCAGACTCAACGTGGTGTTGAGTATAAGGTTGCCAAGATCCTGGAGTCTTGTATTAGATATGGTCATCTCCAGTATCTGATAGATTGGAAGGGCTATGATCCTGAGGAACATTCCTGGACAAATGCATATGATGTCCATGCTCCGAAATTAGTCCAGAAATTCCATTCCAGGTTTCCACAAAAACCTAAGAAGTGTCCTGGGGCCACTCCTAAAGGGTGGGGGGTTGGGGTGCTGTCACGATCTGGGTAAATAGAGGCCGGTTCCTACCTGTTAGGTGCCTCCTAAGATTGGCTCAGCGAGCCAGGGCCGGGCTATAGCTATGTTATGGTTATTGCCTGCAGCGATGGTTTTAACGGCCTTCTCAGTGTATGCACTTACAGTGGTGCGGCGCTCTCAGCCCTGTCACGGCCATCACTGCCGTGCCTGTGGTCTGCTGCTGGACGTGCGTCCTCTGTGTGCACCAGCTGCTGCTTCCATCCCTGTGGCCGCTGTGCGCGTGGAGTTTCTGCTGCTGCGGCTTCCGCCGCCATTGTTGTTTAACACATGGTTTCAGAGTGCTTCTCTCCTCTTCAATCTCCATCAATGGGCGCAGCCATTTTGGACTTGGATCACATGTCATCATTCTCACCTATCCACAGTGGCTGCTGTAGCCAGGGCATAACTATCAGCCAATCCGTGCTATCCAGCAGGTATAAATATCCTGTCCCAGCACCCAGAAGGTTGTCAGTGCTTCAATGGTCTTTCCAGCGTTTCCAGTATGCAGTTAACTGTGGACTCTCCTGTGGATGTTTCCTGTAGCATAGCCTGACTCCCTGGTGATTTCCCTCTGTGGTGCAGTTCCAGCTCTCCCGTGCTAATGCTCTGTGGTGCAACCTGCCTCCCTTGTTCCCGCACCCAGCGCTAGCAGAGTGTATTACTCTGGCTTCCCAGCAGCCACTCTCCAGCAGTCCTCTGTTTACCTTCCTGCAGTTCTCACCATTACTGTGGAGTACAAATCCTGCAATCCCTAGTATCATTCACAGCTTCACCTGCGAACCCCAGCTTCATTCACAGCTTCACCTGCGAACCCCAGCTTCATTTAAAGCTTCACCTGCGATCCCTAGCATCACCTTATACCTCACCTGGGTTCCCACGTATTATACAGCACTTCCACTCATACTCCGGATTACTGGTTGTAACCAGTTGTGTTCTTAATATTCACTTGTGACATTTATTGTTTGGCTGCACATTGTTTGACTCTTATGATTTAATTAAAACCCTCAAATACATCTTCTGTTGTTGTGGTCACGCCTCTGGGCATCTGGTACTACTGCCTAGCGCATGTCTAGGAGTCCTCTCTCACCTCCTACATTCCAGTACCCGTCAGCCCCTACAACTGAGGCTTCCAGTTACCAACAACAGCCCTCAGTTGTGACAAGTGGCTGCATCAATTGTCACAGTTGCTACTGCATAGGCCCAGTGTATCTACAGCTACATCTTACATTGCTACTGAATCAGGCACAGTTGCTGCTGCATAGGCCAAGTGTATCTACAGCTTCATCCTACATTGTATTTGGGACAAACTCAACTTGTTTGCCACGAATAGTGTGCCAGCAGCTCCTGCTTCCATCAGAATGCATGGTGCGTACGTACGCTGCAACTATTTGCTGCAGGGTGCAGATTTTTTGGTGGCGCAATGCAACGCATACAGCCAATGAAAATCAACAAGACGAACCTGAACACATCTGTATATAGACAATTTTTTTGTGTCATGCATTCGGCGCTATTCAGTGTGAACCAGGAGCGGATCTTGGTGTGGGCAATCAGTGCCTTCGCCTGGGGCACTGCGGCCTTGGGTCACGGTAGCAGTCACTCCCCAGGTACCGCCGCCTGCCCGCACCCTGCTCCCCGCTCCATGGCTGCAGCAGACGCCTTGGGCTGTGTGGGCGGCTCCAGAGACAGACACTAGAGGTCAGTATTGACCTCTAGTGTCTGTGCGGCGCTGCTATGGGAGAGATGTCATGACGTCTCTCCCATAGAGAGGAGCCAGCGGCTAGACGGAGCAGCAGCAGCGATCTGGAAGCAGGAGCCGGGCAGTGGTAAGTATTTTTCTCTAACGTCCTAGTGGATGCTGGGGACTCCGTAAGGACCATGGGGAATAGACGGGCTCCACAGGAGACTGGGCACTCTAAAGAAAGCTTTAGTACTACCTGGTGTGCACTGGCTCCTCCCTCTATGTCCCTCCTCCAGACCTCAGTTAGAATCTGTGCCCGGCCAGAGCTGGGTGCCTTTAGTGGGCTCTCCTGAGCTTACTAAGAAAGAAAGTATTTTAGTTGGGTTTTTTTTTTTCAGAGAGCTTCTGCTGGCAGCAGACTCTCTGCTATGTGGGACTGAGGGGAGAGAAGCAAACCTACTAACTGCGGCTAGGTAGCGCTTCTTATGCTACTGGACACCATTAGCTCCAGAGGGATCGAACACAGGTACCTAACCTTGATCGTCCGTTCCGGGAGCTGCGCCGCCGTCCCCCTCGCAGCGCCAGAAGTACAGAAGCAGCAGAAGCATGAAGACATCGAAATCGGCGGCAGAAGACTCCTGTCTTCACTTAAGGTAGTGTACAGCACTGCAGCTGTGCGCCATTGCTCCCACAGCACACCCGCACACTCTGGTCATTGTAGGGTGCAGGGCGCAGGAGGGGGGGCGCCCTGGGCAGCAATTAAGATACCTTTTGGCAAAATTATACATATATACAGTCAGGCACTGTATATATGTACGAGCCCCCACCATTAATTTTACACAGAAACAGGACAGAAGCCCGCCGCTGAGGGGGCGGGACCTTCTTCCTCAGCACTCACCAGCGCCATTTTCTCTCCACAGATCCGCTGAGAGAAGCTCTCCCCTGCACGGTAGAAGAGGGTAAAAAGAGAGGGGGGCACATAAATTTGGTGCAAAAACAATATATACAGCAGCTACTGGGTTAACACTAAGTTACTGTGTGATTCCTGGGTCATATAGCGCTGGGGTGTGTGCTGGCATACTCTCTCTCTGTCTCTCCAAAGGGCCTTGTGGGGGAACTGTCTTCAAATAGAGCATCCCCTGTGTGTGTGGTGTGTCGGTACGTGTGTGTCGACATGTCTGAGGTAAAGAGGAGATAGAGCGAATATGTGTGTGAGAGGGTGTCTCCGTCGACAACGCTGACACCTGTTTGGATATGTGTAAGTGCTAAGGTGAATTTATTGCACAAAAGATTAGGGAACAGACAGGAAATCTACCCATGTCTGTCCCTATGGCACAGAGCCCTGCAGAGTCTCACAATGCTCACCATCCAAAATAATAAACACTGATATCGACACGGAGTTTGACTCCAGTGTCGACTACGATAATGCAAAGTTACAGCCAGAATGGCAGAAAAGTATTAAATATATGATTATTGTAATAAAAGATGATTTGCATATCACTGATGACTCATCTGTCCCTGACACAAGGGTACACATGTTAAGGGGAAGAAAGCTGAGGTAAATTTCCCTCCTCTCATGAGGAAAAAGAGTGGGAATCTCCAGACAAGAGACTGCAGCTTCCCACAAAGTATTCTCAGGCAGTATCCTTTCCCCACGAGGGCCAGGATGTGATGGGAATCTTCCGCCAGGGTGTAACGTTTGCCCAGAAGGTAGCCCTAGCTATTCTCAGGGATCCTGCAGATAGCGTGCACATTTTGGTACACTACTCAGGCCGGCGATTGTGTTGGCATGGGTTTATAGCGCTGTACAGGGGCGGAACTGTGGGAGGCAGTGGAGTCGGCTGCCGCCGGGCTCCTGACCACAAGGGGGCGCATCTCCTCCACTGTCTCCCGCAGCCTGAGAACTGCGCTGCTATTGTGGACGGAGGAGCAGTCACTGACACGGAAGCTGCCTCCTGTAGGGAGAGATGGCACTGGCTGCAGCTAGGGGGAGCTCCAGAGCACAGCTCCTCTTCTAGCCAGCCGAGGGAAGCTCTCTGCTCCGTCAGCCTGATGATGAAAGCCAAAGGTAGACACTGTGTGGGGGGTAGGGGAGAGGTGTATTTGGGGGGAAGCACTGTGTTTTGTGTGTGCTTGTTTTTAAGTGAGGTGTGTGTGTGTTTTTAATGAAAGTTGTGCATTCAAGTAAAAGGCATGTGTGTGAGTGATGTGTGTGTAAGTGAGAGACATGTGTATGTAAGTGAGAGGCATGTATGTGTGTGTAAGTGGGAGGCATGTGTATGTAAGAGAGACTTGTGTGTGTAAGTGAAAGAGACGTGTGTGTGTGTGTTTAAGTGAATGAGGCGTTTGTGTTTTTTTTATATATATATCTAGTGTTCACGCTAGGTGTCTGCACCTTTTTTTAGACAGATGAATCCCACCCTGCCCGTTTTTGTGCGCCCTACCAACCCGCCGTTTTCTGCCTGCCGTACCCCGCCACGCCGCCAGACCCAGCCGTGCGCCGCCGGACCCGGTAAGCACATGAGAGTCCCCCTGGGCTAAATTAACCTTGTAAGTATTTTGCAGCTGTAAACTTCAATCTCAGTGCTCTCTACCTGGTGCAGTGTGCCTCAGTGCTCTCTACCTGGTGCAGTGTGCCTCAGTGCTCTCTACCTGGTGCAGTGTGCCTCAGTGCTCTCTACCTGGTGCAGTGTGTCTCAGTGCTCTCTACCTGGTGCAGTGTGCCTCAGTGCTCTCTACCTGGTGCAGTGTGCCTCAGTGCTCTCTACCTGGTGCAGTGTGTCTCAGTGCTCTCTACCTGGTGCAGTGTGCCTCAGTGCTCTCTACCTGGTGCAGTGTGTCTCAGTGCTCTCTACCTGGTGCAGTGTGTCTCAGTGCTCTCTACCTGGTGCAGTGTGCCTCAGTGCTCTCTACCTGGTGCAGTGTGCCTCAGTGCTCTCTACCTGGTGCAGTGTGCCTCAGTGCTCTCTACCTGGTGCAGTGTGTCTCAGTGCTCTCTACCTGGTGCAGTGTGCCTCAGTGCTCTCTACCTGGTGCAGTGTGCCTCAGTGCTCTCTACCTGGTGCAGTGTGTCTCAGTGCTCTCTACCTGGTGCAGTGTGCCTCAGTGCTCTCTACCTGGTGCAGTGTGTCTCAGTGCTCTCTACCTGGTGCAGTGTGTCTCAGTGCTCTCTACCTGGTGCAGTGTGCCTCAGTGCTCTCTACCTGGTGCAGTGTGCCTCAGTGCTCTCTACCTGGTGCAGTGTGCCTCAGTGCTCTCTACCTGGTGCAGTGTGCCTCAGTGCTCTCTACCTGGTGTAGTGTGCCTCAGTGCTCTCTACCTGGTGCAGTGTGCCTCAGTGCTCTCTACCTGGTGCAATGTGTATAACGTGCTCTATCTGTCGCAGTGTGTAGGAGGTTCTATCTGGTGCAATGTGTATTAGGTGCACCACCGTGTTGTAATAAAGTGTTTGGCCCCTATTATGAAACAACGCCGCTAGATTTTTGGAGCGCGCCTTCGGCGCGCACTGTCCATGTTTTGGCCCATAGGTATGGGAGCACCAAGCATTATAGTATGTACCTAAGTTTGCCCATCCCTCCCCGTGATCAGCACCCTGCCGTAAAAAAAATCCTACAGTGAACACTAATTATATCGGCACACCACTGCGCCAAAGCATCTCCATCGAGACCTGCTGGCGGGTGAGGGAGCACTGTAGGTGTACTATAATGGTATGCTGGTGTCTGTTTTATTGTAATAACTGACTTGGTGTGCGTCCACTTTGTATGTGTATCTATATTACTACTGGGAAAGGTACCTGAGCACGCTGCTACTGTTCACCCTTAGTGCCGGATAGCTACATATGGTATGTGTGTGTATGTGTATATGTAGGGGGGCACCAACATTTATCATGCCTCCGGGCGACTGGGACGAACTTACGCCACTGGCGCTGTAGTAGCGTGGACAGGTACCTTATCAGCAGAGATTGAGACCCTAGTATACATATAGATATGTATAGGTATATATAGATAAAGATGCTGTCTTCAGAGATATGTATATATATAAGACATGCCCAAGGAGACATGGGTATAATGGGTCCTAGAGTCAAAGCTTTGTCGATTTCTGCTTGACATGTCCTGTAGAATATGCAATGGACAGATGATGCCGACTTAAGAGGCATATGGAAGGCTGAGGATTGTGTGAAGGGTTCTCGGACCTGGTCTCCACAGCTATAGTTGGTAATTCTGATATTTTGCCTTATATTCCTGCACAGCCTAGGAAAGCACGGCATTATCAAATGCAGCCTTTCGAATAAAGAAACAAGAAAGTCCGAGGTGCGTCCTTTCTTGCCAGAGGCAGGGGCAGAGAAAAGAAGCTGCACAACACAGCTAGTTCCCAGGAACAGAAGTCCTCCCCGGCCTCTACAAAAATCCACCGCATGTCGCTGGAGCTCCACAGGCGGAGCTAGGCCCGGTGGGGGCACGCTTTCGTAAGTTCAGCCACAAGTGGGTTCACTCCCTATTAGATCCCTGGGCAATAGATGTTGTGTCTCCGGGATACAAGCTGGATTTGGAGAAGATACCTTCTCACTGACGGCCCTGCCGGCTTCCCCCTGCGAGAGGGTAACAGGGTTAACTGCAATTCACAAGTTGTATTTTCAACAGGTGGTGGTCAAGGTTCCCTTCCTTCAACAAGGACGGAGTTATTATTCCACCAGGTTGTAGTCCCGAAACAGGAAGGTTCGGTCAGACCCATATTGAATTTAAAATCCCTGAACATATACCTGGAAAGGTTCAAGTGCAAGATGAAATCGCTAAGAGCGGTCATTGCAAGCCTAAAAAGGGTGAGATTTTATGGTGTCTCGGGGCAAAAGGGATGCATACCTTCGTGTCCCCATTTATCCACCTAATCAGGCGGTACGGAATTGTCATTACCAATTTCTGACGTGGCCGGTTGGTCTCTCCACGGCCCTGAGAGTTTTCACCAAAGTGATGGCGGAAATTATGGTGCTCCTGCAGAAGCAAGGTGTCACTCTTATCACGTTCTTGGTCGATCTCCTCATAAGAGTGAGATTGAGAGAGCAGTTGCGGAACAGCGTATCACTTTCTCTGGAAGTGTAACGGCAACACAGCTGAATTCTATGTATTCCAGTGTCGCAGTTGGTTCCTACAGCTCATCTGACTCTTCTAGGCATGATCCTAGACACAGACCAGAAAAGGGGTTTATCTCCCGATAGAGAGAGCTCTGGAGCTCGTGACACTGGTCAGGAATCTATTGAAACCAAAACAGGTGTCAGTGCATCACTGCACTCGAGTCCTGGGAAGGATGGTGGCATCGTACGAGGCCATTCCCTTTGGCAGGTTCCATGAGAGGACCTTCCGATGGGACGTACGGGACAAGTGGTCCGGATCACATCTTCAGATGCATCGGTTAATCACCCTATCCCCCAGGGCCAGGGTGTCTCTCCTGTGGTGGCTGCAGAGTGCTCACCTTCTCAAAGGTCACAGTTTCGGCACTCAGGAATGGGTCCTGGTGACCACGGATACAAGCCTCCGAGGGTGGGGGGCCGTCACACAAGGAAAACAATTTCCAAGGGCTAAGGTCAAGTCAGGAGACTTGCCTTCACAGAAATATCCTGGAATTGAGGGCCATATGCATCGCCCTAAGTCAAGTGGAGACCCTGCTTCGCGACCAACCGGTTCTGATTCAGTCAGACAATATCACCGCAGTGGCTCATGTAAACCACCATGGCGGCACAAGGAGCAGGGTGGCGATGGAAGAAGCCACCATAATTCTTCGCTGGGCGGAGAATCATGTAAGCGCACTGTCAGCAGTGTTCATTCCGGGAGTGGACAACTGAGAAGCAGACTTCCTCAGCAGGCACGACCTCCACCCGGGAGAGTGGGGACTTCATCAAGAAGTCTTCGCGCAGATTGCAGGTCGGTGGGAACTGCCACAGGTGGACATGATGGCATCCCCCTCAACAAAAAGCTACAGAGGTATTGCGCCAGGTCAAGAGACTCTCAGGCGATAGCTTTAGATGCACTGGTGACACCGTGGATGTTCCAGTCGGTTTATGTGTTTCCTCTTCTTCCTTTCTTACCCAAGGTGCTGAAAATCGTAAGAAAAAGAGGAGTGAGAACAATACTCATTGTTCCGGATTGGCCAAGAAGGACTTGGTACCCGGACTGCAAGAAATGCTCACAGAGGACCCATGGCCTCTGCCTCTCAGACAGGACCTGTTGCAACAAGGGCCCTGTCTGTTCCAAGACTTACCGCAGCTGCGTTTGACGGCATGGCGGTTGAACGCCGGATCCTAGTGGAAAAAGGCATTCTGGATGAAGTTATTCCTATGCTGATAAAGGCGAGGAAGGACTGACAGCAAAGCATTATCACCGTATATGGCGAAAATATGTTGCTTGGTGTGAGGCCAGGAAGGCCCCTACAGAGGAATTCCAGCTGGGTCGATTCCTACACTTCCTACAGTCAGGAGTGACTATGGGCCTAAAATTAGGGTCCATAAAGGTCCAGATTTCGGTCCTATCCATTTTCTTTCAAAAAGAACTGGCTTCACTGCCGGAGGTTCAAACGTTTGTTAAGGGAGTGCTGCATATTCAGCCCCCTTTTGTGCCACTAGTGGCACCTTGGGATCTTAACGTGGTGTTGAGTTTCCTGAAATCCCACTGGTTTGAGCCAATTAAAACCGTGGAGCTAAAGTATCTCACGTGGAAAGTGGTCATGCTGTTGGCCTTAGCTTCGGCTAGGCATGTGTCAGAATTGGCGGCTTTGTCATGTAAAAGCCCCTATCTGGTCTTCCATATGGACAGGGCAGAATTGCGGACTCGTCCGCAATTTCAGCCAAAGGTGGTGTCATCTTTTCATTTGAACCAACCTATTGTGGTGCCTGCAGCTACTCGTGACTTGGAGGATTCCAAGTTGCTTGACCTAGTCCGGGCTTTGAAGATTTATGTAACCAGAACGGCTGGAGTCAGGAAGACTGACTCGCTGTTTATCCTGTATGCATCCAACAAGCTGGGTGCTCCTGCTTCAAAGCAAACTATTGCTCGCTGGATCTGTAACACGATTCAGCAGCCTCATTCTGCGGCTGGGTTGCCGCATCCAAAATCAGTGAAAGCCCATCCCACGAGGAAGGTGGGCTCTTCTTGGGCGGCTGCCCAAGGGGTCTCGGCATTACAGCTTTGCCGAGCTGCTACTTGGTCGGGTTCAAACACATTTGCAAAATTCTACAAGTTTGATACCCTGGCTGAGGAGGACCTTGTGTTTGCCCATCCGGTGCTGCAGAGTCATCCGCACTCTCCTGCCCCTTTGGAGGCTTTGGTATAATCCCCATGGTCCTTACGGAGTCCCCAGCATCCACTAGGACGTTAGAGAAAATAAGATTTTACTAACTGGTAAATCTATTTCTCGTAGTCCGTAGTGGATGCTGGGCGCCCGTCCCAAGGGGTAACTCCAAGTTGATTGCAGCAGGAATTCTGTTAGCAATTGGGCAAAACCATGTGCACTGCAGGGGAGGCAGATATAACATGTGCAGAGAGAGTTAGATTTGGGTGTGGTGTATTCGATCTGCAATCTAATTTGCAGTGTAAAAATAAAGCAGCCAGTATTTACCCTGAACAGAAATAAAATAACCCACCCAAATCTAACTCTCTCTGCACATGTTATATCTGCCACACCTGCAGTGCACATGGTTTTGCCCAACTGCTAAAAAATGTCCTGCTGCGATCAACTTGGAATTACCCCCGAAGTGCGGACTTCTTCTGCAATACTTGTATATAGTTATTGCTTAACTAAGGGTTATTTTATGGTTGCGTCAGGTTTATCTGATGCTCTGTTGTTGTTCATACTGTTAACTGGGTAAGTTTATCACAAGTTATACGGTGTAATTGGTGTGGCTGGTATGAGTCTTATCCTGGATTCCAAAAATCCTTTCCTTGTAATGTCAGCTCTTCCGGGCACAGTTTCCTTAACTGAGGTCTGGAGGAGGGGCATAGAGGGAGGAGCCAGTGCACACCAGATAGCACTAAATCTTTCTTTAAAGTGCCCAGTCTCCTGCGGAGCCCGTCTATTCCCCATGGTCCTTACGGAGCCCCCAGCATCCACTACGGACTACGAGAAATAGATTTACCGGTGACTAAAATCTTATTTTTTTTATTTGTGTGTGTGTGTGTGTGTGTGTGTGTGTGTGTGCGCACAACTACTGGGGACAAAAACGAGGCACAACTACTGGGGGCAAAGAAACGGGGCACAATTACTGGGGGCAAAGAAAGAGGGCGCACAACTACTTGGGGCAAAAAAATAGGGCAAAGAAAGAGGGGGCACAACTACTGGGGGCAAAGAAACGGGGCACAACTACTGGGTGCAAAGCAACGGGGGGCACAGCAACAGGGGGTACAACTACTGGGGGCAAATCAACTGGGGGGCACAACTACTTGGGGCAAATCTGGGGGCACAGCTACTGGGAGAATAATTGTGGCCACGCCCCTCCCCTATTTTATTTGCACGCACAAACTGTTTTAGCGCGGGGAGGGGGGGGGGGCGCCACAAGGTGTAGAACCAGCCCTGGTGAGAACCACTAAATGAGCTGTATCTGCATACAACGTCAGGTGAGTGACGAGAATGGTGCATCTTATGAAGGTAATTACAGTACATTTTTTTTGTACACGTGAATGGACAAAATGTATAGTATTAAACAAAATGAAAGAATTATGACAAGATAAAACAAGATAAATAAACACGTTGCCCAGGTGTGGATTTATCCTCTAGCAGAGGGAATCGAAAAAAATATTTAAACAATGCTGGATCGTATCCCAAGTGGAACGTGGGAGCCACGGGTGTTTGTAGAATGCAGGATGCCCGGTATAACCTACATAGGCTCCTATTGCTTTTACCAGGTGAGGTCAAGTCTAGTGTCTGGTGTTGTCTGTTCTGGAAGGTGCAGGCAAGATGGGCCAATGCGCTTCTAGACCTCCAGGGTCTCTTCTTCAAGGCATGTGCTTACCTGTCTGCATGGTGTCCTTTTATTGTGAACTGTGTTTGAAAGGGAGGTGGTTGTGCTTGTTTCCACCCACTTCCGGGTTGGAGGTTGGAAATTATGTGATTTGGCAATCGCATTATTTTACTTTTATTCCCCATCTATACTGGAAGTTGGAGAGTGGCAATCAATACTATGTGTCCGTAGTGGCAGGAATGTATCAAAGAAGAACAGGTGTGAACAGTAGCAGATCTTGCTACGGGAAAGCAGGATTTTTGCCCAGGGCGCCGCCTTCCGGTGGGCGCCACCGCTGTGGCAAGATCCTTTACTGGTGCCGCCTGGTGCTTTGTAGATGCCAGTGCTGTGCAGTGCGCGATGAAGTAATCGCGCACTGCACTGCGTTGTGGGAGCGGCACATAGACGCTAGAGGTCTTAATTGACCTCTAGTTGTTAGGCGCCGGGGTCCGCTCGTCGGTGCGGCCCGGCGCCTAGCAACCAGGGACGCCGTGCGCGTACAGCCGCCGGCTCCCTGGCAACGCTAGACGCCGGGCGCACGGAGCCGCTCTGACCTTAGCAACGGGGACGCCACGTTCGGCCGCGTTCCCCGTTGCTGGGTCTGTTCTAATTATATTTTGGTGTGCTGGCCGTGCAGCATGCAAGCTGCACGGCATTACCTGAGATTACCTTGTCTGGATCCTGATTGGAGGGTTCCTGAATAAAGGCACTCTCAGGACTTCTTACAGACGCCGGTGATAGCTTCCTGTTTGCCTGTGTCAGCTACAGAGAGTTTCCAGTCCTGCTCAATCCGGTTGTTCCTGTCCTCAGTGATCCTGTACTCGGAAGTTTGTCATCTATTCCTGGAGTCTGACCGAGCACCTTTAACATCCTGTGGTGTTCGTGAGTCGCGGCGCAGCCGTGTGTTGCGGCTTGTCCGCTTACTGTTTATTATTTAGTTTATTTGTGTTCTGGAGCTTTTGCGGAGGATTCCGCTCCCACAGATCCACTCTGGTATCCAGCGGTGCTGGATAGGAGTAACGGATCAGTGGATCTTTGGTTGTCCTTTTCCCTGGCGGCTAGTCCGCACATACCTTTGGTTTAAGTTAGTTAGCTTGTAACCCCTGGCCTGGTTGCTTAGTCAGAGGGCCCCTTGTTATCACCCTGTCTCGGATTTCCCTTTGTCTCCCATTAAGACCTGCGGGGGCATCGGGGTTGGGCAGACATAATCCGCCCTTCGAACGCGGCTGCCATGGGCTCAAGCAACCATAGTCTCGCAGGGGATTTCTGATAACACGGGCGAGACAACGGAGTTAGGGCGCCAGGGGTTACTAGGCTCTCCTGCTCCCACAACCAGCATATCTTCCCAGTACTCAGACCTCTGTCATAAGATCCCCTCTGGTCTGGAGTACGGGAATCATAACATTATCACCGGCCAGACAAAAGAAAAAAAAAAAATTTAAATTAACAGGAGTTAATCTTTTTTTTCACTTATTCAGTTGGGAGATTTTGTCGGCCTCATGAATCCCGCCGGTGTTGGGCCAAATCCTGGCCAGCTTCTAGTTAGTCAGATTCAAGAACTTACTCAGATGGTTCAGGATCTGTCCCTCCGGGTGAGGTCACAGGAAGATCTGTTACGGACTTCCCCGAGGGTCATCCCTGAACCAAAAATGCATCTGCCTGACCGTTTTTCTGGGGATAGAAAACAGTTTTTTAATTTTAAAGAGTCTTGTAAACTTTATTTTCGTTTAAGACCAGTCTCCTCAGGTACGGAGGCTCAGCGGGTTGGAATTATTATTTCTCTGCTTCAGGGGGATCCTCAGACCTGGGCTTTTGGTTTAAAGACAGACGATCCGGCCTTATCGTCTGTAGACGCCTTTTTAAAATCTTTAGGGCTATTGTATGACGACCCTGATAGAGAGGCGTCCGCTGAGAGTCAGTTGCGTGCTCTTAGACAGGGTAGGAATCCCGCAGAGAGTTATTGTACGGAGTTTCGCCGTTGGTCGAACGACTGTGGATGGAATGACCCAGCCCTACGCAGTCAGTTTCGCCTCGGCTTATCTGAATCTATAAAAGACAGTCTCCTTCAGTATCCCGCTCCTGAGACTCTCGATAAACTCATGGAGCTCTCTATTAAGATAGATCGTCGGCTCAGAGAGCGGAGGGCTGAAAAAGGGGCATCTGTCGGGTCTACTCCTTGTGTTCTTTCCATTCCTGTAGACATGGAGGAGCCTATGCAGATAGGTCTTTCCAAATTGTCTCCTGAAGAAAGAACCAGGAGGCAAAATTCTGGTCTTTGTTTATACTGTGGAGGTAAGGGACATTTTGCCCGTAGTTGTCCGAACAAGTCGGGAAACTTCCTGACCAAGTGAGTTGTGAGGGGGTTCACTTTGGTCTGCAGCTTATCTCCTCAAATAATTCACTGTTAGTTCCTGCTAAAGTTTCCTTTGGCAGCCTCAGTTCCTCGGTCTCTGCTTTTGTGGACAGTGGAGCTGCAGGGAACTTTATGGATTTAACATGGGCCAAGGCCTTAGGTATTCCTCAGTTAACCTTGGGTAGGTGTGTCACCATGCATGGTTTAGATGGGAGTCCCTTGTCCAATGGGGTTATTTCTCTATGCACACCTCCTGTTTTACTCTCGGTAGGAGCTCTGCATTCTGAAAAGATTGAGTTTTTCCTTACCCATTGTCCAGCAGTTCCTGTGGTTCTGGGTCACCCTTGGCTGGCCTTTCATAATCCCATCATTGATTGGCAGTCGGGGGAGATCTTACAATGGGGTACCATCTGTAATAAAGAATGTATTACGCTTCCTATCCGAGTAGCTGCCGCCGTTCCCGCACCCATTCCTGGGGAATACCAGGATTTTGTTGATGTATTTTCCAAGGACAATGCGGATATTCTGCCTCCCCATAGGCCTTATGATTGTGCCATTGAGCTAATTCCTGGTGCCACGTTGCCTAAAGGAAGGTTATATGCATTGTCTGGTCCTGAAACTGTGGCCATGAATGAGTATGTGAAAGAAAGCCTTGGGAAAGGATTTATCAGGCCATCTAAATCCCCTTTAAGTGCAGGTTTCTTCTTCGTAGAGAAGAAGGATGGTTCACTCAGACCCTGCATTGACTTTAGAGCTTTGAATAAAATCTCAGTAAAGAATACTTACCCTCTGCCGCTGATCTCTGTCCTCTTTGATCAGCTACGTTCGGCTGTGATTTTTTTCCAAGATTGACCTGAGAGGAGCATATAACCTCATCAGAATCAAGTCAGGGGATGAGTGGAAAACGGCATTCAGTACTCAGTCAGGCCACTATGAGTATCTGGTTATGCCATTTGGCCTGTCTAACGCTCCGGCAGTTTTCCAGGATCTCATTAACGATGTGCTCCGTGAATTTCTTGGAAGATTCGTTGTAGTCTACTTAGACGATATTTTGATATATTCTGACTCTGTAGAACAACATGTTACCCAGGTGCGTCAGGTTCTAAAGAAATTACGTGAAAATCACCTATATGCCAAGCTGGAGAAGTGTGAATTTCATGTCACGGAGGTATCCTTTTTAGGGTACATTATTTCCCCTCGGGGATTCCGTATGGAACCAAAGAAGCTCCAAGCCATCCTTAGTTGGGCGCAACCCACCAACTTAAAAGCAATTCAGCGCTTTTTAGGGTTTGCGAACTACTATAGAAGATTTATTCACTCTTTCTCTGACCTAGTTGCTCCCATTGTGGCACTGACTAAGAAGGGAGCAGATCCTACCAATTGGTCACGTGAAGCTGAGTTATCTTTTCAGGCCTTGAAACAAGCCTTTGTCTCAGCCCCTGTCCTTAGACATCCCAACCCAGAATTGCCTTTCATTGTTGAGGTTGATGCCTCGGAGGTTGGAGTAGGGGCTATCCTTTCTCAGAAGGATCCGGATTCCCTTGAATTACATCCTTGTGCCTTTATGTCCAGGAAATTCTCATCTGCAGAATCCAACTACGATGTTGGTAACCGGGAATTGCTGGCTATTAAATGGGCTTTCGAGGAGTGGAGGCATTGGCTTGAAGGAGCGACTCATACCATTTCAGTTTTGACTGATCACAAAAATCTTCAATACATTGAATCAGCTAAACGACTGAATGCCCGGCAGGCTCGTTGGGCTTTATTTTTTACTCGTTTCAAATTCATTATCACCTTCAGGCCAGGTTCCAAGAATACTAAGGCAGATGCCCTGTCACGCAGTTTTCTTCCAGTTCAAGACAACAGTCCTGTTACTCCCATAGTTCCGTCTTCAGTCATTCGGGCAGGCCTCACACAGGATATATTTACCCAGTTAAAGCTGCTTCAACATCAAGCTCCTGGAAATACTCCTGCTGGTCGTCTTTTTGTCCCTGAGTTTTTGAGAGCAACTGTTTTGACGGAGTTTCATGATAGCAAAGTTGCCGGGCATCCGGGAATCGCTAAGACTTTGGAATTAGTCTCCCGCTCAGTATGGTGGCCTGGTCTTTCCAAAGACATTAAAGAGTTTGTTTTTTCGTGTCAGGTCTGTGCACAGCATAAAGTTCCCCGTTCTTTGCCTATAGGTCAACTTATGCCCTTGAATGTTCCTCTTAGGCCATGGTCGCATATCTCCATGGATTTTGTGGTGGACCTCCCTCTGTCAGCCGGATGCCGAGTCATATGGGTGGTAGTGGACCGTTTTAGCAAAATGGCCCATTTCATTGCTCTTCCCCGATTGCCATCTGCCCAGGGATTGGCAGTCTTGTTCCTCCGCCATGTTTTCAGACTCCATGGCTTACCCACTGATATTGTTTCTGATCGGGGTCCACAATTCATTGCACAATTTTGGAAGTCTTTTTGTGCTTCGTTAAAGATGAAATTATCTTTAACGTCCGGCTATCATCCCCAATCCAATGGGCAGACTGAGCGAGTTAACCAATCTCTAAAACAATATTTGCGTTTGTACTCGGCCAAACTCCAAAATGACTGGTCTGAGTTTCTTCCATTGGCGGAGTTTGCTTATAATAATGCCTGTCATTCCTCCACCAATGTGTCTCCATTTTTTGCAGTTTTTGGTTTTCACCCCAGAGCTAATTCATTTTTTCAACATTCCTCTGTCTCCTCTCTGGCCCTGACCTCTCATCTTAAACTTATTTGGAGAAAAGTGCACCTGGCTCTCAGAAAAGCAGCATTCCGGGAAAAAAAATTTTCTGACAGGCTCCGGCGGCCGTGCACTTTTAAAGTAGGATACAGGGTGTGGTTGTCGACTCGCAACATTAAACTTCGACAAACCTCAGCCAGATTGGGTCCTAGATTTATTGGACCATTTCACATTATCAAAAAAGTCAATCCAGTTGCTTTCCGGTTACGTTTACCAAAAACTTTGCGGATCGGAAATACCTTCCATTGCTCATTGCTGAAACCATATGTTTCGTCTAGTAGATTTCCTCGTAAAATATCTCAGGGGAGATCACCAATAAATGTACAGGGTCAGCAGGAGTTCTTGGTGGAGAAGGTTCTCGATTCCAAGTTGTCCCGGGGTCGGCTTTATTTTTTGGTACATTGGAGAGGTTATGGGCCAGAGGAAAGGTCTTGGGTCCTGGATGAGGATCTTCATGCCCCGAGGCTCAAAAGGGCATTTTTTCGAGAATTTCCTCAGAAACCTGGCTTTAGGGGTTCCTTGACCCCTCCTCAAGGGGGGGGTACTGTTAGGCGCCGGGGTCCGCTCGTCGGTGCGGCCCGGCGCCTAGCAACCAGGGACGCCGTGCGCGTACAGCCGCCGGCTCCCTGGCAACGCTAGACGCCGGGCGCACGGAGCCGCTCTGACCTTAGCAACGGGGACGCCACGTTCGGCCGCGTTCCCCGTTGCTGGGTCTGTTCTAATTATATTTTGGTGTGCTGGCCGTGCAGCATGCAAGCTGCACGGCATTACCTGAGATTACCTTGTCTGGATCCTGATTGGAGGGTTCCTGAATAAAGGCACTCTCAGGACTTCTTACAGACGCCGGTGATAGCTTCCTGTTTGCCTGTGTCAGCTACAGAGAGTTTCCAGTCCTGCTCAATCCGGTTGTTCCTGTCCTCAGTGATCCTGTACTCGGAAGTTTGTCATCTATTCCTGGAGTCTGACCGAGCACCTTTAACATCCTGTGGTGTTCGTGAGTCGCGGCGCAGCCGTGTGTTGCGGCTTGTCCGCTTACTGTTTATTATTTAGTTTATTTGTGTTCTGGAGCTTTTGCGGAGGATTCCGCTCCCACAGATCCACTCTGGTATCCAGCGGTGCTGGATAGGAGTAACGGATCAGTGGATCTTTGGTTGTCCTTTTCCCTGGCGGCTAGTCCGCACATACCTTTGGTTTAAGTTAGTTAGCTTGTAACCCCTGGCCTGGTTGCTTAGTCAGAGGGCCCCTTGTTATCACCCTGTCTCGGATTTCCCTTTGTCTCCCATTAAGACCTGCGGGGGCATCGGGGTTGGGCAGACATAATCCGCCCTTCGAACGCGGCTGCCATGGGCTCAAGCAACCATAGTCTCGCAGGGGATTTCTGATAACACGGGCGAGACAACGGAGTTAGGGCGCCAGGGGTTACTAGGCTCTCCTGCTCCCACAACCAGCATATCTTCCCAGTACTCAGACCTCTGTCATAAGATCCCCTCTGGTCTGGAGTATGGGAATCATAACACTAGTGTCTATGCGGTGCTATGGGAGAGATGTCATGACGTCTCTCCAATAGATCCGAGGAGCGGCGCCGGCAGCGGGAGATGGAGAGCAGCAGCAGTCGGGAAGCAGGAGCTGGGATTGTGAGTATTAATTTTTTTGTAAGCGTTGCAACTAGAGGGCACAACTCTACAGGGAGCACAGTACTGGGGGGCAATACTACTGGGGGCACAACTCTACAGGGGGCACAGTACTGGAGGCACAACTACTGAGGGCACACCTACAGGGGGTATAACTGACCACGCCCTTCTCCATGAAGCCACGCCCCTATTTTTCACCATGGGTGCTACAAGGTCTAGATCCTGCCCTGGGTGTGAATTCTGTTAAGTGCCGGTGTTCTCCGAACAATGGGGGTAATTCCAAGTTAATCGCAGCAGGATTTCTGTTAGCAATTGGGCAAAACCATGTGCACTGCAGGGGGGGGGGGGGCAGATATAACATGTGCAGAGAGAGTTAGATTTGGGTGGGTTATTTTGTTTCTGTGAAGGGTAAATACTGGCTGCTTTATTTTTACACTGCAATTTAGATTGCAGATTGAACACACCCCACCCAAATCTAACTCTCCCTGCACATGTTATATCTGCCGCCCCTGCAGTGCATGTGGTTTTGCTTAATTGCTAACAGAAATCCTGCTGTGATCAACTTGGAATTACCCCCAATGAACGTAAGTACTACGGTGGTGGTTTTGTTGTTGATATCTGTCTTCCATTTCAGTCGTTTGCGGCAGACATCTTTATGGAGACCTGTGAACTAATAGTCACTATATACACTTACTTGAAGTTATTATGAAGTATATACATCTGTTTCTAATGTTAAGAAATGATATTCAATACTAAAGATCAAAGTGGTACTTAATGTAGAGAACTAATAAATAAATAAGATTACAATTACATATTAAAAAAAAAAAATCTGAAAATTGAACCTGGGTCCCTCTGTATATTAAACGGGTGCTTCAAACCACCAAGCTATTTAATCTACTGAGGAAGTAGAGTATGTCTTTGCAACCTAATGTTTAAATTGAATCCATTGTTATGAATTAACAAATTAAAAAGATGAGCTCTGTCTGAGGATCCATCCCAGGTCCTTATGACTAACACTCTGGTGTCTTAACCAGCCTACTGAGGCAATATGTTTCTGGAACTTAATGTTGAAGTTGAATTTTTATATTTGAATGATTTTGTAGCAAAGATATATGTTTTGTTGTATTATTTTATTTGTATAAATAGAGATTCACTGAGTAGTTTCTCAATTATGCCATTGAAAGTGTTATGGTAAACTCTTGATAAATAATACTCTTTAGTAAATGTCGACCTCCCTCCCGCTCCTTACTTCAAAAACTCTTCAATTCTGATTGACTCACTCGCGGCCAACCAAGCTTAATGGAGAAAAAGTGAGTGCACATTCCGGACGGCCAGAGCCGGCCCTAGGCATAGGCAAACTAGGCAAATGCCTAGGGCATTTTGGTATGCCTAGGGGCATAAGCAGCTTTTGCTGATTAAAATGATATGCAGCATGCCTATATTCTGTGTGTAACTGCGGCTGTATCTGCATACAAAATGCTACGTTACAGCCACAGTCACACACAGAATATGCAAAAGTGGCATTAAGTGTGTCATTATGTGTATAAGGGCACTTATAATGTGTGGCATATGCAAAAGGGACATTATGTGTGTCATGTGTGTATGTGATCAACCAGTCTCCCTACGGTAATGGTAGGTTTGAAGTTTTCTTTCCTTCCTCTTGGCAGCCCCCCGAGTATTAAGTACCTAGGGGTTCAATTAAAATCCCGTCAGTCAAAATACCGACAAGGTCAAAATCCTGACATGGTCCAAATACGACATTTATAATACAGACAAGGTCAAAATACCAGGATATAGAAAGGAGGTAAAATCCCCAGTGGTATGCCAATCCCACTCTCCTGGCGCTGTTAATATACTTATATATGTAAAAAGATTTTTTGTAGAAATACAACTAGTAAAAGTAAACAGCAGCGTATGTTTTGAGACTTGGTTAGGGTCTCTAGCATGAACAAAATGAGAAATATCTAAAAAAACATTGCGCTTATAGAATATGTAAAAATAAATTTTTCAATACAGCAATAAAAATTAGGTTTGAAAAAATGGCTGTGAAGTTGTCAGAAATGAGGTCGGGAGACTGTTTATAGACAATAAAATACCTTTTATGTTATACCAAATGATCCACCGTGTGGAATGTAAGAATAAAACATATATAACATTTTATGAAAGCATCAAATGGTTAATATATGTAGAACATTCCAGAGTACATAGATGACTATTATAACAACTCTAATGGATATGCTATAATATAATTAAAATAGATACTAAAGTGTCCTTTATAGAGACAATGTGTATCAATAGTTGCAATCCTTTGCACGATCCACACAGGTAAATCTATTGGCTTAAATGCCGGCGTCCCGGCCACGATAATTAGTTCAAAGTGAGCTGGAGATAGTATCTTTACCGCCTGTAGCTTTCACAAATGTGAATGAAGTCGTCCCTCCTTTTCCGGTGGTGAGGCTATCACCGCCCCGGGCGTGATGTAACGTGTGTCCGTAAAACGGATGAAAGTCGAGGGACTCACCGATCACTCCCGCTGAATTGTTACTGCCGTCTTCCCTCTCCCGGTGGTGAGGCCGTCACCGCCCCGGGTGATGTGCTTGGAGGGTTCGTGAATGTAGCCCGCAAGAATCCTGCTGTCAGTATGCTGTAGCGTGATGGTGTTCAGCTGACGAGCTGATAGGCGGGTGAATGGCCAGCGGGAATGCAGGAAGGTGCTTTTTGGTGGTATTACGGCAGCGGGATCTCTGTAAATAATTTCTAAAAGCCAAGTATGTCTTGTCACGGTGGACCGGTGCACTACTAATTGTCCAGTATAGCGTCAACGCGTTTCATCCCACAATGCGTTGGGACTTCCTCAAGACTACCATTTAGTTAAGATTTTCCTCTTTTATAGCTAGCAGTGATCGCTAGTTAATTAATTGATTACAGCTGTTTGCAACAGATTGGTTTTTTTTACACACACAAGTCTCTGGGCTTCCATATAAATAGGTATCTATCCTTTATTTATTTCAAGATGCTTATAAAAATATTATACTGATAATAAAAATAAATATATAAAATAAAATAAGTAGAATAAATGAAATAAAATACATTTAACAAAAAGGTCTCCCAACCTTATGACTCTATTTAATAGGGTTTACAAGAAGCGCTTATAGCTTTAGTATATCTCAGCTGAACGAAGTTTCAGGCAATCAGGTATAGAAGCCTAATAGAGGCTGCCAGAAATCTCTTTTTGTATAAAGGATCTATGTCGACATCCACACCAAGAAAACAATTAAAAACTTGTGTTGACTGTTGACCTGTCAACATTTTTAAATGTCGGTATTTTGGCCTTGTTGGTATTTTAAATGTCGGGAGTTTGACCTTGCCTGTATTTTGACCGTTGGCCAATTGTTGTAGGTATTTTGACCGTCGGGATTTTGATTATAGGTGTTTCATACTAAACGCACTCCGATAACTTCCTACACCTTGTGTCTCAGTAGAGTTCTAGAGTGATCTACACTGAGCTTCCCGTCTGCCTTGTGCTCGCGTTATTAACATTGTATATTAATCTTGATGAAAAGTATGATTTATGAGATTTAAGATATATTTAATATATTCTAAGTTAATTAACTAAATATGAAATTATAAATACCTGTGTGGGAAGTGTAAATACTACAACATTCATAATGAATAAATAAATATAAAATGGTAAAATATTTTAATTGATTGAATTAAGTGTACATAATAATGACATGGCAGCAAGTAGAATGTTAAGTGGTATTTAATGTAAGTTCAGCTTATTTCTGCTCTTTCCCTTCAGCACCTGGCTACCACTGCTTGTAAGGCAAAGAATGAATGGTTACTGAATAGCAAGAGTCCAACAACACAAGACTTTGTGGATCAGAAGCTACAGCTGGAAAGCTCAATGCAGCCCATATTCACAAAGCTGAACACACCACGGAAGAGGAATAGAATATAAAATACTCAGGGGCAGATGTATTAAACCTGGAGAAGTGATAAAGCAGTGATAAATGCAAGGTGATAACGCACCAGCCAATCAGCTCCAATATGTAAATTGACTTAGGAGCTGATTGGCTGGTGCGTTATCCCCTTGCACTTATCACTGCTTTATCACTTCTCTAGGCTTAATACATCTGCCCCTCAAAGCGCTATGCTGCCTCTCTCTGTAGTCATGTGTCTTTTCTCCCACAGCAGCAACAAGGATTATTTAGTCATCAAATAAAATGATGTTTTACTTTACAGTCAAATATTGTACATTGAAGTAGTTACAGAGCAAATACTATAGCAATGTTACCTAATCTTTACTAAATGTTACCACTGCAGTTCACCAAAGGATTCCCATACTGCGGTGTTCTGATGTATCAGGGACCTCTTCCAAAGGCCCCCGGAAGGAGCACATTTATCTGGTGGTAGGCTTTGCATAAATCTTCCTGATAGCTTAGAAAAAAGAACCAGTGCATTGTACACTGAGAGGTGGAAATTAGAATACTTTCCCTTCTTGAGCGTTTAGAATGTAAATGTCCGAGCTTCTGGCTGTGATATGAGGTTGTACCTTTCTTCTAATTACCTGGATGTTTGTCACCACCCATTCCGCATCATTTAGGCAAGGGTGGCTCAAGGCACAAGTTGACAGAAGGAGCGCAGCCCTGCGCCCCTAGCTGCTGGCTGAACCTCTGGCCCGGGCTGTTATATTAGACTCATATTGCTGCTTAGACACCACCTGGGATTCCCCTGGACACTCTAGAATTGTCTGGAGTTTGTCCGATCAAATCCAAAGATGCTGTGCCATTGACGTCATTGCAAGTGCATCACTGCCCTCCCTGCTGCCACCTCCTCTGCATTGCAGCTCTCCACACAAAACAGAGCAAGGACTTGGAGACCGGAGCAGCTGCTGGAGGAGGTATCAGAGCATGGGGCCATAGGGCAATGGAGGCAGTGTAAGTGTGGGGGAAGGGGGCACTAAAATAAATATTAGATTGGCCCTACATCCAGAGGAAGACTCAGTCCCCTAGTATTTACATTTCTTTGCTTACAGGGAGTTTTGTGCATATGCTAATAAGCCATGAGACGTCTTGCATCAATGAGTTCTGGATCATGCTAGAGTGGGAGTGAATGATTGTTCATCTGCTCTTGGGGTCTTCAGATTCACTGAAGAGCCCACTTAGCTGATAGTATACCAGAGAATCGGATTAGTTTAGTAACTTGATTACACCCCACGATCCCCATAGCTACTTATGGGAATGCTGTGAACTCTGATGATGGGACTCTGATGATAATACTACTTATTCTTTATGCAAAGACACTGAAGAAAAATGACTATCATACTTTCCAGACAGAAAAAATCCCACTAATGTGGGGGCTTACCGCGAGACGGCATTGGCTCCACCTGGTTTTCCAATGCGGTTTCTTTCATACTTGCAGCAAAAAAAACCTGCAGTATTGCAATCTGCTCAGTGTTCTCAGCTATATTACAGCCGGCCTAGTGCTTTCTATGTGACATGGCACAGTACAGGCTGGCAAATTGAAAACCTTTTCATGGAATAATGCTGCTGTGGGCAGTAATTGATGTACTTAGGCTAGCCTCGTGCACCATGTAAAGGGGCTGTGTTTTGTTTTTTTATATACTTGTCTTTATCGGGAGCTAATCCAGTCTAATGGCTGCCAGGGAGTAATGAAAAACTAGAAATATCTCTATGGTTTAATGTTAAGGTGCCTAAACAAGGCCAGATCCATGGTTGGACATGTTGTAAGAAGAGACATATCCAATGCTGCCATGACTGGATAGGAGACTAGGAAATGTGGCATGGTTGTGGCCTTACCTTTCAATAGCAATTTGATATATGTCTTGACCGGAGTATGAAAATTGTATGTGTGTGTGTGTGTGTGTGTGTGTGTGTGTGTGTGTGTGTTACTCATACTTGCCTACCTGACCCTGTCCATGAGGGAGAAAATGCTCTGTTCCTGGACTTTCCTGGTAATGTATGATTGCCATCACCTGTGGTGAGCTAGTTAATTGATAAGAAAGGTGTTTCACCACAGGTGATGGCAATCATACATCACCAGGAAAGTCCAGGAACAGAGCATTTTCTCCCTCATGGAGAGGGTCAGGTAGGCAAGTATGGTGTTACTATCTATCTGTGCATTCAGGTGTAATGGTTGTGTGTGCGTAGCTTCCCCGCAGTGACACACAACTCGTTACATACAAGCCAATCACATTGCTTATATAAGCACTACTATGTAAATTGCAGGACAAGGAAAAAAACAAGGCACACATACTGTAACCGTATAAAGGATAAAATTTGTCATTTTCCATATATGAAGATTCTGAATTTTTCAACACACGTTTAGCCAATTATAGCAAAATTGCTGGATCCAATAAGACTTCTGTAATATATATTTTTTTTATCTCTACTATTTTTCAGGGGCAGAGACTGGAAAAGTAAAACACTGACATCGTCGAAGCCATTTTCAGTTTAAACGTATCTTTAAGTTTAGATTGTATTTGATGCAGTTTTTATATAATGATAAGTTCAGCAAAATGATTTTGTATCAAGTTGGGTGCCGATTTATACCTGTCTGACTTGTAACACATCATTAACTAGTTATCCTTGCAAAGATCAAGACCTGATTGTAAGTCACATGCAAATCCAAAAGTGGACGCAGCTGGAGATTTCTAGCACATTGCACCATGCATACGCACTTTATCTTGGGCACTGTAATAATTTCTGGGTGACACAGCACGAGATCCGTTTTGTGGGAGCATAGCCAGACTTCATTCCTGAAGCGTTCAGGTCACAAAAGAACCCCTGTTTCTGACACATCTTTTGCACATAGCAAGGTTTGGCATTAATGCAGATATATGTTGGCAGTTGCAGACAGAAAAACAGTGAGCAGTGTGACGATACTCATAATGCCTTGTGGATATTTGCATTGGCATAATGTTGTATATCTGGCTGTTTTGGGTGTCTGTACTTGCAGCTTATATTCATGAGAACCGAACCAGGCCCTTTATGAGAAACAGATGGATCGCTGTTCCTGTAATATTTGAATAATACATAGAATTCAACTAAATATTGCAAATTAAGTGTACACTAGTCTCTAGAGTATTACTTAGTAGCTAGACTGTATATAAAACTACCTAATCCCCAGAACCTACGATCCCTGAGGCTTAGCGCTGATGCACCAGAGGTGGCAGCCGCGTCAGCGACTGCCCAGTAGTCTCCACCCGAGACAGTAAGGCTATATGTGTCTAGAAGCACTAACCGTAAAAAGATGCCTTACCTTCTCCACGTTCTCTGGCCTCTAGTACATCTGACTGGCGCCCACCGAAACAGCAGTGTTTACACGGAGGTAATCGTTGTCGCGAACCGGCGGAGAGTTGGAGGAACGTATTTCTTTTATGCTTTTAAGATGCAAAGAAAGACTGCTAAACAAAAAACAAAAAAAAAACAACACAGGACAATATAAAAAAAAAAAAAAAGCTTGTGGCTGTAAAAAATAAATAAAAGGACAGCCACAACACACAGTGGTCTGGCTCCTGATGCACCAAACAAAAAACTGAATTCCCTGAGCCGTGGTTATAGGGGGCTGGCCCGTTGCATCCTGGGAGTCTAACAGCTTTAGACCGTTTGGTGCCCGTTCCTCTGATGCCACCTAATACCCAAGGTAGCTCCTGTGGATACTACTGTGGACCCTGAAAGAGAAGTACTTGTTTTGGGCTGCAGGTTGTCCCCCTAGATACTAAATAAGGGGTTTGAAATCACCCCATTTATAGTAGACTGATAAAATGTAGAAACTTTGAATGTACGAGAGGGTGCATGGCAGTTCTTATGTATGGATACTGCCTAATGTAGCAGATAGATAACAATGGAGTTTAATTGGCTGTATTGTAATTAGTGATGTGCACCAGACATTTTTCAGGTTTTGTGTTTTGGTTTTGGATTCGGTTCCGCGGCCCTGTTTTGGATTCGGACGCGTTTTGGCAAAACCTCCCTGAAAATTTTTTGTCGGATTCGGGTGTTTTTTTTTACAAAAAACCTCAAAAACAGCTTAAATCATAGAATTTGTGGGTCATTTTTATCCCATAGTATTATTAACCTCAATAACCATAATTTCCACTCATTTCCAGTCTATTCTGAACACCTCACAATATTATTTTTAGTCCTAAAATTTGCACCAAGGTCGCTGGATGACTAAGCTAAGCGACCCAAGTGGCCGACACAAACACCTGGCCCATCTAGGAGTGGCACTGCAGTGTCAGACAGGATGGCAGATTAAAAAAATAGTCCCCAAACAGCACATGAGGCAAAGGAAAAAAGAGGCGCAATGAGGTCGCTGTGTGACTAAACTAAGCGACCCAAGTGGCCGACACAAACACCTGGCCCATCTAAGAGTGGCACTGCAGTGTCAGACAGAATGGCACTTCAAAAATAGTCCCCAAACAGCACATGATGCAAAGAAAAATGAAAGAAAAAAGAGGTGCAAGATGGAATTGTCCTTGGGCCCTCCCACCCACCCTTATGTTGTATAAACAGGACATGCACACTTTAACAAACCCATCATTTCAGCCACAGGGCCTGCCACACGACTGTGACTGAAATGACTGGTTGGTTTGGGCCCCACCAAAAAAGAAGCAATCAATCTCTCCTTGCACAAACTGGCTCTACAGAGGCAAGATGTCCACCTCCTCCTCATCCTCCGATTCCTCACCCCTTTCACTGTGTACATCCCCCTCCTCACAGATTATTAATTCGTCCCCACTGGAATCCACCATCTCAGGTCCCTGTGTACTTTCTGGAGGCAATTGCTGGTGAATGTCTCTACGGAGGAATTGATTATATTTAATTGATGAACATCATCTTCTCCACATTTTCTGGAAGTAATCTCGTACGTTATTGCTGACAAGGTGAGCGGCTGCACTTAACACTCTTTCAGAGTACACACTGGAGGGGGGGCAACTTAGGTAAAATAAAGCAAGTTTCTGCAAGGGCCTCCAAATTGCCTCTTTTTCCTGCCAGTATACGTACGGACTGTCTGATGTGCCTATTTGGATGCGGTCACTCATATAATCCTCCACCATTCTTTCAATGGTAACAGAATCATATGCAGTGACAGTAGATGACATGTCAGTAATCGTTGGCAGGTCCTTCAGTCCGGACCAGATGTCAGAACTCGCTCCACACTGCCCTGCATCACCGCCAGCGGGTGGGCTCGGAATTCTTAGCCTTTTCCTCGCAGCCCCAGTTGCGGGAGAATGTGAAGGAGGAGCTGTTGACGGGTCACGTTCCGCTTGACTTGACAAGTGTCTCACCAGCAAAATGTAATGCTCTGATTTCAACAGATTGACCACCCGTGAATCTTGGTTAAGCGAATAAAGGGCGCCATCCACAAGTCCCACATGCCTAGCGGAATCGCTCTGTTTTAGCTCCTCCTTCAATCTCTCCAGCTTTTTTGCAAAAGCCTGATGAGGGGAATGAGCTGACTCAGGCTGGCAGTGTCTGAACTGACTTCACGTGTGGCAAGTTCAAAGGGTTGCAGAACCTTGCACAATGTTGAAATCATTCTCCACTGTGCTTGAGTCAGGTGCATTCCCCCTCCTTTGCCTATATCGTAGGCAGATGTATAGGCTTGAATGGCCTTTTGCTGCTCCTCCATCCTCTGAAGCATATAGAGGGTTGAATTCCACCTCGTTACCACCTCTTGCTTCAGATGATGGCGTGGCAGGTTCAGGAGTGTTTGCTGGTGCTCCAGTCTTCGGCACGCGGTGGCTAAATGCCGAAAGTGGCCCGCAATTCTTTGGGCCACCGACAGCATCTCTTGCACGCCCATGTCGTTTTTTAAATAATTCTGCACCACCAAATTCAATATATGTGCAAAACATGGGACGTGCTGGAATTTGCCCAGAAGTAATGTACACACAATATTGGTGGCGTTGTCCGATGTCACAAATCCCCAGGAGATTCCAATTGGGGTAAGCCATTCTGCGATGATGTTCCTCAGTTTCCGTAAGAGGTTGTCAGTTGTGTGCCTCTTATGGAAAGTGGTTATACAAAGCGTAGCCTGCCTAGGAATGAGTTGGCGTTTGCGAGATGCTGCTACTGGTGCCGCCGCTGCTGTTCTTGCTGCGGGAGGCAATACATCTACCCAGTGGGCTGTCACAGTCATATAGTCCTTAGTATGCCCTGATCCACATGTCCGTGGTTAAGTGGACATTGGGTACAACTGCATTTTTTAGGACACTGGTGACTCTTTTTCTGAGGTCTGTGTACATTCTCGGTATCGCCTGCCTAGAGAAATGGAATCTAGATGGTATTTGGTACCGGGGACACAGTACCTTAAGCAATTCTCTAGTTTTCTGTGAATTAATGTTGGATACCGGAAACACGTTTAACACCGCCCAGGCTGCCAAGGCCTGAGTTATCCGCTTTGCAGCAGGATGACTGCTGTGATATTTCATCTTCCTCGCAAAGGACTGTTGGACAGTCAATTGCTTACTGGAAGTAGTACAAGTGGTCTTCCGACTTCCCCTTTGGGAACAACAGCAGCGCCAGCAGCAGTAGGCGTTACAGTCAAGGATGCATCGGAGGAATCCCAGGCAGGAGAGGACTCGTACGACTTGACAGTGACATGGCCTGAAGGACTATTGGATTTCCTGTGTAAGGAGGAAATTGACACTGAGGGAGTTGGTGGTGTGGTTTGCAGGAGCTTGGTTACAAGAGGAAGGATTTAGTTGTCAGTGGACTGCTTCCGCTGTCATCCAAAGTTTTTGAACTTGTCAATGACTTGTGATGAATGCGCTCCAGGTGACGTATAAGGGAGGATGTTTCTAGGTGGTTAACGTCCTTACCTCTACTTATTACAGCTTGACAAAGGCAACACACGGCTTGACAAATGTTGTCCGCATTTCTGTTAAAATAATTCCACACCGACGAGGTGATTTTTTTTTGTAATTTGACCAGGCATGTCAATGGCCATATTCGTCCCACGGACAACAGGTGTCTCCCCAGGTGCCTGACTTAAACAAACCACCTCACCATCAGAATCCTCCTTGTCAATTTCCTCCCTAGCGCCAGCAACACCCATATCCTCATCCTAGTGTACTTCAACAGTGACATCTTCAATTTGACTATCAGGAACTGGACTGCGGGTGCTCCTTCCAGCACTTGCAGGGGGCGTACAAATGGTGTAAGGCGCCACCTCTTCCCGTCCAGTGTTAGGTAGGTCAGGCATCGCAACCGACACAATTGGACTCTCCTTGGTGATTTAGAAGAACGCACAGTTCTTTGCTGTGCTTTTGCCATCTTAACTTTCTTAAGTTTTCTAGCAGGAGGATGAGTGCTTCCATCCTCAAGTGAATCTGAACCACTAGCCATGAACATAGGACAGGGCCTCAGCCGTTCCTTGCCACTCCGTGTCGTAAATGGCATATTGTCAAGTTTACGCTTCTCATCAGACACTTTTAATTTTGATTTGTGGGTCATTTAACTGAACTTTTGTTTTTTATATTTTACATGCTCTCTACTATGACATTGGGCATCGGCCTTGGCAGACGACGTTGATGGCATTTCATCGTCTCGGCCATGACTAGTGGCAGCAGCTTCAGCACGAGGTGGAAGTGGATCTTGATCTTTCCCTATTTTACCCTCCACATTTTTGTTCTCCATCTTTTAATGTGTGGAGTTATATACCAGTAATAAATCAATAGCAATGGCCTACTACTATATATACTGCGCACAAAAACTTAAATGCACCACAGGTATGGACGGATAGTATACTTGACGACACAGAGGTAGGTAGAGCAGTGGCCTACTGTACCGTACTGCTATATATTATATTCTGGTGGTCAGCAAAATTATGCACTGTCCTCCTACTATATATACACCGCACCACTTAAATGCACCACAGGGATGGATGGATAGTATACTTGACAACACAGAGGTAGGTAGAGCAGTGGCCTACTGTACCGTACTGCTATATATTATATACTGGTGGTCAGCAAAATTATGCACTGTCCTCCTACTATATATACACCGCACTACTTAATGCACCACAGGGATGGATGGATAGTATACTTGATGACACAGAGGTAAGTAGAGCAGTGGAGTACTGTACCGTACTGCTATATATTATATACTGGTGGTCAGCAAAATTCTGCACTGTCCTCCTACTATATATACACCGCACAACAACTAAAATGCACAAAATGGATGGATAGTATACTTGACGACACAGAGGTAGGTAGAGCAGTGGAGTACTGTACCATACTGCTATACTGGTGGTCACTGGTCAGCAAAATTCTGCACTGTCCTGTCCTCCTATACTACAATGCAGCACAGACAGGGCCGGCGCTACCATTAGGCAGCTTTAGGCAGCTGCCTATGGGCGCTGGCCACTGGAGGGCGGCATGCTCCACTTAAATTTATTTTACTAAAAAAATTATATTTTGCTAAGTAAGCCCAGACCAGGAGCGGCCGCGGCGAGGGTCTAGCCTGCCACAGCCATCAGTCACCTCACTAACGCCAGTAGGTTTGATTTCCCTGCTCCATGTCTCTAACAGAAATAGACGGAGCTGCACGTATGAGAGAGCAGGTCAGGAGACGGGCGCCGCCCACACTGACACATCCTAGGCGCCGTCGGCACTAACATGCCGTGCACTTGTGAATAACACCCTGTGTGGCGCCCGTCTCCTGACCTGCTCTCTCATACGCGCAGCTCGGTCTATTTCTGTTAGAGACATCATGGAGCAGGGAAATCAACACACTCGCGTTAGTGAGGTGACTGACGGCTGTGGCAGGCTAGACCCTCGCCGCGGCCGACCCTGGTCTGGGTTTCCGGTTTACCTAGGAAAATATCATTTTTAGAGAGGAGGAGCAGGGGCAGGGCTGTCGCCTCTCGGCATTATGCGGAGGAGACAGCACTTCAAGTTCTCCCCTCTGGCTGCCATCGACGATCCCTCCCCCTAACACTATCATCATTACTGCTGCCGGAAGCCCCAAGATAAGCATAGAATGGGCAGAGGGGAGACGCTGCGGATGGTGATGTCTACTGCGTCTGAAAGGCAAGAGAAGCCTCCCCGCTACCCCGCGTCTCCCTATCCCCTCCCTCCCTGCCGCCCCGCGTCTCCCTATCCCCTCCCTCCCTGCCGCCCCGCGTCTCCCCTATCCCCTCCCTCCCACCCCACATCTCCCTGTCCCCTCCCTCCCACCCCATGTCTCCCTATCCCCTCCCTTCCACCCCGCGTCTCCCTATCCCCTACCTCCCTGCTGCCCCATGTCTCCCTATCCACTCTCTGACGCCCCGTGTCTCCCTATCCCCTCCCTGCAGCTCCACGTCTCCCAATCCCCTCCCTGCAGCTCCGCGTCTCCCTAGCCCCTCCCTGCAGCTCCATGTCTCCCAATTCCCTCCCTGCCACCCCGCGTCTCCCTATCCCCTTCCTCCCACCCCGCGTCTCCCTATCCCCTCCCTCCCTGCTGCCCCATGTCTCCCTATCCACTCTCTGACGCCCCGCGTCTCCCTATCCCCTCCCTGCAGCTCCACGTCTCCCAATCCCCTCCCTGCAGCTCCGCATCTCCCTAACCCCTCCCTGGCGCCCCGCATCTCCCTATCATCTCCCTGCAGCTTCGCATCTCCCTATCCCCTCCCTGCAGCTCCGCGTCTCCCTATCCCCTCCCGCCCCGCGTCTCCCTATCCACTCTCTGCCGCCCCACGTCTCCCTATCCACTCCCTGCCGCTCCACGTCTCCCTATCCCCTCCCTCCCTGCCGCCCCGCGTCTCCCTACCCCCTCCCTGGCGCCCCGCATCTCCCTATCCCCTCCCTGCAGCTTCACATCTCCCTATCCCCACCCTGCAGCTCCGCGTCTCCCTATCCCCTCCCGCCCCGCGTATCCATATCCACTCTCTGCCGCCCCACGTCTCCCTATCCCCTCACTGCCGCCCCACATCTCCCTATCCACTCTCTGCCGCTCCGCGTCTCCCTATCATCCTGCGTCTCCCTATCCCCTCGATGCTGCCCTTTAAAGATTCTACTACGGGGGCCCACAAAGCAGGGACGTGTAGTCAGGGGAGGCAGTGCCTCCCCTGCCATTAATGATTAAAATAATATAAAGAAGATACTTATGACACATATTCTGTGTCATAAGTAATCTATTTATATTATGATAAGCATTTTAAATCTTTAAATCACTTTGGGAGGCACAGATAGCAGTGCCTCCCATTAACAGTTGGAATGGGAGAGAAAGGGGGGCGGGGCCAAGCACTGGGCTGTGAAAGCCCATTAAAAAACTGCGGGGGAAGCGGCACATATGCCAGTGCCTCGTTGACAGGGAAAACCTGCCCCTCTCAGTGAGGCAGATGTGATTGGACAGCGGATCCAGTACTGGATCCGCTGGTCCAATCACCCATAGGCATTGAGGTAAAGCTGCGGCGGGACCTGACGCTACAGTGGAGCTGTCTGCCACTTCAGGAGCGCGGCGGAGGGCAGCGGCGGCGGGACCCGATGTTGGAGTTGCCTACAGCAGCGGCAGCTCCGGAGACAACGGGCAGCGCTGTTACCTCTATTTCCGTGCCCTCAGCATCTCCGGCAGCATCTGCTTCTTCCGGGACTGAGGAGCCAGGACCACTAAGGCGAGGGGGGGGGGGGGGAGTTGTGCTTGGTGGTAAGTGTCTGGGCAGCTCACCCCCAGATCACTTGGACTGCAGCTCACCCCCAGTGATCTGGGGGTGAGCTGCAGTCCAAGTGATCTGGGGGTGAGCTGCAGTCCAAGTGATCTGGGGGTAAGCTGCAGTCCAAGTGATCTGGGCAAGATCACTTGGACTCCAGCTCACCCCCAGATCACTTGGACGCAGGGGCAGGGAAAAATAAATAAAATAAATGTAAAAAAATGATATATTTAATTATCACAGCTGCCCGCTGACCACCGCTGACCAGCGCTCACTGCTGCACGCTGCACCGCCATTGAAAGTTGACCACCGCAGACCACAACTGGTGTTGGTCAGAGGGACATCAACGCCGCAGCGACGAAGGACAGCTTAGTACCGCCGCATCCCCCGCAGACCATGGGCTCATACGCCACCGACAACCACAGTCCCTTCCGCACCTCCGCTGCACATATCAGGTAATGTTAGAGATGTGCACCGGAAATTTTTCGGGTTTTGTGTTTTGGTTTTGGGTTCGGTTCCGCGGCCGTGTTTTGGGTTCGAACGCGTTTTGGCAAAACCTCACCGAATTTTTTTTGTCGGATTCGGGTGTGTTTTGGATTCGGGTGTTTTTTTCAAAAAACACTAAAAAACAGCTTAAATCATAGAATTTGGGGGTCATTTTGATCCCAAAGTATTATTAACCTCAAAAACCATAATTTCCACTCATTTTCAGTCTATTCTGAATACCTCACACCTCACAATATTATTTTTAGTCCTAAAATTTGCACCGAGGTAGCTGTGTGAGTAAGCTAAGCGACCCTAGTGGCCGACACAAACACCTGGCCCATCTAGGAGTGGCACTGCAGTGTCACGCAGGATGGCCCTTCCAAAAAACACTCCCCAAACAGCACATGATGCAAAGAAGAAAAAAAGAGGCGCAATGAGGTAGCTGTGTGAGTAAGATAAGTGACCCTAGTGGCCGACACAAACACCTGGCCCATCTAGGAGTGGCACTGCAGTGTCACGCAGGATGGCCCTTCCAAAAAACACTCCCCAAACAGCACATGACGCAAAGAAGAAAAAAAGAGGCGCAATGAGGTAGCTGTGTGAGTAAGCTAAGCGACCCTAGTGGCCGACACAAACACCTGGCCCATCTAGGAGTGGCACTGCAGTGTCACGCAGGATGGCCCTTCCAAAAAACACTCCCCAAACAGCACATGACGCAAAGAAGAAAAAAAGAGGCGCAATGAGGTAGCTGTGTGAGTAAGCTAAGCGACCCTAGTGGCCGACACAAACACCTGGCCCATCTAGGAGTGGCACTGCAGTGTCACGCAGGATGGCCCTTCCAAAAAACACTCCCCAAACAGCACATGACGCAAAGAAGAAAAAAAGAGGCGCAATGAGGTAGCTGTGTGAGTAAGCTAAGCGACCCTAGTGGCCGACACAAACACCTGGCCCATCTAGGAGTGGCACTGCAGTGTCACGCAGGATGGCCCTTCCAAAAAACACTCCCCAAACAGCACATGACGCAAAGAAGAAAAAAAGAGGCGCAATGAGGTAGCTGTGTGAGTAAGATAAGCGACCCTAGTGGCCGACACAAACACCTGGCCCATCTAGGAGTGGCACTGCAGTGTCACGCAGGATGGCCCTTCCAAAAAACACTCCCCAAACAGCACATGACGCAAAGAAGAAAAAAAGAGGCGCAATGAGGTAGCTGTGTGAGTAAGATAAGCGACCCTAGTGGCCGACACAAACACCTGGCCCATCTAGGAGTGGCACTGCAGTGTCACGCAGGATGGCCCTTCCAAAAAACACTCCCCAAACAGCACATGACGCAAATAAAAATGAAAGAAAAAAGAGGTGCAAGATGGAATTGTCCTTGGGCCCTCCCACCCACCCTTATGTTGTATAAACAGGACATGCACACTTTAACCAACCCATCATTTCAGTGACAGGGTCTGCCACACGACTGTGACTGAAATGACGGGTTGGTTTGGACCCCCACCGAAAAAGAAGCAATTAATCTCTCCTTGCACAAACTGGCTCTACAGAGGCAAGATGTCCACCTCATCATCATCCTCCGATATATCACCGTGTACATCCCGCTCCTCACAGATTATCAATTCGTCCCCACTGGAATCCACCATCTCAGCTCCCTGTGTACTTTGTGGAGGCAATTGCTGCTGGTCAATGTCTCCACGGAGGAATTGATTATAATTCATTTTAATGAACATCATCTTCTCCACATTTTCTGGAAGTAACCTCGTACGCCGATTGCTGACAAGGTGAGCGGCGGCACTAAACACTCTTTCGGAGTACACACTTGTGGGAGGGCAACTTAGGTAGAATAAAGCCAGTTTGTGCAAGGGCCTCCAAATTGCCTCTTTTTTCTGCCAGTATAAGTACGGACTGTCTGACGTGCCTACTTGGATGCGGTCACTCATATAATCCTCCACCATTCTTTCAATGGGGAGAGAATCAAATGCAGTGACAGTAGACGACATGTCCGTAATCGTTGTCAGGTCCTTCAGTCCGGACAAGATGTCAGCATCAGCAGTCGCTCCAGACTGCCCTGCATCACCGCCAGCGGGTGGGCTCGGAATTCTGAGCCTTTTCCTCGCACCCCCAGTTGCGGGAGAATGTGAAGGAGGAGATGTTGACAGGTCGCGTTCCGCTTGACTTGACAATTTTGTCACCAGCAGGTCTTTGAACCCCAGCAGACTTGTGTCTGCCGGAAAGAGAGATCCAAGGTAGGTTTTAAATCTAGGATCGAGCACGGTGGCCAAAATGTAGTGCTCTGATTTCAACAGATTGACCACCCGTGAATCCTTGTTAAGCGAATTAAGGGCTCCATCCACAAGTCCCACATGCCTAGCGGAATCGCTCCCTTTTAGCTCCTCCTTCAATGCCTCCAGCTTCTTCTGCAAAAGCCTGATGAGGGGAATGACCTGACTCAGGCTGGCAGTGTCTGAACTGACTTCACGTGTGGCAAGTTCAAAGGGTTGCAGAACCTTGCACAACGTTGAAATCATTCTCCACTGCGCTTGAGTCAGGTGCATTCCCCCTCCTTTGCCTATATCGTAGGCAGATGTATAGGCTTGAATGGCCTTTTGCTGCTCCTCCATCCTCTGAAGCATATAGAGGGTTGAATTCCACCTCGTTACCACCTCTTGCTTCAGATGATGGCAGGGCAGGTTCAGGTGTTTTTGGTGGTGCTCCAGTCTTCTGTACGCGGTGCCTGTACGCCGAAAGTGGCCCGCAATTCTTCTGGCCACCGACAGCATCTCTTGCACGCCCCTGTCATTTTTTAAATAATTCTGCACCACCAAATTCAAGGTATGTGCAAAACATGGGACGTGCTGGAATTTGCCCAGATGTAATGCACGCACAATATTGCTGGCGTTGTCCGATGCCACAAATCCCCAGGAGAGTCCAATTGGGATAAGCCATTCTGCGATGATCTTCCTCAGTTGCCGTAAGAGGTTTTCAGCTGTGTGCGTATTCTGGAAAGCGGTGATACAAAGCGTAGCCTGCCTAGGAACGAGTTGGCGTTTGCGAGATGCTGCTACTGGTGCCGCCGCTGCTGTTCTTGCTGCGGGAGGCAATACATCTACCCAGTGGGCTGTCACAGTCTTGTAGTCCTGAGTCTGCCCTGCTCCACTTGTCCACATGTCCGTGGTTAAGTGGACATTGGGTACAACTGCATATTTTAGGACACTGGTGAGTCTTTTTCTGACGTCCGTGTACATTCTCGGTATCGCCTGCCTAGAGAAGTGGAACCTAGATGGTATTTGGTAACGGGGGCACACTACCTCAAGCAATTGTCTAGTTCATCCGTGAACTAACGGCGGATACTGGACGCACGTCTAACACCAACATAGTTGTCAAGGCCTGAGTTATCCGCTTTGCAACAGGATTACTGCTGTGATATTTCATCTTCCTCGCAAAGGACTGTTGGACAGTCAATTGCTTGGTGGAAGTAGTAAAAGTAGGCTTACGACTCTGGATGACCATCGACTCCCAGCAGCAACAACAGCAGCGCCAGCAGCAGTAGGCGTTACACGCAAGGATGCATCAGAGGAATCCCAGGCAGGAGAGGACTCGTCAGAATTGCCAGTGACATGGCCTGCAGGACTATTGGCATTCCTGGGGAAGGAGGAAATTGACACTGAGGGAGTTGGTGGGGTGGTTTGCGTGAGCTTGGTTACAAGAGGAAGGGATTTACTGGTCAGTGGACTGCTTCCGCTGTCGCCCAAAGTTTTTGAACTTGTCACTGACTTATTATGAATGCGCTGCAGGTGACGTATAAGGGAGGATGTTCCGAGGTGGTTAACGTCCTTACCCCTACTTATTACAGCTTGACAAAGGCAACACACGGCTTGACAAATGTTGTCCGCATTTCTGTTGAAATACTTCCACACCGAAGAGCTGATTTTTTTGGTATTTTCACCAGGCATGTCAACGGCCCTATTCCTCCCACGGACAACAGGTGTCTCCCCGGGTGCCTGACTTAAACAAACCACCTCACCATCAGAATCCTCCTTGTCAATTTCCTCCCCAGCGCCAGCAACACCCATATCCTCCTCATCCTGGTGTACTTCAACACTGACATCTTCAATCTGACTATCAGGAACTGGACTGCGGGTGCTCCTTCCAGCACTTGCAGGGGGCGTGCAAATGGTGGAAGGCGCATGCTCTTCACGTCCAGTGTTGGGAAGGTCAGGCATCGCAACCGACACAATTGGACTCTCCTTGTGGATTTGGGATTTCGAAGAATGCACAGTTCTTTGCGGTGCTTTTGCCAGCTTGAGTCTTTTAATTTTTCTAGCGAGAGGCTGAGTGCTTCCATACTCATGTGAAGCTGAACCACTAGCCATGAACATAGGCCAGGGCCTCAGCCGTTCCTTGCCACTCCGTGTGGTAAATGGCATATTGGCAAGTTTACGCTTCTCCTCCGACAATTTTATTTTAGATTTTGGAGTCCTTTTTTTACTGATATTTGGTGTTTTGGATTTTACATGCTCTGTACTATGACATTGGGCATCGGCCTTGGCAGACGACGTTGCTGGCATTTCATCGTCTCGGCCATGACTAGTGGCAGCAGCTTCAGCACGAGGTGGAAGTGGATCTTGATCTTTCCCTAATTTTGGAACCTCAACATTTTTGTTCTCCATATTTTAATAGGCACAACTAAAAGGCACCTCAGGTAAACAATGGAGATGGATGGATACTAGTATACTTATGGATGGACGAGCGACTGCCGACACAGAGGTAGCTACAGCCGTGGACTACCGTACTGTGTCTGCTGCTAATATAGACTGGATGATAATGAGATGAAATTAATATATATATATATAATATCACTAGTACTGCAGCCGGACAGGTATATATATTTATTATGTAATGACTGATGACGGACCTGCTGGACACTGTCAGCTCAGCAGCACCGCAGACTGCTACAGTAAGCTACTATAGTAGTATGTATCAAGAAGAAAGAGAAAAAAAAAACCACGGGTAGGTGGTATACAATTATGGATGGACCAGCGACTGCCGACACAGAGGTAGCTACAGCCGTGGACTACCGTACTGTGTCTGCTGCTAATATAGACTGGATGATAATGAGATGAAATTAATATATATATATATATATATATAATATCACTAGTACTGCAGCCGAACAGGTATATATATTTATTATGTAATGACTGATGACGGACCTGCTAGACACTGTCAGCTCAACAGCACCGCAGACTGCTACAGTAAGCTACTATAGTAGTATGTATCAAGAAGAAAGAGAAAAAAAAAAACCACGGGTAGGTGGTATACAATTATGGATGGACCAGCGACTGCCGACACAGAGGTAGCTACAGCCGTGGACTACCGTACTGTGTCTGCTGCTAATATTGACTGGATGATAATGAGATGAAATTAATATATATATATATATATAATATCACTAGTACTGCAGCCGGACAGGTATATATATTTATTATGTAATGACTGATGACGGACCTGCTGGACACTGTCAGCTCAGCAGCACCGCAGACTGCTACAGTAAGCTACTATAGTAGTATGTATCAAGAAGAAAGAGAAAAAAAAAAACCACGGGTAGGTGGTATACAATTATGGATGGACCAGCGACTGCCGACACAGAGGTAGCTACAGCCGTGGACTACCGTACTGTGTCTGCTGCTAATATAGACTGGATGATAATGAGATGAAATTAATATATATATATATATATATATATATATATAATATCACTAGTACTGCAGCCGGACAGGTATATATATTTATTATGTAATGACTGATGACGGACCTGCTGGACACTGTCAGCTCAGCAGCACCGCAGACTGCTACAGTAAGCTACTATAGTAGTATGTATCAAGAAGAAAGAGAAAAAAAAAACACGGGTAGGTGGTATACAATTATATATATATTATATACAATTATATATATATATATATATATTAAACTGGTGGTGATTAATTAAACTGGTGGTCAGGTCACTGGTCACACTATCAGCAACTTGCAAGTAGTACTCCTAAGCAGACAATCACAATATATACTGGTGGTCAGTGTGGTCACAATGGCAGTGTGGCACTCTGGCAGCAAAAGTGTGCACTGTACGTTAAAATATGTACTCCTGCAGCCTGCTCTCAGACTCTAACTGCTCCCCACTGTCTCCCCCACAAGTCAGATATACACAGTCACACTATCACTTCAGCAAGTAGTAGTACTCCTCCTAATGCTCCCCAAAATTACTAAAGTAATACTGTGTCTCTCTCTACTCTAGTCTCACTCTCTATAAACGGAGAGGACGCCAGCCACGTCCTCTCCCTATCAATCTCAATGCACGTGTGAAAATGGCGGCGACGCGCGGCTCCTTATATAGAATCCGAGTCTCGCGATAGAATCCGAGCCTCGCGAGAATCCGACAGCGGGATGATGACGTTCGGGCGCGCTCGGGTAAACCGAGCAAGGCGGGAAGATCCGAGTCGCTCGGACCCGTGTAAAAAAAACTGAAGTTCGGGCGGGTTCGGTTTCCGAGGAACCGAACCCGCTCATCTCTAGGTAATGTTCCCCTATGTCCCTGCTGTCACGCTCTCAGTTCCTGCTGTCACTCTCTCAGTCCCTGCTGTCACTTTCTCTCCCTGTCCATGAATTGTGGGTCATACCGTTTGCTATAATGTGAATTTCGGCTCATACCATGTGCTATAATGTGAATTTCGGCTCATACCATGTGGTAAAATCAGAATTTTGGGTCATACCATGTGCTGTAATGTGAATTTCTGGTCATACCATGTGCTATAATGTGAATTTCGGCTCATACGGTGTGCTGTAATGTGAATTTCGGTTCATACTGTGTGGTAAAATATGAATTTCGGATCATACGGTGTGCTGTAATGTGAATTTCGGCTCATACTGTGTGCTGTAGTGTGAATTTTGGCTCATACCGTGTGCTGTAATGTGAATTTTGGCTCATACCATGTGCTGTAGTGTGAATTTCGGCTCATTTCGTGTGCTGTAATGTGAATTTCGGGTCATACTGTGTGGTATCAGGTGAAAGGGGCGCCAGTACTAGATAGTATAAGGGGTCCCACTACACTGAAGGACACGCCCCATTTGAGTAGCCACACCCCCACTTCAAAATGTCCACTTCGACCACTGTATATGTGTGTGTGTGTGTGTGTGTATATACATATATAAAATCTCAGTGCCTCCCCAGCCAATGACCTCACCGTACGTCACTGCCACAAAGTTCTAGTCACAACCCTGGTGCCTATCTATAATACTGTATAAAACAACAGACTGTATTATACTATATATGGATGTGGGGCTGGATGCTTTTTAACTTGTGTGTATTTAATATAAAATTTGTCAGGTTTTCTTTTGCTGTTATTTGGCTGCTTCAGGAGGATCAACATACTGTTAACACAGCCTCTAGATAACGTGGTCACTCCACTGTCCAAGCAACAGGGGAGGGGAGGGCCGGGAGGGGGGGGGGGGGGGGGGTGTTGGCAGAAATTTTGCCTAGGGTGGCGAGAAACCTTGCACCGGCCCTGAGCACAGATATGGGGGTATGTTTACTAAGGTCCCGATTTTGACCGAGATGCCGTTTTTTCTTCAAAGTGTCATCTCGGTCATTTACTAAACTCAAATCACGGCAGTGATGAGGGCATTCGTATTTTTTTGGAAATCCAAAAAAAAAAAATACGAATGAATACACCATCGGTCAAATACGCCAGCAAATTAGTAGAACTCGGTCATTTACTAAAAAGTGCAAATCTCAAAATAGCCAAACACTGCCGTGAAAAATTACAAATCGTAAAAAAGTGCTAAGAAAAACCAGACCTGCTTTTTTGAGGCGTGATTGGATAGGCATGCACGGATCCATGAGATCCGTGCATGTATATCAGTGGGAAGGGGTGGGAAAGTGTTATTTTTCCCAAAAAAATTTGCGTGGGGTCCCCCCTCCTAAGCATAACCAGCCTCGGGCTTCACCCCTGGCCCTTGGGTGGCTGGGGGGGACGACCCCTTGATTGAAGGGGTCCCCACTCCCCCAGGGTACCCCGGCCAGGGGTGACTAGTTGGATATTTGATGCCACGGCCGCAGGGCACTGTATAAAAGTGACCCCCCCGGCTGTGGCATTATCTGTCCAGCTAGTGGAGCCCGGTGCTGGTTGCAAAAATACGGGAAACCCCTACGCTTTTTGTCCCCCGTATTTTTGGAACCAGGACCAGGCGCAGAGCCCGGTGCTGGTTGCTTAAATATGGGGGAACCCCTGTCAATTTTTTTCCCATATTTTTGCAACCAGGACCGGCTCAAAGAGCCCGAGGCTGGTTATGCTTAGGAGGGGGGACCCCACGCAATTTTTTTTCTCATTTACAACTATTTTAAAAAATAAAAAAGGTGCACAATGAACCCCAGCATGGATCTCACAGATCCGGCCGTGATTCATTGTGTTAAAGTCGGCAGTGTTTTGCCATTCACTCCCGTAAAACACTGAAAAAAATTACGAATGACATCGACATCGGAAAATACGAAAATGCAGAATACGACAGCTTAGTAAATTAGTCGTAATCAATTCAAAAAGTTGCAGTTTTACACTTTCGATGTCATTCGTGATTAATCTCCCACCAAATTGGGAGAATTACGAATTTTAGTAAATATACCCCATGGAGCGTTTTTCAGGCAGAGAACGTAGATATTTTCAGCACACTCAGCACAGATATTTGCAAGCACACTGAGCACAGATATTTGCAGCACACTGATCACAGATATTTGCTGCACACTGAAAACAACTGAGAGGACGCTGCACGTCCTCTCCCTATCATCTCCAATGCACGAGTGAAAATGGCGGCGACGCGCAGCTCCTTATATAGAATACGAATCTCGCGAGAATCCGACAGCTGGATGATGACGTTCGGGCGCGCTCGGGTTAACCGAGCAAGGCGGGAAGATCCGAGTCTGCCTCGGAACCGTGTAAAATGGGTGAAGTTCGGGGGGGGGGGTTCGGATTCCGAGGAACAGAGGAACCGAACCCGTTCATCTCTAATTGTAATTACTATGTATTGATGTCTGCTGTGGATAGGGTCATGTTCTTGAGCTCTATGCAATGTGACATTCAAGCAATTGTTTTTTTTTATTACTTTTTATGGATATCGAAAACCAAATGTTTTAGGAAAATGTAACTGTGAGAATAACATAGATATGAATGTAGGTTTTATTTATCTATGAAAATTGCATCCCAAAAGATTTTTTTTCTTGATTAGAAGATTTATAATCAGATTTGCTACTCAGTATTATGTGAATATAACAGGGATAGAGATTACGCCTTAGTTCTAGGAGTCGGGATTTATTCTAATCTCATACTTGCCTACCTGACCCTCTCCATGAGGGAGACAATGTTCTGTTCCTGGACTTTCCTGGTAATGTATGATTACCATCACCTGTGGTGAGCTAGTTAATTGATAAGAAAGGTTCAACCCAGGTGATGCCAATCATACATTACCAGGAAAGTCCAGGAACAGAGCATTTTCTCCCTCATGGAGAGGGTCAGGTAGGCAAGTATGTCTAATCTCTATATGAAAAGCGGATCTATATCTATTTATTATTTTATTACCAGTTATTTATATAGCACACACATATTCCGCAGAACTTTAGGAGAATAATTGTCCATTCACATCAGTCCCTGCCCTAGTGGAGCTTACAATCTATGTTCCCTACCACATGTACATACACACATTCACGCTAGGGTTAATTTTGTTGGATGCCAATTAACTTACCAGTATATTTTCTCTTACGTCCTACAGGATGCTGGGGTCCATTTTAGTACCTATGGGGTATAGACGTTTCCGCAGGAGCCTTAGGCACTTTAAGACTTTTTAAAAGTGTGAACTGGCGCCTCCCTCTATGCCCCTCCTCCAGAACTCAGTTTAAAAAATGTGCCCGGGAGACTGGCTGCACATCAGTGAAGCTCTACTGAGTTTGACTGAAAAAGACTTTGTTTTTTATTTAACAGGGAAGCTGCTGGCAACAGCTTCCCTGCTTTGTGAGACTTAGGGGTGTGGGGGGGGGGAGTAGGAACCAACTTCTTAGTTAGTTTAATGGCTCTGCTTCCGCTGACAGGACACCATTAGCTCCTGAAGGGTACTGAACACAGCCCTGGCTGCTGCTCACTCCCACAGCACTGCCGCCACCTCCGTCCTAACAGAGCCAGAAGTCAGAAGGCTGGTATTAACCAGAGACCTGCAGAGAGGGGCCCTCCGGTCATTATGGCGGCATATAGGTACCAGCGCAGCGCGGGACGCTGCACAGAAACATGTCTCTCAGCACAGGTTGCAGGATGCACGCGTGGAGGGGCATGCTCTGAGGGACATTATAAATCCTTTCACTCAATGGCAAAATGTACATACATGTGAGCCGCTGATGTTTACCTCCCCCTGCCAGTATAAATATTACTGTGGCTGAACAGCACAATTACAGGGGGCAGGACTTCACCTCACAATTGCTTGTAATACTCATTTGGCGCCATTTTCTCCTCACAGAGACGCCGGAGCGCTGATCCTACAGGCTGCTTCTCCTCACACATTGCTGCTACAAGTACCAGGGTGTTATAGAAGGGGAGGGGAGCACATAATTTATTGAAGTCTGTGGGCTTCACATTGGATATAAAGCGCTGTTTTGTTATATATGTATATTCATTGCATGTAATACATATAGGGCGCGTGGTATGGACTGGCAATTTCCTCTGGGTCCCTCTGACAGACATTAGTGTAGGTCTGTCCCCATCAGCTTCCGTGTGTGTGAGTGGTGTGACTGTACACGCGTGTATCATGTCTACAGTAAGTAGTTCCCCAGAGGAACCCATTTTGGAGGCACACCTGTGTGGGTGAGAAAGCGGTAGAGTAATATGGCTAAACTAGCAAGGAAATTCTCTGAGTCTGAAGAACAGACAAAGCATTGGAGACAGTCTCTGGAAGATGCTTTATTTGCTGATTCACCTACAACATCCAGTCGGGACCCCTCCAGTTCCCAGAAAAGGTCCCTGGCCCAAATTATGCAAAGGGACACTGACACTGATTCTGACACTGATGTCGACACTGGGGATTTGAGGGGGGTAGATCCCAAACTGGCTAAGAGTATTCAATGTATGATAGTCGCCATAAAAGAGGTGTTGGAATTTCCTGACACAACACCTCCACCTGAGGAAAAAGATTATTTTAAATTAAATAAAAAACAGGTGGTGACTTTTCCTCCGTCTAAGGACTTAAATACCTTTTCTCATACGTCCTAGAGGATGCTGGGATCCATTTCAGTACAATGGGGTATAGACGGTTCCGCAGGAGCCATGGGCACTTTAAGACATTTTTAGGGTGTGAACTGGCTCCTCCCTCTATGCCCCTCCTCCAGACCTCAGTTTAGAAAATGTGCCCAGGCAGACTGGTCGCACTCTAGTGGAGCTCTACTAAGTTTCACTAAAAGACTTTTTGTTATGTTTTTTGTTTTCAGGGAGACTGCTGGCAAGTGTCCCTGCTTCGTGGGACTTAGGGGGAAGAAGTAGGAACCAACTTCCTGAATAGTTTCATGGCTCTGCTTCTTGCTGACAGGACACCATTAGCTCCTGAAGGGTACTGAACACTAGCTGCGGCTATGCGCTCACTCCCACAGCAAGCCGTCACTCCCCTAACAGAGCCAGAAGTCAGAAGACAGGTAAGTGTATTACCGGAGGTCTGCAGAAGAGAGGATCTCCGGTCATCGTGATGGCAAAAGGTACCGCGCAGTAGGAACGCTGCGCGAGCATGCTATCCATAACACAGGCACTGCAGGGTGCAGGGCACGGGGGGCACCCTGGGCAGTATGAAACCTACTCTAAACTGGCTAAAGGTAGCATATAAGGCCGAGGCACAGTCCTACGCCCCCGTCAATATAATAAATATTGTGAACATTTCTGAGGAGAAATGCGCCATTACAGGGGGCGGGGCTTCCTCCTCAGTCAGCCGGCACACTGCTCAGCGCCATTTTCTCCAGGCAGGCTACACGCTGGTCCTCCTCTACTTCTGAAGCAAGTATCAGGGTGAAAATAAGACGGGGCAGAGTGTATATTGGTGCTCAATTTATACAATTTGGCAGTGTAAAAGTGCTAAGTGTCTCTGTAGACATTTTACATGCACAGGGATTATAGTAACTGGTGCTGAGTTGTGAACTGGCAAGTCCTTCTGTGTCCTTCTGACAGACTTTACTGTGGGTCTGTCCCCTATAAGCCCCGGAGTGTCTGTAGTGTATTTGTGCATGTCTGAGGCAGGGAGCTCTTCCCCTGAGGGAGCCATTTTAGGGACACAGAGTTGTAATGTGGTGGAGCTGCCGGCACACCATGAGCCTGAATGGGTGAAATCATATCAGTAAGAGATTGGATAAGTCTGAATCTCATGCAGAAACCTGGAGAAAATCCGTGGAAGATGTGATTTCTAGTAGTTCTGCTTTTTCATCCACAGGGGATCCCTCTGGGTCACATAAAAGGCCATTTGCACAAATAGTACAAACAGATACCGACACAGACTCTGATTCCTATGTCGACACTAGTGATTCCAGGGGAATAGATCAAAAATTAGCAAAAAACTTTCAATACATGATTGTGGCTATAAAGGAGGTGTTAGAACTTAGTTACGGAGCCCCCTCCTTTACCACAGGAGAAGGCCTACATTTATAAAGAAAAGAAACTTTAATGTAACTTTTCCTCCATCTCATGAACTGAACAGTTTATTTGAGGGAGTCTGGGCAATCCCTGAAAAGAAGTTTCAGATCAGGTAGTGTACCCTTTCCCTGCAGAGGACAGGAAAAGGTGGGAGTCACCCCCTGTTTTAGACAGTGCTCTGGGACAGTAAACAAGAAAGGTGATTCTCCCTGTGCCTGGGATGGCTTCACTAAAGGAGCCGGCGGACCGCAAGTTAGAGAATACGTTAAAATCTATTTATGTGGCCAATGGGACATTATTCAGGCCTACCATTGCCTGTGCGTGGGTGAGTAATGCTATTGAAAAGTCGTCAGAGAACTTGTCATCAGAAATTGACACAATAGATAGAGACGAGATATTCCTAACTTTAGGTCATATCAAAGACGCTGCTGCTTATATGCTAGAGGCCATGAAAGATATTGGTAACATAGTAACATAGTAACATAGTATCTGAGGTTGAAAAAAGACAATTGTCCATCGAGTTCAACCTATTTGTGGTCTCCTATGCATGATGATTTAACTAAAATTTCTGACTGATGCTGATGTCAGCCTTTGCATTTTATCCCTATTTATAGTAACTATAATGCATGACTATGCACCATACCCCTGGATATCATTATCCATTAGGAATTTATCTAACCCATTCTTAAAGGTGTTGACAGATTCCGCCATTACAACTCCCTCAGGCAGGGAATTCCAAACATGTATTGTCCTTACCGTGAAAAAGCCTTTACGCCGTATTGTGCGGAATCTCCTCTCCTCTAACCTGAGCCAGTGTCCACGAGTTCTCTGTGTTGATCTAACCAAAAACAGGTCCCGCGCAAGCTCTGTGTATTGTCCCCTTACATATTTGTAGATGTTGATCATATCCCCTCTTAGTCTCCGCTTTTCCAATGTAAACATGCCTAGTCTTTCAAGCCTTTCCTTGTATTCCATCGTCTCCATGCCCTTAATTAGTTTGGTCGCCCTCCTCTGAACCTTTTCTAGCTCCAGGATATCCTTTTTGTAGTACGGTGCCCACAATTGTACACGGTATTCAAGGTGTGGCCTCACTAGTTATTTATATGACGGGAGTATAATATTCTCGTCCCTAGCATCAATACCCCGTTTTATGCATGCTAATATCTTATTAGCCTTCTTTGCTGCAGTCCTACTTTGGGTACTACTGCTTAGTTTGCTATCTATGAGGACACCTAAGTCCTTTTCCAGAACAGAATCCCCTAATTTTACCCCATTTAGTAGGTAGGTGTAATTTTTGTTCTTGTTACCACAGTGCATTACCTTACACTTGTCTGTGTTGAAGCGCATTCTCCATTTGGCTGCCCATGCTTCTAATTTAACTAAGTCGTTCTGAAGAGACTCGGCATCCTCCTCTGTATTTATAGCCTTACACAATTTGGTATCATCTGCAAAAATTGACACCATGCTCTCTAGACCTTCTGTTAGGTCGTTAATGAAAATATTGAACAATAGCGGTCCTAATACTAAGCCTTGCGGCACACCACTTAGCTCTTCAGTCCAAGTTGAAAAAGATCCATTAACCACAACGCGCTGCTCCCTATTATCTAACCAGTTTTTGACCCAAGTGCATATTGTGCTTCCTAGCCCTGATTCTTGTAGCTTGTAGATAAGTCTCATGTGTGGTACAGTATCGAACGCTTTGGCAAAGTCTAAAAAGATTACATCCATGTCTTTACCCTGATCTAGGCTTGCGCTTACTGTTTCATAAAAGCCAAGTAAGTTGGTTTGACAGGATCTGTCCTTCATAAACCCATGTTGATTCCTTTTAATGACCTTATTGACTTCAAGGAACTTCTGAATACTATCTCTTAGAATACCTTCCAATACTTTCTCCACTATAGATGTAAGACTAACTGGTCTATAATTACCTGGTTCAGCTTTACTTCCCTTTTCGAATATAGGCACTACTTCCGCTATACGCCAGTCTTTGGGAACCATACCTGATATGGTCTCTTGGGATCGAAAGCTGCTACCATGGCAATCTCAGCACGGAGGGCGTTGTGGATTCACCAATGGAATGCTGCCGCAGATTCCAAAAGGAATATGGAGGCTCTCCCGTACAAAGGTGAGGCCTTGTTTGGAGATGGGCTAGATGCTTTAGTTTCTGCGGCTACCGCAGGTAAGTCCACATTCTTGCCTTATGCTCCTGCACCGGCAAAAAAGACACATCACTCTCAGATGCAGTCCTTTCGGCCTAATTGATACAAAAAGGGTAAAGGTTCCCCTTTCTTTGCGGGTAGAGGAAGGGGAAAAGGAAAAAATAGGATTTTAATACCTACCGGTAAATCCTTTTCTCTTATTCCGTATAGCAGGGGTGGGGAACCTCTGGCACGCGGGCCGTATAAGGCCCGCAAAGCCGTTTGCTCCGGCCCACCCGCTTCTCTCAGTGAGACACGCCGCCACTCAGTCCGGTGGCAGCGTGTCTCAGCTGTCAGTGTCAGGACAGGGAGGAGAAGGCGGCGGCGTGTAGAACTTGAAACCAGCCGCCGGTTCGTGAGCCAATCAGAGCTCGCGGACCGGTAGCCAATCAGGAGCCACGGCTGCCGGTCCGCGAGCTCTGATTGGCTCTCGAACCGGCGGCTGGTTTCAAGTCCTACACGCCACCGCCCAACATAGCTGCGCTCTCCTCCGTGTCCCGCTGAAAGGAGCAATAAGCAGCACGGGGGGGGGGGGGGGGGCACTGTGGGGGCATCTGTATACCTGGCACTGTAGGTGCATCTGTATACCTGGCACTGTGGGGACATCTGTATACCTGGCACTGTGGGGGCATCTGTATACCTGGCACTGTGGGGGGGGGGGCATTTGTACACCTGGCACTGTGGGGGGGCATTTGTACACCTGACACTGTGAGAGGCATTTGTATACCTGGCACTGTGAGGGGCATTTGTATACCTGGCACTGTGAGGGGCATTTGTATACCTGGCACTGTGGGGGCATCTGTATACCTGGCACTGTGGGGGCATCTGTATACCTGGCACAGTGGGGGGGCATTTGTACACCTGGCACTGTGGGGGGCATTTGTACACCTGGAACTGTGAGGGGCATTTGTATACCTGGCACTGTGAGGGGCATTTGTATACCTGGCACTGTGGGGGCATATGTGTATCACGTCCCATTTTAACTGTCCACACCCATTTTTTGGCACACGCGCCTCCGGCGCGCACACACAGTACCTCTAAGGGGCAGACCTACTGGGGGGAAGGATAATTTTTGTTTGGCCCCCGAAGGATTTTATACACATCCAAATGGCCCTCGGTAGAAAAAAGGTTCCCCACCACTGCCGTAGAGGATGCTGGGGTAACATCAAGAACCATGGGGTATAGATGGGATCCGCAGGAGACATGGGCACTTTAAGACTTTCAAAGTGGTGTGACCTGGCTCCTCCCTCTATGCCCCTCCTCCAGACTCCAGTTTAAGGAACTGTGCCCAGGGAGACGGACATTTCGAGGAAAGGATTTATTGTTAAACCACGGTGAGCATCTACCAGCTCACACCTCAAGTATGCCGCAGAACGTGGCATTCAATAGAACCCAAGCCAATGGAATGAAGAATTTGCAGCATATGCTGACACAAAAACCGTAACACAACCCGTGTGTAACCATAGTCAATATCTGCAGATACAGTACGCACCGGGACGGGCGCCCAGCATCCTCTACGGACTAAGAGAAAAGGATTTACCGGTAGGTGTTAAAATCCTATTTTCTCATACGTCCTAGGCGATGCTGGGGTAACATAAAGAACGATGGGGTTATACCAAAGCTCTAGAACGAGCGGGAGAGTTCAGATGACTCTGCAGAACTGATTGACCAAAGTTGAGGTCATCATCGGCCAAGGTGGCAAACCCGTAAAGAAATAGCCAAACAGTTTGCTAAACAGCTGCTCGGCTAGGTTGCTATGCCGAGATCCCCCAGTTCACCGGCTCGGATGAGCCCAACTGTCCATCAGAATGGGCCATCATGTATTTCGGTAATGGCAATCATGCCGTGGGATGAGCAAGCTGAATCATACCACAGATCCAACGCGTATTGGTCTGCATGGAAGCAGAGCACCCAATCTTGTTGGGAGCCAAACGGACAACAGAGCCTGTGTTCCTAGATGGAGCCGTCTTGGCGTTTCAGAACTCTGACCTCCTGCAGAGACTTTTGACTCAGCAAAGGCATCAGTAGCCACAGGCACCACAATAGGTTGGTACACGTGGAAGAAAACCACCGTCGGTAGGAAGTGTTGACGAGTTTCCAACTCTGCTCACTCTTCATGAGAGATCAAATAAAGTCTCCCGTGAGACCAGGTCTCTAAGTCAGACACTCGCCTTGCGCATGCCAAGGCCAACCTGACGACCACTTTCCAAGTGATGAATGTCAACTCCACCTTCTGTAAAGGTACAAACCAATGTGATGGAAGGAACGGCAACACCACGCTAAGATTCCACGGTGCCACCGGGGCACAAATGGAGGTTGGATGTGCAATACGCCTTTCACGAAAGCCTGAACTTCTAAAAAGGAGGACAATTTTTTACATTTGTACTTTTAATTGAGCCCAACTTTAGGCCCTCATCCACACTAGCTTGTAGAAAATGGAGAAACCGTCCTAGCTGAAATTCTTCCGTAGAAGGCTTCTTGGATTCACATCAAGACTCATAAATTCTCCAAACTCTGTGGTAAAGTTTAGACTTTACTCATTTCCTAGACTGAAGAAGTGTGGGAAAGACTTTACTGGGAACACTCTTTAGGGCTAGGAATCCGGCATTTAACCGCCAATCCTTCAAACTCAGCAGCAGTAAAACTTGATACACGCACGGCCTTTGCTGCAACAGATCCTCTCGTAGATGAAGAGGCCCGGGATCTCCTATGAGTAATTCCCGAAGATCTGGATACCAAGCCCTCCTTGGCCAGTCTAGAACAATGAGGATCACCTGAACCTTTGTTCTTCCTATGATCTTCAGCCCTTTTGGAAAGAGTGAAAGCGGAGGGAATACATACACCGACTGAAACACCCATGGTGTCATTAGTGCGTCCACTGCTATTGCTTGGGGTTCTTTCGACCTGGAACCATATCTCTGAAGTTTCTTGTTGAGGCAAGACACCATCATGTCTATATGAGGAATTCCTCAAAGACTTGTCCCTTCTGCAAAGACCTCTTGAAGCAGACTGCACTCTGCTGAATGAAGATCATGTCTGCCGAGGAAGCCTGCTTCCCAGTGTTCCACTGTTGGAACGAACATTGTCGACAGAGCGCTTGTATGTTTTGCCGCCCAGCGGAAAATCCCTCTGGCTTCTGCCATTTTTCCTCCATTTTTCATTTGTAGACAATCTCTGTAAATGGCCCTTAAATCTAGACCGTTATTGTGGTGACAAGTTTTCTAACTTGACCCTCTTCCTTGGAAGTTTTCCCCCTGTGTAACTGCTTCCCAGCCTCGGAGGCATGCATTCGTGGTCACTAGGATCCAGGCCTAGATCCCGACCCTGTGCCCCTTTAGGAAGTGAGAGCAGTGCAGCAATCACAGGAGTGATATTCTGGTCTTGAAAGCCAGGATTATCCTAGGTGGGAACCGGACCACTTGTCCAACTGGATCAGAACACCCTGGCATGCAACCTGCCAAACGAATGTCCACGTAGACCGCAACCATCTTTTCAAGCCACCAAATGTATTGATGGATTGACACTGTTGTAGGTCCGACCCGACTCTGGATCCACAGAGCCTTTTCCACCGAAAGAAAACCCAAACTATCATTAGTTCTGTATCTAGTGTTATCCCCAAAGCCGACAACTGCGTCGGTGGGACCAACAGGAATGTTTGAAGAACTGTCAGAGAGAATGCAACGTTTGCACCACTTTGTTACTTGAACTCTCCGTAATCAGGAGATCAGCCCAGTATGGAATAAATGTGACTCCTTACTATCCGAGGAGAACCATCATTACCGCCATCACCCTGGTGACATTGGCAATGACAATCCTGAATTGCAAACCTCAGGTAAGCCTAATGCAGAAGAAAACCGTAATTAGACCTCCTTTATCCTTTTTCCAGTTTGGAGATCACTGACCTGAGTGACTCCATCTTGGATTTTAATTTCTTTAAGAAGAAATCTAGAAATTTCAGATATAGGACAGGTCTGACCGAGCCGTCCGGCCTCAGGAGCATGAAGAGGCTTGACTAACAGCTTTTTTCTCATTGAGACAGGGACACCAGGACAATGACCTGATCCTGACCCTAGCATTGCGTCGCATACTACCTTCCCATCCTGAGGAGAGTCGGTAAGGTCGATCTGACAAATCGGTGAGGGGAACTGTCTGGAAACTCCAGTATGCCCACTTGGGACACTATTCTTAAAAACCATGGGTCCCAGTCCGTTCCAGGACTGACTGAAGAGTTTTTAGACGTGGACCCACCGGCAAGGGCTACCGCAAGAGAGACCCAGCGTCCTGCTGTGGACGTGGCGGAAACAGAGGATGATAACTGGTCCTGTGATCTTGAAGAGGTTGCTGACCTCTTCCCTCTTCTCCTTCCTCAACTTGCAAAGAAAGGGGGGCCTGTACCTATCATGCCGAAATGACTGCATCCGACAATGATGCGTCATCATCCGTTGTTAAGGAACATAGGGCAAGAAAAGGTAGACTTACCAGCGGCATCCACCAAGATCAAACTAACTCGGCCGTCACCAAACCAGGATTTACCTTCATAGGGAAGAAAACTCCATTTTCTTCTCGGAGTCAGCATCAGCATTCCATTGGTGACTCCATCACGGCCTCCTAGCCGAGACCGCCATGGAACTAGCCCGCGAACTCCCTTGTAGTCGCTTAGCAGTAAGCTGCAGTGTCCTAGATATGACCCAACTTAAGGAATATCCCATCTTTCCCCAGGGTATCTACATCGGATGACAAGGTAACCGACCATTTCTGAATACTACCACTCCCCCATGCGCATGTAATGGCAGGTATAATTTACGCACACATGGACACCTAACTAGAATATAACGTAGAAAAGAATAAACACTTGGAATCCTCTTGAGGATTTGAAAACATCTTGTCAGGGCTGACCCAGACTTTTTTCCCACAGAGAGCTCAGCACATGAGAAAGGAGGAGCTTTACCTCAGCATTCATCATAAATGTCTATATATATATAAATATATATATATCCATACACATACACCCCTATACATATATCTATATCCATACATATCACATATATATATATATATATATATATATATATATATATCTCCTTTTGTCAGGACCAGCAGGGTCCCTAGTGACGATAGTACATTCTTAATGTATATGAACACGTACTGAATGCTGTACATTATATTGTGGATCAAAACAGGAAACATTACGGTCGACATAGGAAACAGTATTCGTGTCAACATCAGGGAGTAGTAATTGGGCAAAATAACCATTTTTGCGACCCCGAGTGGTCTGAGGGAAATATATTCTATGAACATGATCCCTTCCATAAATATTACCATGTCTGTGTCTGGGCCAAAGATTTTTGCAATCACATTATCATGCAAAATATATATATATATATTTTTTTTTTATCCAGTCAGATATTGTTGGTGCAGACATGGTCACCCACAAGTCTGTGTCCCCCATATAGTTTTCTCTTGAGAAAAACATACATCTACCGACATGTTGACACTCTTTACATGTACCAAGTACCATCGGGAGTCGGCGGTGCCGACAGGGTCATTCCCACAGCCGTTTGTGGCAGAGCACTCAGCCTCAGACATGCCGACACACGTGTACCAAACACCCACTGACAATACACTGGCTATAAGATATAGACCCCAGTAAATTCTGTCAGGGAACCACAGTTTTGCAGCTCAACACCCAGCGCCCATTCTGTATATATTGTGCTTTTTCATTAACTTATATTGCACCAATAAACTGTGCCCCCCCCCCCCCTTTTTAACCCTGTTATGAACAGTAGTGTGTTTTTGGAAGCACCAGCGTCTCTGTGTAGAGAAAATTGCGCTGATGTGAGCTGTGAGGGCTAAGCCCTGCCCCCTTTAATGGCGCGCTTCAGCCCGCTATTTTTCAGAATATAAATATTTTTTAGAATATTTATACTGGCAGGGGTTCGGATTTAGTGCATTGGCCTTTAAAAACCACAATGCCAGTCTTAAATTAGGTTTTTCATGCTGCCCAGTGCCCCCCCCCCCCCCCCCCCGCGCCCTGCACCATGTGGTGCCACTGTGTGTGGGAGCATGGCGCGCAGGGCGGCTGCTGTGCGGTACCTCAAAGTCGTCACTGAAGTATTCTGATCTTCTTCTACTCACCTGTCTTCTGACTTCTGGCTCTGCAAGGGGGGTGACGGCGTGCTCTGGGAACGAGCATCTAGGCGTACCTAACGTTCAAACCCTCAGGAGCTAATGGTATCCTGTAGCCAAAGAAGCAGAGCCTTGAAACTCACAGTAGTAGGTCTGCTTCTCTCCCCTCAGTCCTACAAAGCAGGGAGACTGTTGCCAGCAGTTCTCCCTGAAAATAATAAACCTATCAAAAGTCTTTTTCTGAGAAACTCTGGAGAGCGCCTCAGTGTGCATCCAGTCTCACTGGGCACAGATTCTAAACTGGAGTCTGGAAGAGGGGCATAGAGGGAGGAGCCAGGTCACAACACTTTGAAAGTCTTAAAGTACCCATGTCTCCTGCGGATCCCGTCTATACCCCATAGTTCTTGATGTTACCCCAGCATCCTCTAGAACGTATGAGAAAAGCCCACAGTGTCTCCAGGATCACAGGAGCAGAAATCAACCTCTTCTTCTGCCAAACCTGCAGCATGACGCTGGGGCTCCCTTACGGGAGTCCGCTCAGGTGGGGGCATGTCTGAAACTTTTCAGTCACTTCTGGGTTCATTCGGGCCTAGACCCGTGGGTCGTACAAATAGTGTTCCAAGGGTACAAACTGGAGATTCAAGACGTCCCCCCCCCCATGCCGGTTTTTCAAATCTTCCTTACCAGCTTCTGTCCTGGACAGGGAAGTGGTAGCAGCAGCAAAACAAAAAAATTGTCAGGATCAGGTCATTGTCCTGGTTCCCTTGTTACAACAAGGAGAGGGGTTCTATTCAAGCCTATGTGTAGTTCCGAAGCCGGACGGCTCGGTCAGACCAATTCTAAACCTGAAAAATCTGAATCTCTACCTGCAAAGGTTCAAATTCAAGATGGAATCTCTGGAGGCAGTGATTTCCAGTTTGGAGGAATGGGAATTCATGGTGTCAGTGGACATAAAAGATGCCTACTTACATGTTCCCATTTATCCTCCGCATCAAGCTTATCTGAGATTCGCAGTGCAGGATTGTCATTACCAGTTTCAGACGTTGCCATTCGGACTCTCCATGGCACCGAGGGTGTTCACCAAGGTGATGGCGGAGATGATGGTCCTCCTTCGACAGCAAGGAGTCAATATAATTCCTTACCTGGACGATCTCCTGATAAAAGCGAGGTCCAGGGAAAAGTTGGTGCAGAACATTGCACTCTCCCTAACAGTACTCCAACATCACGGTTGGATCATAAATTTTCCAAAGTCACAATTGGAACTGACGACAAGATTGTCCTTTCTCGGGATGATACTGGACACAGAAGTACAGAGGGTATTTCTTCCAGTAGAAAAGGCTCTGGAAATCCAGAGAATGGTCAAACAAATTCTAAAACCAACAAGAGTGTTGATTCATCAATGCATTCGGTTGTTGGGAACGATGGTAGCGGCCTATGAGGCCATACATTTTGGCCGATTCCATGCCAGAGTATTCCAGTGAGACCTATTGGACAAGTGGTTCGGATCCCATCTACACATGCATCAGAGGATAATCCTGTCTTCCAAAGCCAGAATTTCGCTCATGTCGTGGCTACACAGTTCTCACCTCCTAGAGGGACGCAGGTTCGGGATTCAAGACTGGATCCTGGTAACCACAGATGCAAGTCTCCGAGGCTGGGGAGCAGTCACACAAGGGGAAAGCTTCCAAGGAAGATGGTCAAGGCAAGAAACCTGTCTTCACATAAACGTTATGGAGTTGAAAGCCATTTACAACGGCCTTCTACAAGCGGTACATCTTCTTCAAGATCAACCCGTACAGATCCTGTCGGACAACGTAACAGCAGTTGCATACGTAAACCGTCAGGGAGGAACGAAAAGCAGAGCGGCAAGGACAGAGGTGTCAAAGATCCTCCTCTGGGCAGAAAGACATGCAAAAGCTCTGTCGGCAATTTTCCCTCCGGGCGTGGACAACTGGGAAGCAGACTTCCTCAGCAGACACAATCTCCATCCGGGAGAATGGGGTCTCCACCAAGAAGTCTTCGCAGAGTTGACGGTCCTTTGGAGAATTCCTCAAATAGACATGATGGCGTCTTGTCGCAACAAGAAGCTTCAGAGATAATGTTCCAGGTCAAGAGACCCTCAAGCAATAGCAGTGGATGTACTGGTGACCCCGTGGGTGTTCCGGTCGGTATATATCTTCCCTCCACTTCCACTGATACCAAAAGTTCTCAAAATCATAAGAAGAACAGGAGTTCGAGCGATCCTCATTGTCCCAGACTGGCCAAGGAGGGCTTGGTATCCAGATGTTCAAGAGTTGCTCATAGAAGATCCTCAGCCTCTTCCTCTCTGCGAGGACCTGCTGCAGCAGGGGCCGTGCGTGTATCAAGACTTACCGTGGCTACGTTTGACGGCATGTCTGTTAAGCGCCAAATCCTAGCCCAAAAGGGAATTCCCAAAGAAGTAATTCCCACTCTTACTCAGGCCAGGAAAGGAGTAACGTCTAAACATTACCACCGTATTTGGAGAAAATATGTGTCTTGGTGTGAAACCAAGAAAGCTCCAATGGAAGAGTTTCAGTTAGGACGTTTTCTCCATTTTCTCCAGGCGGGTGTGGATGCGGGCCTACGATTGGGTTCCATCAAGGTCCAGATTTCGGCCTTGTCCGTTTTCTTTCAGAAACAATTGGCCTCCCTTCCAGAAGTTCAGACTTTCGTGAAAGGGGTTCTGCACATCCAACCTCCATTTGTGCCTCCTGTGGTACCATGGGATATTAACGTGGTGTTGCAGTTCCTTAAATCAGACTGGTTTGAACCTCTCCAAGAGGTCGAGTTAAAGTTTCTCACTTGGAAAGTGGTACTGCTGTTGGCCTTAGCATCTGCAAGGCGGGTGTCTGAGTTAGGGTCCTTGTCTCACAAGAGCCCTTATTTGATCTTCCATGAAGCTAGGGCTGAGCTAAGAACTCATCAGCAATTTCTTCCAAAGATGGTTTATTCTTTCCATATAAACCAACCTATTGTGGTGTCAGTGGCTACTGACACCTTCGCTGCTTCAAAGTCTCTGGATGTGGTCAGAGCTTTGAGGATCTATGTCGCAAGAACAGCTTGGATAAGGAAAACAGAGGCTTTGTTTATCCTGTATGCTCCCAACAAGATTGGGTGTCCTGCTTCTAAGCAGACTACTGTGCGCTGGATCAGAGGTACGATTCAGCACGCTCATTCTACGGCAGGATTGACGATGCCGAATTCGGTGAATGCCCATTCTACTAGGAAGGTGGGCTCATCCTGGGTGGCTGCCTGGGGGTGTCTTTGCATTACAGCTTTGCCGAGCAGCTACTTGGTCAGGGGCAAACACGTTTGCTAAGTTTTACAAGTTTGACACCTTGGCCAATGAGGACCTACAGTTTGGTCAATCGGTGCTGCAGGGTCATCCGCACTCTCCCTCCCATACTGGAGCTTTGGTATAACCCCATGGTACTGAAGTGGACCCCAGCATCCTCTAGGACTTATGAGAAAACAGGATTTTAATACCTACCGGTAAATCCTTTTCTCCTAGTCCGTAGAGGATGCTGGCCACCCAGCCCAGTGCGTACTTTAGCTGCAGTTGTTAATTTTGTTGAAAATGTTTTCAGCACGTTTGCGGTTATGTTTCATGCCTGTTGGCATGTGGTTTGTCAAATGCCATGTTGTGCGGCATGGTTGAGGTGTGAGTTGGTATGAATCTCACCATTAACTTAAAAGTAAATCCTTTCCTCGAAATGTCCGTCTCCCTGGTCACAGTTCCTATACTGAGGTCTGGATGAGGGGCATAGAGGGAGGAGCCAGTTCACACTGTAAAAAAGTCTTAAAGTGCCCATGGCTCCTGCGGAACTGTCTATACCCCATGGTACTGAAGTGGACCCCAGCATCCTCTATGGACTAGGAGAAAAGGATTTATCAGTAGGGATTAAAATCCTGTTTTTTGAGGAATCCTGGGCTAACCCGGAAAATAAATTTGCTATCCCTAAAAGGTTGCGGGTAGCATACCCTTTCCCTGAAGAGTATAGGCGTAAGTGGGAGTCACCCCCAATGATAGACACCTCAGTCTCTAGGTTGTCAAAGAAAATAATTTTACCTGCCCCGGGGTCAGCTTCATTAAAAGAACCTGCCGACCGCAAATTAGAGACGACTGTAAAGTCCATCTATATTGCTACGGGTACATTACTCAGGCCCACAATTGCTTCTGCATGGGTAGGTAACGCAGTTGAAAAGTGGGCAGATAACTTGATTGTTAATATATTGACACGGTCGATAAAGATGACATGCTGCAAATTCTAGGTCATATCAAAGACTCTGCAGGTTACTTGGTTGAGGCGATGAAGGACGTAGGCTTACTGGGCTCACGGGCCTCTGCTATGGCGGTTTCAGCCCGCAGGGCGCTCTGGATCCGACAATGGAGTGCTGACACAGAATCCAAAAGAAATATTGAGGCACTCCCTTACAATGGTGAGGCCCTCTTTGGAGAGAAACTAGATGCCATGATATCAACTACTACATCTGGCAAGTCAGCATTTCTGCCGTGGGCGGCTGCACCAGCTAAAAAAGTAAATCATTCTCATACTATGCAGTCCTTTCGGCCCAACAAGTACAAAAAGGCTAAAACTACCCCTTTTTTCACAGGAAAGGAGAGAGGAAAAGATAGAAAACCTACAACACCCTCAGGCTCCCAGGAGCAGAAGTCAGCAACTACTTCTGCAAAAGCCACAGCATGACGCTGGGGTTCCCCAGCGGGAGTGCGATTGGGTGGGGGCACGTCTACTATTTTTCAGCCACATCTGGCTTTGCTCAGATCTGGATCCTTGGATTTACAGATAATATCCCAAGGTTACAAGTTGGAATTTCAGGACCTTCCCCATGCCGATTTTTCAAATCAGCCTTACCAGTTTTGCTCAAGACCGCACAAATGTCCTGAACACAATACACAAATTATGTCAAGACAAAGTAATTGCCTTTGTTCCTGCCGAACAAAGGAACCAAGGCTTTTATTCAAGCCTGTTTGTGGTACCGAAGCCGGATGGTTCGGTCAGACTGATTTTAAACCTAAAATCTCTGAATCTTTTTTTGAAAAGATTCAAATTCAAGATGGAATCCTTGAGAACAGTGATTTCCAGCTTGGAAGAAAATAAATTTCTGGTGTCAGTGGACATCAAGGATGCTTACTTGCATGTCCCCATTTAACCGCCACATCAAGCATACCTGAGGTTTGCGGTTCAGTATTGCCACTACCAATTCCAGTCATTACCGTTCGGGCTCTCCATGGCTCCGAGAATATTCACCAAGGTGATAGCGGAGATGAAACAAGGAGTCAAACAAGGAGTCAACATAATTCCATACTTGGACGATCTCATAAAAGCGAGATCTAGGGACAAGCTACTCCAGAACATAACATTATCCCTGAAGGTGCTTCAACAGCACGGTTGGATCATCAACTTTCCAAAATCCCAGTTGGAACCAACAATTAGATTATCATTTTTGGGAATGATACTGGACACTGAGATACAGAGAATATTTCTACCGGTGGAAAAGGCTCAGGAGATCCAGAGCATGGTCAAACAACTTTCGCCTGTTGGGGAAAATGGTAGCGGCTTACGAGGCACTACAATATGGCCGATTCCATGCCAGGGTCTTCCAGTGGGACCTACTGGACAAGTGGTCAGGGTCGCATCTCCACATGCATCAAAGGATAATCTTGTCAGCAAAAGCCAGAATTTCGCTCCTGTGGTGGCTACAAATTTCTCACCTCCTGGAGGGACGCAGGTTCGGGATTCAGGCCTGGATACTGGTGACCACGGATGCAAGGCTCCGAGGATTGGGAGCAGTCATGCAAGGAGAAAGCTTCTAAGGAAGATGGTCAAGTAGAGAAACTTGCCTTCACATAAACATTCTGGAGTTGAGAGCTGTGTACAACAGCCTACATCAAGCGGTACACCTTCTTCAAGGTCGTCCCATACAGATCCAGTCAGACAATGTAACGGAAGTAGCTTACATAAACCGTCAAGGCAGAACAAAAAGCAGGGCGGCAATGGCAGAGGTGACAAAGATACTCCTCTGGACAGAAAGACATGCAAAAGCTCTGTTGGCAACTTTCATTCCGGGAGTGGAAAACTGGGAAGCAGACTTCCTCAGCAGACACGATCTCCATCCAGGAGAATGGGGCCTCCACCCAGGAGTGTTTGCGGAGGTAACAAGTCATTGGGGCGTTCCTCAAGTGGACATGATGGCATCTCGTCTCAACAAGAAGCTTCAGACATATTGTTCCAGGTCGAGAGACCCACAAGCAATAGCAGTGGATGCACTGGTGACTCAGTGGGTGTTTCAGTCGGTGTATCTGTTCCCTCCACTTCCACTTGTTCCAAAGGTTCTCAAGATCATCAGAAGAACAAGAGTTCGAGCGATTCTCATTGCTCCAGACTGGCCAAGGAGGGTCTGGTATCCAGATCTTCAAGAGTTATTACTGGAAGATCCTCGGCCTCTTCCTTTTCGCAAAGACCTGCTTCAGCAGGGGCCGTTAGTTTATCCGGACTTACCGCGGCTGCGTTTGACGGCATGGCTGTTGAGCGCCAGATCCTAGCCCATAAGGGTATTCCCAATGAAGTCATTCCCACACTTATTCTGGCCAGGAAAGGGGTAACGTCCAAACATTACCATCGTATTAGGAGAAAATATGTATCTTGGTTTGAATCCAAGAAGTCTCCTGCAGTGGAGTTTCAATTAGGACGTCTTCTCTTATTTCTACAGGCGGGTGTGGATGCTGGATTGAGATTAGGATCTATCAAGTTTCAGATTTTGGCCTTGTCAATTTTCTTTCAAAAACAATTGGCTTCTCTTCCTGAGGTCCAGACGTTTGTAAAGGGGGTTCTGCGCATCCAACCTCCCTTTGTGCCTCCTGCGGCGCCATGGGATCTTAATGTGGTGTTGCAGTTCCTTAAACCGGACTGGTATGAGCCTCTACAAGACGTAGAGTTGAAGTTTCTCACTTGGAAAGTGGTCATGCTATTGGCCTTGGCCTCAGGCAGACGGGTGTCTGAGGTAGGAGCTCTCTCACACAAGAGTCCTTTCTTAATATTTCATGAAGATAGGGCTGAACTGAGAACACGACCGCACTTTCTTCCGAAGGTTGTGTCTTCTTTTCATATCAACCAACCAGTTTTGGTGCCAGTGGCTTCTGACACCTCAGCCGTCTCAAAATCCTTGGATGCCGTCAGAGCGTTGAGGATTTAAGTTGCAAGAACGGCTAGGATAAGGAAAACAGAATCTTTGTTTGTCCTCTATGACCCCAACAACATTGGGGGTCCTGCTTCTAAGCAGACTATTGCGTGCTGGATCAGGGGTACCATTCAGCACGCTCACTCCACGGTAGGATTGCCGTTACCGACTTCGGTAAAAGCCCACTCTACAAGGAAAGTGGGTTCGTCCTGGGTGGCTGCCCGGGGTGTCTCGGCTTTGCAAATCTGCCGAGCTGCTACTTGGTCAGGTGCAAACACATTTGCTAAGTTTTATAAGTTTGACACCTTGGCTGCTGACGACCTAAGATTTAGTCAGTCAGTTCTGCAGGAACATTAGCCCTTTCCTGCCCGTACTGGGAGCTTTGGTACATCACCATGGAACTAAAATGGACCCCAGCATCCTCTAGGACGTAAGAGAAAATAGGATTTTAATTACCTGCCTGTAAATCCTTTTCTTGTAGTCTGTAGAGGATGCTGGGCACCTGCCCAGTGCTAATTTTTCCTGCTGATTACGTTTATCTTTTTGCACATTTTTCATGTGTTCAGATGTTAACAGCTGTTGCTGTTGCGTTATGCATGCTGGATGACATGACTTATGTTAAAGGCCATGTTAGCCGACATGTTGTTTATGGATGGTGTGAGCTGGTGTGAATCTCGCCACAAGTTTATTAGTAATTCCTCTCTCGAGAGTGTCTGTCTCCTCGGGCACAGTTCCTATACTGAGGTCTGGAGGAGGGGCACAGAGGGAGGAGCCAGTTCAAACTGTTAAAAAGTCTTAAAGTGCCGAAGGCTCCTGCGGAACCGTCTATACCCCATGGTACCAAAATGGACCACAGCATCCTCTATGGACTACGAGAAAAGGATTTACCGGCAAGTAATTAAAATCCTATTTTTGGTTTGTGAACCGAAGGAAACCCACACAAGTATGGGAAGAATATACAAACTTCACACAGGGCCATGGTGGTAATTGAACCCATGACCTCAGTGTTGTGAGGCAGCAAGGTAAGACACTGACATTATGTCTAATAGAGTTAGATATCAGAAAAATACATGTCATTTTTTTTCTCTTACGCTACTTCATAGCAGCCATTACTTCTGGGATTGTATCCCATTCCTAACTTTAGACAGGGAGTTTTTTTTTAATGAATAGGAACTGCCCACTCTGGGTACATAGCACCGCTCCTTCCCATTCCCCATTAGTCTTTTTTTTCTGTGTCCTAGCTTGACAGGGTAGGAGTTTGTTATTTTATGTTCTAGGCTTACCTCTATATTCCCAGCAAATACGCCTCTTTGCAGCCGTGCTGGAAGAGGGTGGCTCCCTGGGGAGTTTTGGCAAAGTGTGCTTGGGGTGGTCAAGTAAGTCCCCGTTTTATCAGCTTAAGGTTTCCGCCTGCTAAGTGAGGTGACAGGACTCTCACCCTTCCTTACCACTGCCTGTAGCCATCGCCCCGTGCAGATGCCGCTCCGTTAGCCGCATCGCTCTGTGCTCCTGCTTCCATGCTGGGACTGGAAGTAGGGGCTGGCAGCTGGAACGTCTGTGGAGAGAAGGGGATGTGTGGCTAGCGGGTGGAAGCACTGGAGGAGGTCAGGATGCAGAGGCTGGCGGGCGGAAGTGCTGGATAGCGGCCGTCCCAGGTTTGCTGTGTGGGACGGTCTGCTCAAGCGCCCGTCTTTTTCTATGGTATCAGGGTTTTTTTTTTAAACGAAAGGCGCGGGGGTGTGACTTGGCTGTTGGAGTGATCAGTCATGTTTGAGTTGAGCTCCGGTTCTCCCTGATTATAAATCACCGTATGTCCTGCACTGATTGTCTTTTCTCTCCCCCTGACCGTCTGTGACTTGCTTGAGCTCCCTTGTGAGATCGGGTACATGCCACGGAATCGGGGAGCACGTCCCGGAGCTCCCGCGGATTGTGGCCTACCTGAGACTCCCAGGCCGGGACCTCAATTTCCAGCTTGGTCCACCGGAGCAGCGGCCGCTGCTTCCTGACTGATCCTGCGTCTGGCGGTGACCTAGCTGCCGCGGTGCGGGCGCTTCCTCTAGCTCCCTAGCTCTGCTTCTTCTGCCAGGAGCCGGAGGCACACGCTGGGAAGATTTGGCCAGGTGCACAGACGGAACTGCGGGACGCCCTGAGGCCATCTTCATTCCTCCTTTTACAAACAGCGGCGGCAGCAGCTATCATTAGAGCCAAAAAGCTCATAGCAGACCATCGGTGTTCTCCTTCTCCCAAGGCCTCATAGACAGACAGCTGCAATCCTCTTTGTGCTTCACAGGGTGCCAGTGTGCGGCAGCGCTGGAGTCTGATCCTCTGCACGGCGGCCATCTTCCCTCCTCACTCCATCAGGGCAGGTGGAATACCATGAGGAGGGATATACAGGATTATGTTAGTTCTTGTCCTCAGTGCACACAGCACAAAATTCCTCGTCTGCCTCCTGCCGGATTGCTTCGTCCTTTGTTAATTCCAAGGAAACCCTGGACCCATATTTCTATGGACTTCATTACCGAGTTGCCCCACTCCAAAGGTTACAATACCATCTGGGTGATTGTTGACCGTTTTTCAAAGATGGCATACTTCGTTCCGTTGACAGGTCTACCAACAGCTCCCAAACTGGCTCTGCTTTTTATCCGGGAGCACTTTCGGTTACATGGTTTACCTCTGGAGGTGGTCTCAGATCGAGGGGTTCAGTTCACCGCCAGATTTTGGAGAGCTCTCTGTTCTGCCTTACGAATTAAACTCAAATTCTCATCTGCCTATCATCCCCAGACAAATGGGCAAACCAAACGAGTCAAGCAGGATTTGGAGACTTTTCTCCGCGTTTATCTCTCTCCTTCACAGGACGACTGGGTGGAACTGTTGCCCTGGGCAGAGTTTGCCCATAACCATTTGTTTCATACCTCCACTGGTGAATCTCCGTTCTTCATCAATTACGGGTTCCATCAACGGGTTCCGGAATTACCAATCCTTCCGTCGGAGGAAGTTCCAGCGGTAACCTCCACGTTACAACACTTCAGTCAAATTTGGAGTAGGGTTCATGCTAGTCTCAAGAAAATCTCAATCCGATACAAATTCTTTGCTGACAGGAAACGGCGGGCCGCTCCTCAATACAAAGTTGGCGATAGGGTATGGTTTTCCACCCGCAACCTTCGTCTAAAAGTTCCCACTATGAAGTTTGCTCCAAGGTTCATCTGCCCTTACCCTGTTTTACAAGTCCTGAATCCTGTGGTCTGCAAATTGGGTTTGCCTCCTCACTTTCGTATACCAAATTCTTTCCATGTCTCTCTCCTTTGTCCCCTCATACTAAATCGCTTCCATTCAGAGCCTTCTAGTTCAACCTCAGTAGAGACTGAAACTGGGACAGAATTTGAGATCAAAACTATTCTGGACTCTCGTTACTATCAAAAGAATTTACAATATTTGGTGGAATGGAAGGGTTATGGACCTGAAGTAAAAAGGAGTTGGATAAAGGCTTCTGAGGTAACTGCTCCCCGACTAATTCGGATCTTTCATTCCAGACACCCAACTAAACCAGGAAAGTGTCCTGAGGCAACTCCTAGAGGAGGGGGTACTGTCATGCTGCCGCGGCCGCCGCGCTTACCCCTCCAGGTGCGCTGGGCTTCCTGGCGGCCGTCCGCGCCGGTGGTCCCCGGCTCCTGGTGCTGCGTTGGCACTGGTCCTGGCGGATGTCCGGGGGACGGGCGCCGCGGGTGCGCCCGGCGTCCACGGGGGTCCGATGGGCGGGTGACGTCATCGGCGCTCTCCGCCAATCGGAGACAAGCGGGAAGGTTAAATTCAGACGCCGGGCAGAGCTCCGGCGCCTGAGTATCATCAATTCTGCTGATAGAAGCTGTGATCTCCAGAGCTCCCGCGTTCCTGCGGTTTCCAAGCATCTCCGTGCCTCCAATCACTTCCGTGAATCCAAGCACTTCGGTGCCTCCAAGTACTTCTGTGCCTCCAAGCATCTCCGTGCCTCCAAGCACTTCCGTGCCTCCAAGCATCTCCGTGCCTCCAAGCACCTCTGTACCTCTAAACACCTCTGTACCTCCAAGCACATCGGTGCCTCCAAGCACCTCGGTGCCTCCAAGCGCCTCCGCACCTCCAAGCACCTCAGTGTCTCCAAGCACCTCAGTGTCTCCAAGCACCTAAGTGTCTCCAAGTGCCTCCGTGCCTCCAAGCACCCATGTACCTCTAAACACCCATGTACCTCCAAGCACCTTGGTGCCTCCAAGCACCTCAGTGCCTCCATGTGCCTCCGCGCCTCCAAGCACCTCAGTGTCTCCAAGCACCTCAGTGTCTCCAAGCACCTCAGCGCCTCCAAGCACCTCAGCGTCTCCAAGCACCTCAGTGTCTCCAAGCACCCAGTGCACTTTAGAGCAGTTTGTGCCTCCAGCACCGGGTATTCTTCACTGATTTATCAGTGTCTTTCAAGTTTTGTCTTTCAGGAGACCTTCAACGTCCACACGTGCCTCCTGTCTGCCGATCTAATCCTGCATGAGGAAAACTTACATTTGGCCATCCCTGCTGCGGCCCAGTTGCGGTTCCTCTTCTCGGTCACCGGAAGAAACCCTGAGTCCACAACACTCCCAAACCAGGTCAGTGATAGTCTTCAGTAGAGGACGGGATAAGACTTCTTCAAAAGTGGAATCTAGGGGGGTCATGGGTCTGGCTCTCCTGACCGCCAACTCCAGCAGGACTGGTCGACAGTTGAGATATAGAGACCTACATGTGCTATGCTTGTTTGCCAAAACCGGCCTTGGTTAGGCTGGTGGTGCCTTGATAAGATATCTTGCTACGAAGTTTGCTATGGATACTGTGTGTGTTGACTAATGTCATTAAGTTATATATTTTTTATTTTTCTGTTTGTCCTTTTTCTCCAGTTTTGATCATTTACGGGTTATTTAGAGTTTTGTTTCAGGAGTTAAGGACGCGCAGTAGGTCTTACCCTGCTATTCCTGCTGTTGCCATTAGGTCAACCTGTTTATTCTAGAACTTAGAGATTCGCTTAAGATAGCATGTGTATGTAAACTTGCATTTATATGCTCTATATGCCGCATGGACATGTGAGTACCGAGATTCACAATTCTCTGTGGTCTGATTGCGGGGAGGTTGGTCACCAACTCCTCTACCTAGTAGTGTGAGGCGCTGGATGTTTTGGTGCCTTACTATGACTCTGTATCTTTACTGGGTCTGTTTCTATCTTTTCTTTCTGTTGTCTTATCTACTTTTTTCCCATTTGTTTCCCTTGTGTGTCTTGTCTCCCCCATGATTTTGAATTTGCTATGTCGAAGATCTCAGGTTACGGTATTCTCCTTGGTTACATTTGTCAGTTTAAGTGGTCAATCTGCCTCCCGATTACTCCATTATGGTTACACTAGTGTCACTGAATGTTAAGGGATGACCTCTCCACAGAAGCGTAAACTGGCTCTGTCCTCCTTTTATAAAATGAAGGCGGATGTTGTCTCAATTCAGGAAACTCACTTTAGGAAATTAGACCCCCCTAGATTTCATGATAACCGATCCCTACCTGTTACATGGCTAATGGCCCCACAAAAAAGGCCGGTGTAGCGATACTGTTCTCCCTGAACTGCTCTTTCACCCTAGAATCCCAAATTGTAGACCCTGAAGGCCGGTACCTCATACTATTAGGACCACTTGAAAACACTATGGTCACTTTAGTCTCATGCTATGCTCCGAACTCTGGTCAACTTGCGTTCTGCAAGAAATTATGCTCTCTAGTACAGAAACATGCTAAAGGGGCCGTTATGATTTTGGGGGATTTCAGTCTGGTTGTTGATCCTCTTCTGGATAGATCTCACTCTACTAGATGCACCTTACCCAGGAATCAAAGCACCCCAGACAGGAAGGCTGGCCTCCGTCACCTACTTGGAGAATATGATCTTTATGATGCGTGGAGGACTAAACATCCCACGGTAAGGGACTATACATTTTACTCTCATGTCCATTCCTCGTATTCTAGAATTGACCTTGTTTTAACTAATAAAGAGACATTACTGACTACTAGGGAAATACTGATATTACCAATGACTTGGTCCGATCATTCCCCACTACTTGTAGTATGGGACCCGGAGGCCTGTAAATTCTCACCAGGGCCCTGGAGAATGTGAAATTTCCTATTTAGTCACTCTGAAGCTTCCCTTGCCATACGACGTTCTATACAGCTTTATTTGGATACTAATAAGCCGGAGGACACCTCGATATTTAATTACTGGTGCTCCCTTAAGGCGGTAGTTCAGGGATCGGCCATTCAAACAGCCTCTCAACTTAAACGTTCTCAACAAACTGAGCGCTTGCTGGCTGAAAGTGAAGTTGTCAAATTGCAATTGACGCATAAAGCTGACCCTCAAAATTAATCTGTTTTTAAGCTTTTGCTAGCCACTAGGGAAAGGGTGAATGTTTTCTCTCTTCGGGACGTGCAACGTAATATTGCACGACTGAACCAGAGATTTTATGTGCTTGGTAATAAGGTGGGTCATCTCTTGGCTCGGAAATTACGAGGCAGGCGAGCTAGGGATTATGTTTGTTCCTCCACGAGATCCAGAGTTTCTGACCCCTATGATATTGCGAACACCTTTGCAGAGTATTATTCCCAACTCTATAGTTTACAGTCTGACCCGGCTACCCCCCAGCCCGTGGGGGCTGAAATTCAGTCTTTTCTGAGGAATACCTCTCTCCCGATGCTGGAACATAAAGGAATTGGAAGCGGCTATTGACGATCTTCCGAGAGAAAAAGCTCCTGGCCCTGACGGCTTCCCATCTAACTTCTATAAAACATATTGTTAGGATCTCCTGCCCTGTGCTGCCACGTCGTCATGGCAACCGGGAGACAAGTGCTAGCGGAGTAACCTGAGCGTAGCTGATACTCCGGTTCGGGTCTTTTGCTGTGCAGTGGTTACAGGCTCTGTGCACGGCAGGGGATCCGGTGCTGGTTTTTGTGCTCACAGTCTGTGAGGTCTGAGTGGGGCGTGGACAGCACCTGCCATATAAACCCTCTTCTCAGGTTAGGCAGATGCTGCTGAATCTTTGTTGGTTAGTCAGTTTCTGAAAGTTAGCTAGTACTGTGTAACTTTGTATTTGTTTGTTGCTTACTGCAAATAGGCCTTGGGATTTGGTACTACACTCTGCCAATCCAGACCTAGCAGTAAGACTGGAGTCAGTCGTTTAACCTGCTGGGGTTCTTTTGCTACTCTGTGAACCTAGCAAGTTTGCGGCTGTATTCTCAGACTTGCCTGCCAAAATCCTTTCTCACTGTGCAAGGTGTTCAGGTGTCAGTTTAGTGGCAGTAAGCTGAACCAGTGCACTGCAAGTGAGGACTAGGATTGTGGAGACTCTCCTTGTGTGTATTATTCCATCTCTGACCAAGGAGTTTACTGCCACACCCGTTGGTAACCCTTCAGGGTTTTGCTGTTGCCCTTAGCAACAGCATTTCGGGTTCTCTACGTATTAAATCACAACATCTCGCTTCTTTCCATCTGAGCATTCCTAATACTAGGGAGACACCCAGTTTCTTAGCCTTTGGGCTTCTCTGTATACTTTGTGTTTATTTTGTTACCCTATCACCTTCTGTGTATGTAATGTCATATTCCCCAGTCTGTCTGTGAGTTCATTTGTTTTGCATCCCTCTCCGTTCAGACACCAGTACATTCCTGCTGGCACTGGTGTGCATAACACATATAAGGCGGACTTGGCCCCAGTGCTGTTGTCAGCTTTTAATGAGGCATCAGATGTAGGGCGGGTTCAGAGGGAAATGCTCGAAGTGCAAATACTTGCTATTCCTAAACCCGGTAAACCCCCCACATCTGTTCAAAATTACCGTTCGATAGCTCTGTTGAACACAGACATTAAGCTTTTTGCAAAACTTATCGCCAATCGCCTCTGTCCACTACTGCCATCCCTCATAGCTGCTGACTAGGTTGGTTTTGTTCCGGGCAGGCAGGCCCCAAACAACACCCGGAGAGTCTATAACATTATAGAATATTGCAATGCACATAAAACGTCCCTTTTAATTCTTTCGTTGGATGCAGAGAAGGCGTTCGACAGACTCCATTGGGGATATCTGAGGGCTGTTCCGAGTTAGTTTGGATTTATTGGGAGGTTTTTAGATTCTATATTTGCTTTGTATTCCACTCCCTCTGCAAGGGTGTTTGTTAATGGATGTCTGTCAGGGAGATTTGATATATTGAATGGCACTAGACAGGGCTGGCCCCTGTCGCCCCTCATATTTGCCTTAGCTATCGAACCTCTAGCTGAGACCATTAAGGCTGAGAAGGCAATTACGGGTCCTGTGATAGGAGGTTTGACTCGCAAGATCAGCTTATTTGCTGATGACATTTTGCTCTGTTTGACCCATCCTGAAACCTCCCTCCCCGCCCTCCATCATATCCTGAATCGCTTTACCGCTCCACATTCCACCACGCACTATAGCTTTACTTAAAGACAGACATAGGTATGCTTGGCATGGGAGATCCATCAAGTATCTGGGCATTCATCTCTCTCTTGATAGCGATTTATATGACTGTACTTATATACCCTTATTAAGCGCATTTGAAGATTTAATTAAAGAATGGTCTTTTCATGAAATCTCCTGGCTAGGACGTATTTCTGCAACCAAAATGATCTTACTCCCTAAACTCTTATACCTGTTTAGGGCTATCCCTCGCAGCTTTCCCAAACCTCTTAATGTATGGGCTAACAAACTAATTTCTCAGTTTATTTGGAAGGGGTCTAGGCCCCGCATTGCTAAGCAAGTCTTGATTTTGTCCAAGAATGTCGGAGATGTTGCTTACCCTAATCTAGAGGCGTACCACTCCGCCTGTCTTCTCAGTCAGGCCCGAGACTGGTTTACTATGCACAATCCTAAGCCATGGGTTCTTATTGAACGGTCTTTCTTGGGGTCGCTTGATATAAGAGATCTCTTCTTGCTTCCCATCCATAGCGTCCCAAAATGGCAGGGCTCGGGGGAAGCGATTAGAAGTACCTTGAAGCTTTGGCATTCGGTGGTTGCTTCTGATCCGACTATTTCGCTGCCGTCGGCTGACTTACCAGTTAGAACTATTGCTTGTATTATACCTAATCTGGTGCTGGACGCTTGGGTGGATGCTGGGATTGTGCATTTGAAGGACATCTGCTCGGAAGGAGGCTTAGTGACCTTCTCTAGCTTAAAAACCCACTCAAATATACCAAAACATTACTTCTTTAAATACTTACAAATACACCACTGGCTTTATTCCTGTGCTGGGGAGATGAGAGGTCCCGTTCCCTTCCCTGCTCCTATATACACTAGGTTATCCTCCCCTGCACATAGAGGTGGGATTTCAAATTGGTATCAGTACATTGTCCTTTTGACCAAAAGGGGTAAGACTCCTTTGCAGTTGAAATGGGAAAGAGATCTTTCTATTGTTCTTAGAGAGGAGGAGTGGGACACAATTTCCTCGACGTGCTTCAGCGGCTTCATAGTATTTGGCCCTCGGTTTCCCAGCTATGCTGGACAAATTGCGGTTGTGTAGGCAATATTTTACATATCTTCTGTGAGTGCCCGACCCTGAGGCCGCTGTGGCCTGAGGTGTTCTCTCTCATACGAGAGGTGCTGGGTGTGGAGGTGCCTGTGAATCCCATGTTTGCTTTGTTTCATTACTCCACATATGATCTACTACAATCAGACAGATATGTCCTTATATCCACTAAGGCAGCAATCGGACAGATGTGAAAATCGCAGTCAATTCCCTCTATTCACACTATTGTCAATAATACCCACAAGCATTTCTTATTCGCCTACCTCAGTGCAAAGAAAATGGCTGAAATGGAAGGAATTTCGGGAGCGGTGGGGACTTCCCTTGGTTGTTAATGATTCTACTGCTTTGTCGCAATTATACTCCCCACATTCTGATACTACCTGTTATAACTGACGTTTCACACTTACTTTCCTATACCACTACTTGATTTTGCCATTTCTGGGAACTTAGTTATAGTAGAGCTCTACCTTTGTTTTTCTGTCCCCCTGTGTGTCACGGTCTTGTCTCTCTCCTTCTTTCACTTTCCTGTCTGCACTCTTTGTTCTGTTTCTGTTGTGTATTTTATTTGTATGTTACCAAGGTTCGTAATGCACGTTTGGTGAATTGAGCACTTCGTGCAAATTTCTGCTGTATGCTCATTTTCGCTATCTTTTATTGACATTTCATGTAATGTATACTATTGCTATTGATTTTCTGTTTCTGAAAAATGTACTAAAAAACTATTATATAAATAAAAACGAAAGGCGCTGCACACTAGGAGTGGAAAGAATCTCCTATGGTGGCTAGGCAGGTTGTTCTGTGCTTACCAGCGTTATGGAAAGAGAGCCTTCTCCGCAAAAGCCTGTCAGTGCCCAAAAGAGGTAAGTCCTCATAGAGGGCATGTTATTTTTTAAAGGAGCTTGGTCAGGGTAGGTTTTAAATATTATTTTTATTATTATTATTATTATTATTATTATAATAATAGTGTGTCTCCATCTAAGAAGAGGTTATGTAAGAAGAGGCATAAAGACATGCAGTGTGCAGCCTGTGGTAAGATTTTTTTCTTCTGCTGAAAATGTGAAGTTCTGTGAGGACTGTACACAAAGTGATTCTCAGCATGCAATCTAAGCAGATACAGAATTTGATGGATTTGATGAAAAGGTCTTTCGTTACCAAAGAACAGCTGGCTGAGTTGCAGGGAAATAAAGAGAACTAGATCGCTGGCTAGTATTGACTCTTTGGATGAATCAGTCTCATATGATTGCAGTTATGATAATTAATTATCAGGCCCTCTCTAGTGCGGAGTCATAGGAGATACAAGAAGATGATAGAAAGTTTAATCTGGCACTTATGGACAGGTCTTCTGAAAAATATGTTTAAGACCATGAATTATAAAGAGGCTAAAGTTTTAGATTTTGCTGCAAAGTCTATGGCAGCAGGTGTGATGGCAAAAAGGGCATTGTGGCTTCGGTCATGCACTCCAAAAATAGACTGGTGTCCTTGCCATATGAGGGTTCTCTGTTATTTGGCAATAAATTGGAGGCCATTATACAAAAATGTCAGGAGGTAAGTCAGCAAAGTTACCTCAAGACAAAAGTAATAGATTTCCAATTCTTTCTTCCAAGCAGCAGTTTAAGGAGTCAAGAGGATATCGACCAGACCGGGCTCATACAGGAAGATACTCCTCAGGGATAAATAGACAGTCCTTTCGTCAGTCCAACAGAAGAGGTGGACTAAGACAATGACTATTACAGGGTTCCGGTATCCTTTCCAGTAGGTAGCAGACTTCGGAGGTTCATCAGTCATAGGCAAATTTCAACTCAAGATACATGGGACTAGACGTGATATCTCAGGGATACCAAAGTTTTCAGAAGTCCCAGAATGGGACAAAATTTCTAATTTCAGAGACACCAACTATGTGTCTAGAGTTAAAAGCTCTGGAAGACAATTTAAAGAAACTCGTCAAAGCAAGAGCAGTAGAGGCTGTCCCATTCTCAGAAATGAGGAGCGGATTCTATTCCAGAATATTCCTGGTAAAGAAAGCTTCTGGAGACGTCAGAACTATCTTAGATCTCAGACAGCTCAACAAATATACAAAAACAAGAACATTTTGTATGGAGACTCCGAAATCCATTCTGTCGGGTGTAAGGAAAGAAGATTTTATGGCATCCATAGCCCTAAAGGATGCTTATTCCCATGTACCTGTAGACAGGCGGCACAGAAAGTACCTAAGATTCCGCGTCCTCGGCAAGCATTTTCAGTTTACGTGCCTTCCGTTCAGTCTGAAGACGTCTCCAAGGGTATTTACCAAGGTCCTGACGGCACTTGTAACTCTGATAATAGGACGACAAGTAGCAAATTGGTCATATCTAGACGACCTGCTAGTATGGAAGTGATGCTGCAGATCCTACAGAGTCATGGCTGGTTGATGAACTGGGGGAAGAAAAGAAAAAAAGCCAGTTGGTACCAAGGCAAAACATCCAGTTTCTGGGGGTACAGGTGGGTACCCTCAGTTATGTGATAAGTCTCTCGGAAGGAAGGTGCACAAGAATTCGACACCTAGCTACTCTTGTAAGGGGGTGCAGCAGTGTTAAACTGCGTCAGGGAATGCGTCTTTTAGATGGAGTCCTTTGGGTGAGATAGAGGATGAAAGATCTTCAGTTAGATATCCTGACTTTACTTCTGATGCATCTGATGATCTGTTGCATCAGGGTCCGTTGTTGCACCCGAATCTGCTGCAGCTTCATTTGACGGTGTGTTACTGAGTAGAAAGAGTCTATCTGAACAAGTCATTAATTTGCTGATTTAGGCGAAGAAAAAACAAAAACAAAATATGTATCCTCTAATATTTATTATAGGATCTGGAAAAACTTTAATTTCTTGGTCCGATTCAATATTTGACCCACAGAAAGCAGAGACGTCTCAAGTTTTACAATTTCAGTTTGATGGCTTTGAAAAGGGACTGGCAGTATCCACTATCAAGGTGCAGATAGTAGCTTTGAGTGTCCTGTTGGAGTGAAGATTGTCTGATGAAGACCTAGTGAAGAAGTTCTGTCAGGCAATTAAAAAGGATAAGACCTCAAGTTAGGTCAGTTCTCGCTCCGTGGGACTTGAATTTAGTTTTGAATTCTTTGATGTTGTATCCATTTGAACAGTTACAAGATATTTTGGTGAAATTATTAACTTGGAAAGTAGTGTTTTTAATAGCAATCACCTCAGCCAGAAGAGTTGGTAAATTACAGGCTCTGTGGTCGGAGGAGCCTTATCTTAATTTCTTTCCGGATAGAGTGGTTCTGCGAACCAATCCAGATTTTCTTCCTAAAGTGGTGTCAGAGTTTCAATTGAATCAAGACGTGTTACCTTCTTTCTATCCACAGAATGAGGAGGAGAAGGAAAGGATGCATAATCTAATAAGAGCTATCTCAATCTACTTGGAAAGCGTTAAAGAGTTTCGGAAGACAAAGCATCTTTTATGTGTTACATTCAGGAGCAAAGAAGGGTGAGAAACCTACAAAAAACATTTACAGATGGATTAGGTAACTCTTAACGTTTCTTTACGAAGAAAGTGGTCGTAGAGTTCCAGAAGAACTAAAGGCACACTCTACCAGGGCTGTGGCAGCTTCTTGGGCTGAGAAGGCTCGAGTGTCGGCGAAAGACATATGTGCAGCAGCTACATGGTCATCCATACATACTTTCTCTAGTCATTATGCAGTGGATGGTGTAGACGCCCCCTTTGGGAAGCATGTCCTTGATGTGGCATTAGCATAAATAATTATTACTATTCTGTATTGAAACATTGGGGCAGATGTATCAACCTGTAGACGGCATAAGGAAGTGATAAACCAGTGATATGTTCAAGGTGATAAAGGCACCAGCCAATCAGATCCTTACTGTTAATTTACATATTGGAGCTGATTGGCTGTTGTGTTTGTCACCTTGCACATATCATTGGTTTATCACTTCCTTATGCCTTCTCCAGGTTAACACATCTGCCCCAAGGTCTCTTGTGCGTTTATATTGCCCTCCCTATATTGAGCGTTGGTATATCCCAGAAGTAATGGCTGCCATGAAGTAGCGTAGGAGAAAAGAAAAAAAAGCAAATTATACTTACTGATAATTTTGTTTCTTCAAGTTACTTCATGGAAGCCTACAATATACCCTCCATTAGTAAGTTTTTTCATAGGGACCGGTCGTAGGAGACACTCCAATGACTAATAGGGGGTGGGGGGGGGGGGGGTGAAGCGGAGGAGCGGTGCTATATACCCAGAGTGGGCGGTCCCTATTCATTGGAAAAAAAAACTCCCCATCTAAATTTAGGAATGGGATACAATCCCAGAAGTAATGGCTGCCATGAAGTATCTTGAAGAAACAAAAATTGTCGGGAAGCAGAATTTGCTTTTTTTGTGGCTATTAAAGCCCATTTTTAAATAGGAAGAGCAAAAATAAATAAGTTTATTATTTAAAGTGATAATAGATAATTGTTTGATCTAGAACAGTGACTATTGGGAAGCGGTTCTGGTTTTACTGTTTGTTCCCGTTTAAGTATAATTGCACTAATTATTGTAGAATTGCTGATAAAAATGACTTTGTGTCATGAAGGCCAGCCCTCTGACAAAATGTTAGGTCACAAGGCTCTGCCCTAACTATTCCCTAGTGTCTCCTGTACTACATCGGTGGCTGGCGTGATCCGACCACACTGCAGCTTCTGATAGCAGCTAGTGGCGGGTGTGTTACTATTCTGATAAAGCCACGTGGCACTCAATCCACTCTTACAGATATAGGGTAACAGTTTCTCTACAGACCATTTTTAGTATGAGCTGTAGGTTATGCACTATGGTGTTCCCCCTTGTTATTAATTATATACACACACGGACACACACACACACACACACACACACACACACACACACACACACACACACAAAATATGGTTTTAAGCAACCACTAGGTCATGCAGTATGGTTGTAACTGAGATTGAGGACCTTTATGACCCGCTCTGATGACTCTGTGACCATAAGGAGCTGTGTCCATGAAGTCTTTCTCCTACTCCGCAGTGAAAGAGCTCTGTCAGTCACTCAGTACAGTTCTGCGTGTGGTATTAGGCAACATAGTGCAAGGAGGATTATCCCAAGGAGTACTTCGTTCTTACTAGTTATTTTATACATACCATATATTGGTTTCTTTTTTAGCACAGACTAATGAACACACCTATACAATTTGAATCCACTTGTAAAATTTATTCAGAAATAATCCCACATTATGTCCAATAGTTTCAAAAATTAAAGGTTCATGGAACAAAGCAAAAATAGTAAAGGATGTTTGAGTATCAATGCATTGATTTGTCAGAAAGGCAGTATTGCTACTGTATATTATGGCTACCAGTATCCAGACATCAGGTAATCTTCCAGTCCCAATGCCAGCACAATAACTCAAGATAAACTACAGATCTGATGAGAGAGTTAAAGTCATATTTAAAGCATCAGTAAGGAAGTTAGCTGTAATCTTGAGAAGACCAAAGGTTTCAAGGATCCACTGTTCATATTACATTCTTCTACTTACTCAGTAACAGAACTAGATATGTGACTAATCAGATTTAGCATGCAAAAACCAGGTACTGTAGGATCATTTCTTCCTCGCCATCAAGCAGAAAGAGCTCTGATGTAGCATTATTTTGGCTGTGCGGTATATCGCAGGTATTTTTTACCAGAAGGCAGCTCTATGGTGAAGACGCCGGAAGGAAACATTTTGCTAGCCTCTGCCTCAGGAACAGTCGGTGGGACCATAACTCTGTCACCAAGCTAGATAAAATAAATAAATATAGGAGTATTCAGTACACAGCGGATTACCTTGCACAATATTGAAGCTGTAAACAAGGGAACCCTGTGCCAGAGTTTGGCAAGTGCAATGGTAATGCTTTCAACAAGTCTAGTGAATACTTTGGTACACCAGACCAGTTTAAAATGATGTATATCCAAGTGTCTTCCTCACCTCAAACACACATAGGACTTTATAGATGTAACCAGCAAGTCTATAGATTGGATTCAAACTCCAATAGTGTACACCTGTAATTTCTTGCAGTGAACGTTCCGTAAAACAGCACTCGGCACTTTGTTCCCTTACAGCCTCCCCTCCTTCTCCCAAGTACTCCGCTCAGGAAGCAGAGTTTCGCAGAATGACGCAGTTGTGTTATGAGTTCTGCAAAACTCTGCCACTCGAACGGGGTACTTGGGAACTGAGTAATTACTCCCAACCAGTAATGCCCTCTTCAGTTTAGCCATAATCCCTGGCATCTCACCTTCCAGTCCACAGGAGTTGCAACATTGTGGTTTGAGGTTAATTGAAGCGAGTCCACTACTCTCAAGATCTCATCAAAATTTCTACCAGTGGTTGCTGGATACAGTATTGACAGCTTCATTTTCTTATCTGGGCCAATAATGAACACCTGAGACAATACAGAAGAGAAATCTGTTGGTCATTTAATTCCTTACATTTTTTTTTTTTTTTAAATCAGCTCCTTTAAAATACTCATCTGAGATACCCACACATCGTGCAGTCACTGGCATCCCTTCATTGTCCTTCTCATCAGGATCCAGCATACCTAGTAGCACAGCAAGATCCCGTTTGGGATCTGCAATAATTGGAAAGGGTAGAGTCTCTGTGGGCTCATCGGAGTTGTATGCATTTATGTCCTGCAGGAGAGAAAGCATAAACTTATCTTTAATGGATTACCCCAAATCATACATGCTCTACACCATGAATGGGTGGAAGAAGAGTCATAGAATGTTCCTATACCCAGCACTTACATCATCACTAGCTCTAGTTAATGAGGTCTGCTAATGTCTGGCATTGGAATCATAGGGGGATACTTAGCAAAGTGTATAGCTATGATAAGTTTTATGTAATAACATGCCCTATGAAGTCCAATTTAATAGGATATAGTCAATATCCACAGGGTCATAAGGTTGATAGTCAAAATTTCAACATGAACAAAATAAAATCCAGCCACTGCTGCTAAGAGCAGGCGGCATTTTGAACCTGTTGACATTTTGTGTTGACCTTAGTTTGTTTATAAAGGTTGATATGACAGTCATAAGTGGGTACTCCATTACAAGTGCTACTATTCTGGACAAGAACTAAAAATACCCAACCAAAAAATGGGCTATTATCACAATTTTAACCTGATAGTCATTATCGAGATATGCAATTACAGCCTGTTTATCGGCCAAAAAATTACCAGTTTTTGGGCAGTTACACATGGGATCCTGGACCCATGTGTTATCATGGTTCTGAGGGCTAGTTATTGTGGATTATGCATAATCCCCTATAAATGTCAGGTATCTGGGTTGATTGTATAGTCCCCAGCTAATCCACTAGCTGTGGTAAAAGTACCAAAGCTAATTGGATACTGCCTGAGGCCTGGCTTTCCACTGGCAAAATGTGATGCAAGTGATGCAAGTGAAATCACCCTTAAAATAAACAGGTCTACTGTCTCAAGAAGTAGAGGACAGATAGAACACTTGACAGAATTAAAGATAAACATAACATATATAATATACGTCTCTATTATACAAATCCCAGTATAACAATAATTTTTGCTGGTGTAAGTATGTTATTTGTTTCTTGTATGAATAAAAAAAAAAAATTCTGTACTGTTAATACAGCCAAGTTAAAGGTAACAAAACGCAGAGGTTATTAATGTGTGTGTGATGGACTATTTTAGCTACAATTAAGGCCAGACAATATGAGTGAGTGAGTGAGTGAGTGAGTGCAGCAGTTTTCCAACCAGAAAAGCACTACATCCTGTGACTTAACGATTACGTCACCAAGGCTTAATCATCTTCCTCCATTCGTTACTATGTTGTGCCGTCTGACAGACACTGTTTTTGTGCTGATGAAATTGGAACATTCTGAAATACCCATGTGTCTAAAATAATTACTCCTGAACATTTAAAAATACAGAACCCACAATCAGCATTATTTTGGAATCCTAAAGGGCCCTACACACTGGCCGATCCGCCTCCGAGCTGCCCGATGGCGGATTCGGCCGAGGAGCGACTTGGCGGCGGGGGGGCAGTGATGTGGGGAGTGAAGTTTCTTCACTCCCCCCTACCTGTCACGCGGCTCCATTGAAGTGCAGGCAAATATGGACGATCTCGTCTATATTGGCCTGCATGCACAGCCGACGGGGGACCAGCGATGAACGAGCGCGGGGCCGTGCATCGTTCATCGCTGGAGCCTCCACACTGAAAGATATGAACGAGTTCTCTTCATTTATAAACGAGATCGTTCATATCTTTCAAACAAATCGGCCAGTGTGTAGGGCCTTGTCAAAGTCGAAAAATATCATGATTCACTATTGCCTTGTACTAACCCCAATGCACGTGCCCGCTGCTCGTGCACCGACTCCCCCGTGCGTACGCATCCCCTCAGGTTGCGTAAGGGACGCTCCGACGTCGCCTGCGCACGGAGATGTGTATTTACTAGAGATGAGCGGTTTCAGTTCCTCTGAATCCGAACCCGCCCGAACTTCAGCTTTTTTTCCACGGGTCCGAGCAGGCTCGGATCCTCCCGCCTTGCTCGGTTAACCCGAGCGCGCCCGAACGTCATCATCCCGCTGTCGGATTCTCGCGAGACTCGGATTCTCTATAAGGAGCCGCGCGTCGCCGCCATTTTCACACGTGCATTGAGATTGATAGGGAGAGGACGTGGCTGGCGTCCTCTCCGTTTAGATTAGAGACACTTGAGTTGATTGATTTACTAATTTTGGGGAGCATTAGGAGGAGTACTCAGTACAGTGCAGCAGAGTTTTGCTGATAGTGTGACCACCAGTTTAATTTTAATCCGTTCTCTGCCTGAAAATAAACGATACACAGTCACATACCATATCTGTGCTCAGCCTCAGTGTGCTGCATGATAATATGATATATCATCTATGTATGTATATTTGACTGTGCTGAGTGCTCACTGCCAGTGCTCACACAGCTTAATTGTGGGGGAGACTGGGGAGCAGTTATAGCAGGAGTACAGTGCACACTTTTGCTGCCAGTGTGACCACTGACCACCAGTATATTGTCTGCCTGAAAAAGTTAAACAAACACTCCTGTGGTGTTTTTTTTTTATTCTATAAACGCATTCTGCTGACAGTGTCCAGCAGGTCCGTCATTCATTATATTATATAAATATTTACCTGCAGTAGTGTTATATTTTTTTTGTTCATCTCTATCATCTTTATGATCTCTATATTAGCAGACGCAGTACGGTAGTCCACAGCTGTGGCTATCTCTGTGTCGTCAGTGCTCGTCCATAATTGTATACCTACCTGTGGTGGGGTTTTTTTTCTATCTTCTTCATACTAGTAGTTTAGGAGTTTGCTGACAGTGTCCAGCAGGTCCGTCATTATATTATATATACCTGCAGTAGTGATATATATATATTTTTTATATCATTATCATCTCTATACTAGCAGACACAGTACGGTAGTCCACGGCTGTAGCTACCTCTGTGTCGTCAGTGCTCGTCCATAATTGTATACCTACCTGTGGTGGGTTTTTTTTTTCAATCTTCTTCATAATAGTAGTTCAGCAGTCTGCTGACAGTGTCCAGCAGGTCCGTCATTATATTATATATACCTGCAGTAGTGATATATATATATTTTTTATATCATTATCATCTCTATACTAGCAGACACAGTACGGTAGTCCACGGCTGTAGCTACCTCTGTGTCGTCAGTGCTCGTCCATAATTGTATACCTACCTGTGGTGGGGTTTTTTTTTCTATCTTCTTCATACTAGTAGTTTAGGAGTCTGCTGACAGTGTCCAGCAGGTCCGTCATTATATTATATATACCTGCAGTAGTGATATATATATATTTTTTATATCATTATCATCTCTATACTAGCAGACACAGTACGGTAGTCCACGGCTGTAGCTACCTCTGTGTCGTCAGTGCTCGTCCATAATTGTATACCTACCTGTGGTGGGGTTTTTTTTTCTATCTTCTTCATACTAGTAGTTCAGCTATTGTGCGTGCATTATATCTGGGCAAATTCCAGCACGTCCCATGTTTTGCACATACCTTGAATTTGGTGGTGCAGAATTATTTAAACAACGACAGGGGCGTGCAAGAGATGCTGTCGGTGGCCAGAAGAATTGCGGGACACTTTCGGCGTACAGGCACCACGTACAGAAGACTGGAGCAACACCAAAAACGCCTGAACCTGCCCTGCCATCATCTGAAGCAAGAAGTGTTAACGAGGTGGAATTCAACCCTCTATATGCTTCAGAGGTTGGAGGAGCAGCAAAAGGCCATTCAAGCCTATACATCTGACCACGATATAGGAGGTGGAATGCACCTGTCTCAAGCGCAGTGGAGAATGATTTCAACGTTGTGCAAGGTTCTGCAACCTTTTGAACTTGCCACACGTGAAGTCAGTTCAGACACTGCCAGCCTGAGTCAGGTCATTCCCCTCATCAGGCTTTTGCAGAAGAAGCTGGAGACATTGAAGGAGGAGCTAAGACAGAGCGATTCCGCTAGGCATGTGGGACTTGTGGATGGAGCCCTTCATTCGCTTAACCAGGATTCACGGGTGGTCAATCTGTTGAAATCAGAGCACTACATTTTGGCCACCGTGCTCGATCCTAGATTTAAAACCTACGTTGTATCTCTCTTTCCGGCAGACACAAGTCTGCAGGGGTTGAAAGACCTGCTGGTGAGAAAATTATCAAGTCAAGTGGAACTTGATCGGTCAACAGCTCCTCCTTCACATTTTCCCGCAATTGGGGGTGCGAGGAAAAGGCTCAGAATTCCGAGCCCACCCGCTGGCGTTGATGCAGGGCAGTCTGGAGCGACTGCTGAAGCTGACATCTGGTCCGGACTGAAGGACCTGCCAACGATTACGGACATGTCGTCTACTGTCACTGCATATGATTCTCTCACCATTGAAAGAATGGTGGAGGATTATATGAGTGACCGCATCCAAGTAGGCACGTCAGACAGTCCGTACGTATACTGGCAGGAAAAAGAGGCAATTTGGAGGCCCTTGCACAAACTGGCTTTATTCTACCTAAGTTGCCCTCCCACAAGTGTGTACTCCGAAAGAGTGTTTAGTGCCGCCGCTCACCTTGTCAGCAATCGGTGTACGAGGTTACTTCCAGAAAATGTGGAGAAGATGATGTTCATTAAAATGAATTATAATCAATTCCTCCGTGGAGACATTCACCAGCAGCAATTGCCTCCACAAAGTACACAGGGAGCTAAGATGGTGGATTCCAGTGGGGACGAATTGATAATCTGTGAGGAGGGGGATGTACACGGTGATGAATCGGAGGATGATGATGATGAGGTGGACATCTTGCCTCTGTAGAGCCAGTTTGTGCTTCTTTTTTGGTGGGGGTCCATACCAACCCGTCATTTCAGTCACAGTCGTGTGGCAGACCCTGTCACTGAAATAATGGGTTGGTTAAAGTGTGCATGTCCTGTTTATACAACATAAGGGTGGGTGGGAGGGCCCAAGGACAATTCCATCTTGCACCTCTTTTTTCTTTAATTTTTCTTTGCGTCATGTGCTGTTTGGGGAGTGTTTTTTGGAAGGACCATCCTGCGTGACACTGCAGTGCCACTCCTAGATGGGCCAGGTGTTTGTGTCGGCCACTAGGGTCGCTTAGCTTACTCACACAGCTACCTCATTGCCCCTCTTTTTTTTCTTCTTTGCGTCATGTGCTGTTTGGGGAGTGTTTTTTGGAAGGGCCATCCTGCGTGACACTGCAGTGACACTCCTAGATGGGCCAGGTGTTTGTGTCGGCCACTAGGGTCGCTTAGCTTACTCACACAGCTACCTCATTGCGCCTCTTTTTTTCTTTGCGTCATGTGCTGTTTGGGGAGTAGTTTTTTGAAGGGCCAGCCTGCGTGACACTGCAGTGCCACTCCTAGATGGGCCAGGTGTTTGTGTCGGCCACTTGGGTCGCTTAGCTTAGCCATCCAGCGACCTCGGTGCAAATTTTAGGACTAAAAATAATATTGTGAGGTGTTCAGAATAGACTGAAAATGAGTGGAAATTATGGTTATTGAGGTTAATAATACTTTGGGATCAAAATGACCCCCAAATTCTATGATTGAAGCTGTTTTTTAGGGTTTTTTGAAAAAAAACACCCGAATCCAAAACACACCAGAATCCGACAAAAAAAATTCGGTGAGGTTTTGGCAAAACGCGTTCGAACCCAAAACACGGCCGCGGAACCAAACCCAAACCCAAAACCCGAAAAATTTCCGGTGCACATCTCTAGTATTTACGGCAGTGTTTGTGTGCGACAAGCGAGCGACTCGATTGCTACATATTTAACCAATATAATGTGTTTTATAGGTAATAGTCCCCTTAATAATATCTGTAAGTATGTTTCGTGTAACTGGTTCGTGGACAAAGGAATTCCTCTTTGCATGATACGAAGGGTCAGACAAAGGTTGACCGATGATGTCTAGTATCCAACGGAAGAGTATTTTATTAGAAATATTCCGGTGTTGGTTAGAAAGAGATCGTTCGCTGCTGCGTATAGTTATGCACAAAAGTATATTTGGAACATTAAATGTATTTGCAGTTCATTATCCATGCGGCGGGATTCTTGTGGATACCTCCCACCTGAGCAGTTTGAAATAGTCACAGCCCACCTGTTCAAATCCACCTATGACCTTTTGTTATAATGCAAAGACAGGTTCCTGTGTCCAATGAACAATGAGATTGTAGGGACCATTGTATTGTTACTGTATGTTGTGTGTATATAAGGCAGCCAGCCTGGGCCAGCTCACTCACTTCTCTCTACAAGGTTTTCTCTGTGATGACTGAGAGCTGGTTTCCAGGACTGTGCTTGCGATCATTCCCACATGTGTAAGTTTCTCTGTGACCATTTTGTTCTCCTTCTGTATTAGCCATTTACTCTTTCTCTCTGTTATTATTTGCGATTGTGCCGCTATTGTATATTTATGTCTAGTTACTCTGTTTAGGTATTAATGTTAGTTTTGTAGTGTATAAGCTGTACTGTTTTCTTTTTGCATTGAACGTATCTCTCATAAAGGTGTTGGAACCTCACTAGGTATTGTGTGTTTACCATTATATTACAAAGGGTATTCTGAGCGTCTCAATCGCTCAAACAGCTTTTATATTATCAAGGTCTATAAGCATTATATCATTACAGTACTAAGGTTTACAGTTTAAGCGTATCCTTTCAGTGTGTTGCTAACAAGGTTTACTGTGTGTCATTCTGAGAGCGTCTGCGCCGCTCGTGTTCTTCTCGTGGGCACAGCGTCCGCTACGCTAACAGCGTAGCATTACGGTAGTCGGCCGCCTATAGCGTGCTCGATACCAAGCGTAAACCCGCGAGCGTACGTGTCGCTTGTGCGTCGCGCTCACGGTCTAACGTCTGCTACGCTAAGAGCGTACCATTACAGCACTGCGTACGCCAATTGCGTACTGAGTCTCTTACAAATATATAGTGAATGTTTAAAGGTAAAGAATAGGCTTTATCAGGCTATAAGAAAACTCCTCATAACTGAAGCACCAGGACTACAATTAGCAGATTTTTGCATTCACTCAACAAGAGGCAAAGAATATGGAGGGTGCGAGAATCAGAAAGTGAGAACTTTTGTTAGAGCTCTGTGTTTTTTTTAGAGTGCAAATCATTTAAATGTTAAAATTAATCAGCTTATGCCATGTAAATAACTGCAAGGAAAAAAAAAAAAGAGATTTATTTTTAAAATTTATATTACACACACGTATACATACATACATATCCAACAGGAGCACTCTCACATTCTGATTCTCACATCCTATTAGATTCCCTTTGGGTATTTCACTTTTAAAGCTCACTGTGACCCAAGGAATGCTTCTTGCATATCCCCTACAATGTGAAGTTAAACAGTTTTTTTTTTTATCCCTATGGTCACTACAGGTGTAGATTTATGTTTTTGCTGGTGGGTGCAGGGTGCTCAAGCCTGTTGAATGCCCCACCCCCACGATAAGCATTCTGCAGTAGCTTTCATGACTTGCTGCTAAGTGTGGTTCCCGTCACCCCCATTCCATGGCCCTCACACTACCCTGCACTCCCCTCCTTCCCACATTGCTCCTTATCACCCCCTCCCCCAGCTGCCTTGTCACTACTCCTCCTGAGCCTTTGGCCTCGATCCAGGCAGGGCTGTCTCATAATCCCTGTCCTCACTGATGGGAAGACAGCCATCACATGCGCCGGAGACACTCCGCCTGCTCACCTGCCGGCCCCAGGACACTCACCATCCAGCAGGCTGTGTGTTCCGCTCTCCGCACCTGCCTCCTTGCTGCTGCCCAAGCGTCCTCGCACAGCCCATCCCCAGTTGTTGAGTAGATGTGACTGGCCTGGCCCCTCCCAGTCAGCTTGGGTTCTCCTGCACTGCATCCCTGCCACCCTACCAACAGTATAACTGCTCCTGTTATCTGTGCCGCGGGCGCAGAGAGGAGGCAGCACTACAGTCCACTGTGCTAGCTCTGACAGGCGCTGGCAGACCCTTGACACCTGGTGGACGCTAAGCAGCAGGCGTGGCATGTGTGAGAGGGTGCTGTGCTCACGCCTATGGGTGCTCAGGCCCAGGAGCACCCACGGAATCGGCATCTATGGATCACTTTATATTGCAAGCAGCAAGTTGTAGGCAAATTAGTCCAGAACACTGCTCCACTCTAGAATATTCAGATGTAAAGCCTATTGTCATACATCATGCCAACATTCTAGTGCAAAGACCAGTGAAACCGGTAAGATCTCATAATTCATTGCCTACCATTTTCTGCCAGCTCGTCTTTTCCAATAGCCAATGTAATATTTACCTTGCTCCAGGAAAGATGGTTAGGCACAGAGTCTATGGACAGAGCGATCATGCGAACGTTTCGTTTCTTAAATTCTGGTGCTAGTTTTACTGCCCGTCCCAGCTCTGTGGTGCACACTGGCGTATAATCCCTCGGGTGTGAGAAAAGGATACCCCATCTGAAACAAAAAGGATAAGCAACATGTTAGGGATAATCTGCATCCGAGACAGGTCCTACATGTCAACAAGTGATCAGTGTTTGGTCTTATGGGGAAGAGTGTTCACAATTGCAGGGTTTTTCCCTTCCTCACCAGGCCACAACTTATAAAATGCCGACATGCCCGAGCACTGCAGCTGCTATACACTGTAACCGAGCACTGCATTGAAAGCCAGGAATTTCTATGTTGAGAGTTCAAAGTGTGGCAATACTGAGTCCGCCCCGCATGTCAGGCCCTGTCCTGCTGCACAAGTACAAACGCATCACACAGCGGCGATGCTTTTGTACTGGTAGAGTAGCTTCCCACCAGCGCTGGCAGGGAGCTACTCGTCGCTGCTTGGCCTGCGTTGCACAGACGGTGCTCCATAACCGGCAGCCGGGGACAGGCGATCGCAGGGCTAAGACAGCCGACACATGCGCAGTTCAGATCTGATCGCTGCTGTGGGAACACACACAGCAGCGATCAGGTCTGAATTAGCCCCTATATTTACCCCCATTACAATTTATAGTGTGCACAGCTTGGCAAGGCATGCGTGTGCCATTCTGCAAGGGTCGCTTATTTTTGTACATTAGTTTTGTTGTTGAAAGTTCTCATATCTGCAGGGGCACAAGGTACACTTTTGTATGCAGTACCCACACAAATACAAATATTGGCCCTCATTCCGAGTCGTTCGCTCGGTAAATTTCTTCGCATCGCAGCGTTTTTCTGCTTAGTACGCATGCGCAATGTTCGCACTGCGACTGCGCCAAGTAATTTTGCTATGAAAAAAGTATTTTTACTCACGGCTTTTTCATCGCTCCGGCGATCGTAGTGTGATTGACAGGAAATGGGTGTTACTGGGCGGAAACACAGCGTTTTATGGGCGTGTGGTTAGAAACGCTACCGTTTCCGGAAAAAACGCAGGAGTGGCTGGAGAAACGGGGGAGTGTCTGGGCGAACGCTGGGTGTGTTTGTGACGTCAAACATGGAACGACAAGCACTGAACTGATCGCAGATGCCGAGTAAGTGTGAAGCTACTCTGAAACTGCTAAGAAGTTTGTAATCGCAATATTGCGAATACATCGTTCGCAATTTTAAGATGCTAAGATACACTCCCAGTAGGCGTAGGCTTAGCGTGAGCAACTCTGCTAAAATCGCCTTGCGAGCGATCAACTCGGAATGAGGGCCATTGTTCTGGAAAAAAAAAAAAAAAACTTTTTGGTTCTTGTTTTGCCAATAATCTTTCTTGTAATGCATGGTTATATTCCATCCGCTGGTATGTCACCAGGTGTCAGAATTCCGGAGCCTTTATCCTGACAGCCGGGATCATTACTGCATACCTTTAATCCCAATCAGTCAACATCAATGGGCTCCATAGACATCATAAATAAACATGATATTTGTGGCAAGGTGTTCGGAACAGGCGGCACCCAGATATCAATGAGAGGGAGAAGACCCATTTAGCAGATTCTAGGAATAATAAAATAAAGTCCCGCCTCTGCCTTTATGAGGGGGGGGGGGGGGGGGGTGTTGCTGAGAAAACACCAAATAGCACAAATGTGCCTCTTGAAAAAAGGAGATTTTTTTTTTTTATTGTTTTCTTTTATCAGACACTCAACCCTGGTGCAAGATGCCAGCTGACGGTGATGTCAGCAAGTGGCCATGTGTAATTTGCCTTCTGTCCCTGAAGCTGCGTACACACGGTGTGATATTTCTTTTGATTTTTACTATATAGTCAAAATCGTAAGGATAGTGCATATAGTCCTTGCAATACTAATGCGCAGTCCCGCAGGATCGTCATCGCAAGGAGAAAAAAATAATAATAGGATTTTAATTACCTACTGGTATATCTTTTTCTCGTAGTCCGTAGAGGATGATGGGGTCCACATTAGTAGTGTTCCCTCTAGGCAGGGGCAGGGCGCCAGAGTTTAGGGGCACACTGGCGTGCGCGGTGAAATGGGGGCATGGCCATGCCCCTGTCATTTTAGAAGTGGGCGGCTGTTTTACATTAGTACCATGGGGTATAAACGGGTCCACCAGAGCCATTGGCACTTTAAGAGTTGAGAGTGTGGGCTGGCTCCTCCCTTATGCTCCTCCTACCAGACTCAGTCTAGAAACTGTGCCCGAGGAGACTGACATCTTCGAGAGAAGGATTATACACAGATAGTGGCGCGATTAATACCAGCTCACACATCAAGCTAACAAGCTTGAAAAACTTCAGCAACAGCTGAAACATTACTTGCCTAGTAATAATGCAGTACATAACAACAAAGTTGTAGTGAACCACATAACAACGGCAGGAAAACGAAGCGCTGGGCGGGCACCCAGCATCCTCTACGGACTACGAGAAAAGGATTTACTGGTAGGTAATTAAAATCCTATTTTCTCTTACGTCCTAGAGGATGCTGGGGTCCACATTAGTACCATGGGGATGTACCAAAGCTCCCAGAATGGGAGGGAGAGCGCGGAGGCTCCTGTAAAACAGTTTGGCCTCTAATGATCTGAAGTTCAGTCAAAGTATCGAACTTGTAGAACTTTGGAAGATCAAGTAGGGGCTCTTACAAGACAAAGCCCCCAACTCTGACACACGTCTAGCAGAAGCTAAGGCCAACAAAGTGACAGCCTTCCACGTAAGACACTTGACCTCTACCTCTTGCAGAGGCTCAAACCAGTCAGACTGGAGAAACTTCAACACCACATTAAGATCCCATGGCGCCATGGGCGTACAAAGGGAGGCTGGGTGTGCAGAACTCCCTTCAAAAAGGTCTGAACCTCAGGGAGGGCAGCAAATTGTTTCTGGAAGAAAATGGATAGGGCCGAAATCTGAACCTTCACAGATCTCAACCTCAGGCCCATAACCACTCCTGCCTGCAGGAAGAGGAGAAACCGTCCCAGTTGAAACTCCACCGTAGGAAACCTCTTGGACTCGCACCAAGATACATTTTTTCCAAATACGATGGTAATGTTTAGACGTTACTCCTTTCCTAGCCTGTATCAGGGTAGAAATAACTTTGTTCAGAATGCCCTTCCGAGCTAGCATCAGGCGTTCAACCTCCATGCCATCAAACATAGCCATGGTAAGTCCTGATAGGCGAACGGCCCCTGCTGCAGCAGGTCCTCTCGAAGAGTAAGGGGCCTCGGCTCTTCTTGTAGTAGATCCAGAAGGTCCACGTTCCAAGCCCTTCTCGGCCAGTCTGGAGCAATGAGGATCGCTTGAACCCTTGTTCTCCTTATGAGCTTTACAATTTTGAAACTCCAGCCTGTACCCCTGGGACACAATATCTTGCACCCAGGGATCCTGGCCGGATGACCCAGACGTGACTGAACTGCCCGAGTCTCGCTCCCACCAGCCCCATCTCTGGGACCAGCAGTCCACCGTCATGCGGTGGACTTTGGTGTACCTGAAATAGGTTTCTGTTCTTGGGAACCTGCCGTAGCGGGTCTCTTGGACTTGGGCCTACCTCCCCGAAATAAGGTGTTGGACAGCCTGGACTTTCTGGACTTCGTAGTCCAAAAGGGCTGTGATGTAGGTGAAGAAGACTGTTTCTTTGGAGCAGGAGCAGCTGAGTGAAGAAAGGGAGAGACTTTCCCGATGTAGCCGTGGAAATCCACGCATCTAGCGCTTCCCCAAAGAGAGCCTGACCTGTATACAGTAGGGACTCCATACTTTTCCTGGATTCCGTGTCAGCAGACCACTGACGTAGCCACAGTCCTCGCTGAGACTGACATGGAAGAAATTCCTGCAGCCAGGGAACCCAGATCTTTCATGGATTCCACCAAAAATCCCACTGAATCCTGAATGTTGCGCAAAAAGAAGCCAACATCATCCTTACCCATATTATCCAAGTCTTCAAGGAAGGTGCCAGACCACTTTACTATAGCTATGGCAATCCAAGCACTGGCAATAGTGGGACGCAGTATAACCCCTGAAGCCGTGTACGTGGATTTGAGCGTATTATCAATCTTACGATCATCCGGCTCTTTCAAGGTGGTAGATCCCCGGAACAGGCAACACCACCTTTTTTGAAAGTCTGGATACTGACGCGTCAACAATAGGCGAGTTTTCCCATTTTTTCTATCCTCAACAGGGAAAGGAAATGCCAGCAGAACCCTCTTAGGGATCTGGAATTTTTTCTCAGGTTTTTCCCAAGCCTTTTCAAAAACAGCATTTAATTATTTTGACACAGGGAAGGTTAGCAAGGCTTTCTTATTCTCAGTGAAGTAAGCCTCCTCAACCTGCTCAGGTGGTGTATCATTAATATTCAACACATCCCTAATAGCCTCTATCATCAACTGCACCCCTTTAGCAAGAGATGCTGTCCCCTGTACCCCATCATCACCGTCACAATCTGTATCAGTGTCATCCTGCATAATTTGTGCTAAAGGACGCTTATGGGAGTACACAGCGGGTATCAGAAGTGGGCCAGACTGCCATATTCTGCAGCACCTGGGTAGCAGATTCATTTTGTGCAACCCTCTGTGAAATCATATTTTTGATAGAGGATAACCATTCTGGCTCCCTTGCTGGAATCTGTGCTAAGTCAGTGCAATCCTGATTACATGGAATGGGATCATCTTGAGAGAACAAATCCTCTGCAGCATATGACACAGAGTCCCTGGACATTGCTATTGGTGACTACAAACACTCCACGCACACACGGGATACAGACAGAGTTTCTCCCCAAGAATGGCAAGAGAGACACAGAGATTGGAGCCAACCCACACACAGCGCTTTTTTACATATAAGGGAGACCCCTTATGAGCACTCACTGTGCTGGGTCCACTCTGAGGAGACGCTCCGCCCCCAAAATGGTGCTGTCTTCCCGCTCTTCATAGGATTATACTGGCCTGAGGATTGATGCTGGCTGAGATCCGGGGACCCCGACAGGCTGAGTGACCAGTGTAGGGTGCAGGCGCTGGCTCAGTGCGCCCCACAATGTACTGCTGAGCCTCCCAGAGTGCAGTTAATACTGCGCTCCTACCCTGATGCCACCATATTCACACCGGCCCCCCGCTCTGCAAGGGGGTGGACCCGTCTATACCCCATGGTACTAATGGGGACCCCAGCATCCTCTAGGACGTAAGAGAAATAGACACTGCAGGCAGCCCAACATAAACTATATCGGCGGGGCCAGCAACACTGAATAGTCAATGGCGGGCTGTACGGCGCATCGTGCCGTGTGTACACAGCCTAAGACTCTCCCAGTTATGCAAAAATCTAAGCAACATCAGGCTAAAAGAAAGCAACATATTTGTGGATGGCTTCATGATTAGAACGGAAAGGGAAAGGAGACCTATTGTTTCAGATTTATCAAGAAGGAAAAAGGAAGGTTTTAGCCTGCATCTGTTGACTGGGAATAAACTACAAACAAAGTTTAATCACCACTAAGGGGAACATTTCCCTTATTGGAATACAATATACATCAGTGGACTTTGGATGTTATTATTTAGACCTGATCGCTGCTGTGCGTTTTCGCACAGCGGGCGATCAGGTCTGAACTGCACAGCGCCGGGATGGTGTGAAATAGGCGATCGCACCGGCAAACGCACTGAGTGACAGGAAGAGGGCGTTCATGGGTGGCAACTGACCGTTTCTAGGGAATGTCTGGAAAAACGCAGGAGGGCCCCAGCCTTTTGAGGGAGCATTCCAGACATCAGTTCTAGTCCCGATCATTGCAGTGGGCTGTGCAGAGACTGCATAAACTGTGCAGCTCACCAGCACAAGCGGTCGCACACCTACACACATCTAATAAGCTCCCCTGTAGGCGGCAACTACCTGTTCGCAGGGATGCAAAGAAAAAAAAATCAAAAGATGCACCCTAGCGATCAGGTCTGAATTACCCCCTTTGATAAGGGGGTAATTATTCCCATTTTACCTGTTGTTGGTGTGAAGTGCATTATCCGTGTTTTATTTCACTTCTGTGCATATCAAGTTCACGCAAGACGTGTCATCAAGGAAGGCACTTGCATACATGTGTTTTGGATGAACACTTCTTTAAGCAATTTTAGCTACATTCCTTGATTTTATTGCGCATCTTTCAAAGTACTATTTGCTATACAATAAACATAGGGGGTCATTCCGAGTTGTTCGCTCGTTGCCGATTTTCGTTATTTTGCGATTTACCGCTTACTGCGCATGCGAAATGTCCGCAGTGCGACAGCACCAAGTAAATTTGCTATGCAGTTAGGTAATTTATTCACGGCATTACGAGGTTTTTCCTTCGTTCTGGTGATCGTAATGTGATTGACAGGAAGTGGGTGTTTCTGGGTGGAAACTGGTCGTTTTATGGGTGTGTGCGAAAAAACGCTACCGTTTCTGGGAAAAACGCAGGAGTGGCCGGAGAAACGGGGGAGTGTCTGGGCGAACGCTGGGTGTGTTTGTGACGTCAAACCAGGAACGACAAGCACTGAACTGATCGCAATGGCAGAGTAAGTCTGGAGCTACTCAGAAACTGCTAAGATTGCGAATCCGTCGGTCGCAATTTTAAGAAGCTAAGATTCACTCCCAGTAGGCGGCGGCTTAGCGTGTGCAATGCTGCTAAAAACAGCTTGCGGGCGAACAACTCGGAATGAGGGCCATAGCTCCGTCCAGAAGCAGTTATTAAATGCGAATAAAGAACACTACAAGACAGCAAATTTATTATATGTATAATAATTATTACACTATATAGGCACACAATCTTAACAACTCAGTGTGAGCAAGGCTACATTCGCACAATGCATGTCTACAGAAGCGGGTGCATACACACATGCTCTCGCACATCCACAGGCAAACTATTTGCAGCAAACAAATCTTTTGCTTTGAATAGCCTCACAGATGAGCCAGAACTCATCTCTATGTCACCATCATCAATACTAAACTTGCCTCTTCTGGCATTTTGACATGTGCATTTAAAACAGAATTAAAAGCATTTTGCCTTTAGTAAATAAAAAAAAAGATTTCCAAACCACACCGAAATTGCAAAATAACATTCTGTTTCACAAAAACATAGGTAAGTAAATTTGCCTAGATATTTGACTGGGTCGGATAACAAGGGCTGTGGCACATACAAAGGGCTGCGGGCCAAATCAAGTACCTCTCCCTCATTAGACAGACTGGATTACATTTTTACATTCCATACCCATGCTAGTCTCATGGGCTCCAGATAAATTAGACCAAACCTTTAACAATAAGGGAGTTAAGAGTTTAATTTTTATTTTAACCTTCTCATCTTGCACAACTTAATACCAATGGAACATTTCCACTTATCACACAAGAAGCCATATTCAGGTCCAGTACTGGTGATAGGGCGAAGTACCAATGTTTGAGTCCAGCATCATACTGCACCCTGGATGGGTCCTGTATCGTTGGGATGCATTATGGCTGCAGACGCATATGCTATAGTGCATAGATGAACATTTCTCAGTAGTAAAGCCGTCAATATAACAAGCCGGTCAGTTACTTGTCCAAGTCACAAACAGATTTCAGAACAATGGTGGAGATGTATCGAAGCCTATAAAGACCAGCGAAGCAACCAATCAACCTCTTAAGGTGCATATACAGTGAGATTTTGACTATGTGCCAATTCTGACTTTGCTATTTTCCTTGAACTTCCCGAAGCCCAGACCCACCGATACGGACTATCTTTACTTGAGATTTTGACTATACTATGTACTAGATTGTGCAGGCAAGGCAATTTTGACTATATAGTGTACAGTTTATCTTTTCTTGCAATACCAGCCCCACGGGAGCGCGCACTTCAGTATCGCAAGCTGTGTACATGCAGTGCGATTTGCACTAACTTTCCTTACGATTTTGGTGATATAGTCAAAATCGTACGGTTACATCGCACAGTGTGTATGCATATTGGCCCTCATTCAGAGTTGATCGCTCGCTAGCTGCTTTTAGCAGCAGTGCAAACGCTAAGCCGCTGCCCTCTGGGAGTGTATCTTAGCAGAAGTGCTAATGAAAGGATCGCAGAACTGCTCCAAAAAAAAAAGATTGTGCAGTTTCTGAGTAGCTCCAGACTTACTCCTAGCTAGCGATCACTTCAGACTGTTTGGTTCCTGTTTTGACGTCACAAACACGCCCTCCGTTCGGCCAGCCACGCCTCGGTTTTCCCAGCATGCCAGTTTTAATCTGGCACGCCTGTGTTTTTACACACACTCCCCGAAAACGGTAAGTTACCACCCAGAAACACCCACTTCCTGTCAATCACTCTGCGGCCAGCAGTGCGACTGAAAAGCATCGCTAGACCTTGTGTGAAACTGCATCGGCCATTGTGAAAGTACGTCACGCGTGCGCACTGCACCCCATACGCATGTGCAGAAGTGTTGCTTTTTTTACCTAATCTCCGGGCTGCGACCGAAAGCAGCTAGCGATCAACTCGGAATGAGGGCCATTAACATTTATCAAGTACATTCTATAAAATGATTTATTTCTCCACTTTTTAGACTCTCCACTAGAGATGAGCGGGTTCGCTTCCTCGGAATCCGAACCCCCCCGAACTTCAGCCTTTTTTGCACGGGTCCGAGCAGACTCGGATCCTCCCGCGCCTTGCTCGGTTAACCCGAGCGTGCCCGAACGTCATCATCCCGCTGTCGGATTCTCGCGAGACTCGGATTCTATATAAGGAGCCGCGCGTTGCCGCCATTTTCACACGTGCATTGAGATTGATAGGGAGAGGACGTGGCTGGCGTCCTCTCCGTTTAGTTAGTTAGTTGATTTGATTGCTATTTGCTACTGCTTAGCTTATTGTGGGGAGGATTGGGGAGCAGCTGTTAGGAGGAGTACAGTCAGTGCAGAGTTTTGCTAGTTTTTTTTAATCCGTTCTCTGCCTGAAAAAAACGCTCCATACCATATCTGACTGTGCTCAGCCTCAGTGTGCTGCATGATATATCTATCTATGTATATCTGACTGTGCTGAGTGCTCACTGCTCACACAGCTTAATTGTGGGGGAGACTGGGGAGCAGTTATAGCAGGAGTACAGTGCACACTTTTGCTGCCAGTGTGACCACCAGTATATTGTCTGCCTGAAAAAGTTAAACACTCCTGTGGATTTTTTTTTTTTATATTCTATAAACGCATTCTGCTGACAGTGTCCAGCAGGTCCGTCATTCATTATATTATATAAATATTTACCTACAGTAGTGTTATATATATTTTTTTCATCTCTATCATCTTTATCATCTCTATATTAGCAAACGCAGTACGGTAGTCCACGTCTGTAGCTAGTGCTACCTCTGTGTCGTGACTACTAGTGCTCGGCCAATATTGTAAATAATATACCTCTACCTGTGTGGTGTTTTCTTTTTTCTATCTTCATTCATACTAGTCCAGTACTAGTTAGTTTAGCAGTCTGCTGACAGTGTCCAGCAGGTCCGTCATTATATATATACCTACAGTAGTGATATATATATATTTTTTATATCATTATCATCTCTATACTAGCAGACACAGTACGGTAGTCCACGGCTGTAGCTACTTCTGTGTCATTAGTGCTCGTCCATAATTGTATACCTACCTGTGGTGTTTTTTTTTTTCTATCTTCTTCATACTAGTAGTTTAGCAGTCTGCTGACAGTGTCCACCAGGTCTGTCATTATATTATATACCTACAGTAGTAATATATTTATTATATTATCTATACTAACAGACGCAGTACGGTAGGCCACGGCTGTACCTACCTCTGTGTCGTCACTCGTCCATAATTGTATACCTACCTGTGGTGGGGTTTTTTTTTCTATCTTCTTCATACTAGTAGTTTAGCAGTCTGCTGACAGTGTCCACCAGGTCCGTCATTATATTATATACCTACAGTAGTAATATATTTATTATATTATCTATACTAACAGATGCAGTACGGTAGGCCACGGCTGTACCTACCTCTGTGTCGTCACTCGTCCATAATTGTATACCTACCTGTGGTGGTTTTTTTTTTCTATCTTCTTCATACTAGTAGTTTAGCAGTCTGCTGACAGTGTCCACCAGGTCCGTCATTATATTATATACCTACAGTAGTAATATATTTATTATATTATCTATACTAGCAGACGCAGTACGGTAGTCCACGGCTGTAGCTACCTCTGTGTCGTCACTCGTCCATAATTGTATACCTACCTGTGGTGGTTTTTTTTTTCTATCTTCTTCATACTAGTAGTTTAGCAGTCTGCTGACAGTGTCCACCAGGTCCGTCATTATAGTATATACCAACAGTAGTAATATATTTATTATATTATCTATACTAGCAGACGCAGTACGGTAGTCCACGGCTGTAGCTACCTCTGTGTCATCACTCGTCACTCGTCCATAATTGTATACCTACCTGTGGTGGGGTTTTTTTTTCTATCTTCTTCATACTAGTAGTTTAGCAGTCTGCTGACAGTGTCCACCAGGTCCGTCATTATATTATATACCTACAGTAGTAATATATTTATTATATTATCTATACTAGCAGACGCAGTACGGTAGGCCACGGCTGTACTTACCTCTGTGTCGTCACTCGTCCATAATTGTATACCTACCTGTGGTGGGGTTTTTTTTTCTATCTTCTTCATACTAGTAGTTTAGCAGTCTGCTGACAGTAATACAATATTTGTATACAAATCGCGCTTCAACACTGGATAAAAAGAAATAATGTAGTCCGGTTTTTTCAAAAAGCTGAAAGTCTCTGATCGTTGCCTCCAGGAAATTTTTCTTCAACCAGGTAATACATAGAGGAAGGAAGACAGAAAAAAATTTCCAATGTGTAGTAATTTCTAAAATGTCACAGAAATCATATGAGGGGACTATGGGATGTAGAAATTCCCCTCCTTTGTGTCTTTGTAAGATATTCTGGGACCACCCGAAAAGTGTGTTGGTCGTAAACACAGAATGCTCACTTTCTTGCTTACTTCAACAAACATATGAAAACTCCTATAAAGGTGTCTTTGGGATTTTCAAGCAGGGCTTCACTCCAGAGGGTTCCTAATCTACCAGATTGTTCTCTCCGGTCAGCAGCAGAATGATCTTGTTGATGAGTTTCAGGATCTTCTGGTTACTGTCTCTCATGTATCCGTAAGTGAGGTAGAGTCAGTTTACAAATATGTAATCCGTGAGATATCAGGGAATGAGATGATCATCTCATTCCCTGATATCTCACGGATTACATATTTGTAAACTGACTTTTCATATGTTTGTTGGAGGCAACGATCAGAGACTTTCAGCTTTTTGAAAAAACCGGACTACATTATTTATTTTTATCCAGTGTTGAAGCGCGATTTGTATACAAATATTGTATTATAGTATTATCTGTTTTTTCCGGTTGATAACTCCGGAACGTATATCTAATTGCAGCATCAACACTTCCAGCGCAGGGAAGTATTTGCTTTTTTCTTTTTCTAGTCTGCTGACAGTGTCCACCAGGTCCGTCGTTATATTATATACCTACAGTAGTAATATATTTATTATATTATCTATACTAGCAGACGCAGTACGGTAGTCCACGGCTGTAGCTACCTCTGTGTCGTCAGTGCTCGTCCATAATTGTATACCTACCTGTGGTGGGTTTTTTTTTTCTATCTTCTTCATACTAGTAGTTTAGCAGTCTGCTGACAGTGTCCACCAGGTCCGTCATTATATTATATAAACCTACAGTAGTTATATATATATATTTTTTTTATATCATTAATTATCATCTCTATACTAGCAGACGCAGTACGGTAGTCCACGGCTGTAGCTACCTCTGTGTCGTCAGTCACTCGTCATCCATAAGTATACTAGTATCCATCCATCTCCATTGTTTACCTGAGGTGCCTTTTAGTTGTGCCTATTAAAATATGGAGAACAAAAATGTTGAGGTCCCAAAAATAGGGAAAGATCAAGATCCACTTCCACCTCGTGCTGAAGCTGCTGCCACTAGTCATGGCCGAGACGATGAAATTCCATCAACGTCGTCTGCCAAGGCCGATGCCCAATGTCATAGTACAGAGCATGTAAATCCAAAACACAAAAGATCAGTAAAAAAAGGACTCAAAAATATAAATTAAAATCGTCGGAGGAGAAGCGTAAACTTGCCAATATGCCATTTACCACACGGAGTGGCAAGGAACGGTTGAGGCCCTGGCCTATGTTCATGGCTAGTGGTTCAGCTTCACATGAGGATGGAAGCACTCAGCCTCTCGCTAGAAAAATGAAAAGACTTAAGCTGGCAAAAGCACAGCAAAGAACTGTGCGTTCTTCGAAATCACAAATCCACAAGGAGAGTCCAATTGTGTCGTTTGCGATGCCTGACCTTCCCAACACTGGACGTGAAGAGCATGCACCTTCCACCATTTGCACGCCCCCTGCAAGTGCTGGAAGGAGCACCCGCAGTCCAGTTCCTGATAGTCAGATTGAAGATGTCAGTGTTGAAGTACACCAGGATGAGGAGGATATGGGTGTTGCTGGCGCTGGGGAGGAAATTGACAAGGAGGATTCTGATGGTGAGGTGGTTTGTTTAAGTCAGGCACCCGGGGAGACACCTGTTGTCCGTGGGAGGAATATGGCCATTGACATGCCTGGTGAAAATACCAAAAAAATCAGCTCTTCGGTGTGGAAGTATTTCAACAGAAATGCGGACAACTGGTGTCAAGCCGTGTGTTGCCTTTGTCAAGCTGTAATAAGTAGGGGTAAGGACGTTAACCACCTCGGAACATCCTCCCTTATACGTCACCTGCAGCGCATTCATCATAAGTCAGTGACAAGTTCAAAAACTTTGGGTGACAGCGGAAGCAGTCCACTGACCAGTAAATCCCTTCCTCTTGTAACCAAGCTCACGCAAACCACCCCACCAACTCCCTCAGTGTCAATTTCCTCCTTCCCCAGGAATGCCAATAGTCCTGAAGGCCATGTCACTGGCACTTCTGACGAGTCCTCTCCTGCCTGGGATTCCTCCGATGCATCCTTGAGTGTAACGCCTACTGCTGCTGGCGCTGCTGTTGTTGCTGCTGGGAGTCGATGGTCATCCCAGAGGGGAAGTCATAAGACCACTTTTACTACTTCCACCAAGCAATTGACTGTCCAACAGTCCTTTGCGAGGAAGATGAAATATCACAGCAGTCATCCAGCTGCAAAGCGGATAACTGAGGCCTTGGCATCCTGGGCGGTGAGAAACGTGGTTCTGGTATCCATCATTACTTCAGAGCCAACTGTAGACTTGATTGAGGTACTGTGTCCCCGGTACCCAATACCATCTAGGTTCCATTTCTCTAGGCAGGCGATACCGAAAATGTACACAGACCTCAGAAAAAGACTCACCAGTGTCCTAAAAAATGCAGTTGTACCCAATGTCCACTTAACCACGGACATGTGGACAAGTGGAGCAGGGCAGACTCAGGACTATATGACTGTGACAGCCCACTGGGTAGATGTATTGACTCCCGCCACAAGAACAGCAGCGGCGGCACCAGTAGCAGCATCTCGCAAACGCCAACTCTTTCCTAGGCAGGCTACACTTTGTATCACCGCTTTCCAGAATACGCACACAGCTGAAAACCTCTTACGGCAACTGAGGAAGATCATCGCAAAATGGCTTACCCCAATTGGACTCTCCTGTGGATTTACTTCTTCTACAAGAGTGCGCCCACACAAGAGCCTTCTTTTTTCTTCCCATTTTTCAAAGTTTGCATACTTTCTGGCTCTGGGTGCACCACCAACTAGGACAGCATAACATTTATACGTATATATTTAATACTAAAAGGGCTAATTTTGCCGCCTCTCTCCCTTATCTATTAAGGGTAACACACTGTCCAAATTTGGTTTCTTTTTCCTAATTCTATTATCATTCCTACTTAGTAAATCCGGTGCCGGATCGCCCTGGGCTTTCAGATTTGTGGCATCGGACAATGCCAGCAATATTGTGCGTGCATTACATCTGGGCAAATTCCAGCACGTCCCATGTCTTGCACATACCTTGAATTTGGTGGTGCAGAATTATTTAAAAAACGACAGGGGCGTGCAAGAGATGCTGTCGGTGGGCAGAAGAATTGCGGGACACTTTCGGCGTACAGGCACCACGTACAGAAGACTGGAGCAACACCAAAAACGCCTGAACCTGCCCTGCCATCATCTGAAGCAAGAAGTGGTAACGAGGTGGAATTCAACCCTCTATATGCTTCAGAGGATGGAGGAGCAGCAAAAGGCCATTCAAGCCTATACATCTGACCACGATATAGGCAAAGGAGGTGGAATGCACCTGTCTCAAGCGCAGTGGAGAATGATTTCAACGTTGTTCTGCAACCTTTTGAACTTGCCACACGTGAAGTCAGTTCAGACACTGCCAGCCTGAGTCAGGTCATTCACTAAACAAATCCCCTCTTGCGCTATAAATAATATGGTAAGGCTATTCTTTGAGGAAGCCCCTGTGAGAGGAGCGAAACGTGTCAGAAGCAGAGCATTGGACCCTTGTACCAGCCTTCATTTGCACCCCCAAATTACCACATCAGCTAGCGGTAACATCTGTGGACAAACCGGAGATCGGGAGATCACAACCGCGACTGTGGTGTCTGCATACGGCACATAGAGGTGTGGACTCATAGAGCTTAGAAGACGGGTAAAACACTCAACACAGCAGGCGCCAGTGCAGCGCCATTCCCGCAGCCCGAGACCGCCTCGTCTGTCATTGGATTCTCCCGTGGTACAACAACCGGTGTGAGCTACACGTAAGGCTCCAGTGTGGAGCGATCATTTCTGCACAATAACATTTCCTTATAACGAGTGGCAGCTTATAGAGGAAATTCAATACACAACAAGGGTGCAAATCACAGCTGGCAATTTGTTTTTTATTTCAATATATGGACTGAGTTTTATAAATTTTTTGATAAAATTTTTTATTCTCTGTGCACAGAGTTTACCTAGATCCACCTCCTTTAGATATGCAAAGATATTGTTAGTGATTTTATTGACCGGTCTAATAGTTTATTTGAGAGTATATATATATATACATATGTCTATTTTTCACTAAATAAAAAATATAGATTATATGAAATTATCAATTTGTTTTTATTTTGAACTTTTGAGCCATACCATATTATTTATAGCGCAAGAGGGGATTTGTTTAGTGGTTTAGTGTTACCGGAGATTTCTAAGTGCCGGTTCTTTTTGACTTGATTTACCCCAAGTCGAGCTCTCTCCTGCAGCTTAGGTATTTATTAATCATAGTATTATTTGTATATTTTTTAAATATACAAATTTTAATATTATTAACTTGATCACCAGGATGTGGTGATGATCTATTAGCGCCTGGTTATATTTTCTTATAGCGTTGTAGTGTGAGTCAGGTCATTCCCCTCATCAGGCTTTTGCAGAAGAAGCTGGAGACATTGAAGGAGGAGCTAAGACAGAGCGATTCCGCTAGGCATGTGGGACTTGTGGATGGAGCCCTTCATTCGCTTAACCAGGATTCACGGGTGGTCAATCTGTTGAAATCAGAGCACTACATTTTGGCCACCGTGCTCGATCCTAGATTCAAAACCTACATTGTATCTCTCTTTCCGGCAGACACAAGTCTGCAGGGGTTCAAAGACCTGCTGGTGAGAAAATTATCAAGTCAAGTGGAACTTGATCGGTCAACAGCTCCTCCTTCACATTCTCCCGCAATTGGGGGTGCGAGGAAAAGGCTCAGAATTCCGAGCCCACCCGCTGGCGGTGATGCAGGGCAGTATGGGGCGAGTGCTGACATCTGGCCCGGACTGAAGGACCTGCCAACGATTACGGACATGTCGTCTACTGTCACTGCATATGATTCTCTCACCATTGAAAGAATGGTGGAGGATTATATGAGTGACCGCATCCAAGTAGGCACGTCAGACAGTCCGTACGTATACTGGCAGGAAAAAGAGGCAATTTGGAGGCCCTTGCAGAAACTGGCTTTATTCTACCTAAGTTGCCCTCTCACAAGTGTGTACTCTGAAAGAGTGTTTAGTGCCGCCGCTCACTTTGTCAGCAATCGGCGTACGAGGTTACATCCAGAAAATGTGGAGAAGATGATGTTCATTAAAATGAATTATAATCAATTCCTCCGTGGAGACATTCACCAGCAGCAATTGCCTCCACAAAGTACACAGGGAGCTGAGATGGTGGATTCCAGTGGGGACGAATTGATTATCTGTGAGGGGGATGTACACGGTGATGAATCGGAGGATGATGATGAGGTGGACATCTTGCCTCTGTAGAGCCAGTTTGTGCAAGGAGAGATTAATTGCTTCTTTTTTGGTGGGGGTCCAAACCAACCCGTCATTTCAGTCAAAGTCGTGTGGCAGACCCTGTCACTGAAATTATGGGTTTGTTAAAGTGTGCATGTCCTGTTTATACAACATAAGGGTGGGTGGGAGGGCCCAAGGACAATTCCATCTTGCACCTCTTTTTTCTTTAATTTTTCTTTGCGTCATGTGCTGTTTGGGGAGTATTTTTTGGAAGGGCCATCCTGCGTGACACTGCAGTGCCACTCCTAGATGGGCCAGGTGTTTGTGTCGGCCACTTGGGTCGCTGAGCTTAGTCACACAGCTACCTCATTGCACCTCTTTTTTTCTTTGCGTCATGTGCTGTTTGGGGGGTGTTTTTTGGAAGGGCCATCCTGCGTGACACTGCAGTGCCACTCCTAGATGGGCCAGGTGTTTGTGTCGGCCACTTGGGTCACTGAGCTTAGTCATCCAGCGACCTACGTGCAAATTTTAGGACTAAAAATAATATTGTGAGGTGTTCAGAATAGACTGAAAATGAGTGGAAATTATGGTTATTGAGGTTAATAATACTTTGGGATCAAAATGACCCCCAAATTCTATGATTTAAGCTGTTTTTTTAGGGTTTTTTGAAAAAAAGACCCGAATCCAAAACACACTCGAATCCGACAAAAAAAATTCGGTGAGGTTTTGCCAAAACGCGTTCGAACCCAAAACATGGCCGCGGAACCGAACCCAAAACCAAAACACAAAACCCGAAATATTTCCGGTGCACATCTCTACTCTCCACCAATGTATTCAGCGGTACCCGGACTCCAGGTCGACAACAAAATGGTCGACACACCTTAGGTCGACACGCCTTATGTCGACATTGACAAAAGGTCGACATGGACAAAAGGTTGACAGGAACAAGGTCGGCATGGAAAAAGGTCGACAAGAGTTTTTCACAATTTTTTTCTTTTTTGGAACCTTTTCATACTTAACGATCCACATGGACTACGATTGGAACGGTAATCTGTGCCGAGCGAAGGCACCATGCCCGAAGCATGGTGAGCGAGCGAGCCATGCGAGGGGACGCGGTGCACTAATTGGGGTTCTCGGTCACTCTACGAAGAAAACTACACAAAAAACCCCTCATGTCGACTTTTTCCCATGTCGACCTTGTTCCTGTCGACCTTTTGTCCATGTTGACCTTTTGTCCATGTCGACCTAAGGTGTGTCGACCAATTGGCATCTACCTAAGGTGTGTCGACCTTTTTGTTGTCGACCTGGAGTCCCAGACCCATATCTAGCATTCCTGGCTCTTTAGCTTATGCCATTTTGAGTCCTATTGGAGAAAGCGCTATATAAAATGATCACCTTAGTTAGTATTTCTTAAGTTAAACATAAATGCAGAATAGTTACCAATGTTCTGGCGACCTACCTTTCCCCTTTCTGTATGCAGCAGGCTGTGACTGTATAGTGTGATAAATAATCCAGATCAGCAGGAGATAAGAACCAGAACTCAGTGGATACACCTTAACCTAAGCAAGCCTTGTTTCATGCAGGTACAGATTACATACTGCCAGCAGGAGCTACTGTAGGTGAAACAGTCTCGCTACAGTCAGGCATGGCTAACTTGGATAGATCACCAGGCCACAGGTAATGCTCTCCATTTATAGTTCGTTAGAAGAGGTAACTGAATATATATGGGAGACCGGCAGACGGGATGCCGGCTGTCACTATACCGAATCCCGGCTGAGAGTCACCTCGCGGGCTCGCTTCACTCACCACAGGTTATAGTCCCACTCAGGTGGTGGTGTATACCCACCATCCGAGTGGGAATTCGGGGCTGCGGTCGGTATTCCGACTGACAGCATTTCACTGGCTGTCGGGATTACGGATTCTGTGAATTGAATGCCGGATCCCAACAGCCGGTTTATTAGCTGCATCCCATGGGATCACACGGGACTTTTTTTGGACTGTAGTATGGTACCACTAGAGCTGCAGTCATGACTGTCAGGAAAACGTGCATTGCTTAGTACTGTGCACACTGAGTTTCCCAAAAGCCTGACAGACCATGGACACAAACAGCAGCATTCATGTCCCACCAAGTGGAAATTGGCAGTGTACTTTACACATCAATTAGCTATTGTGCCAGCCATTTACACAACATGACAGGCATATTCTGTAAAGCACTGCTGAATGTGTGCGCTATATAAATAACAGACAATATAGTAAGCACACCAGCCACATGGTGCTCTCCCTAAACTGGACTCACTTTCTGGTGGTCCTCAACTGCTCAGCTGCTAAAGCACAGATATTTTGTTGTAGCACACCTGTAATCTCTGCTCACATGGAGCAAGATGCACCGAGCCTTGGAAGGTGGATAAAGTGGAGAGAGATAAAGTACCAACCAATCAGCTCCTGGCTGTCCTTTTTCAAACACAGCCTGTAACATGGCAGTAAAGAGCTGGTACTTTGTAACTCTCCAAGGCTTAGTACATCTTGCCCATAAACTCATAATATTAACTTTTGAAATTACCATAACACACGGCACACCTACAGTATGTGGCAATACTGGCAAGTCACAGAAGGCACTATACAAATGTAATACTTCGGTCACCAGTTATCAGAGAACAATTGTGTTATGTAAAAGTAAAAAAATGTAAACAATACTATTCATCCAACTGAAATGAATTGTAAACACTTGCCTGCATACAGAGCATTCAGCAAAGGAGTGTTGCAGTAAGCTCGAATCAGTATTTTCTGACACATTCTCAAAAATCATTACGTTTAAAATGAATAATTCTGCCTTGGCTCCAATTATCCCTTAGTAAGCAGAGCACAGTACACAGAGAAGGAAAGGGCTAGTACTGGGCAAGACAAATCAGGAAGTAGTTAGCTAGTTAGTAACACCGGGACTTGGCCGGGAGGTGGCAGGTCAGCTACAAGCGAGTGATTTACAGAAATAATATATATATATATATATATATATATATATTTTTTTTTTTTTTTAATTATTATTTATTTATTTTATTAGTAGATGCTTAATGCTAGATTTAATGTTAGTAGATCGGTAACTACCTTGCGTATCGCCTACTGCTGTATACATATACAAATACCACCAGCATGCTTTGATAGACAAGGGCTGACATTACATGCTGTGCTGAAGACTGCAGAGCAGCTAGGCAATTGCCTATGTGCGCTTAAATATATATGGAACGCGGAAAGTACAGCACATTACATCTCGCAGCACAGACGCACAGGGAGCCGCAATAGGTCTCGTCCTTGGTGCGACTGTTGTGAATGACGTGCCGCATAGTGATTATATGGATAATAGTAATTTATAAGGACTCACTTGTTTCCCAGGAACTCATGGAATTTGATCCTACCGATCGTGGTGTCTGCCTCGAAGTCCGGGAAGCAGTCCCCCAGCAATAGCCCAGGCATGCCTGCTGTCAGATGGAACACACCACGGATAAGCAGAGTAGACTAGTCTGCTCTGCTACAAAGCTGACATGTCCCGCTGCTTAATAAATTACTCCAGTAGGCGTGGCTGACAGGAAAGGGGAGGAGTCTCAGTGGTGCCTCTGAGAAGGGCGAAGTTATGCAGATTAGTATGAGTGAGGAGGATATAGCTGGAAACGGAGAGATCATGGCTCCCCCTACAGGTAGCTGCTGCTGCTGCTCTCATTCAATGATGTCAGTGATTTCCTTTTACTATTTGTTGAAGTTTTACTGTTTGTTGAAGTAACAGATCTTGAGCGTCACTAATGTGACTGAGAACACAAGCTGCTGGATGCCAAATATTCCTGATGATGGGGAAGTCATGTGCTGAAGGGAAATACGCTGTCAGAGTAACCATGCACTTACCTAATCATCCTATCATGGCTAGAACAAAATTTGCATTGTTAGTTTTGACCGAAATAACCTTAATTTCTCTTATGTCCTATAGGATGCTGGGGTCAATATTAGTACCATGGGGTATAGACGGGTCCACCAGGAGCCATTGGCACTTTAAGAGATTGAGAGTGTGGGCTGGCGCCTCCCGCTATGCCCCTCCTACCAGACTCAGTTTTGAAAATGTGCTTGGAGGAGCCCGTAACAGTGGAGCCCGTAACAGTGATTAGTTAGCATATTAAGTAAACTAGTTTTCTTACAATAACTATTCCATTACTCAAGCCACAAAAATAATTTTTATTTCACAGCAACCGACGATCTCTGCTGGTCTCACTTCCTTGGAAGGAAAATGGTTAACATTGCCATCCACAGTATTATTACTATATATAACTTAACATTTCCATCCACAGTATTATTACTTTGTTTATCTAGCAATAAATTCTTCTGCAAATTTTATGCATTCGCTATAATGACAACAATATCAGATGTAAAACTTATACTTCCCACAATTCTAATGTAAGCACTTTTTCCCCTCAGTGACTATCTATTCTACACAATGTCCTATGGCCATGTCGTTGGTGCACATGAAGTCTTTAATAGTCACGATTCTACAGCTGTTTTATTGCACAATAATAAGGGATTAGTGATCCTGGATAAAGATGACGGGAGTAGAATCTGTATCATCTGATATTAACAAAAAAAAAAAACTCATTATGGTTTCAGATATAATTGACTGAAAATAGGGAGGTATGCTGCTTAGTCTGTATATAGTTATCTTCAAGTAATTATCACTCCTTTCTTATACTGTATTATGCTGGTAAAGTTTGTATAAATTATCTTACTAATGTAGATTAATTTCTTTCCTTAGTTGTCTACAGCTTATGGAGGAAATCTCTGGCCATCACAACTCTGAGGAACATAGAGAAGAGTAAGTGGGCTACTGTGTCTTAACTGCTGCTGCGGTAAGTATATTCTTATGTCTTAACAGTATATTTTATTTGTTGGCTAACTGCTGCTTTCTTCTCATAAGCTCAATATAGTCTTTCTGAATCTTGACAAACTACTCTTCCAACGTTATATTAAGTGACTTCCAATATATTACTATAATGTTAGAAGCTCTTTGTGTGAGGCGGAGTTATTTTCCCTTCAGAATACAGCCGTAGTGGCATAGTCTCTCATGCTGCCTGGACTAATATTCCCTTCCGTGAGAAGCCTTGTTTCTATGTCAGTCTCTAGGCTGTCCGCCCCTCACCTTATATGGAATGTCTGTAGCCACCCTCTGCCCTGCCTTATTCGGACACTCACGGCTTACTCAGTTAAGTGGGCCGGCTCGGGGGCGTTGTCAAGGGGCGATCTCACCAGTTAGCTCCCGCAGACCTCCTCCTCCGTCTAAGCCGTCGCGTAAATGTGCCGCCTCCTCTCTTTCCCGGACGAAGCCGCAGGCAGTTGAAGTTGCGCTGTCTGAGGCGGAGATCATGACAGGTAATCCCCGGTAACAGTCCCGGTGCCTCTCCGATATCAAAGGCGGTGTCGCTCTTCACACCACCCGGCGCACTGCTCCGGCCTCACGATGCACTCCTCTCTCCTCAATCTCCTTTTCCTCAGAGCCCCCAACGGTCCTCGCACGCTCCCTTTTAAATCCTCCGGCTCAGGTTCCCAGATCAGTCCCGCTCTCTTACTGCACGCGCCGGCCTCTCCTCTTCCAGGCACGCTCCAAGCACCCCCATTACCTTGCCAGTGGTCAAGTCCTGGGGCCACGAGCCCATACAACTCCTGGGCTACCAATTGTCCTGCCCAGCGCATTTACCCTCCATGAGGGTGTGATACATCTTATATAAGTTTCTGCCCTCTATGAGGGTAACATGCATTAGACATTTTCAATACCAGTTACCACTAAGTGACATTACATTCTGCAGTAAAACCCATGAACTTAAAGTGTTTTTATTTTTATTTATAATTTTATTTTAACATAACACACTAAATCTATATGATTACATGTTGGCTTATTTTGCGAATCGCCAGGGTACTACATACATCCCGGCTTTAACTATGCGTATCCTTACGCATAACTTCCAACTCTTACTAACCATATTTCTTTAAAAGCTATAACTAATTGGATAGGAGATAATACTATAACATTAACATGAATCCTTTAACACCTATAACTCAAAGGTAGAATGCCTTGTGTACTTCTCTCCGACCTTCTCAGCAAAGACGTGAACTCTACACCATTTGCATCAGATTTGTTATATTCCGTTACGTGAGGCAATATTAACCTAGAATCATGTAGGTGACAACTTTCTTTTTCACTATCATGGGATAAGATTTCTTCATTTGCCAGGGTTAATGCGAGAGAAGCAGGGACTAGTACTGGCCAGAACAGCCCCATTACCTCTTTGACAGAGTCATTGACCAAGGATTCAGGGCATGAGCTCACTCCCTCTGTTTCTCCATTTTTGGTGTTTTCATTTTGAACCACTGAAGTCTTGTATTTTTTTAATTGGTTGCGATGTACTACTAAGGAGTAATGTCCATCATCTTTGGTGACACGATAGACGGCCACCTCAGGCCGTGGAATCTCTGTTATTTGGTAAGGTGTTGCTTCCCAATAGCTATCCAGTTTGCTATGTCGATGATTATTTTTCTTCAATACCCAATCGCCTATCTTCAGAGACTCAGCCAAAGCATTTTCATTGTAGCGTTCGGCCTGTTGCTTTCGTACCTGATCCATTCTTTGATTTACGATAGTTTGTGCAGTTTTTAGACGTCGTTGATGTTCCTTCACCCAATCTGTACGGGGAATTGTTTCTTGGGCGATTTCTGTAGGCACATCCAATCTGATGTCTGCAGGCAATTTGCCCTCCCGACCGAATAGTAAATAGAATGGGGTATATCCAGTAGAGCTATGTTCTGTGTTATTGTATAAGAAGGTGATCTCTGGTAATAATATCGTCCAATCTTGACGCTCCGAAGCGGGAATTGCCCTTAACATACCGATCAGCGATTGATTCATCCTTTTACATAATCCGTTGCATTGGGGGTGATATGCAGTAGTTCTTAATTTCTTACACCCGTATAGAACGCATAGTTCCCAAAACAAGTGCGATTCAAACGCCGGTCCTTGGTCAGTTAATATATTTTCCGGATACCCGTAAGGACGAACGAAAGCTCTCCATAGCAATTCCGCAGTGGTTCTTGCGGACAGATCTCGCACTGGAAGGGCTACAGCAAATTTGGAATAGTGATCTATCATGGTAAGAGCATATTGATACCCAGTTCGGGTAGACTTTAATTTGATATGATCTAGAGACACCAGTTCTAATGGATAAGTAGTTGTTATAGGATGAAGAGGGGCTTTCTGATTTGCAGAAGCTGGTTTGCGAAGGATACAATTTGGACAGTTGGCACACCAATTTGTTATATCTTCTCGCATTCCAATCCAAAAAAAATCTTTTCCGTAGTTGAGCTTCCAACTTCTGGGCCCCGAAATGTCCCGATTGGTTATGATACGCTTGGAGCAGGGAGTCTTTATCCTGATGTGGTTACACAATTTGCGTGATGGGGCGATGCGTTCTCGGGCTGATTCCGCAACGAACTAAAAGTCCCTTTTGTATCCTTAACCGATCTCTTTGACGCCAAAGTTTTAACAGCTGTGGTTCGGTTACTTGTCATTCTAGTTTATTCAACACTTTTCCGGATAGTAACAGAGTTTTCAACTTGTTTAAGATACTACTCTCTTGCTGGATTTGACGCCATTTCTCCTCCGGTTCTAGTTCGTCCGCACTCGAGTTATCTTGCGCCTGTATTGACTGTATCTTGGTAATCACAAACCGTTGTTGAATGAGCAGATCATGAAATTGTGGCATTTCTATGTCTTACCACTTATCCTCTTTATTGGTACTTTCATTTGTGTCAGATAGTCGGGACAGGGCGTCAGCATTACCATTACTTTTCCCACTCCTATACTTGACAGTGAACTGGTAATTGGCTAATCGGGAGCACCATCGCTGTTTCAAAGCTCCCAGGTGAGCTGTGGCAAAATGAGAAAGCGGCTTATTGTCAGTAAATGCTATGAATGGAGTGGCGGCCAGGTAGTTTTTTAATTTTTCCGTAACGGCCCACACTAATGCCAATAACTCTAATTTGAAGGCGCTATAATTTGTGTCATTTCTTTCAGTTTTTCTCAAGCTTCGACTTGCATAGGCAATTACTCGTTCTATCCCTTGTTGGTTTTGTGACAGGACAGCTCCCAACCCTTGATAACTAGCGTCAGTATAGAGTTGGAATGGTTGGCTGTAATCAGGATATGCTAGTATAGGCGTTTGAGTGAGGAATGCCTTCAGCTTTTCAAATGCATCTTGTTGTGTGTCTGTCCATACTATTGGTGTATTCCGATGTTGCTGAATCCTGGGAGTCCCTCGAAGTAGCTCATGGAGCGGAGCCGCAACATGAGCAAAGTTAATCACGAATCGACGATAGTATCCAGCAAAGCCTAAGAACTTTCTCACTTCCCTAAAGGTGGTGGGTGTAGGCCAGTCCAATACGACAGCTATTTTCTCTGGATCAGGAGTTACTCCTTCTGCACTTACAAAATGTCCCAAATACTGTACTCGGGTCTTCAAGAGATGGCATTTAGAAGGTTTGACCTTCAGACCATACTCCGCTAACCATTGAAAGACCTCGTGGAGATGCGTGAGGTGTTCTTGGTAATCATGGGAGAAGACTATTATGTGATCTAAATATAGCAACACCATGTCGAAATTCCTAGACCCTAGACAATGCTCCATGACTCGTTGGAATGTCCCTGGAACATTACAAAGTCCGAACGGCATTCTCTCAATCTAATCCCATAGGAGTGGTAAAAGCTGTTTTTTCTTGATCCGTCGGTGCTATCCGGATCTGCCAGTAACCACTAGTTAAATCAAGTGTAGAAAAGTAGGTGGCCGATCTCAGAGCTGTGAAAGATTCTTCAATCCTCTGCAAGGGATATGTGTCTTTGTGTGTTACTTGATTACGTTTTCTGTAATCAATACAAAAGCGCAAATTTCCGTCTTTTTTTCGAACCAATACTATGGGTGCCGCCCATGGACTATGACTTTCTTTTATTACCCCGGATGTCTTCATTTCTTCTAACATTTGCTTTACGGGTTGATATAAGGCTGGGGCCAGGGGTCGATATCGCTCTTTAATAGGTGGCGCATTTCCCGTGGGAATATAATGTTGAACCTGTGCAACTAATCCGAAATCCGCTGAATGTTTACTAAAAGTAACAGAATGTTCTTTGACTTCCTTGAGTACTCCTTGTTTGAGCTCTTCTGCAGTATCTTTTTCCCCTATTTGTATTTCTTCCCACCATGACGACACTTGTTCATCTTTGTCACTGGTGTCTGTGCTGATGTCTATCTGATTAAGGGAAGAGATTACATCAACACTGTCCTGGAAATCAGTCCATACCAGTTTAGCCATGGTTTGATTCCGACATAATCTCACGGGGTAGTCATGAGGGTTAAGAATTCGTAAAGGCACTCGTCCTCCGATCGGCTACTTTCACTTTTCCGACCTCTCCCGAGGCATTTATAAATCTTTGTTGTCCTTGAAGAGTCCTGATAGTTCTCTGTAACGCTTGTTGAAAAATTGGCGGTATATTAGACAATTCCTTTTGTTAAGGCAGCAGTTAGTTCTTCTGGACAGTTTTGTAATACATTCATCCCTACAATAATAGAGGGAACTGTTGGGTCGTCTACATTGGTGATAAGACATCCTTGTCTCGGGAGAACAGTTTGTCCTATCTTAAAGTCAAATTCGTAATATCCCTGGCAAGATATATTTAGTCCATTGCTAGCCAGAAGCCTGAGCCAAGGTGGTGGGGGTGGCATTATTCCCGTCAATTGCCAATGTTGCTGGAAGACTCCCATCTGGATAGTAGTTACTTGAGAGCCGGTGTCTAATATAGTCGATACCTGTACTCCATTAATCTGGATGTTCACTATAGGACATTGTCCCACATATTGCGGGCACCATTCTTCTGGCGTAGGACCTATTGTGTTGCTTCCCCCCGAGGGTTGGTCTCTGGCCTCGGGGTGTTGTCGTTTAAAGACTCCTCTTGACGGCAGACTCGCTCAATGTGCCCACTGATATTACATCGCCTACAGATAGGACGTCCCTGTGAATCAAATCGGTCAGTGGGCCTTCTACCTCTTCCTGACGGTGACTCCCACTACTCATTCCTTGGTCTTCTCCGATCCGTACGCCAATTTGATTCTATTTTTTCAAATGGGGATTGTTTACTGAGTTTTTGTAACTCTCGGTTCATTGCCGCCATTCCTACCATCAATTCTTCCATTTGCCCCTTTAATAATCGTACAGGATCCGTAATGGGGGCCTGTGCACCCTGCTGAGCGAATTTTTCCGGTTTGACCTTTTCACCTGATATACTATACAGATCAGCCCTATTCTCTGATGATTCTTGATATCCTGGCATTTCAGGAAAGGAAACCTCTTTTGGTTGACTTGAACCAACCACTTTTATCGCTGCCTCCTTAAAGTCTAAAAAGGAGTCATTTTTTTTTCAATCTCAAAAGTTTCAATTGGGATTTACTATTCTCACAGCTGGTTCCATCTATGAATGGATTTATCAGGACCTCGTCCACTTCTCTTACTTCTGTCTCATCTATCTCCTTAATGTCTCTCAATGCTTCCTGTAAACTTAATTCAAAGTCTCTTAACGACTCTCCTGCTTGTTGTTTCCTAGAATAAAACCGTGACTTAAGCTCTGACAGTGTACTAATGTTAAAGGTGGTTGCTAACCTTTGGAACACCTGTTCTGCCATCTGTCGCTCTTCTAAGGGCCAAGATAGCACTTCCCGCAATGCTGACTCTTTTAGCTGCCCTATTAAGATTTCTACTTGCTGCGGATTGCCTAAGGGATATAGTCTAAACATTGATTGCATCTTAGTTTTAAACTGAATAAATGTGTTAGCATTCTTGTGTCTTGCCTCTCCCGAATATGTGGGCAACCACGGGGCCCAAAAATAATATGGCATAGTGATCGGATTTACACTTGCCATGACTGATTGTAATGATTGTGGACCATCCGTCCTTGTTTGAGAACTTTGTGAACTTGTTGTTGGTTGTTCTTCTGTTGACATGTTCGTATCCTGTTCTGTAGACGCCAAAGTTTGTACACTTCCACTTCTTACACCAATGAATCTTCTTAATATTCACTGAGAGGGTATTGGTTACACTAACACAAACACTTCTGTTCGAAGTTTGTTTAATATCAGCGTTGAAATGAAATCATGCACATGCATTCACTTAACAGTGATTAGTTAGCATATTAAGTAAACTAGTTTTCTAACAATAACTATTCCATTACTCAAGCCACAAAAATATTTTTTATTTCACAGCAACCGACGATCTCTGCTGGTCTCACTTCCTTGGAAGGAAAATGGTTAACATTGCCATCCAAAATAATATGGCATAGTGATCGGATTTACACATTTCCATCCACAGTATTATTACTTTGTTTATCTAGCAATACATTCTTCTACAAATTTTATGCATTCGCTATAATGACAACAATATCAGATGTAAAACTTATACTTCCCACAATTCTAATGTAAGTGCTTTTTCCCCTCAGTAACTATCTATTCTACGCAATGTCCTATGGCCATGTCGTTGGTGCTAGGGTGGCCAATCCCGGGATCGGTGGGATCCCGGGATTTGAGGCCAAAAATGCCGGGATTTGAATCCCGGGATTGGAGCCTTCAATCCCGGGATTCACTTGCACATGCGCACTACTAATTTTTGACCGGGAAGCGCCGCTGAGCACTAGCGCTCGGCTCAGCCTCAGACGCTGCCCGGCCCCGGCTGCCCTGCTGTGTGCGGCGTGACGTCAGCGAGGTCACGCTGCACAGCCCCTTCATCCATGGCCGCTCCTTCCGCCCTCCATTGCGCCTGCCAGCCAGCCAGCCCTCCTGCCCGCCACAATTTTTAAAGTAAAGAGGACTCTTAAGCAGGTGCACTGTGTCTGTGAGATACTCACGCTGTGCTGCCCTGCTGCCTGCCTCTGGAGTCTGGACCTCAGTGACCCCCTATAATAGTGAGTATCATATATATATATTATATATATATATATATTATAATATATAGAATTAATTAATGCTGCAGCACTCTGAGTCTTTTAAACATCAAAGGTGTATTGGAAAAATTACATCATGATTTTTTCAGTACACCTGTGATGTTTAAACGACTCTGAGTGCTGCAGCATTAATTTATCCCATTGCTTCCATCACTTTTTTCTCTGAAGCAGAGTGCCAGGCTGTATGTACCATAATATCTATATATATATATATATATATATATATATTTATTATACATACACAGTACAATCCCGGGATCCCGGGATTGAGCATTTTTCAATCCCGATCCCCGGGATTGGAAAAACGGCCCGGGATTGGCCTCCCTAGTTGGTGCACATGAAGTCTTTAATAGTCACGATTCTACAGCTGTTTTATTGCACAATAATAAGGGATTAGTGATCCTGGATAAAGATGACGGGAGTAGAATCTGTATCATCTGATATTAACAAAAAAAAACTCATTATGGTTTCAGATATAATTGACTGAAAATAGGGAGGTATGCTGCTTAGTCTGTATATAGTTATCTTAAAGTAATTATCACTCCTTTCTTATACTGTATTATGCTGGTAAAGTTTGTATAAATTATCTTACTAATGTAGATTAATTTCTTTCCTTAGTTGTCTACAGCTTATGGAGGAAATCTCTGGCCATCACAACTCTGAGGAACATAGAGAAGAGTAAGTGGGCTACTGTGTCTTAACTGCTGCTGCGGTAAGTATATTCTTATGTCTTAACAGTATATTTTATTTGTTGGCTAACTGCTGCTTTCTTCTCATAAGCTCAATATAGTCTTTCTGAATCTTGACAAACTACTCTTCCAACGTTATATTAAGTGACTTCCAATATATTACTATAATGTTAGAAGCTCTTTGTGTGAGGCGGAGTTATTTTCCCTTCAGAATACAGCCGTAGTGGCATAGTCTCTCATGCTGCCTTGACTAATATTCCCTTCCGTGAGAAGCCTTGTTTCTATGTCAGTCTCTAGGCTGTCCGCCCCTCACCTTATATGGAATGTCTGTAGCCACCCTCTGCCCTGCCTTATTCGGACACTCACGGCTTACTCAGTTAAGTGGGCCGGCTCGGGGGCGTTGTCAAGGGGCGATCTCACCAGTTAGCTCCCGCAGACCTCCTCCTCCGTCTAAGCCGTCGCGTAAATGTGCCGCCTCCTCTCTTTCCCGGACGAAGCCGCAGGCAGTTGAAGTTGCGCTGTCTGAGGTGGAGATCATGACAGGTAATCCCCGGTAACAGTCCCGGTGCCTCTCCGATATCAAAGGCGGTGTCGCTCTTCACACCACCCGGCGCACTGCTCCGGCCTCACGATGCACTCCTCTCTCCTCAATCTCCTTTTCCTCAGAGCCCCCAACGGTCCTCACACGCTCCCTTTTAAATCCTCCGGCTCAGGTTCCCAGATCAGTCCCGCTCTCTTACTGCACGCGCCGGCCTCTCCTCTTCCAGGCACGCTCCAAGCACCCCCATTACCTTGCCAGTGGTCAAGTCCTGGGGCCACGAGCCCATACAACTCCTGGGCTACCAATTGTCCTGCCCAGCGCATTTACCCTCCATGAGGGTGTGATACATCTTATATAAGTTTCTGCCCTCTATGAGGGTAACATGCATTAGAAATTTTCAATACCAGTTACCACTAAGTGACATTACAGTCTACAGTAAAACCCATGAACTTAAAGTGTTTTTATTTATTTTTCATAATTTTATTTTAACATAACACACTAAATCTATATGATTACATGTTGGCTTATTTTGCGAATTGCAAGGGTACTACATACATCCCGGCTTTAACTATGTGTATCCTTACGCATAATTTCCAACTCTTACTAACCATATTTCTTTAAAAGCTATAACTAATTGGATAGGAGATAATACTATAACATTAACATGAATCCTTTAACACCTATACCTCGAAGGTAGAATGCCTTGTGTACTTCTCTCCGACCTTCTCAGCAAAGACGTGAACTCTACACCATTTGCATCAGATTTGTTACATTCCGTTACGTGAGGCAATATTAACCTAGAATCATGTAGGTGACAACTTTCTTTTTCACTATCATGGGATAAGATTTCTTCATTTGCCAGGGTTAATGCGGGAGAAGCAGGGACTAGTACTGGCCAGAACAGCCCCATTACCTCTTTGACAGAGTCATTGACCAAGGATTCAGGGCATGAGCTCACTCCCTCTGTTTCTCCATTTTTGGTGTTTTCATTTTGAACCACTGAAGTCTTGTATTTTTTTAATTGGTTGCGATGTACTACTAAGGAGTAATGTCCATCATCTTTGGTGACACGATAGACGGCCACCTCAGGCCGTGGAATCTCTGTTATTTGGTAAGGTGTTGCTTCCCAATAGCTATCCAGTTTGCTATGTCGATGATTATTTTTCTTCAATACCCAATCGCCTATCTTCAGAGACTCAGCCAAAGCATTTTCATTGTAGCGTTCGGCCTGTTGCTTTCGTACCTGATCCATTCTTTGATTTACGATAGTTTGTGCAGTTTTTAGATGTCGTTGATGTTCCTTCACCCAATCTGTACGGGGAATTGTTTCTTGGGCGATTTCTGTAGGCACATCCAATCTGATGTCTGCAGGCAATTTGCCCTCCCGACCGAATAGTAAATAGAATGGGGTATATCCAGTAGAGCTATGTTCTGTGTTATTGTATAAGAAGGTGATCTCTGGTAATAATATCGTCCAATCTTGACGCTCCGAAGCGGGAATTGCCCTTAACATACCGATCAGCGATTGATTCATCCTTTTACATAATCCATTGCATTGGGGGTGATATGCAGTAGTTCTTAATTTCTTACACCCGTATAGAACGCATAGTTCCCAAAACAAGTGCGATTCAAACGCCGGTCCTTGGTCAGTTAATATATTTTCCGGATACCCGTAAGGACGAACGAAAGCTCTCCATAGCAATTCCGCAGTGGTTCTTGCGGACAGATCTCGCACTGGAAGGGCTACAGCAAATTTGGAATAGTGATCTATCATGGTAAGAGCATATTGATACCCAGTTCGGGTAGACTTTAATTTGATATGATCTAGAGACACCAGTTCTAATGGATGAGTAGTTGTTATAGGATGAAGAGGGGCTTTCTGATTTGCAGAAGCTGGTTTGCGAAGGATACAATTTGGACAGTTGGCACACCAATTTGTTATATCTTCTCGCATTCCAATCCCAAAAAAATCTTTTCCGTAGTTGAGCTTCCAACTTCTGGGCCCCGAAATGTCCCGATTGGTTATGATACGCTTGGAGCAGGGAGTCTTTATCCTGATGTGGTAACACAATTTGCATGATGGGGCGATGCGTTCTCGGGCTGATTCCGCAACGAACTAAAAGTCCCTTTTGTATCCTTAACCGATCTCTTTGACGCCAAAGTTTTAACAGCTGTGGTTCAGTTACTTGTCGTTCTAGTTTATTCAACACTTTTCCGGATAGTAACAGAGTTTTCAACTTGTTTAAGATACTACTCTCTTGCTGGATTTGACGCCATTTCTCCTCCGGTTCTAGTTCGTCCACACTCGAGTTATCTTGCGCCTGTATTGACTGTATCTTGGTAATCACAAACCGTTGTTGAATGAGCAGATCATGAAATTGTGGCATTTCTACGTCTTCCCACTTATCCTCTTTATTGGTACTTTCATTTGTGTCAGATAGACGGGACAGGGCGTCAGCATTACCATTACTTTTCCCACTCCTATACTTGACAGTGAACTGGTAATTGGCTAATCGGGAGCACCATCGCTGTTCCAAAGCTCCCAGGTGAGCTGTTGCCAAATGAGAAAGCGGCTTATTGTCAGTAAATGCTATGAATGGAGTGGCGGCCAGGTAGTTTTTTAATTTTTCCGTAACGGCCCACACTAATGCCAATAACTCTAAATTGAAGGCGCTATAATTTGTGTCATTTCTTTCAGTTTTTCTCAAGCTTCGACTTGCATAGGCAATTACTCGTTCTTTCCCTTGTTGGTTTTGTGACAGGACAGCTCCCAACCCTTGATAACTAGCGTCAGTATAGAGTTGGAATGGTTGGCTGTAATCAGGATATGCTAGTATAGGCGTTTGAGTGAGGAATGCCTTCAGCTTGTCAAATGCATCTTGTTGTGTGTCTGTCCATACTAACGGTGTATTCCGATGTTGCTGAATCCTGGGAGTCCCTCGAAGTAGCTCATGGAGCGGAGCCGCAACGTGAGCAAAGTTAATCACAAATCGACGATAGTATCCAACAAAGCCTAAGAACTTTCTCACTTCCCTTAAGGTGGTCGGTGTAGGCCAGTCCAATACGGCAGCTATTTTCTCTGGATCAGGAGTTACTCCTTCTGCACTTACAATATGACCCAAATACTGTACTCGGGTCTTCAAGAGATGGCATTTAGAAGGTTTGACCTTCAGACCATACTCCGCTAACCATTGAAAGACCTCATGGAGATGCGTGAGGTGTTCTTGGTAATCATGGGAGAAGACTATTATGTCATCTAAATACAGCAACACCATGTCGAAATTCCTAGACCCTAGACAATGCTCCATGACTCGTTGGAATGTCCCTGGAGCATTACAAAGTCCGAACGGCATTCTCTCAATCTAATCCCATAGGAGTGGTAAAAGCTGTTTTTTCTTGATCCGTCGGTGCTATCCGGATCTGCCAGTAACCACTAGTTAAATCAAGTGTAGAAAAGTAGGTGGCCGATCTCAGAGCTGTGAAAGATTCTTCAATCCTCGGCAAGGGATACGCGTCTTTGTGTGTTACTTGATTACGTTTTCTGTAATCAATACAAAAGCGCAAATTTACGTCTTTTTTTCGAACCAATACTATGGGTGCCGCCCATGGACTATGACTTTCTTTTATTACCCCGGATGTCTTCATTTCTTCTAACATTTGCTTTACGGGTTGATATAAGGCTGGGACCAGGGGTCGATATCGCTCTTTAATAGGTGGCGCATTTCCCGTGGGAATATAATGTTGAACCTGTGCAACTAATCCGAAATCCGCTGAATGTTTACTAAAAGTAACAGAATGTTCTTTGACTTCCTTGAGTACTCCTTGTTTGAGCTCTTCTGCAGTATCTTTTTCCCCTATTTGTATTTCTTCCCACCATGACGACACTTGTTCATCTTTGTCACTGGTGTCCGTGCTGATGTCTATCTGATTAAGGGAAGAGATTACATCAACACTGTCCTGGAAATCAGTCCATACCAGTTTAGCCATGGTTTGATTCCGACATAATCTCACGGGGTAGTCATGAGGGTTAAGAATTCGTAAAGGCACTCGTCCTCAGATCGGCTACTTTCACTTTTCCGACCTCTCCCGAGGCATTTATAAATCTTTGTTGTCCTTGAAGAGCCCTGATAGTTCTCTGTAACGCTTGTTGAAAAATTGGCGGTATATTAGACAATTCCTTCCTTAAGGCAGCAATTAGTTCTTCTGGACAGTTTTGTAATACATTCATCCCTACAATAATAGAGGGAACTGTTGGGTCATCTACATTGGTGATAAGACATCCTTGTCTCGGGAGAACAGCCTGTCCTATCTTAAAGTCAAATTCGTAATATCCCTGGCAAGATATATTTAGTCCATTGCTAGCCAGAAGCCTGAGCCAAGGTGGTGGGGGTGGCATTATTCCCGTCAATTGCCAATGTTGCTGGAAGACTCCCATCTGGATAGTAGTTACTTGAGAGCCGGTGTCTAATATAGTCGATACCTGTACTCCATTAATCTGGATGTTCACTATAGGACATTGTCCCACATATTACGGGCACCATTCTTCTGGCGTAGGACCTATTGTGTTACTTGCCCCCGAGGGTTGGTCTCTGGCCTCGGGGTGTTGTCGTTTAAAGACTCCTCTTGACGGCAGACTCGCTCAATGTGCCCACTGATATTACATCGCCTACAGATAGGACGTACCTGTGAATCAAATCGGTCAGTGGGCCTTCTACCTCTTCCTGACGGTGACTCCCACCACACATTCCTTGGTCTTCTCCGATCCGTACGCCAATTTGATTCTATTTTTTCAAATGGGGCTTGTTTACTGAGTTTTTGTAACTCTCGGTTCATTGCCGCCATTCCTACCATCAATTCTTCCATTTGCCCCTTTAATAATCATACAGGATCCGTAATGGGGGCCTGTGCACCCTGCTGAGCGAATTTTTCCGGTTTGACCTTTTCACCTGATATACTATACAGATCAGCCCTATTCTCTGATGATTCTTGATATCCTGGCATTTCAGGAAAGGAAACCTCTTTTGGTTGACTTGAACCAACTACTTTTATCGCTGCCTCCTTAAAGTCTAAAAAGGAGTCTTTTTTTTTTTAATCTCAAAAGTTTCAATTGGGATTTACTATTCTCACAGCTGGTTCCATCTATGAATTGATTTATCAGGACCTCGTCCACTTCTCTTACTTCTGTCTCATCTATCTCCTTAATGTCTCTCAATGCTTCCTGTAAACTTAATGCAAAGTCTCTTAACGCCTCTCCTGCTTGTTGTTTCCTAGAATAAAACCGTGACTTAAGCTCTGACAGTGTACTAATGTCAAAGGTGGTTGCTAACCTTTGGAACACCTGTTCTGCCATCTGTCGCTCTTCTAAGGGCCAAGATAGCACTTCCCGCAATGCCGACTCTTTTAGCTGCCCTATTAAGATTTCTACTTGCTGCAGATTGCCTAAGGGATATAGTCTAAACATTGATTGCATCTTAGTTTTAAACTGAATAAATGTGTTAGCATTCTTGTGTCTTGCCTCTCCCGAATATGTGGGCAACCACGGGGCCCCAAAATAATATGGCATAGTGATCGGATTTACACTTGCCATGACTGATTGTAATGACTGTGGACCACCCGTCCTTGTTTGAGAACTTTGTGAACTTGTTGTTGGTTGTTCTTCTGTTGACATGTTCGTATCCGTATCCTGTTCTGTAGACGCCAAAGTTTGTACACTTCCACTTCTTACACCAATAATTCTTCTTAATATTCACTGAGAGGGTATTGGTTACACTAACACAAACACTTCTGTTCGAAGTTTGTTTAATATCAGCGTTCAAATGAAATCATGCACATGCATTCACTTAACAGTGATTAGTTAGCATATTAAGTAAACTAGTTTTCTAGCAATAACTATTCCATTACTCAAGCCACAAAAATAATTTTTATTTCACAGCAACCGACGATCTCTGCTGGTCTCACTTCCTTGGAAGGAAAATGGTTAACATTGCCATCCACAGTATTATTACTATATATAACTTAACATTTCCATCCACAGTATTATTACTTTGTTTATCTAGCAATACATTCTTCTACAAATTTTATGCATTCGCTATAATGACAACAATATCAGATGTAAAACTTATACTTCCCACAATTCTAATGTAAGTGCTTTTTCCCCTCAGTGACTATCTATTCTACGCAATGTCCTATGGCCATGTCGTTGGTGCACATGAAGTCTTTAATAGTCACGATTCTACAGCTGTTTTATTGCACAATAATAAGGGATTAGTGATCCTGGATAAAGATGACGGGAGTAGAATCTGTATCATCTGATATTAACAAAAAAAAACCTCATTATGGTATCAGATATAATTGACTGAAAATAGGGAGGTATGCTGCTTAGTCTGTATATAGTTATCTTAAAGTAATTATCACTCCTTTCTTATACTGTATTATGCTGGTAAAGTTTGTATAAATTATCTTACTAATGTAGATTAATTTCTTTCCTTAGTTGTCTACAGCTTATGGAGGAAATCTCTGGCCATCACAACTCTGAGGAACATAGAGAAGAGTAAGCGACTGGGCTACTGTGTCTTAACTGCTGCTGCGGTAAGTATATTCTTATGTCTTAACAGTATATTTTATTTGTTGGCTAACTGCTGCTTTCTTCTCATAAGCTCAATATAGTCTTTCTGAATCTTGACAAACTACTCTTCCAACGTTATATTAAGTGACTTCCAATATATTACTATAATGTTAGAAGCTCTTTGTGTGAGGCGGAGTTATTTTCCCTTCAGAATACAGCCGTAGTGGCATAGTCTCTCATGCTGCCTGGACTAATATTCCCTTCCGTGAGAAGCCTTGTTTCTATGTCAGTCTCTAGGCTGTCCGCCCCTCACCTTATAAGAAATGTCTGTAGCCACCCTCTGCCCTGCCTTATTCGGACACTCACGGCTTACTCAGTTAAGTGGGCCAGCTCGGGGGCGTTGTCAAGGGGCGATCTCACTAGTTAGCTCCCGCAGACCTCCTCCTCCGTCTAAGCTGTCGCGTCAATGTGCCGCCTCCTCTCTTTCCCGGACGAAGCCGCAGGCAGTTGAAGTTGCGCTGTCTGAGGCGGAGATCATGACAGGTAATCCCCGGTAACAGTCCCGGTGCCTCTCCGATATCAAAGGCGGTGTCGCTCTTCACACCACCCGGCGCACTGCTCCGGCCTCACGACGCACTCCTCTCTCCTCAATCTCCTTTTCCTCAGAGCCCCCAACGGTCCTCGCACGCTCCCTTTTAAATCCTCCGGCTCAGGTTCCCGGATCAGTCCCGCTCTCTTACTGCACGCGCCGGCCTCTCCTCTTCCAGGCACGCTCCAAGCACCCCCATTACCTTGCCAGTGGACAAGTCCTGGGGCCACGAGCCCATACAACTCCTGGGCTACCAATTGTCCTGCCCAGCGCATTTACCCTCCGTGAGGGTGTGATACATCTTATATAAGTTTCTGCCCTCTATGATGGTAACATGCATTAGAAATTTTCAATACCAGTTACCACTAAGTGACATTACATTCTACAGTAAAACCCATGAACTTAAAGTGTTTTTTTTTTTAATAATTTTATTTTAACATAACACACCTAGATCTATATGATTACATGTTGGCTTAATTTGCGAATCGCCAGGGTACTACACTTCTTTAGTAAAGTTTTTTTATTAGAGTTTATTATTTTATAGGGAGGCTGCTGGCAACAGCGTTCCTGCATCGTGGGACTAAGGGGGGGGGGGGGGGTAGTGTCCGCCCTGCGGGGACTGAGCCACTCTCTCCTCTGACAGGACACTGAGCTCCTGAGGGGATAGATCGTTCCCCGCCTCAGGAGATCGCTCACCCCAGCAACATGCCGCCACCCCCTTACAGAGCTGAAGATCAGTGGCGAGTGAGTCACCGACCCCCCTAGCAAGCGGGGGCCTGTGTAAAGATGGTGGGAACAGGATAGGAACGCAGTACTAACTGCGCTCCGGAGGCTCAGCGGTAGTTAGTGCGGCGCTGTGAGGGGTGCACTGAGCCAGTGCCTGATCCCTGCACTGGTCAGCAAGCCTATCGGGGTCCGTGGATCTCAGCCAGCATTTTACCTCAGGCCAGTATAATCCTTGAGAAGAGCGGGAAGACAGCGCCATTTTGGGGGCAGAGCTTCTCGGAGTGGACCCAGCAGCATTCAGCGCCATTTTCCTGCCTGCACAGCGCTGTCCAGGAAGAGCAAGTCCCTCCACAGCAACTCCAGCTATCTGTCACAGTACCAGGGGGTTGTAGAAGTGGGGGGAGGGCTGCATTAAGACTGTGTAAGCTATTAAGGTGCACAGTTAGCACTAGTAGGGGTTTCCCTTTACATTAAAAGCACTGTGTGTGTGTTGGCTCCAATCTCTGTGTCTCTCTTGCCATTCTTGGGGGTGAAACTCTGTCTGTCCTCCCCGGTGTGTGTGTGTGTGTGTGTGTGTGTGTGTGTGTGTGTGTGTGTAGTGTCTGTGGTTTCCATTAAGCAATGTCCAGGGACTCTGTGTCATATGCTGCAGAGGATATGTCCTCTCACGATGATCCCATTCCATGTAATCAGGATTGCACTGGTTTAGCACAGATACCAGCAAGGGAGTGGTTATCATCTATCAAATCTATGATTTCTCAGATTTCAAACAGGTTGCACAAAATGAATCTGCAACTCAGGCTTTACAGAACTCTTTGGCAGTCTGGCCCAGTTCTGGTACCTCAGGGTTCCCCGTCAGAGCCGACCATAGGCATAGGCAAACTAGGCAATTGCCTAGGGCATTTGGGGCATCATCAGCTTCTGCTGATTAAAATGATATGCGGCATGCCTATATTCTGTATGTAGCATTTCATATGCAGATACAGCCACAGTCTCACATGGTATATAGGCATGCTGCATATCATTTTAATCAGCAGAAGCTGCTTGTGCATCCTAGCCACATAGCCTGCAAATAAGATGCATTGTCATAAAAAAAGGTGCCCGATGTTAGCATTGATGCAAGATTTGTGAGGACACATCTGTATCCAAGCAGAGGCCACAGTGTTAGTGGAAGTGTGAGTGCTGTGTGCATGTGAGTGGGTTGGTTGTGCAGTAGTGTTCAGAATATGTGTAAGGAGCATTATGTGTGTCATGTAAAAATTCATTAATAATGTGCGACATGTGTAAAGGGCCACTATGTGTGTCATTATGTGTATAAGGGCATTAATAATGTGTGGCATATGTGTAACAGGGTACTACTGTATGTGTGTTATTATGTGTATAGGGGCACTAATAATGTGCAGCAAATGTGTAGGGGGCACAATGTGTGTCATAATGTGTATAAGGGCATTAATAATGTGTGGCATATGTGTAAGGGACATTATGTGTAAAAGGGCATTAATAAAGGTTGTCATAATGTGTAAGGTGCATTATGTTTATAAGGACATTAATGTGTCTCATATGTGTAAGGGGCATTACTGTGTGGAATTGTGTATAAATGCATTACTAATGTGTGGCATTATGTGTATAAGGTGCTCTACTATGTGGCGTTGCATATAGAAAGGGCACTACTGTGTCATCTAATGTGAATAAAGAGCAATAAGGTGTGGTGTAATGTGAATAAGGAGCAATTCAGTGTGATGTAATGTGAAGAGTAACGTTTATAAGGTAAAGTGATACTACTGTGGGATGTAATATGAATTATGGACACTATCGCAAGATAAAATGTGAATAAAGTTGCAGTACTGTGTGGCGTAATTGGAATTGGGGTTACTATTGTGTGGCCATGCCCCTTCCCAGCAAGAAGATGCCCCTTTTTGGGCTGTGCGTCAAATGTGCGAACTGTTCCTATTTAAAATATAGGGGGTACAAGGACTGCTATGGGTGAGGGGTGATGGTGCTGGGAAAGAGGTGCAAGGTCAGAAGCAGAACCAGCGGTGGTGCTAGGGGGCACCAGACAAAATCTTGCCTAGGGCATCATATTGGTTAGGGCCGGTTCTGCTCCCCACTGTATATTCACATAAACGTGCTCTTGCGCAGATCATGCAGGATTCTACGGATACCGATTCTGACACTGCAGACGGTGACGGGGATGTGTTGCAGGGGGCAGCATCTCTTGCTAAAGGGGTGCAGTTGATGATAGAGGCTATTAGAGATGTGTTGAATATTGCTGATACAACACCTGAGCAGGATGAGGAGGTTTACTTCACTGAAAATAAGAAAGCCTTGCTAACCTTCCCTGCGTCAAAGGAATTAGATGCTATTTTTGAAAAGGCTTGGTAAAACCCAGATAAAAAATTCCAGATACCTAAAAGGGTTCTGGTGGCATTTACTTTCCCGGTAGAGGATAGGAAAAAATGGGAAAACCCGCCTATTGTTGACGCGTCAGTATCCAGACTCTTAAAAAAGGTGGTTTTACCTGTTCCAGGATCTACCGTCTTGAAAGAGCCGGCTGATCATAAGATTGATAATGCACTCAAATCCATGTACACTGATTCTGGGGCAATACTAGGTCCCACTATTGTCAGTGCTTGGATTGCCAAAGCTATAGTAAAGTGGCACGTTACTTGAAGACTTGGATACTATGGAGAAATGTGATGTTGAATTGTTTTTACGTAACATTCAGGATTCGGCAGGATTTCTGGTAGAATCCATGAAAGACCTGGGTTCCATGGCTGTGGGAATTTCTTCCATGTCTGTATCAGCTCATCAAGGACTGTGGTTGCGCCAGTGGTCTGCCAACGCGGAATCCAGGTGAAGTGTGGAGACCCTACCCCAGTGGCGTAACTAGAAATTTTTCTCCCCCAAGCCAAACAATTCTTCGGCGCCCCCCCCCCCCCTCCTTCATGCTACATAATTGGGAGCAAGAAAGGGATAAATATGCGCGCGCCGAAGGCGCGCGCGGCAAAATAAGGGGTGTGGTTTCGTTGGAATGGGCGTGGTTTCGCATAAAGGGGCGTGGCATTGCAGGAAAAGACTACCTTATACCCCAGTTCTGCAACCTGCACGCCCATACGTTGGCCACCACAGGAAAGAAAAATAATCCTGATTCATGCCCCTTACATTATTTGTCATTTTTCCTCATTATAGTAATGCCCAGTATACATTATGCCACATACTGCAATGCCCTTAGACATTATTTCACACACAATAATGCACGACACAATATGCACACACTGTAATGCCCCCGACACATTATGCCACACACCGTAATGCCCGTGACACATTATGCCACACACCGTATTGCCTGTGACACATTATGACAGGAATCGCAATGCCGTTATACATTATGCTACACACTGCAATGCCCCTGATACATTATAGCACATACAATGTCTGTGACACATTATGACACACACCGCAATGTCCGTGATACATTATACCACAATGCCCGTGATATAGTATACCATACACCGTAATGCCTGTGACACATACCACAATGCCCTGCCCGTTACACCCTATGCCACACACCGCAATGCCCGTTATGTATTATGCCACACTGCAATGACCCTGAGACATTATACCACATACCACAATGCCCGTGATATAGTATACCACACACCGTAATGCCTGACACATTATGACACACACCGCAATGTCCTTGATACATTATGCCACACACTGCAATGACCCTGAGACATTATACCACCTATCACAATGCCCGCGATATAGTATACCATACACCGTAATGCCTGTGACACATTATGACACACACCGCAATGTCCGTGATACATTATGCCACACACCGTAATGCCCATTACACATTAAGTCCTACAGTAAGGCTTCTAATTACTTTTCAATTACCTGCTCGTTGTCAGGGGTTTCATGCACTGGGTGTTATGCTCGTTGCCAGGGGTTTCATGCTCTTGGTTCCATGCACGGTGCCAGGGGTTTTCATGCTCAGGGTGTCATGCTCGTTGCCAGGGGTTTCATGCACTGGGTGTCATGCTCGTTGCCAGGTGTTTCATGCACTGTGTGTCATGCTCGTTGCCAGGTGTTTCATGCACTGTGTGTCATGCTCGTTGCTAGGGCTGTGCTCCCAGTGCCACATATGTCCCCAGTGCCAGATATTCCCCCACGGTGCCAGGTACTCACATGCCCCAGTGCCAAATATAGCCCCCCCCCATGTGCCAGGTACACATATACCCCCCCAGTGCCACATATGCCCCCAGTGCCAGATATTCCCCCCCAGTGCCACATATGCCCCCAGTGCCAGATATGCCCCCAGTGCCATATATTCCCTCCCAGTGCCAAATATGCCCCCAGTGACAGATATGCCCCCCCCCCAGTGCCATATATGCCCCCAGTGCCAGATATCCCCCCCCCCAGTGCCATATATGCCCCCGGTGCCAGATATTCCCCCCCTCCAGTGCCATATATGCCCCTAGTGCCAGATATTCCCCCCCAGTGCCATATATGCCCCCAGTGCCAGATAATGCCCCAGTGCCAGATATCCCCCCCTGCCAGATATTCCCCCCCAGTGCCATATATGCCCCCAGTCCCAGATAATGCCCCAGTGCCAGATATCCCCCCTGCCAGTTATTCCCCCCCAGTGTCATATATGCCCCCAGTGCCAGATAATGCCCCAGTGCCAGGTATCCCCCCCCTGCCAGTTATTCCCCCCCAGTGTCATATATGCCCCCAGTGCCAGATAATGCCCCAGTGCCAGATATCCCCCCCTGCCAGATATTCCCCCTCAGTGCCATATATGCCCCCAGTGCTAGATAATGCCCCAGTGCCAGATATCCCCCCCCTGCCAGTTATTCCCCCCCAGTGCCAGATAATGCCCCAGTGCTAGATATCCCCCCCTGCCAGTTATTCCCCCCAGTGCCAGACATCCACCCCCCCCCGCCAGATATTCCCCCCCAGTTCCAGATAATGCCCCAGTGCCAGATATCCCCCCCAGTGCCATATATGCCCCCAGTGCCAGACAATGCCCCAGTGCCAGATATCCCTCCCCTGCCAGTTATTCCCCCCAGTGCCAGATATCATCCCCCCCCGCCGCCGCCACCGCCGCTTTTTGGAGGGACACGGAGGGTACAGCCTCTCCTGTGTCCCTCCTGCTGCATCATCTCTGGCGGCCGCGGGTCTAATAGGGGGAAGTGCCGTCCGTGAGCCAATTAGAGCTCACGGACGGCACTTCTCCCTATCAGACCCGCGGCCGCCAGAGATGATGCAGCAGGAGGGACACAGGAGAGACTGTGCCCTCCGTGTCCCTCCAACAAGCGGCGGAGGGAAGGAGAAAGCAGACTGACATGCGGACGCTCGTCCGCATGTCAGTCTGCTGTAAATCAGTGGCACCCCCGCAGCCCTCGCCCCCAAGCCACCGCGAGGACTGCGGGGGCAGTAGTTACGCCACTGCCCTACCCTACACAGGTCAGGCTCTCTTTGGGGAAGAGATAGATGCGTGGATCTCCACGGCTACGGCTGGAAAAGTCACCTTTTCTTCCCTAAGCTTCACCTGCTCCGAAGAAACCCTTTTCTTCAGCTACATCACAGCCCTTTCGGTCTACCAAGCCCAGAAAGGCCAAGCCGTCCAAAACCTTCTTTCGGGGAGGTCGGCCGAAGTCCAAGAAAACTGCAGCAGCAGGTTCCCAGGAAGAGTAACCTGCTTCAGGTACACCAAAGTTCTCCACATGACGGTGGAATGCACATCGCGGAGGTGGGGCCAGTGGGAGCGAAACTCTGGGTGTCATCCAGCCTGGACCCCTGTGTGCAAGATATTGTGTCTCAGGGGTACAAGCTGAAATTTCAAAATCTCCCTCCTCAACGATTTTTCAAATCAGGCTTGCCAGCTCTGCTGGCAGACAGGACTGTCCAGCAAGAAGCCATCCAGAAATTGGTAGAGTCACAGGTCATTGTGCCAGTACCACCTCATATGGAAAACAAAGGTTACTATTCAAACCTTTTCGTGGTACTGAAACCGGACAGTTCGGTCAGGCCCGTTCTGAACCTAAAGTCACTAAACCACTTTCTGAGGGAGTTCAAGTACAAAATGGAGTCTCTAAGGGCAGTAATATCAGGTCTGGAGGAGGGGGAATTCCTGGTATCCCTGGATATCAAGGATGCGTACCACCACATTCCAATTTGGCTGCCACATCAAGCTTATCTTCGATTCGCACTGATGGACTGTCATTTTCAGTTCAAGGCCCTACCATTTGGCCACTCCACAGCACCGAGAGAATTCAACAAGGTGATGGCGGAAATGATGATTCTTCTCCACAGACAGGGAGTGAACATAATTCTGTATCTGAACTATCTGTTGATAAAGGCATCGTCCAAGGAGAAGCTGTTACGGTCCATAGCTCTAATGACCCAGCTTTTCAGGGAATTGGTTGGATCCTGTATCTTCCAAAATCTCATTTGGAACCAACCAGGAGGTTGTCCTTTCTGGGAATGATCCTCGACATGGAAGTGCAGAGGGTGTTCCTTCCAGAGGAAATAGTGCTGGTGATACAAACAATGGTCCGGGATGTCCTGAAGCCAACCCGGGTGTCGGTTCATCAGTAGATTCGCCTTCTGGGGAAGATAGTGGCCTCTTACAAGTCTCTGCATTACGGGAGGTTTCACGTTCGGTCCTTCTAACTGGATCTCCTGGACAAGTGGTCGGGTCCCATCTACACATGCACCAGAGAATACGTCTGTCGCCAAAGGCCAGGATTTCACTCCTCTGGTGCCTGTAATTACCTTACTTTCTGAAGGTTCGGGATTCAGGACTGGATCCTTCTAACTATGGATGCAAGTCTCCGGGTTGGGGCGCAGTCACTCAAGGGGAAACCTTCCAAGGAAGGTGGTCAAGTCTGGAAGCCAGGCTGCTGATAAATATTCTGGAGCTAAGAGCCATCTACAATGGTCTTCTCCAAGTGGCCCATCTTCTGAGAAATCGGGCGGTTCAAGTTCAGTCGGACAATGTGACAACAGTGGCTTACATAAACCGACAGGGCGGAACGAAGAGCAGAGCTGCAATGTCAGAGATAACAAGAATCATCCTTTGGGCAGAAAAACCCGTGTTGGCGCTGTCAGCAATCTTCATTCCGGGAGTAGACAACTGGGAAGCATACTTCCTCAGCAGACACAATCTCCAATCCAGAAGAGTGGGGGTCTCCATCCGGAGGTGTTCAAGGAGGTAATAGATATTTGGGGCGTACCCCAGATCGATATGATGGCCTCTCATCTCAACAAAAAGCTTTGTAGGTATTGTTCCAGGTCGAGGGACCCGCAAGCAGTGGCGGTGGACGCCCTAGTGACTCCATGGGTGTTCCAGTCGGTGTACATGTTTTCTCCACTTCCACTCATCCCAAGGGCTCTAAAGAAATTTCCTGCGGTGGAGATTCAATTGGGACGGTTTTCTCCTCTTCCTACAAGCCGATGTGGATATGGGCCTGATGTTGGGATCTGTGAAGTTCCAGATTTCGGCCCTATCCATTTTCTTCCAGAAACAGTTGGCTGCCCTCCCCTAGGTTCAGACCTTTTTGAAGGGAGTTCTGCACATCCAACCTCCCTTTGTACTGCCTACGGCACCTTGTGACCTTAACGTGGTGTTGCAGTTCCTCCAATCGGACTGGTTCCAGCCTCTACAGGAGGTTGAGGTCAAATTTTTTACATGGAAGGCTGTCACGTTGTTTGCCTTAGCTTCTGCTAGACGTGTGTCGGAGTTGGGGGCTTTGTCCTGTAAAAGCCCATACTTGATCTTCCACAAAGATAGAGCTGAGCTCCGGACATGTCAGCAGTTTCTTCCGAAGGTTGTGTTGGCATTTCATATCAACCAACCTATTGTGGTGCCAGTGGCTACTGACGCCTCAATTTCATCAAAGTCCTTGGATGTTGTAAGGGATCTGAAAATCTATGTGAAGAGGACTGCTCGTCACAGAAAATTGGACTCTCTGTTTGTCCTGTATCATCCCAAGAAAATTGGGTGTCCTGCTTCTAAGCAGACGATCTCTCGCTGGATCAGGTTCACTATCCATCATGCGTATTCTACGGCAGGATTGCCGTGTCCTACGACTGTCAAGGCCCACTCTACTCGTAAGGTGGGGTCTTCCTTTGCGGCTGCCTGGGTTGTCTTGGCGTTACAACTTTGCCGAGCTGCAACTTGGTCTGTGTCGGACACGTTTGCAAAGTTCTACACTTTCGATACTTTGGCCTCTGATGATCTGAAGTTCAGTCAATCAGTTCTGCAGGAGCCTCCATGCTCTCCCTCCAATTCTGGGAGCTTTGGTACATCCCCATGGTACTAATGTGGACCCCAGCATCCTCTAGGACTCAAGAGAAAATAGGATTTTGGTTACCTACCGGTAAATCCTTTTCTCGTAGTTCGTAGAGGATGCTGGGCACCCGCCCAGCGCTTCGTTTTTCTGCTATCGTTATTTGGTTCAGTACAACTTTGTTTTAGTTGAGTACTGCATTGTTACATGGTAAGTAATGTTTCAGCGGTTGCTGAGTTTTCAAGCTAAGTTAGCTTGATGTGCTGTGTATGTGTGAGCTGGTATGAATCTCGCCACTATCTGTGTTAAACCCTTCTCTCGAAAATGTCCGTCTTCTCGGGAATAGTTTCTAGACTGAGTCTGGTAGGAGGGGCATAGAGGGTGGAGCCAGCCCACACTCTCAAACTCTTAAAGTGCCAATGGCTCCTGGTGGACCCGTCTATACTCCATGGTACTAATCTGGACCCCAGCATCCTCTATGGACTACGAGAAAGGGATGTACTGGTATGTAACCAAAATCCTATTTTCTGATTTAAACAATTTTTTTTTATTGCAAGTAGGATTTTACCCTGAGTGCATATTGGAATAGTGATGACCATTGATGGCTCTGGTCTAGACCATCGATAGTTGCTATCAATGGATGGTCGATGGCCACCCCTATACTGGATTAAATACATTTTATTTATAAGAAACAGGACAGTCATAAACAAATACAGTCAATGTTTTCAATGTCACATCAGCTTGATCAATTAGGGTAAAAATCTGTGAACTTGGGCAGCTGTAACTGCTGTACAGCCGTGGCCAAAAGTTTTGAGAATGGAACAAATATTGATTTTCACAGTTTGCTACTTCAGTGTTTTTAGACCTTTTTGTCAGATGTTACTATGGTACACTGAAGTAAAAATAGGATTTTAATTACCTACCGGTAAATCCTTTTCTCGTAGTCCGTAGAGGATACTGGGCTTCCATTTAGTACCATGGGGTATAGACGGGTCCTTTGGGAGCCACTGGCATGTTAAGACTTTAACAGTGTGGGCTGGCTCCTCCCTCTATGCCCCTCCTACTAGACTCAGTCTAGAAACTGTGCCGGAGGAGACGGACATACTTCGAGAGAAGGAAATACAGATAGTGGTGAGATTCACACCAGCTCACACCGAATGGAAAAAACCATGCAGACCAGCATGCAACATGGAGAAACCAGGACAAGAAAGTATACTGGTGCCGGCTGAATTTCAAATAATGAATGGATATGAGTTTTTCAATAAAAAGTTATTCATACATTTATTAAGAATTATGCTATAAATTATTACATCGAATCTGATAGTCAAAAGGGTAAGATTCGTGTTAAAACAATTGCGAGTCTCTCAAATTAACATGTGACCACTTCTATCTCCACTTAAACAATATGCACTTGTTTTCTGGCTAGGACTCATTCCTCCAAAGTGTCCTCAATACGCTTTGGATAGAGGTATTTCCATGGTCTCAGGAAAAAAGTCCCCTTGGTTCTCAATTGCAGATCGAGGTCCAATGGCAACAGGGGAATGTCCAGAGATTCCAAATGGACAGCGCTGATGAGGATCCTGTGGGAGTTTGTAAGTCCAATAGTTGCCTGATGGTTAAGAATAATAAGTGCAGTGCCTGTGGTCAGGAGGTGAAGGGCTCAACGCGTTTCGCTGGTCTTAGTCACCGTCAGCTTCCTCAGGAGCATATGGAGAAACCATGCTAACCAGCATGCACTATTAAGAAATCATGCAAAACCGCATGAAACATGAAGAAACCATGTCAACCAGCACGTAACATGAAGAAACCATACTAACCAGCAGGTAACATGAAGAAATCATGTCAACCATCATGCAACACAAAGAAAACGTGTTATCTAGCATGAAACAGGAAGCAACCATGCCAATCAGCATGTAACCTGAAGAAACTATGCTAACCATGCATGAAGGAGGAACAGCAACAGCTGAACCAATACTTAACCAAGTAGCAACGCAGGAAAACGAAGCACTGGGCGGGCACCCAGCATCCTCTATGGACTACGAGAAAAGCATTTATCGGTAGGTAATTAAAATCCTATTTTCTCTTACGTCCTAGAGGATGCTGGAGTTCCATTTAGTAATATGGGGATGTACCAAAGTTCCCAGTACGGGAGGGAGAGTGCTGAGGATCCTGCAGAATGGAGTGACCAAACTTTAGGTCCTCAGATGCCAAAGTATCGAACTGGTAGAACTTCAGCAAACGTGTTCGACCCCGACCAAGCAGTTGGTCGGCAAAGCTGTAAAGCCAAGACACCCCGTGCAGCTGCCCAGGAACAACCCACTGTACGAGTAGAGTGGGCCTTAACAGATCTTGGACACAGCAGGCCTGCCATAGAATAAGCATGCTGGATTGTAAATCCGATCCAATGAGCAAATGTCTGCTTAGAAACAGGACACCCAACCATGTTGGGACCATAAAGGACAAACAGAGCGTCCGACTACCTGTGACTAGAAGTCCTCTTCACAAGTTAGAAATTTGACGTCCACCTCCTGTAAAGGCTCAAACCAATCCGACTGCAGGAACTGCAGCACCACATTAAGATCCCAAGGTGCCGTAGGAGGCACAAAGGCTGGCTGGATGTGCAGAATCCCTATCAAGAAAGTCTGAATCTCAGGGAGTGCAGCCAATTGTTTCTGGAAGAAAATGGACAAGGCCAAAATCTGGACCTTATATGGAGCGGAAGCATAGGCCCAGAACCACACCTGCTTGCAGAAAGAGGAGAAACCGTCCTAGTTGAAACTCCACCATAGGAAACTTCTTGGATTCACACCAAGACATGTACGTTTTCTAAATGCGATAATAATGTTTAGTCGTTACCCCATTCCTAGTCTGTAGGAATGACTTTGTTCGGAATGCCCTTTCGATCTAAGATCTGGCATTCAACCTCCATGCCATCAACATAGCCATGTAAGTCTTGATAAGTGCACGGCCCCTGTTGCAGAAGGTCCTCGTGAAGAGGAAGAGGCCTCGGATCTTCCAGCAGTAACTCCTCTGGATATGTCCGCATTCAAAGGATTAGCTACCAGCGGCCGGGAGGACTTTTTATATTTATAAGACTGTGCTCGGGTTGTAAGGATCCCATTTAGGTGATACTAATCATCTGCATTTGGACACTTTAAGCTCTTAAAAAGAACACCTCTATTGTAGTTCTACTGTGAACTCCCTAAATGTGCTTTTTTAAAGTAGGGTAAAAAAATTTTACCGGCAGGTAATTTACTTAATTCACTTAATTGCATTATAAAAATATTGATTGTTTTTATACCCATGTATGATGCATTATAATTATTAAAACTAATAGTATTTAAATACCAGCGCTTCTTTTTTCTTCACTTTGTGGGGAATTTCTGTTTCTAGTAACTCCAGAAGATCCCCGTACCAAGCACTTATTGGCAAGTCCGGAGCAATGAGGATCACCTGAACTCTTGTTCTTTTTAGTAGCTTGAGATTCATGGGATGAGTGGAAGTGGAGGGAACACATACACTGACTGGGACACCCACGGAATTACCAGGGCGTCCACCGCCACTGCTTGTGGGTCTCGTGACCTGGAACAGTATCTCCGAAGCTTCTCATTGAGGCGAGAGGCCATTATGTCTATCTGAAGTACACCCCATCGGCTTGTTACCTCTGCGAATACCTCCGGGTGGAGGCCCCATTCTCCTGGATGGAGACCGTGTCTGCTGAGAAAGTCTGCTTCCCAGTTGTCCACTCCCAGAATGAAGACTGCTGACAGTGCCCATGCATGCTTCTCTGCCCAGAGGAGGATTATTGCCCTGCTCTTCGTTCCACCCTGCCTGTTTATGTAGGACACCGCTGTGACGTTGTCCGACGGAACCTGAATGGCTTGATCTCGCAGAAGATGTGCCGCTTGTAGAAGGTCATTGTACACGGCCTTCAGATCCAGAATGTTTATTGGAAGGAGAGATACCTGAACTGTCCGCTTTCCTTTGAAGTTTTTCCCCTGAGACTTGCATCTGTGGTTAGATGAATCCAATTCTGAATCCCGAACCTGCAGCCCTCGAGTAGGTGAGAAGTTTGCAGCCACCAGAGGAGTGAAATTTTGGCTTTCGGCTACACGCGTATCTGCTGGTGCATGTGACCAGGAGATCCAGTGGGAAAGACCTTGCAAGGAATCTTCCGTACTGTCGAGCCTCTTAGTAGGCAACCATCTTTCCCAGAAGGCGAATGCACTGATGAACCGATACCCAGGCTGGCATCAGGACATCCTGGACCATTGATTGGATCACCAACGCTTTCTTCACTGTTAGAAACACCCTCTGCATTTCCATCCTCAGGAAGAAACGCCTCCTTATCGGCTTCCAATGCAAAATTGGAAGCTTCAGGATCCATCCGAGATCCCGGGACAGTTGATTTGAGAGCGCAACACTCCATAACAACATCTCCCTGGAGGATGTTAAGGTTGCCCAGATATGGAATTATGTCCACTCCTGGTTTGTGGAGCGGGAGTATAAAGGCTGCCATGGCCCTGATGAACACCCCCGGTGTTGCGTAGAAGCCAAGCTCAGTGTTTGGAACTGGAAGTGACATAGTTGTAGTGCAACCTTAGATAGGCGTAGAGAGGTGGCTAGATTGGAATGTGAAGTACGCACCCCTGATATCCCGGCATACCAGGAATTCCTCTACATCTTGAGCAGAGATCACGACTCCCAGACTCCATCCTGTTTTGAACACCCGCCAGTAGGGAATCAATGACCCTAGGTTTGAATAGTAACCCCTGTAACGTAAATGAGGTGGAACTGGAATAATAGGATTTTAATACCTACCGGTAAATCCTTTACTCTTAGTTCGTAGAGGATGCTTCAAAAACCATGGGGTATAGACGGGATCCGCAGGAGACATGGGCACTTTAAGACTTTGAATGGGTGTGAACTGGCTCCTCCCTCTATGCCCCTCCTCCAGACTCCAGTTTAAGTAACTGTGCTCAGGGAGACGGACATTTCGAGGAAAGAATTTATTGATAAACCACGGTGAGCATTTTACCAGCTCACACCTCCAGTATGCCGCAGAACGTGGCATTCAATAGAAAACCAGTCGACGGCATGAAGAATACACAGCAATATGCTGACATAAAGCGTAACAAAACCTGTGTGTGTAAACACAACCACTAACAGCATAACGCATGCCATGGCATGAATATCGTCAGCAACAGGCTGACTTAAATGCAACACACCATGTGTGTAAACATACCCAATAACTGCAGATACAGTACGCACTGGGACGGATGGACTAAGAGATAAGGATTTACAGGTAGGTATTAAAATCCTATTTTATCATACGTCCTAGAGGATGCTGGGGATGTTTCAAGAACCATGGGGTTTATACCAAAGCTCTAGAACGGGCGGGAGAGTGCGGATGACTCTGCAGCACCAATTGACCCAACAAGAGGTCCTCCTCAGCCAGGTTATCAAACTTGTAAAACTTCGCAAAGGTGTTTGATCCCGACCAAGTAGTAGCTCTGCAAAGCTGTAATGCCGAGACCCCTCGGGCAGCTGCCGAGGACGAGCCCACCTTTCTGGTAGAACGGGCTTTCACCAATTTTGGTAACTTAATTCTGCCATAGAATGAGCCTGCTGAATCGTATTACAGATCCAGCGTGCAATAGTCTGCTTGGAAGCAGGAGCCCTAATCTTGTTGGGAGCCCACCGGACAAACAGAGCCTCTGTTTTCCTAATCTGAGCCGTTCTGGCGACATAGATTTTCAAAGCTCTGACCACCTCGAGAGACTTCAATTCCGCCAAGGCGTCAGTAGCCACTGGCACCACAATAGGCTGGTTTACGTGAAACGATGAAACCACTTTTGGCAGAAATTGCTGACGAGGTCTCAACTCCACTCTATCTGCATGGAAGATTAAATAGGGGCTTTTGTGAGACAAAGTCGCCAATTCACACACCCGCCTTGCGGATGCCAAGGCCAACAGCATGACCACTTTCCAAGTAAGGAATTTCGACTCAACCTTACGCAAAGGTTCAAACCAATGAGATTGCAGGAACTGCAACACCACATTAAGATCCCATGGTGCCACTGGGGGCACAAAGGGAGGTTAGATGTGCAGCACGCTCTTTACGAAGGTCTGAACTTCTGGAAGGGAGGCCAATTCTTTCTGAAAGAAAATAGATAAGGCCGAAATTTGTACTTTAATGGAGCCTAACTTTAGGCCCGCGTCCACACCTGCTTGCAAAAAATGGAGCAAACGCCCCAGCTGAAATTCTTCCGTAGGAGCCTTCTTGGATTCACACCAAGACACATGTTTTCTCCAAAAATGGTGGTAAAGCTTCGCCGTTACTTCTTTTCTAGCCTGAAGCAGTTTGGGAATGACTTCACTGGGAATACCCTTTCGGGCTAGGATTTGGCGTTCAACCGCCATGCCGTCAAACACAGCTGCGATAAGTCTTGATACACGCACGGTCCTTGCTGTAACAGGTCCTCTCATAGAGGAAGAGGCCAGGGATCTTCTATGAGTAATTCTTGAAGATCTGGATACCAAGCCCTCCTTGTCCAGTCTGGAACAATGAGAATCACCTGAACTTTTGTTCTTCTTATGATCTTTATCACCTTCGGAATGAGTGGAAGTGGAGGGAACACATAGGCCGACTGAAACACCCATGGTGTCACCAGGGCGTCCACCGCTATTGCTTGATGGTCCCTCGACCTGGAACAATATCGCTGAAGTTTCTTGTTGAGACGAGACGCCAACATGTCTATTTGAGGAATTCCCCAACGACTTGTCACTTCTGCAAAAACCTCTTGATGAAGACCCCACTCTCCTGTATGGAGATCATGTCTGCTGAGGAAGTCTGCTTCCCAGTTGTCTACACCCAGAATGAAGACCGCTGACAGAGTGCTTACATGTCTTTCCGCCCAGCGGAAAACTTTTGTGGCTTCTACCATTGCCGCTCTGCTTTTCGTTCCACCCTGGCGGTTTACGTACGCCACTGCTGTTAAGTTGTCCGACTGAATTAAGACGGGCAAATCGCGAAGAATATGTTCCGCTTGCAGAAGGCTGTTGTAAATAGCCCTTCATTCTAGAATGTTTATTGCAGACAAGCTTCCTGGCTTGTCCATTTTCATTGGAAATTCTTCCGCCTGAAAGACTGCTCCCCAGCCTCGGAGACTTGCATCCATGGACACCAGGATCAAATTCTGGATCCCGAACCTTTATCCCTCTAGGAGGTGAGAACTGTGCAGCCACCACAGGAGAGAAATTCTGGTCCTGGAAGATAGGATTATTTTCCGGTGCATGTGCAGGTGAGACCCGGACCACATGTCCAACTGGTCCCGCTAAAACCACTCTGGCATTTAACCTGCTCACTGAATGGCCTCGTAGGCCGCAACCATCTTCTTCATCAATGGAACATATTGATGGATTGACACTGTTGCAGATCTGATCCGACTCTGGATCCTCAGAGCTCTTTCCACTGGAAGAAACAAACTCTGAACAGTTCTGCATCTAACATTATTCCCAACTCCGACAACTGCATCGTTGGTATCAACAGTGATTCTGGCAAGTTCAGGAGCCAACCACTTTGTTGAAGAACTGTCAGGGAGAAAACAACGTTTTGCACCACTTGTTTCTTGACCTCGCCGTACTCAGGAGACCATCCCAGTACAGAATAATAATGACTCTTACTATTGAAGGAAAATCATCATACCATCATCACTCTGGTGTATTGGCAATGACAATCCTGAATAGCAAACCCAGGTAAGCCTAATGCGGAAGAAACCGTATTTAGACCTTCTTTCTCCATTTACAGATTGGAGATCCCTGCCCTGAGAGATTCTGTCTTGTAGTTCAACTTCTTAAGTAGAAATTTTTGGGATTGTTCTGACCGAGCCATCCGGCCTCAGAAGCACGAACAACTACTCCCCCATGCGCATGTAATGCTAGTATAATCAACTTACATGCGGACACATAATTAGAGTATCACATATCTTCCTGCATACGATCCTTTGTGACAGGGCCCTGTGCAGAACAGGGGTGACTCTCACTTTATTCTATCCATGAGAAGGAATAACTTTACGTCAGCATTCATTATAAATATTTATATATATATATTTTCAAATGCACCTATACACACATATACCTATATATATATATATCTAATACATATACATATACACTTTTGTCAGGAACAGCCTGGTCCCTAGTGACGTTAATACGTTCCAATGTGTATGAACAGGTACTGAATGCCGATTTTGTGGATCTGATCAGGAAACATTATTGTCGACATAAGAAAGATTATTTGAGTCGATCTCAGGGAGTAGTAATTGGGCAAAATAATTTTTTTGCGATCCTGAGGGGTCTGAGAGAAATCTATTCTATGAATATGACTCCCTCCATAATTATTATTGCGTCTGTGATCGTGCCACAGACCTATGTAACCTTACAATACATACATATACATATAGGTATAGCTCTTTCTGATATGCATCACATTATCATGTCAGTATCCACCCACTCAGATATTGTTGGTGCCGACAGGGTCACCCCCCACGTCTGTGTCTCCCATATAAATATCTCTTGGGAAAAATATACCTCTTCTGACATGTTGACATTTATTTACATGTACCAAGTACTATTAGGAGTCGACAGCGCCAACATAGTCCTTCCCTTGGTGACAGAGCACTCAGCCTCAGATATGCCGACACACATGTACCAAACACCCACTGACATTACACTGGCTATAAGGGATAGACCCCAGTACATTCTGTCATGGAAACACAGAAGGAGTTTACCAGCTCATTTCCACAGCACTCATGATATAGTGTGCTTTTATTTTTTACTTATATTGCACCAAACAACTGTGCCCCCCCCCCTCGTTTTCTACTCTGATCTGTACAGCAGTGCTTTGGAAGGACCAGTGTCTCTGTGAGGAGTAAATGGCGCTGAAATGAGCTTTGAGGGGGAAGCCCCGCCCCCTTAATGGCGCGCTTCAGCCCGCTATTACGTACAAATATTTATACTGGTGGGGGTTACATATAGTGCCCAGGCACTTATATATTCAATTGCTAGTCTATGTTGAGGATTTATATGCTGCCCAGGGCGCTCCCCCTCGCACCCTGCACCTGACAGTACATATGTGTGTGGGAGCATGGCGCAAAGCGCGACCGCTGTGCGGTACCTCAAAGCCGTCACTGAAGTCTTCTGATCTTCTTCTACTCATCTGACTTATGGCTCTACAAGGGGGGTGACGGCGCGGCTCCGAGAACGAGCATTTAGGCGTACCTAGCGATCAGACCCTCTGGTGTCCAGTAGCCTAAGAAGCAGAGCCTTGAAACTCACAGAAGTAGGTCTGCTTCTCTTCCCTCAGTCCCATGATGCAGGGAGACTGTTGCCAGCAGTGCTCCCTGAAAATAATAAACCTAACATAAAGTCTTTTCAGAGAAACTCAGTAGAGCTCCCCTGGGCACAGAATCTCAACTGGAGTCCTGAGGAGGGGCATAGAGGGAGGGGACAGTTCACACTCATTCAAAGTTTTAAAGTGCCCATGTCTCCTGCGGATCCCGTCTATACCCCATGGTTCTTGAAGCACCCTCAGCATCCTCTAGGACGTATGAGAAAATTACATTAATTTGACAAATTATATGATAGCTTCCATCTGGGAGGCGGGAATACTAGAAATTCTAGTCTGCACTCCTGGACAACGCAACTGTTTCCAGGGGTCTAGGCAGGATATCGCCCAGATGTGTTACTGAATCTCTTTAGTCTCGCTCCCACCTGCCTGAACCCCTGGCAGTGAGGTCCACTGACAAACCGAAGGATTTGAAAATGGTTGAATTTGAAATCCGTCCCTGGGAACCTGGCAGCGCAGGTTTTCTGGATTTCCAAACGTCCTCTAAAGGAAGTGGAGGAATATGTGGAATCATGCTCAAAATAATTGCAGTGTAGGTGTAGGATATAATTTCATAGTCTGTGCAGCTGCGGAAGGAAGACATACCAACTTACCCACAGTTGACATGGATAATCACGTATCCCGTGCATCCCAACAGTGTCTTACCTGTGAAGGGCGGACCTGTCATACCTTACTCGGATTCTGTATCTGCTGTCCATTGGTGTATCCACCGTTCCCTGCATGTCGAAACTGCCAGAGCAGTGGTCCCTGCATTATGCAGGTCAATCTCCTTCATTGCATCTCGCCGTGAAGCCTGTAGAATCCTGTATGTGACAAAGAAACAAGTACAAGTCACTTCTACACATAGAATCTAAATCATCAAGTAAGGAGCCTGACCACCTTACAATAGCCCCAGAGATGTACGCAAAAGTGGGTCTCTGAGTCACACATGCAGCAGTGTACAGTATTAGAGATTAGTCTCAATAGGTGATCAGCCTTTATGGAGGTTGTACCAGGGACAGGTAAGACAACCATATATGACAATTTAGACACTCTATATGGATGTGGATAATAACTCTGGGTGTACTCAGGTTTTCCCAAATAAGGATTACAACGCCCTACACAGTGGGAAGGCATTCATTATATACATATAATAAGATTCCTCATCCCTAATAGCCTCAAACATATGTTGAACCCCTCATATATATGCATTATATGGGCAAGTGTACGCTTTCTAGGGTACGGAGATGGGGTGAGAGGCACAGCAGTGGGATATGAAACCCCACTTTTCTCAAAACCACGGCTTCTACCCAGTATGGGATATATTGGAAGTGATATATTCTTAAAGTACACCTTATGGAGGCCACCCCAGGGGATCTGTCACCGGAGCTTGAGATGTGTACAGTTTTGTGCATGGTATAGACTCCCCAGGAGAAGATATACATTCAGGACAAAGTCCCTTAAACATGATAAAGTGGATTACACATACACAGGAAAATGTCAACACAGTTTCCCCCCCAGAATATCTTCAGAGAGTCACAGAGCACAAAAAGCCAGCCACAGCGCACCCTTATAGGCTTTTATAAAGATGAAAACCCTGCTGACTTTTATGAACCACAAGCAGTGGTTCATTCCTGTTCATGTATTTTTTGTTATAGTTCTCTTGCAGGCCAGGATTTCCTTTGCTCTGGTTTAGAAAGACTCTTGTAGGCCGCCGGTGGTGAGTCTGTGTAATTGCAGCCTGTTTTCATGTGTTTAGCCTCACCTGTCTGTTAATTGCACCTGTCAGTTTGGAGTCATGTAGCAGGGCAGCTGCACAACATAATTAATTGGGGTCCCTGCTGTGATTGGAAGAAATCCTTTTTATATTCTGTCTCAGTGCATTACACAGACGCTGGTGAGCGCTTCTGTCTAGCTGCTTCCAGCCTTGAAGCATTCTTGTCCAGGAGTCCAGTGTCTGATCCAGTGTCTGATCCAGTATCCTGCCTTGAAGCATTCCTGTCCAGGAGTCCTGTGGCTTTGTCTGTGCCTGATCCAGTATCTGGCTTCTTGGTGTCCACCGGTCTGACGTTTGTGATTCTGCCTGTCCTCCGGTCCTGAGAGTCTGTGTCAGCTACTTTGGGGGTTCCTGTCCTTTTGCCAGTATTCGTACCGGTTTCGTGAGTAGCGGCCCTGCCGCATCCCTCGGCCTAGGCCGCAGCATCTTGTTATATTTATTTTGGAGTTTCTGCAGAGGTTCTGCATTGGCTGTCCTCGCCAGTATACAACAGTGTCATGTAGGCATGTGGACAGCATTGCCTTTGTTGTTAGTCTTGGCGGCTGAGCCGCGCATACTTTCATTTAGTTCTGTAGCGCCCCTAACTCTGTATTTCTGTCTTTAGTTAGAGGTTCCACCTGTCATCGTCCAATCTCAGTTTACGCCTTGTCTCCAACTAAGACCGGAGAGCCATCAGATTTGGGCAGACATAATCCGCCCTTCAAACGCGGCTGCCGTGGACCCAAGAAACCATAGTCTCGCAGGCGTAAGCGGACAACGAGGTTGAGACAACAGAGTCAGGTTTCTGTAGAGGTTGCTGCCGAGCTCTGTATCTATTGCAGCATTATGTTCCTGTACTTGGGGCTCATCCGCCCAGTTCCAGGAGTACCAAGTAAAGTGTACGTAACATTATCACCGGCCCATACTGCAAAAAAGAAACAAAGCTAAATAGTAGTTTTTTCTTTTTTGGCCCAGTCCAGTGTCCTGTCTAGAATCCAGTCCTGTCTAGACTCCAGTCCTGTCTAGAGTCCAGTGTGCAGAACCCAGTCCAGTCTTGTCTTGTCCAGTTTAAAAATCCAGTCCAGTCTTGTCTTGTCTAGTTTAAAAATCCAGTCCAGTCTTGTCTTGTCTAGTTTAAAAGTCCAGTCCAGTCTTGTCTTGTCTAGTTTAAAAGTCCAGTCCAGTCTTGTCTTGTCTAGTTTAAAAGTCCAGTCCAGTCTAGTCTTGTCTTGTCTAGTTTGAAATCCTCCTATGTCAACTATGCAAGCCCTGCAGACATCTATCTCAGCCCTGAATTCTGCTTTCAGTGCTTTGAAACCTGAGCGGCTGGAGGTTTTGCAGCAATCCTTAAAGCAACTGCAAAACCTTCTGACCAAAATTTTGCCTATCTTGCCAGAAGTTGTTGAGAGTACATCGATCTCTAAAGAGACTCTTGCTCACAATATGGTGACAAGAGAATCCTCAGGTTCGGTTTAAGAGAAAAGGTTTAAAGGTTTTCTGTGGCCCAGGCCCTCAGAAGAGGAGCATCTGTGTCGCAGAAACTTAAATTTATTCCTATATTGTGGGGGTTTAGGCCACTGTCTGCAGACCTGTGAGTTGCGCAAGCCAAAGTGTGGCGACAAGTCCTGCCCTCTGGCGAAGTTGAGTCAGGATTCAAGACCTACTCCTATCTCTACTGTGGCAGAGGTACTTGTCACACAACCCACACTAAAAAGCACTGTCCTATAATTGGGATCCTTGGGCTAGGGAGCCCCATTATAGATTCAGAAACCAAAGGAGAATGTTTCTCTCCTCTCTAGATTTTCCTGTTGAATCAGAGTTGCAAACCCCGGTAGTGGAATCTCTGAGTCCTGGAGTGGTGCCAGATGCCCGGGGTCCTGGAGTGGTGCCGGATGCCCGGGGTCCTGGAGTGGTGCCGGATGCCCGGGGTCCTGGAGTGGAGCCAGATGCCCGGGGTCCTGGAGTGGTGCCAGATGCTCTCGGTCTAGGAGCGGTGCCTGATGCTCTGGGTCGAAGAGGGACATCTGATATAATAGCTCAGGTGTCGATACCAGAAGGGGTCTCAGAAGCTGTTACCCCAGGTAGGGACTTGAAAAGCGCAACCCCAGAAAGGGTATCTAAAATCATAGTTCTAGAAGGGAACTCGAGAAGCAAAACCCCAGAAGGGATCTTTGAAGTAATATCCCCAAGTGGGGTCTTGAGAGACACCGCCCCAAAGAAGGGTCTAGAGGTTGCTTCCCCAGGAAAGGACTCAAGAGGCATAGCTTTAGTGGAGGTTCTGAAGGTCATAACTTCAGCAAAAGTCCCAGAGGTCATAATCCCGGGAGAAGTCTCGATAATTATCGACTTGGAGAGGGAGGCCGACTGTCCGGTCCCAGAGAGGGAGGCCAACGGTCTGGTCTCAGAGAGGGAGGCCGACGGTCCGGTCCCACAAAGAGGGAGGCCGGTCCGGTCCCAGTAAAAGAATCAGAGGTGCTGACCCCAGAGGGGGTTCCCGAAGGCCACTGCCCCAGAGGGGGTTCCCGAAGGCCACTGCCCCAGAGGGGGTTCCCGAAGACCACTGCCCCAGAGGGGGTTCCTGAAGGCCACTGCCCCAGAGGGAGTTACCGAAGGCCACTGCCCCAAAGGGGGTTCCCGAAGGCCACTGCCCCAGAGGGGGTTCCTGAAGGCCACTGCCCCAGAGGGGGTTCTGAGGGCCACTGCCCCAGAGGGGGTTCCGAGGGTCACTGCCCCAAAGATGTGATATATTCCTTTAGAGGGGAGCCTTTTGAATGGGCATCCAACTTAATTAAAAATAATGATCCCATTCATCAGGATCCACTGGCATTCAGTGATGCATTTATTAAGAGATATGGTTCCAAAGAAATTGATTCAGGTTCCTCTAGGTCCCCTGTCTTTTCTGCTGAGAGTCCACCGTATACTGTAAACTCGGCACAAATATCTCAGCCCATTGCTTTGACTGCAGGATGTGCTTTTCTGTCTTCTTCTAGTAGTAGTACTTTGTCTGAAAGTTCAGCTCCCAAGGTTAAGAAACCAATCTCTGGATTGAACCCAGCCTTGCTGGAAGGTACCATCAGTTCAGACAATGTTTGGGGAATTACCTTGGTCAGAACTCAAGAACCTTGTGAAAAAAAAGAAGAAAAATAAATAATTGCTGACTCTTGCCTTGTTGTATATATAATTTTTATTTTTTTCTTTGTCTTGTGTCTAGTGTCCACCGTCAAGGTGGTGGTGGTGGTGGTGGTGGTGGTGGTGGTGGGGGGGGGGCACTGTTACAAGCTGATGCCACAGCTTGTTTCTGTTTCTTGTCATTATCTGTTTGTTCCAGTGTCAGGTTTTTTTAGTGTATCCCTTGTTTTGGAAAATCTGAATTTTGGGGTCCATTGACCCCTCCTCAAAGGGGGGGGGGGTACTATTAGAAGTGTTGACCCTTCTTTTTCAAGAGCTCTGCAATTCGCCCTGGCATGTGGTCAAACAACTTCTGGGCCACATACTGACTGATGGCCGCCCCTTCTTGCCTAATCAGTGCTTGGAGTTTGTCAGAATTTGTGGGGTTTTGTTTGCACACCCACCTCTTGAGGATTGACCACAAGTTCTCAATGGGTTTAAGGTCTGGGGAGTTTCCTGGTCATTGCCCCAAAATGTCGATATTTTGTTCCCTGAGCCACTTGGTTATCACGTTTTCCTTATGGCAAGGTGCTCCATCATGCTGGAAAAGACATTATTTGTCACTAAACTGTTCTTGGATGGTAGGGAGAAGTTGCTCTTGGGGATGTTTTGGTACCATTCGCTTTTTCATGGCTGTGTTCTTAGGCAAAGTTATGAGTGATAACACAGAATGGAGGTTACTCTCTGAATGAGTTAGAACAATGGTGGCTAATTTCAAATGAATACATTTAAAAATGACAATTTAATAAAAAAAAACACAAATGTATACATAAAACATTATATAGCATAAATTACAGTGCGATGATAAAAAGGTATATATTACCCTGGTAGACAAGTGGCTTCTTTATTGCCCTTGTCTGGAGAAGGAACGGTGAGCGCTACCATCAGTCCTGTGTCATGCCTCCCTCCTGTTTAGCCAGCAATTTCCTCCTGCATACTAATAAATGGCATGCGATGCCCTCCTTTTACCTCCTGTAGCACAGACGAAAGACTATAGTTGCAGAATGACGGCACTAAAGGACAACTTTAAACAGATGACACAGAAGTCCACAATGGAATGTCATTGCGGACTTCTTTATCAAGGAACTGCATTAAAAATATTTGCACTGGTGCCCTCCCAGGTCAATCAAGCCCCATGTATCTACAATATCTTAACAGACCTGGCATATACTGTGTCACCTCAGCCTCCAGCCCAATGCTTGGTTCTATCCCTCTCTGGAAACCCCCTTCTGCAAATATTGCATTTGCCCCTGTAAAGGTATTGTATGGTAAGCCAATTTGTTCCATTGACACTCCCTCTGCCGCAACTTATATCTGTTTCCACTTCTCCATAGTGGTGTAATGTAGTCCAAGGGCAGAAATTGAAAGTCACGAATGGTATGGCCCTGAATGAAAAAGTGTCTACCCACCAGTGGTGTGCTTTTTTTTTTTTTTTTTATAGATGACCTGTGTGCATACTGTTTCTTTCTTTGATCATCCTAATAGTATTTCTCTGATAAATTTCTTACAAGGGCACATAATTAGTTAGACCGCATATTTTATTTCATCAGTTATCGGCTGCACGGCAGACTCTGGGGGTGGGAACCAAGGGACCGGGAGTCAGGGCTGTTTCTAGCCAATTTGGCTCCCAGTGCGAGATTTAAAAATGCGCCCCCCATGACATAAAAAATGTGCCCCCCCCCCACACACACCTAGATAAAAAAAAAACTTGCGCGTGCACCCGACAAGGGGCGTGGCCTCATCTAAATGGGTGTGACCTTATTTAAATGGGCATGGCCTTGTCTGAAAAGACTACCTCACAATCCAGTTTTTGACCCTGCTCCAACAGATCACGACCACCACAGTAAAAAAAAATTCTACCATATTAAGCCCCACACAGTAATGTCCCCTGCACCATATTATGCCACACACCGCAATGCCCTTGATACATTAAATCCCCACACTACGGCAGGCAAGAGTCACATTTCACACATTATGGCAGGTGTCCCCATTTTACACATTGAGAGAGAGAGATAATACTTAAAGAGGCGATTACCGCTCTTCGGCCCGCCTCACCAGTCGCTCCTCGTGCCGGCCTTTCCCTCTTCCTAACTTGGAATCCCCTCTGAACTCCGCTCGGGGGGTTGGGGGGGGGGGGGGGTTTCGCGGAGTGACTGTGTTGCATCATGACGCAACGATGCAACCGCGTCATTCTGTGAAACTCCACCCCCCGAGCGGGTTACTCGGGGAGAAATAGGAGGGGGAAGCAGGGAGCCACAGTTAGTGCCGTGGCGGGCGCCCAGTGCGGTTGCACTGCTTGCCTGCCCCAAGAAACGGCCCTGCCGGGAGTTCCCTCTGAGGATTGAAGGTGCTTGAAGATTGTCTTCCAGCAGCGGCACAATAGGCATTTCTGACTGGTCGCATCAGATGCAACCATCTCAGGCAAAGCCTAGCCTGGTGTGGACACATCTGAATGTGACCACACCAGGCAAGTGGTTAAGAACATACAAAAAAATATTTGCTGGTTGTGTGCCCTGACGAAGAAGCTTAAGCCATGAAACGTTGATTGATGAATACACTATGTTTCATGCATTAAATTTGGAGCATCCTGAGTGTCATTATTTGCTTTGGAGTCTTTCTTATTCTAAATATTAGAATACAGATCTGAAATGTTGGACCTTAGCGCTAGTGTGAGCAGCTGCTGTTTGTGACTAGCTATATTGCTGTATATATGGATTCTGATTTTAGAGGGCACCCAGGCAGTTGGTACCATTGGGGTATTCGTGAAGAGTGCCGTACACCTCTATATCAAATATTGTATTTGCTTTTTACAATTGGTCTTACTATTATTAAAAACATGTCTTGACACAGTGTTGTATAACCTTATTTAATATACCTTTTATTAGTTCAGTTCCACACCTTTTTCTATTTTGAATTATAGTGTGCAGGTTAATAATTTTAGTACTATCTACTGGCCGAATCAGTGCACAAGCATCATCATTATTGCACCCACATAAAATCCTCCTGCCGAAAGGCGTATCTGCATACTGTGTGTGAAATGAATCAATTTGTAATTGTTCCACATTTATATGTGAACGCTCTTACTGTACATGACATTTGTCCAACGCTAACTGAGCCCTGTATAATTCAGTTTAAAGTAACTTTTTTTTTTTAAATGATTTTAAAGCTAATTGTGTGCTAAGAATATATTGTAGCTACACAGAAGCAACAATTACACATGGTAATTATATTTAATTTACCAAGATTGTTATCATAAATCTAAATCTAGACAAGTATAGAACAAAAATATACATATTTCACTGAAGACGCTGGGCCTGAATCAGAGATGTACACAAGCCCAATGGTTTGCATACAACTCCGATTGCGAGAGAACTGGAAAAGAGCAGATGCTGCACTGCACATGTACAGGTCATGATTGACAAGCTGCGGCCATGTGGAGTCAGAGCAGGGACGGCGAGGGGCAGCATTGGAGAATGAGGAATCTTCAACCTGAGGGTTACTCAGATAACCAATATTCATGCAGAGTGATCCGATGCTGCGTCCTTGGACTCAGTGGCGTATAACAGAAACCGGTAGGAGGCATCCATTAACAAATGACAGCCTTTTGCTGCAATAGCATAATGTCACAGTTGTGGTGTCATGATCCGGGTAACTAGACGCCGGTTCCTACCTGTTAGGTGCCTTCTAAGATTGGCTCAGCGAGCCGGGGCCGGGCTATAGCTATGTTATGGTTATTGCCTGCAGCGCTGGTTTTAGCGGCCTTCTCAGTGTATGCACTTACGGTGGTTTGGCGCTCTCAGCCCCGTCACGGCCGTCACTGCTGCGCCTGTGGTCTTCAGCTGGATGTGCGTCCTCTGTGTACCCCAGCCGCCGCTTCCATCACCGTGGCCACTGTGCGCATGGAGTTTCTGCTGCTGTGGCTTCTGCCGCCATTGTTGTTTAACACATGGTTTCAGAGTGCTTCTTTACCATTCAATCCCCCTAATGTCTGACACCCCCCACACTCCAGTCTTGCTACAACACAGTGGTTGCTGAGCGTGCGATCAGACCTCTGCCTGCAGCTCAATCCTGCGCCAGCCGCCCGCCCTGCTGATAATAAATGCTGAGTGGCCGGCAACCACACAGGGAGACATGTAACCTCGGGAAGTGGCAGCGTGTGCTGAGCCTGTGCTCTCCTCCAGCATGCACACTCGCCTGCCCATGCCCTCTTCCAGGCTGTACGCACGCCCGCTCACCCACCCGCACCCGCTCTCTTCCAGCCTGCATGCATCCACGCCCACCCGCACGTCCAGCCCACCTGCGCTCTCAATCCTCGCGTGCGTCCACCTCACAGGCAGCGGCCCGCCTGTGCTCTCCTCCAGCCCTTCCTTCCGCCCGCACTCTACTCTAGCTCGCCCGCCGCCCGTGATCACCTCCAGGGCGCTCTTTCCCCAGATTTTCCGCCCGCACTTTCTGCCTGCTTACGCTCTCCACCCACCCCTGCTCTCCTCCCTCCACCCCTCCGTGTGCTCTCCTCCAGCCCTTCCTCCCGTGCTCTCCAACAGCCCTTCCTCCATAACCAATCCTCCTGTGCTCTCCTCCAGCCCTCCCTCCCGTCCGCCCATGTTCTCCTCCATCCCTCCTTCTCGTCCTCCCGTCCTTTCCTCCAGCCCTCCCATCCATCCGCCCATGCTCTCCTCCATCCCTCCCTCTCGTCCTCCCATCCTTTCCTCCAGCCCTCCATCCTGTCTGCCCGTCCTCTCCTCCAGCCCTCCCTCCCGTCTGTCCATCCTCTCCTCCAGCCCTCCCTCCTTGCTGCCTCCTTCAGCCCTCCCTCCCTCCCACGCTCTTGTCCAGCAGTCCCTCCCATCCACTCACCCGTGTTCTACTCCAGCCCTTCCTCACCCCCGTCCGCCCTTTCTCTCCTGCATCCCTTCCTGCCATCCGCCTGTCCTCTCCTCCCCTCCTGTAAACCCGTCCTTTTCGCCATCCCTCCCTCCCATCCGCCCGTCCTCTCCTCCAGCCTTCCATCCCATCCGCCCGTTCTTTCCTCCAGCCCTCCCTACCATCCGCACAGCCTATCCTCCTCTCCTCCAGCCTTCCCTCCCATCCGCCCGTCCTTTCCTCCAGCCCTCCCTCCCTCCCATCCTATCCTACTCTCCTCCAGCCTTCCCTCCCATCCGCCTGTCCTTTCCTCCAGCCCTCCCTCTTGCCCGTCCATGCTCACCTTCAAATCCCACCCTCCTGCCCGTGCTCTCCTCCAGCCCGCATGCCCGCCCGACCGTGCTCTCCTCCAACCCGACCGTGCACTCCTACAAGATCCACCCGCCTGTCCACCTGCCTGTGCTCTCTTCCAGTCCACCTGTGCTCTCAATTCTCGTGTGCATCCACGCCACAGGCAGCATTCCTCTCAGGGGTATTTAGAGCCGCCACATGACACATTCTGCTAAGATGGTTCAACAGAGTCTCTGTCACTGAGACAGACAGTAAGTTACTATTACTGATACCTTGCGTCCAATTCTGCATTGACCCCATTGTCTACAGAACATAAGAAAGCCCCACTGGGAGACACTGGAGCTTAATTGAAATAATTATTTGAATCATTATTACCCTACTGGTCAGAACTGTATAACTGGCCCCTGGAGGCTGGGTTCCTGGGTTAATCATGGGTGCACATAAACCTCCTCCCAGCTCCTCCTCTAACTGTGCCATGTGACGTGATTATGTCATGCCCTCACACTGGCCCACACTCTCACTCGGCTATTTGGTTAAGACAGTAGAGCAATTTAAACATGCATGGGATAGACATAAGGATATCCTTACACAGAAATAATGATTAAATAAGGTTTGAGGTAAAAATATGGTTAAAAAAAAGGAGCAGACTAGATGGGCCTTATCTAGTGGTTCTTATCTGCTGTCACATTTTATGTTTCTCATTTGCCGCGCCAATGCCACATGCAGCATGCTGGAGGAGTACACATTGACTTAATGAATTAGCCAGCATTTCAGCAGTATAGTCTGTAACTGTGAGCGGTATAATGTGAATTCGGCTCATACTGTGTGGCATAACGTGAGTTTCTGTTCACACTGTGTGGCATAATGTGCATTTTGACTCATGCTGTATGGCATTATGTGAATAAGGGGCACTACTGTCAATAGCTAGTGAGCATGGGGTCATATGTGAAAAATGCTGGTGTCCTGCAGAGTAGGGGTCTGACGGACAAGTGTGGCTCTGATGGCATGTGTAAATCTTAAACTTTACTACTATAAAAATCTCCCGTACTTTTCAGAAAGGCCCACTCAGAATCAGGGTGTAGGTGCTGGGGGTGTGTGCAAGGGGTGGGTGTGTGTATGGTGATTAGGGGGTAGGGATGCATATGTCAGGGATAGGTTGGGAAAGCGTAAGCAGCAATAGGATATAGCTAGAAATCTAGGTTATGCCATAGTGGACATTAAGCACCTCAGTGGTCTCACCATTATGTTAATTTTTTTTTTCTTGTGTGTATTATATCTACTTGTAGTATTAGGAACTAGGAAGAAATTAGATTAAGCCATGTGATTTTACTGAAAGAATGTTAAATAGTGTTAGACATGTCCCTGGGCGGTGCTAGATACGCCCAAAAGGCAGTGCACCCCCTAATAAAATTAGCTGCGCACGCCTATGAGCACCCAGAAGGTTGTCAGTGCTTCAATGGTCTTTCCAGCATTTCTAGTATGCAGTTCACTGTGGACTCTCCTGTGGATGTTTCCTGCAGCATAGCCTGACTCCCTGGTGATTTCCCTCTGCGGTGCAGTTCCAGCTCTTCCGTGCTAATTCTCTGTGGTGCAACCTGCCTCCATTGTTCCCACACCCAGCGCCAGCAGAATGTATTACTCCGGCTTCCCAGCAGCCACTCTCCAGCAGTCCTCTGTTTACCTTCCTGCAGTTCTCACCATTACTGTGGAGTACAAATCCTGCGATCCCTAGTATTATTCACAGCTTTACCTGCGATCCCTAGTATTATTCACAGCTTTACCTGCGAACCCCAGCTTCATTCACAGCTTTACCTGCGAACCCCAGCTTCATTCACAGCTTTACCTGCGAACCCCAGCTTCAATCACAGCCTTACCTGCGAACCCCAGCTTCAATCACAGCTTCACCTGTGAACCCCAGCTTCACTCTCAGTTTCACCTACAAACCCCAGCTTCATTTAAAGCTTCACCTGCGATCCCTAGCATCACCTTATACCTCACCTGGGTTCCCAAGTATTATACAGCACTTCCACTCATACTCCAGATTACTGGTTGTAACCAGTTGTGTTCTTAATATTCACTTGTGACATTTATTGTTTGGTTGCACATTATTTGACTCTTACGATATAATAAAAACCCTCAAAGACATCTTCTATTGTTGTGGTCACGCCTTCGGGCATCTGGTACTACTGCCTAGAGCATGTCTAGGAGTCCTCTCTCACCTCCTACATTCCGGTACCCGTCAGCCCCTACAACTGAGGCTTCCAGTTACCGACAACCGCCCTCAGTTGTGACAGTAAGCACTGACCTAATGGATCCGGTCGGAGACCAAGTCTATGCAAGAACTGGCAGCCCGTCTTGAACATCAGGAGGCAGCACAAGGCCATGTTATCCGATGTCTCCAGGACCTCTCCTCCCGACTGGATGAAATACAAGTTACCCTCCGTGGGTCAGGGGCGTCCAGTATGCCAACAGTAGTACCTCCGGTGGTATTCCCACCCACCATACCCATTTCTTCCTAAACCAGTGCAAGATCCACTTTGAGTAGCAACCCAGCAGATTTTCTACAGACCGCACTAAAGTTGCATACATCATCTCCCTACTCAGTGGCTCCGCCCTCGACTGGGCATCACCCCTATGGGAAAGATCAGATACCCTGCTGTCATCCTACTCCGACTTTGTGGCAATATTCAGACGTATTTTTGATGAGCCAGGTCGAGTGTCGTCAGCTTCTTCTGAGATCATTCGGCTGCGTCAGGGGACACAAACTGTCAGCCAGTATTTGGTACAATTCCAGACATTGGCATCTGAAGTCTCCTAGAATGAGGAAGCCCTCTATGCAGCTTTCTGTCAAGGCCTGTCTGAACGTATTAAAAATGAGCTCGGCACTAGAGACTTACCCTTTGAAATTGAATGAGCTCATATCGCTCTCCACTAAAGTTGACCTACGGTTCCGTGAAAGGGCTATGGAGCGAGGCAGGTCAACAGTTCATAAGATTCCTTCTGCTCCTCCTCCTCCTCATCAGCCGTCTCCGTCCAAAGATGAACATATGCAGATAGGTAATTCACGACTTTCTCCAGCAGAGCGCAGAAGACGTCATCCAATCGCCTTTGCCTATACTGTGCTGCACCTTCCCACCTCATTAACGCCTGTCCTGAGCGTCCTGGAAACTCCAAATCCTAGACCGCCAAGGAGAGGGTCGGCTAGGAGTGATGTATTCCTCTCCATCTTCAAGTGACTGCAATCTCTCAGTTTCTCTTCAGGTGGCTCAGCGTACCAAGTATCTTATTGCCTTATTGCAACTGGAGCAGCCGGAAACTTTATTACAGTGAAGTTCATAAACGGTGGTCTCTACCCACTGACAGACTGTCATCTCCTATATCTTTAACTACCGTGGACGGCAGTAGGATTCCTGATGCAGTGATTACTTCCAAGACCCTACTTATCCGTCTGAGGGTAGGGGTTCTGCATACAGAGTTGATTTCCTTCCTGGTAATCCCAAGGGCCACTCATCCTGTGATTCTAGGCCTCCCATGGCTTTGTCTGCATAATCCCCAAGTTGATTGGAAGACAACCCATATTCTGGCATGGGGTCCTTCCTGTTCCAAGACATGTCTACATAAAGTGCTTCCAGTTTGCAATTCTTCCTCTGAGTCTCCTAATGTTCCACCTTCTCCATATCAGGATTTCACTGATGTATTCCACAAGTCTTCAGCCGATATTCTTCCTCCCCATAGAGAATGGGATTGCCCTATCGATCTCATTCCAGGGAAAACTCCTCCTCGTGGACGCACGTATCCATTGTCATTGCCTGAGGCCCACTCCATGGAGGAGTATGTCAAGGAAAATCTGGCTAAAGGGTTCATCCGGCCTTCATCTTCTCCAGCTGGCGCAGGCTTCTTCTTCGTAAAGAATAAATATGGCGGCCTGTGGCCTTGTATTGACTACTGGGGTCTGAATGACATCAAAGTGAAAAATTGGTACCCTCTGCCACTTATCACCGAGTTGTTTGACCGCGTCAGTGGAGCCACTATTATCACTAAGTTAGATCTGAGGGGCGCTTATAATCTCATCCGAATCTGAAAGGGAGATGAGTGGAAGACCCGGCCCGGACATTACGAGTACCTCGTCATGCCTTTCAGACTCAGCAATGTTCCAGCGGTATTCCAACACTTCGTGAATAATCTTCAGAGACATCCTTTATCGTCATGTTGTGGTTTATCTTGATGATATCCTTATATTCGCGAATGATCTAGAGGAACATTGGTTCTGGGTGAAAGAGGTTTTGTCCCGTTTTCATACCAATCATCTGTATTGCAAACTGGAAAAGTGCGTCTTTGAAGTTAAATCCATCCCGTTCCTGGAGTATATTGTATCCGGTTCCGGTCTGGAGATGGACCCTGAAAAGCTTCAAGCGATCCAAGATTGTCCGATTCCTGTAACCCTCAAGGGCATCCAGAGATTCCTAGGGTTTGTCAATTACTACAGGAAATATATTCAAGACTTTTCCACTGTTGTGCGCCTATTACGGCTCTTACCAAAAAGGGTGCCAATCCTTCCAAATGGTCAGAAGAAGCTACCCAAGCCTTTAATTTGTTGAAACAAAGATTCATCTCTGCTCCGGTTTTCAAACAGCCAGATACCAGTTCGCCCTTCGCCCTTGAGGTGGATGCCTCTGCCGTTGGAGTGGGCGCAGTACTGTCTCAAAGAGCTAATGATGGTCATCTACATCCTTGTGGATTTTTCTCACGAAAGTTCTCTCCTGCCGAGCGTAACTACGCCATTGGCGATCAAGAACTTTTGGCGATCAAGCTCGCTTTGGAAGAGTGGAGGTACTTATTAGAAGGAGCATCTCATACCATCATTATTATAACGGATTACAAGAATCTCCGGTATCTAAAAGGCGCTCAGTGTCTTCACCCTCGCCAAGCCAGGTGGTCACTTTTCTTCTCCAGATTCGACTTCAAATTACAGTTTTGTCCAGGGTCACAGAATTGCAAGGCTTATGCCCTTTCCCGCTCCTGGGATCAAGAAAATGAGTCTGAGTCTACTGACAAGCATTATATCATTGATCCAGTGGCATTCTCCGCAGTGAGGATGGACTCTATGCCCCCCGCCAGGGAAAAGTTTTGTGAAGCCGGCTCTCAGAAGGAAGCTCTTGCAATGGGCACATTCCTCTCGCTTTGCCGGACACGCAGGCGTACGTAAGGCCTTAGAATTTGTTTTCAGGTCATACAGGTGGCCGACCCTAAAAAAGGACATTGCTGAATTTGTGGCCTCCTGCCCTAAATGTGCCCAACAGAAAGTACCCCGCCAGTCACCCGCTGGGCAACTGGTTCCTTTGTCTGTTCCTCATCGTCCGTGAACTCATCTCTCGATGGATTTCATCACGGATCTCCCTGTGGAGATAATTTCCGATAGAGGTGTTCAGTTTGTGGCCAAGTTCTGGCGAAGTCTTTGTCAAGCTGAAATTCTCTACAGCCCATCACCCTCAAACCAATGGGCAAACTGAGAGGGTGAATCAAGACTTGGAGGCCTTCCTCCGTTTCTATGTATACTCTTCCCAGGATGATTGGGTTCAACTTCTCCCATGGGCTGAATTCTGCCACAACAATCAGTATCATTCTTCATCTTCCCCCACGCCATTCTTCACCAATTATGGGTTTCAACCAAAAGTTCCTGAGTTCCAGCTGCTTCCAGGAACATCGGTGCCTGCAGCTGATATCACGTTTCAACAGTTTTCAAATAACTGGAAGAATGTTTGTATTGCTATTTTGAAAGCATCCTCCAGGTACAAGAGATTTGCAGATAAGAAGCGTAGTGTAATTTGGCTGTCTATGTGCGTTTGGCTGTCTATGAAGAATCTACGACTGAGGGTTCCGAGTATGAAATTCGCTCCCTGCTATATCAGACCTTTCCTGATTGAGCAAGTCATCAACCCAGTGGCTTACAAACTTTAGCTACCTCCGTTTTTGAAAGTTCCTAAGACGTTCCATGTTTCTCTCCTCAAACCAGTGATTCTGAATCACTTTCATTCAGTGCTTCCCTCTGCGCCCAAAGTCCAGACTCAATGTGGTGTTGAGTATAAGGTCGCCGAGATCCTGGACTCTAGTATTAGATATGGTCATCTCTAGTATCTGATAGATTGGAAGGGCTATGGTCCTGAGGAACGCTCCTGGACAAATGCATATGATGTCCATGCTCCAAAATTAGTCCAGAAATTCCATTCCAGGTTTCCACAAAAACCTAAGAAGTGTCCTGGGGCCACTCCTAAAGGGTGGGGGTGCTGTCACGATCCGGGTAACTAGATGCCGGTTCCTACCTGTTAGGTGCCTCCTAAGACTGATTCAGCGAGCCAGGGCCGGGCTATAGCTATTTTATGGTTATTACCTGCCGCAATGGTTTTAACGGCCTTCTCAGTGTATGCACTTACAGTGGTGCGGCGCTCTCAGCCCCATCGCGGCTGTCACTGCTGCGCCTGTGGTCTTCTGCTGGACAAGCGTCCTCTGTGTGCCCCGGCCACGGCTTCTATCCCTGTGGCCGTTGTGCGCGTCTGGGCGCGTGTAATTTCTGCTGCTGCGGCTTCCGCCGCCATTGTTGTTTGACACATGGTTTCAGAGTGCTTCTTTCCCCTTCAATCTCCATCAATGGGCGCATTTATTTTGGACTTGGATCACATGTCATCATTCTCACCTATCCACAGTGCTGCTGTAGCCAGGGCATAACTGTCAGCCAATCCCTGCTATCCAGCAGGTATAAATATCCTGTCCCAGCACCCAGAAGGTTGTCAGTGCTTCAATGGTCTTTCCAGCGTTTCCAGTATGCAGTTCACTGTGGACTCTCCTGTGGATATTTCCTGCAGCATAGCCTGACTCCCTGGTGATTTCCGTCTGCGGTGCAGTTCCAGCTCTCCCGTGCTAATGCTCTGTGGTGCAACCTGCCGCCCTTGTTCCTGCACCCAGCGCTAGCAGAGTGTATTACTCCGGCTTCCCAGCAGCCTCTCTCCAGCAGTCCTCTGTTTACCTTCCTGCAGTTCTCACCATTACTGTGGAGTACAAATCCTGCGATCCCTAGTATCATTCACAGCTTTACCTGCGAACCCCAGCTTCATTCACAGCTTTACCTGCGAACCCTAGCATCATCTTATACCTCACCTGGGTTCCCAAGTATTATACAGCACTTCCACTCATACTCTGGATAACTGGTTGTAACCAGTTGTGTTCTTAATATTCACTTGTGACATTTATTGTTTGGTTGCACATTATTTGACTGTTATGATTCAATTAAAACCCTCAAATACATCTTCTGTTTTTGTGGTCACGCCTTCGGGCATCTGGTACTACTGCCTAGCGCATGTCTAGGAGTCCTCTCTCACCTCCTACATTCCGGTACCCGTCAGCCCCTACAACTGAGGCTTCCAGTTACCAACACCAACCTTCAGTTGTGACAAGTGGCTGCAACAATCGTCACAGTTGCTACTGCATAGGCCCAGTGTATCTACAGCTACATCCTACATTGCTACTGAATCCGGCACAGTTGCTACTGCATAGGCCAAGTGTATCTACAGCTACATCCTACATTGTATTTGGGACAAACTCAACTTGTTTGCCACGAATAGTGTGCCAGCAGCTCCTGCTTCCATCGGAATGCATGGTGCGTACGTACGCTGCAACTACTTGCTGCAGGGTGCAGATTTTTTGCTGGCGCAATGCAACGCATGCAGCAAGCGAAAATCAACAAGACGAACCTGAACACATCTGTATATAGACAATTTTTATGTGTCATGCATTCGGCACTATTCAGTGAGAACCAGGAGCGGATCTTTGTGCGGGCAAGCAGTGCCTTCGCCCGGGGCGCTGTGCCCTGGGGTTGCGGTTGCAGTCACTCCCCAGGCACCGCCGCCTGCCCGCACCCTTCTCCCCGCTCCATGGCTGCAGCAGACGCCACAAGGTGTAGAACCAGCCCTGGAGAGAACTACTAAATCAGCTGTATCTGCATACAACGTCAGGTGAGTGACGAGAATGGTGCATCTTATTAAGGTAATCTACAGTACATTTTTTTTGTACACGTGAATGGACAAAATGTATAGTATTAAACAAAATGAAAGAATTATGACAAGATAAAACAAGATAAATAAACACGTTGCCCAGGTGTGGATTTATCCTCTAGCAGAGGGAATGGAAAAAAATATTCCAACAATGCTGGATCGTATCCCAAGTGGAAGGTGGGAGCCACGGGTGTTTGTAAAATGCAGGATGCCCGGTATAACCTGCATAGGCTCCTATTGCTTTTACCAAGTGAGGTCTAGTCTAGCGCCTGGTGTTGTCTGTTCTGGAAGGTGCAGGCAAGATGGGCCAATGCGTTTCTAGACCCCCAGGGTCTCTTCTTCAAGGCATGTGCTTACCTGTCTGCATGGTGTCCTTTTATTGTGTTTGAAAGGGAGATGGTTGTGCTTGTTTCCACCCACTTCCGGGTTGGAGGTTGGAAATTATGAAATTATGTGGTTTGGTGATCGCATTATTTTACTTTTATTCCCCATCTATACTGGAAGTTGGAGAGTGGCAATCGATGCTGATATGTGTCCGTAGTGGCAGGGATGTATCAAAGAAGAACTGGTGTGAACAGTAGCAGATCTTGCTACGGGAAAGCAGGATTTTTGCCCAGGGCACCGCCTTCCGGAGGGCGCCACCGCCGTGGCAAGATCCGTTACTGGTGCCGCCCAGTGCTTTGTAGATGCCAGTGCTGTGCAGTGCGCAATGAAGTAATTGCGCACCGCACTGCGTTGTGGGAGCGGCACATAGACGCTAGAGGTCATAATTGACCTCTAGTGTCTATGCGGTGCTATGGGAGAGACGTCATGACGTCTCTCCAATAGATCCGAGGAGCGGCGCCGGCAGCGGGAGATGGAGTGCAGCAGCAGTCGGGAAGCAGGAGCCGGGATTGTATTCATTTTTTTTTGTAAGCGGTGCAACTAGGGGGCATAACTCTACAGGGGGCACAGTACTGGGGGCACAACTCTACAGGGGGCACAGTACTGGAGGCACAACTACTGAGGGCACACCTACAGGGGGCATAACTGACCACGCCCTTCTCCATGAAGCCACGCCCCTATTTTTACCATGGGTGCCACAAGGTCTAGATCCTGCCCTGGGTGTGAATTCTGTTAAGTGCCGGTGTTCTCCGAACAATGAACGTAAGTACTACGGTGGTGATTTTGTTGTTGATATCTGTCTTCCATTTCAGTCATTTGCGGCAGACACCTTTATGGAGACCTGTGAGCTAATAGCCACTATATACACTTACTTGAAGTTATTATGAAGTATATACATCTGTTTCTAATGTTAAGAAATTGTATTCAATACTAAAGATCAAAATGGTACTTAATGTAGAGTACTAATAAATAAATAAGATTACAATTACATATAAAAAAAAATCTAAGTGCTACCTGAAAATGTAACCTTTGTCCCTCTGTATACTGAATGAGTGCTTCAAACCACCAAGCTATTTAATCTACTGAGGAAGTATAGTATGTCTTTCCAACCTAATGTTTAAGTTGAATCCAATGTTATGAATTAACAAATTAAAAAGATGAGCTCTATCTGAGGATCCATCCCAGGTCCTTATGACTAACACACTGGTGTCTTAACCAACTAGGCTATCTAGCCTACTGAGGTAATATGTTTCTGGAACTTAATGTTGAAGTTGAATTTTTATATTTGAATGATTTTGTAGCAAAGATAAATGTTTTGTTGTATTATTTTATTTGTACAATTAGAGATTCACTGAGTAGTTTCTCAATTATGCCATTGAAAGTGTTATGGTAAACTCTTGATAAATAATACTCTTTAGTAAATATCGACCTCCCTCCCGCTCCTTACTTCAAAAACTCTTCAATTCCGATCGACTCACCCGCGGCCAACCAAGCTTCATGGAGCAAAAGTGAGTGCACATTCTGGTCGGCCAGAGCCGGCCCTAGGCATAGGCAAACTAGGCAAATGCCTAGGGGCATAAGCAGCTTCTGCTGATTAAAATGATATGCAGCATGCCTATATTCTGTGTGTAACTGCGGCTGTATCTGCATACAAAATGCTACGTTACAGCCACAGTCACACACAGCATATACAAAAGTGGCATTAAGTGTGTCAATATGTGTATAAGGGTACTTATAATGTGTGGCATATGCAAAAGGGACATTATGTGTGTCATGTGATCAACCAGACTCCGTCTCCCCTACGGTGGTGGTAGATTTGAAGTTTTTTTTCCTTCCTCTTGGCACCCCCCGAGTATTAAGTACCTAGGGGTTCAATTAAACTCCCATCAGTCAAAATACCGACAAGGTCAAAATCCTGACATGGTCCAAATACCGACATTTAAAATACAGACAAGGTCAAGATACCAACATTTAAAATGTCGACATGAGTTTTTCATGATTTTTTTTTCATTGAAAGCGACTTGTTCATACTTTACCATCCCAGTGGACCTGGAGGGGGAATATAATAGTGTGCCGAGCGTGGTACACTTATACGGTGTCCATGTTGATCTATGTCGACATCCACACCAAGAAAACAATGAAAAACTTGTGTTGACCTTTGACCTGTCAACATTTTAAATGTCGGTATTTTGACCTTGTTGGTATTTTAAATCTCGGGATTTTGACCTTGCCGGTGTTTTGACCGTTGGCCAATTGTTGTAGGTATTTTGACCGTCGGAATTTTGATTATAGGTGTTTCATACTAAACGCACTCCGATAACTTCCTACACCTTGTGTCTCAGTAGAGTTCTAGAGTGATCTACACTGAGCTTCCTGTCTGCCTTGGGCTCGCGTCATTAACATTGTATATTAATCTTGATGAAAAGTATGATTTATGAGATTTAAGAAATATTTAGTATATTATAAGTTAATTAACTAAATATGAAATTATAAATACCTGTGTGGGAAGTGTAAATACTGCAACATTCATATTGAATAAATAAATATAAGATGGTAAAATATTTTAATTGATTGCATTAAGTGTACATAATAATGACATGGCAGCAAGTAGAATGTTAAGTGGTATTTACTGTAAGTTCAGCTTATTTCTGCTCTTTCCCTTCAGCACCTGGCTACCACTGCTTGTAAGGCAAAGAATGAATGGTTACTGAATAGCAAGAGTCCAACAACACAAGACTTTGTGGATCAGAAGCTACAGCTGGAAAGCTCAATGCAGCCCATATTCACACAGCTGAACACACCACGTAAGAGGAATAGAATATAAAATACTCAGGGGCAGATGTATTAAGCTTGGAGAAGTGATAAAGCAGTGATAAATGCACGGTGATAACGCACCAGCCAATCAGCTCCAATATGTAAATTGACTTAGGAGCTGATTGGCTGATGCGTTATCCCCTTGCACTTATCACTGCTTTATCACTTCTCTAGGCTTAATACATCTGCCCCTCAAAGCGCTATGCTGCCTCTCTCTGTAGTCATGTGTCTTTTCTCCCACAGCAGCAACAAGGATTATTTAGTCATCAAATAAAATGATGTTTTACTTTACAGTCAAATATTGTACATTGAAGTAGTTACAAAGCAAATACTATAGCAATGTTACCTAATCTTTACTAAATGTTACCACTGCAGTTCACCAAAGGATTCCCATACTGTGGTGTTCTGATGTATCAGGTACCCCTTCCAAAGGTCCCCGGAAGGAGCACATTTATCTGGTGGTAGGCTTTGCATAAATCTTCCTGATAGCTTAGAAAAAAGAACCAGTGCATTGTACACTGAGAGGTGGAAATTGGAATAGTTTCCCTTCTTGAGCGTTTAGAATGTAAATGTCCGAGCTTCTGGCTGTGATATGAGGTTGTACCTTTCTTCTAATTAGCTGGATGACTGTCACCACCCATTCCGCACCATTCAGGCAAGGGTGGCTCAAGGCACAAGTTGACAGAAGGAGCGCAGCCCTGCGCCCCTAGCTGCTGGCTGAACCTCTGGCCCGGGCTGTTATAATAGACTCATATTGCTGCTTAGACACCACCTGGGATTCCCCCGAACACTCTAGAATTGTCTGGAGTTTGTCCGATCAAATCCAAAGATGCTGTGCCATTGACGTCATTGCAAGTGCATCACTGCCCTCTCTGCTGCCACCTCCTCTGCATTGCAGCTCTCCACACAAAACAGTGCAAGGACTTGGAGACCGGAGCAGCTGCTGGAGGAGGTATCAGAGCATGGAGCCATAAGGCAATGGAGGCAGTGTAAGTGTGGGGGAAGGGGGTACTAAAATAAATATTAGATTGGCCCTACATCCAGAGGAAAACTCAGTCCCCTAGTATTTACATTTCTTTGCTGACAGGGAGTTTTGTGCATATGCTAATAAGCCATGAGACGTCTTGCATCAATGAGTTCTGGATCATGCTGTAGTGGGAGTGAATGATTGTTCATCTGCTCTTGGGGTCTTCAGATTCACTGAAGAGCCCACTTAGCTGATAGTATACCAGAGAATCGGATTAGTTTAGTAACTTGATTACACCCCACGATCCCCATAGCTACTTATGGGAATGCTGTGAACTCTGATGATGGGACTCTGATGATAATACTACTTATTCTTTATGCAAAGACACTGTAGAAAAATGATTATCATACTTTCCAGACAGAAACAATCCCACTAATGTGGGGGCTTACCGCGAGACGGTATTGGTTCCACCCTGTTTCCAGATGCGGTTTCTTTCATACTTGCAGCAAAAAAAACCTGAAGTATTGCAATCTGCTCAGTGTTCTCAGCTATATTACAGCCGGCCTAGTGCTTTCTATGTGACATAGCACAGTGCAGGCTGGCAAATTGAAAACCTTTTCATGGAATAATGCTGCTGTGGGCAGTAATTGATGTACTTAGGCTAGCCTCGTGCACCATGTAAAGGGGCTGTGTTTTTTTTTTTATATACTTGTCTTTACCTAAGGGAGCTAATCCAGTCTAACGGCTGCCAGGGAGTAATGAAAAACTAGAAATATCTGTATGGTTTAATGTTAATGTGCCTAAACAAGGCCAGATCCATGGTTGGACATGTTGTAAGAAGAGACATATCCAATGCTGCCATGACTGGATAGGAGACTAGGAAATGTGGCATGGTTGTGGCCTTACCTTTCAATAGCAATTTGATATATGTCTTGACCGGAGTATGAAAATTGTATGTGTGTGTGTGTGTGCGCGTGTGTTACTATCCATCTGTGCATTCAGGTGTAATGGTTGTGTGTGCGTAGCTTCCCCTCAGTGACACACAACTCGTTACATACAAGCCAATCACATTGCTTATATAAGCACTACTATGTAAATTGCAGGACAAGGAAAAAAACAAGGCACACATACTGTAACTGTATAAAGGATAAAATTTGTCATTTTCCATATATGAAGATTCTGAATTTTTCAACACACGTTTAGCCAATTATAGCAAAATTGCTGTATCCAATAAGACTTCTGTAATATATATTTTTTTTATCTCTACTATTTTTCAGGGGCAGAGACTGGAAAAGTAAAACACTGACATTGTCGATGCCATTTTCAGTTTAAACGTATCTTTAAGTTTAGATTGTATTTGATGCAGTTTTTACATAATGATAAGTTCAGCAAAATGATTTTGTATCAAGTTGGGTGCCGGTTTAAACCTGTCTGACTTGTAACACATCATTAACTAGTTATCCTTGCAAAGATCAAGACCTGATTGAACGTCACATGCAAATCCAAAAGTGGACGCAGCTGGAGATTTCTATCACATTGTACAATGCATACGCACTTTATCTTGGGCACTGTACTCTACCAGTTCTTTATGTTAAATTATTTCTGGGTGACACAGCACGAGATCTGTTTTGTGGGAGCATAGCCAGACTTCATTCTTGAAGCGTTCAGGTGATAAAAGAACCCCTGTTTCTGACACATCTTTTGCACATAGCAAGGTTTGGAATTAATGCAGATATATGTTGGCAGTTGCAGACAGAAAAACAGTGAGCAGTGTGACAATACTCATAATGCCTTGTGGATATTTGCATTGGCATAATGTTGTATATCTGGCTGCTTTGGGTGTCTGTACTTGCAGCTTATATTCATGAGAACCGAACCAGGCCCTTTATGAGAAACAGATGGATCGCGGTTCCTGTAATATTTGAATAATACATAGAATTCAACTAAATATTGCAAATTAAGTGTACACTAGTCCCTAGAGTTTTACTTAGTAGCTAGACTGTATATAAAACTACCTAATCCCCAGAACCTACGATCCCTGAGGCTTAGCGCTGGTGCACCAGAGGTAGCAGCCGCGTCAGCGACTGCCCAGTAGTCTCCACCCGAGACAGTAAGGCTATATTCGTCTAGAAGCACTAACCGTAAAAAGATGCCTTACCTTCTCCACGTTCTCTGGCCTCTAGTACATCTAACTGGCGCCCACCGAAACAGTAGTGTTTACATGGAGGTATTCGTTGTCGCGACCCGGCGGAGAGTTGGAGGAACGTATCTCTTTTATGCTTTTAAGATGCAAAGAAAGACTGCTAAACAAAAAAAAAAAAAACAACACAGGACAATATAAAAAAAAAGCAAGCTTGTGGCTGTAAAAAATAAATAAAAGGACAGCCACAACGTTTACACAGTGGTCTGGCTCCTGCTGCACCAAACAAAAAACTGAATTCCCTGAGCCGGGGTTATAGGGGGCTGGCCCGTTGCATCCTGGGAGTCTAACAGCTTTAGACCGTTTGGTGCCCGTTCCTCTGATGCCACCTAATACCCAAGGTAGCTCCTGTGGATACTACTGTGGACCCTAAAAGAGAAGTACTTGTTTTGGGCTGCAGGTTGTCCCCCAAGATACTAAATAAGGGGTTTGAAATCACCCCATTTATAGTAGACTGATAAAATGTAGAAACTTTGAATGTACGAGAGGGTGCATGGCAGTTCTTATTTATGGATACTGCCTAATGTAGCAGATAGATAACAATGGAGTTTAATTGGCTGTATTGTAATTAGTGATGTGCACTGGACATTTTTCAGGTTTTGTGTTTTGGTTTTGGATTCGGTTCCGCGGCCCTGTTTTGGATTAGGACGCGTTTTGGCAAAACCTCCCTGAAAATTTTTTGTCGGATTCGGGTGTTTTTTTTTACAAAAAACCTCAAAAACAGCTTAAATCATAGAATTTGTGGGTCATTTTTATCCCATAGTATTATTAACCTCAATAACCATAATTTCCACTCATTTCCAGTCTATTCTGAACACCTCACAATATTATTTTTAGTCCTAAAATTTGCACTGAGATCGCTGGATGACTAAGCTAAGCGACACAAGTGGCCGACACAAACACCTGGCCCATCTAGGAGTGGCACTGCAGTGTCAGACAGGATGGCAGATTAAAAAAATAGTCCCCAAACAGCACATGATGCAAAGAAAAAAAGAGGCGCAAGGAGGTAGCTGTGTGACTAAGCTAAGCGACCCAAGTGGCCGACACAAACACCTGGCCCATCTAGGAGTAGCACTGCAATGTCAGACAGAATGGCACTTCAAA